>NW_028123828.1:0-721683 GCF_965194805.1 Balaenoptera borealis
GTAGCAGCATGATGAGTGGCTTTAGCTACGACGATTCTAAGTGAAATAAGTCACACAGAAAAAGACACTTATCATAAGCTATCACTTATAGAGGGAATGTAAAAACCGCTACACTTGAACTGAATTACAAAACAGAACAGAGTCACACGTTGAGAAAACACACTATGGCTGCTTAACGGGAAAGGTGGGGTGGGGTGATGCATAAAACAAGGGTTTCAAATGAGCTCAGATACCGTTCCATAAACCCAATATGTCATAGAAAGACCTACTCCTTGCTCAGTGAACTGGACTCAACACCCCCTATTCACCGCACAAGAATATATCTGACTAGTAAGAATCTTAAAACCTATGTATTGATATCTCTCTGGAAGTGAGTCAAGTGGGTGTAAAACGGCAGAAACATAGCCGTGAAAAGCGGCTAAACCCCATTATAAAAATAAATTACTTTTAAAAACCCGTGAAACAAAGACAGTGAAAGAGAGAGAAATTCTTACAAAATTCGTTAAGGGGCTGTGATGCAACCTGGATTGACCATATCTAGACCCACAGCTGGAGGAGACATAAGGGTGGACACTCTCGGGGCTGAGAGGTTTGGTGAGGTTGGGGGAGCAAACGCAGAGCCTTTAAAGTAATACTGCCTGTTACCCATCCCATGGGTCCCAAATCTCCAGGTTCAAGGGCATCTTCCTACCTCGAAAACATGCATGAGAAACCCAGAAGGTGGTACACCGTGTGATCGGGAAAGGTTTCTAAAACGCGCCTCATTTCTCATCTCCTTGTGCTCGGTTCGTCATTCCAGCCGCTTTACTAGCAATCTCCCTCCTTGGAGAATCAGCACCTGTAACCTCCCGTTCCGTACAGCTTGCAATTTGTCCTGAGGATGAACGGGAAGAGGGGGAGCCAATGAGAGACTAGCTCTAGGTGTTGGGACAGGCACAGGTCACTCTATTTTCCCATCAGGAAGAAGAATTAACCACAGGCTCAGCCTGCCGCCCAGAAGCAGAATAGGGCCTGAGGCAATCCTGCGCTTTTGCGGCCAGCTCCCAAAAAAGCGAGTTGAAAAATGGAGCTCAGGGGCACTGCAATTCACAAACCTGCAGAGTTATAAATGATAACTCTCGTCCACAAATATATTGAGGGAAGGCAACAAAGAGGATCTGAAAGCAAGGCAGAATTGCAGGAAACAGATATCAGGTGGTCGATTCGAATCGCCTTTAAAGCATATGAAAAGCGGCAAAACGTCGACAATGATGCCCTTGGCCAAAAAGGGCGTATGCGTTTTTTCCTGAATATATTCAGGAAAAAACGCATACGCCCTTTTTGGCCAACCAAGCAACCTGGAAAGGCAAATCAGCGCTACAAAGAAGTCTCGCTTCCCATCGGTCAAAAGGGCCATGCGGAAAAAAGTGTCAAAACCAGAAATGCAGAACAGGCCATGGAGAAATGGGAGCCTTGCTACGCTGATGGGCGGGATGTAAATTGCCAACAGCCACTCTGGAGAAGTGTACGGTGTGTTCTGAAACATCGAAAAAACACAGCTTAGAGCGCATAGGGCACTTCCACTCATGGGCGTATAAATGGGGAAAACTAAAAATCAGCAAGACACAGGCACCCCAAAGTTTAGGGCTGCTCTGTTGACAAGAACCTCCACTTCATGACACCTCAAATATCCCAGGAAAGAGAAAAATGGATAAAGAAGTGGTGGTCCTTATGTACAATGGAATATCACTCAGCCATGAAATCAATGTCATAAGGCTAGTAGCAGCATGATGAGTGGCTTTAGCTACGACGATTCTAAGTGAAATAAGTCACACAGAAAAAGACACTTATCATAAGCTATCACTTATAGAGGGAATGTAAAAACCGCTACACTTGAACTGAATTACAAAACAGAACAGAGTCACACGTTGAGAAAACACACTATGGCTGCTTAACGGGAAAGGTGGGGTGGGGTGATGCATAAAACAAGGGTTTCAAATGAGCTCAGATACCGTTCCATAAACCCAATATGTCATAGAAAGACCTACTCCTTGCTCAGTGAACTGGACTCAACACCCCCTATTCACCGCACAAGAATATATCTGACTAGTAAGAATCTTAAAACCTATGTATTGCTATCTCTCTGGAAGTGAGTCAAGTGGGTGTAAAGCGGCAGAAACACAGCCGTGAAAAGCAGCTAAACCCCATTATAAAAATAAATTACTTTTAAAAACCCGTGAAACAAAGACAGTGAAAGAGAGAGAAATTCTTACAAAATTCGTTAAGGGGCTGTGATGCAACCTGGATTGACCATATCTAGACCCACAGCTGGAGGAGACATAAGGGTGGACACTCTCGGGGTTGAGAGGTTTGGTGAGGTTGGGGGAGCAAACGCAGAGCCTTTAAAGTAATACTGCCTGTTACCCATCCCATGGGTCCCAAATCTCCAGGTTCAAGGGCATCTTCCTACCTCGAAAACATGCATGAGAAACCCAGAAGGTGGTACACCGTGTGATCGGGAAAGGTTTCTAAAACGCGCCTCATTTCTCATCTCCTTGTGCTCGGTTCGTCATTCCAGCCGCTTTACTAGCAATCTCCCTCCTTGGAGAATCAGCACCTGTAACCTCCCGTTCCGTACAGCTTGCAATTTGTCCTGAGGATGAACGGGAAGAGGGGGAGCCAATGAGAGACTAGCTCTAGGTGTTGGGACAGGCACAGGTCACTCTATTTTCCCATCAGGAAGAAGAATTAACCACAGGCTCAGCCTGCCGCCCGGAAGCAGAATAGGGCCTGAGGCAATCCTGCGCTTTTGCGGCCAGCTCCCAAAAAAGCGAGTTGAAAAATGGAGCTCAGGGGCACTGCAATTCACAAACCTGCAGAGTTATAAATGATACCTCTCGTCCACAAATATATTGAGGGAAGGCAACGAAGAGGATCTGAAAGCAAGGCAGAATTGCAGGAAACAGATTTCAGGAGGTCGATTCGAATCGCCTTTAAAGCACATGAAAAGCGGCAAAACGTCGACAATGATGCCCTTGGCCAAAAAGGGCGTATGCGTTTTTTCCTGAATATATTCAGGAAAAAACGCATACGCCCTTTTTGGCCAACCAAGCAACCTGGAAAGGCAAATCAGCGCTACAAAGAAGTCTCGCTTCCCATCGGTCAAAAGGGCCATGCGGAAAAAAGTGTCAAAACCAGAAATGCAGAACAGGCCATGGAGAAATGGGAGCCTTGCTACGCTGATGGGCGGGATGTAAATTGCCAACAGCCACTCTGGAGAAATGTACGGTGTGTCCTGAAACATCGAAAAAACACAGCTTAGAGTGCATAGGGCACTTCCACTCATGGGCGTATAAATTGAGAAAAGTATAAATCAGCAAGACACAGGCACCCCAAAGTTTAGGGCTGCTCTGTTGACAAGAACCTCCACTTCACGACACCTCAAATATCCCAGGAAAGAGAAAAATGGATAAAGAAGTGGTGGTCCTTATGTACAATGGAATATCACTCAGCCATGAAATCAATGTCATAAGGCTAGTAGCAGCATGATGAGTGGCTTTAGCTACGAGGATTCTAAGTGAAATAAGTCACACAGAAAAAGACACTTATCATAAGCTATCACTTATAGAGGGAATGTAAAAACCGCTACACTTGAACTGAATTACAAAACAGAACAGAGTCACACGTTGAGAAAACACACTATGGCTGCTTAACGGGAAAGGTGGGGTGGGGTGATGCATAAAACAAGGGTTTCAAATGAGCTCAGATACCGTTCCATAAACCCAATATGTCATAGAAAGACCTACTCCTTGCTCAGTGAACTGGACTCAACACCCCCTATCCACCGCACAAGAATATATCTGACTAGTAAGAAACTTAAAACCTATGTATTGATATCTCTCTGGAAGTGAGTCAAGTGGGTGTAAAGCGGCAGAAACACAGCCGTGAAAAGCGGCTAAACCCCATTATAAAAATAAATTACTTTTAAAAACCCGTGAAACAAAGACAGTGAAAGAGAGAGAAATTCTTACAAAATTCGTTCAGGGGCTGTGATGCAACCTGGATTGACCATATCTAGACCCACAGCTGGAGGAGACATAAGGGTGGACACTCTCGGGGCTGAGAGGTTTGGTGAGGTTGGGGGAGCAAACGCAGAGCCTTTAAAGTAATACTGCCTGTTACCCATCCCATGGGTCCCAAATCTCCAGGTTCAAGGGCATCTTCCTACCTCGAAAACATGCATGAGAAACCCAGAAGGTGGTACACCGTGTGATCGGGAAAGGTTTCTAACACGCACCTCATTTCTCATCTCCTTGTGCTCGGGTTCGCCATTCCAGCCGCTTTACTAGCAATCTCCCTCCTTGGAGAATCAGCACCTGTAACCTCCCGTTCCGTACAGCTTGCAATTTGTCCTGAGGATGAACGGGAAGAGGGGGAGCCAATGAGAGACTAGCTCTAGGTGTTGGGACAGGCACAGGTCACTCTATTTTCCCATCAGGAAGAAGAATTAACCACAGGCTCAGCCTGCCGCCCGGAAGCAGAATAGGGCCTGAGGCAATCCTGCGCTTTTGCGGCCAGCTCCCAAAAAAGCGAGTTGAAAAATGGAGCTCAGGGGCACTGCAATTCACAAACCTGCAGAGTTATAAATGATAACTCTCGTCCACAAATATATTGAGGGAAGGCAACGAAGAGGATCTGAAAGCAAGGCAGAATTGCAGGAAACAGATTTCAGGAGGTCGATTCGAATCGCCTTTAAAGCACATGAAAAGCGGCAAAACGTCGACAATGATGCCCTTGGCCAAAAAGGGCGTATGCGTTTTTTCCTGAATATATTCAGGAAAAAACGCATACGCCCTTTTTGGCCAACCAAGCAACCTGGAAAGGCAAATCAGCGCTACAAAGAAGTCTCGCTTCCCATCGGTCAAAAGGGCCATGCGGAAAAAAGTGTCAAAACCAGAAATGCAGAACAGGCCATGGAGAAATGGGAGCCTTGCTACGCTGATGGGCGGGATGTAAATTGCCAACAGCCACTCTGGAGAAGTGTACGGTGTGTCCTGAAACATCGAAAAAACACAGCTTAGAGCGCATAGGGCACTTCCACTCATGGGCGTATAAATGGGGAAAACTAAAAATCAGCAAGACACAGGCACCCCAAAGTTTAGGGCTGCTCTGTTGACAAGAACCTCCACTTCACGACACCTCAAATATCCCAGGAAAGAGAAAAATGGATAAAGAAGTGGTGGTCCTTATGTACAATGGAGTATCACTCAGCCATGAAATCAATGTCATAAGGCTAGTAGCAGCATGATGAGTGGCTTTAGCTACGACGATTCTAAGTGAAATAAGTCACACAGAAAAAGACACTTATCATAAGCTATCACTTATAGAGGGAATGTAAAAACCGCTACACTTGAACTGAATTACAAAACAGAACAGAGTCACACGTTGAGAAAACACACTATGGCTGCTTAACGGGAAAGGTGGGGTGGGGTGATGCATAAAACAAGGGTTTCAAATGAGCTCAGATACCGTTCCATAAACCCAATATGTCATAGAAAGACCTACTCCTTGCTCAGTGAACTGGACTCAACACCCCCTATTCACCGCACAAGAATATATCTGACTAGTAAGAATCTTAAAACCTATGTATTGATATCTCTCTGGAAGTGAGTCAAGTGGGTGTAAAACGGCAGAAACATAGCCGTGAAAAGCGGCTAAACCCCATTATAAAAATAAATTACTTTTAAAAACCCGTGAAACAAAGACAGTGAAAGAGAGAGAAATTCTTACAAAATTCGTTCAGGGGCTGTGATGCAACCTGGATTGACCATATCTAGACCCACAGCTGGATGAGACATAAGGGTGGACACTCTCGGGGCTGAGAGGTTTGGTGAGGTTGGGGGAGCAAACGCAGAGCCTTTAAAGTAATACTGCCTGTTACCCATCCCATGGGTCCCAAATCTCCAGGTTCAAGGGCATCTTCCTACCTCGAAAACATGCATGAGAAACCCAGAAGGTGGTACACCGTGTGATCGGGAAAGGTTTCTAACACGCACCTCATTTCTCATCTCCTTGTGCTCGGGTTCGCCATTCCAGCCGCTTTACTAGCAATCTCCCTCCTTGGAGAATCAGCACCTGTAACCTCCCGTTCCGTACAGCTTGCAATTTGTCCTGAGGATGAACGGGAAGAGGGGGAGCCAATGAGAGACTAGCTCTAGGTGTTGGGACAGGCACAGGTCACTCTATTTTCCCATCAGGAAGAAGAATTAACCACAGGCTCAGCCTGCCGCCCGGAAGCAGAATAGGGCCTGAGGCAATCCTGCGCTTTTGCGGCCAGCTCCCAAAAAAGCGAGTTGAAAAATGGAGCTCAGGGGCACTGCAATTCACAAACCTGCAGAGTTATAAATGATAACTCTCGTCCACAAATATATTGAGGGAAGGCAACGAAGAGGATCTGAAAGCAAGGCAGAATTGCAGGAAACAGATTTCAGGAGGTCGATTCGAATCGCCTTTAAAGCACATGAAAAGCGGCAAAACGTCGACAATGATGCCCTTGGCCAAAAAGGGCGTATGCGTTTTTTCCTGAATATATTCAGGAAAAAACGCATACGCCCTTTTTGGCCAACCAAGCAACCTGGAAAGGCAAATCAGCGCTACAAAGAAGTCTCGCTTCCCATCGGTCAAAAGGGCCATGCGGAAAAAAGTGTCAAAACCAGAAATGCAGAACAGGCCATGGAGAAATGGGAGCCTTGCTACGCTGATGGGCGGGATGTAAATTGCCAACAGCCACTCTGGAGAAGTGTACGGTGTGTCCTGAAACATCGAAAAAACACAGCTTAGAGCGCATAGGGCACTTCCACTCATGGGCGTATAAATGGGGAAAACTAAAAATCAGCAAGACACAGGCACCCCAAAGTTTAGGGCTGCTCTGTTGACAAGAACCTCCACTTCACGACACCTCAAATATCCCAGGAAAGAGAAAAATGGATAAAGAAGTGGTGGTCCTTATGTACAATGGAGTATCACTCAGCCATGAAATCAATGTCATAAGGCTAGTAGCAGCATGATGAGTGGCTTTAGCTACGACGATTCTAAGTGAAATAAGTCACACAGAAAAAGACACTTATCATAAGCTATCACTTATAGAGGGAATGTAAAAACCGCTACACTTGAACTGAATTACAAAACAGAACAGAGTCACACGTTGAGAAAACACACTATGGCTGCTTAACGGGAAAGGTGGGGTGGGGTGATGCATAAAACAAGGGTTTCAAATGAGCTCAGATACCGTTCCATAAACCCAATATGTCATAGAAAGACCTACTCCTTGCTCAGTGAACTGGACTCAACACCCCCTATTCACCGCACAAGAATATATCTGACTAGTAAGAATCTTAAAACCTATGTATTGATATCTCTCTGGAAGTGAGTCAAGTGGGTGTAAAACGGCAGAAACATAGCCGTGAAAAGCGGCTAAACCCCATTATAAAAATAAATTACTTTTAAAAACCCGTGAAACAAAGACAGTGAAAGAGAGAGAAATTCTTACAAAATTCGTTCAGGGGCTGTGATGCAACCTGGATTGACCATATCTAGACCCACAGCTGGATGAGACATAAGGGTGGACACTCTCGGGGCTGAGAGGTTTGGTGAGGTTGGGGGAGCAAACGCAGAGCCTTTAAAGTAATACTGCCTGTTACCCATCCCATGGGTCCCAAATCTCCAGGTTCAAGGGCATCTTCCTACCTCGAAAACATGCATGAGAAACCCAGAAGGTGGTACACCGTGTGATCGGGAAAGGTTTCTAACACGCACCTCATTTCTCATCTCCTTGTGCTCGGGTTCGCCATTCCAGCCGCTTTACTAGCAATCTCCCTCCTTGGAGAATCAGCACCTGTAACCTCCCGTTCCGTACAGCTTGCAATTTGTCCTGAGGATGAACGGGAAGAGGGGGAGCCAATGAGAGACTAGCTCTAGGTGTTGGGACAGGCACAGGTCACTCTATTTTCCCATCAGGAAGAAGAATTAACCACAGGCTCAGCCTGCCGCCCGGAAGCAGAATAGGGCCTGAGGCAATCCTGCGCTTTTGCGGCCAGCTCCCAAAAAAGCGAGTTGAAAAATGGAGCTCAGGGGCACTGCAATTCACAAACCTGCAGAGTTATAAATGATACCTCTCGTCCACAAATATATTGAGGGAAGGCAACGAAGAGGATCTGAAAGCAAGGCAGAATTGCAGGAAACAGATTTCAGGAGGTCGATTCGAATCGCCTTTAAAGCACATGAAAAGCGGCAAAACGTCGACAATGACGCCCTTGGCCAAAAAGGGCGTATGCGTTTTTTCCTGAATATATTCAGGAAAAAACGCATACGCCCTTTTTGGCCAACCAAGCAACCTGGAAAGGCAAATCAGCGCTACAAAGAAGTCTCGCTTCCCATCGGTCAAAAGGGCCATGCGGAAAAAAGTGTCAAAACCAGAAATGCAGAACAGGCCATGGAGAAATGGGAGCCTTGCTACGCTGATGGGCGGGATGTAAATTGCCAACAGCCACTCTGGAGAAATGTACGGTGTGTCCTGAAACATCGAAAAAACACAGCTTAGAGTGCATAGGGCACTTCCACTCATGGGCGTATAAATTGAGAAAAGTATAAATCAGCAAGACACAGGCACCCCAAAGTTTAGGGCTGCTCTGTTGACAAGAACCTCCACTTCACGACACCTCAAATATCCCAGGAAAGAGAAAAATGGATAAAGAAGTGGTGGTCCTTATGTACAATGGAATATCACTCAGCCATGAAATCAATGTCATAAGGCTAGTAGCAGCATGATGAGTGGCTTTAGCTACGACGATTCTAAGTGAAATAAGTCACACAGAAAAAGACACTTATCATAAGCTATCACTTATAGAGGGAATGTAAAAACCGCTACACTTGAACTGAATTACAAAACAGAACAGAGTCACACGTTGAGAAAACACACTATGGCTGCTTAACGGGAAAGGTGGGGTGGGGTGATGCATAAAACAAGGGTTTCAAATGAGCTCAGATACCGTTCCATAAACCCAATATGTCATAGAAAGACCTACTCCTTGCTCAGTGAACTGGACTCAACACCCCCTATCCACCGCACAAGAATATATCTGACTAGTAAGAAACTTAAAACCTATGTATTGATATCTCTCTGGAAGTGAGTCAAGTGGGTGTAAAGCGGCAGAAACACAGCCGTGAAAAGCGGCTAAACCCCATTATAAAAATAAATTACTTTTAAAAACCCGTGAAACAAAGACAGTGAAAGAGAGAGAAATTCTTACAAAATTCGTTCAGGGGCTGTGATGCAACCTGGATTGACCATATCTAGACCCACAGCTGGAGGAGACATAAGGGTGGACACTCTCGGGGCTGAGAGGTTTGGTGAGGTTGGGGGAGCAAACGCAGAGCCTTTAAAGTAATACTGCCTGTTACCCATCCCATGGGTCCCAAATCTCCAGGTTCAAGGGCATCTTCCTACCTCGAAAACATGCATGAGAAACCCAGAAGGTGGTACACCGTGTGATCGGGAAAGGTTTCTAACACGCACCTCATTTCTCATCTCCTTGTGCTCGGGTTCGCCATTCCAGCCGCTTTACTAGCAATCTCCCTCCTTGGAGAATCAGCACCTGTAACCTCCCGTTCCGTACAGCTTGCAATTTGTCCTGAGGATGAACGGGAAGAGGGGGAGCCAATGAGAGACTAGCTCTAGGTGTTGGGACAGGCACAGGTCACTCTATTTTCCCATCAGGAAGAAGAATTAACCACAGGCTCAGCCTGCCGCCCGGAAGCAGAATAGGGCCTGAGGCAATCCTGCGCTTTTGCGGCCAGCTCCCAAAAAAGCGAGTTGAAAAATGGAGCTCAGGGGCACTGCAATTCACAAACCTGCAGAGTTATAAATGATAACTCTCGTCCACAAATATATTGAGGGAAGGCAACGAAGAGGATCTGAAAGCAAGGCAGAATTGCAGGAAACAGATTTCAGGAGGTCGATTCGAATCGCCTTTAAAGCACATGAAAAGCGGCAAAACGTCGACAATGATGCCCTTGGCCAAAAAGGGCGTATGCGTTTTTTCCTGAATATATTCAGGAAAAAACGCATACGCCCTTTTTGGCCAACCAAGCAACCTGGAAAGGCAAATCAGCGCTACAAAGAAGTCTCGCTTCCCATCGGTCAAAAGGGCCATGCGGAAAAAAGTGTCAAAACCAGAAATGCAGAACAGGCCATGGAGAAATGGGAGCCTTGCTACGCTGATGGGCGGGATGTAAATTGCCAACAGCCACTCTGGAGAAGTGTACGGTGTGTCCTGAAACATCGAAAAAACACAGCTTAGAGCGCATAGGGCACTTCCACTCATGGGCGTATAAATGGGGAAAACTAAAAATCAGCAAGACACAGGCACCCCAAAGTTTAGGGCTGCTCTGTTGACAAGAACCTCCACTTCACGACACCTCAAATATCCCAGGAAAGAGAAAAATGGATAAAGAAGTGGTGGTCCTTATGTACAATGGAGTATCACTCAGCCATGAAATCAATGTCATAAGGCTAGTAGCAGCATGATGAGTGGCTTTAGCTACGACGATTCTAAGTGAAATAAGTCACACAGAAAAAGACACTTATCATAAGCTATCACTTATAGAGGGAATGTAAAAACCGCTACACTTGAACTGAATTACAAAACAGAACAGAGTCACACGTTGAGAAAACACACTATGGCTGCTTAACGGGAAAGGTGGGGTGGGGTGATGCATAAAACAAGGGTTTCAAATGAGCTCAGATACCGTTCCATAAACCCAATATGTCATAGAAAGACCTACTCCTTGCTCAGTGAACTGGACTCAACACCCCCTATTCACCGCACAAGAATATATCTGACTAGTAAGAATCTTAAAACCTATATATTGATATCTCTCTGGAAGTGAGTCAAGTGGGTGTAAAACGGCAGAAACATAGCCGTGAAAAGCGGCTAAACCCCATTATAAAAATAAATTACTTTTAAAAACCCGTGAAACAAAGACAGTGAAAGAGAGAGAAATTCTTACAAAATTCGTTCAGGGGCTGTGATGCAACCTGGATTGACCATATCTAGACCCACAGCTGGATGAGACATAAGGGTGGACACTCTCGGGGCTGAGAGGTTTGGTGAGGTTGGGGGAGCAAACGCAGAGCCTTTAAAGTAATACTGCCTGTTACCCATCCCATGGGTCCCAAATCTCCAGGTTCAAGGGCATCTTCCTACCTCGAAAACATGCATGAGAAACCCAGAAGGTGGTACACCGTGTGATCGGGAAAGGTTTCTAACACGCACCTCATTTCTCATCTCCTTGTGCTCGGGTTCGCCATTCCAGCCGCTTTACTAGCAATCTCCCTCCTTGGAGAATCAGCACCTGTAACCTCCCGTTCCGTACAGCTTGCAATTTGTCCTGAGGATGAACGGGAAGAGGGGGAGCCAATGAGAGACTAGCTCTAGGTGTTGGGACAGGCACAGGTCACTCTATTTTCCCATCAGGAAGAAGAATTAACCACAGGCTCAGCCTGCCGCCCGGAAGCAGAATAGGGCCTGAGGCAATCCTGCGCTTTTGCGGCCAGCTCCCAAAAAAGCGAGTTGAAAAATGGAGCTCAGGGGCACTGCAATTCACAAACCTGCAGAGTTATAAATGATACCTCTCGTCCACAAATATATTGAGGGAAGGCAACGAAGAGGATCTGAAAGCAAGGCAGAATTGCAGGAAACAGATTTCAGGAGGTCGATTCGAATCGCCTTTAAAGCACATGAAAAGCGGCAAAACGTCGACAATGATGCCCTTGGCCAAAAAGGGCGTATGCGTTTTTTCCTGAATATATTCAGGAAAAAACGCATACGCCCTTTTTGGCCAACCAAGCAACCTGGAAAGGCAAATCAGCGCTACAAAGAAGTCTCGCTTCCCATCGGTCAAAAGGGCCATGCGGAAAAAAGTGTCAAAACCAGAAATGCAGAACAGGCCATGGAGAAATGGGAGCCTTGCTACGCTGATGGGCGGGATGTAAATTGCCAACAGCCACTCTGGAGAAATGTACGGTGTGTCCTGAAACATCGAAAAAACACAGCTTAGAGTGCATAGGGCACTTCCACTCATGGGCGTATAAATTGAGAAAAGTATAAATCAGCAAGACACAGGCACCCCAAAGTTTAGGGCTGCTCTGTTGACAAGAACCTCCACTTCACGACACCTCAAATATCCCAGGAAAGAGAAAAATGGATAAAGAAGTGGTGGTCCTTATGTACAATGGAATATCACTCAGCCATGAAATCAATGTCATAAGGCTAGTAGCAGCATGATGAGTGGCTTTAGCTACGACGATTCTAAGTGAAATAAGTCACACAGAAAAAGACACTTATCATAAGCTATCACTTATAGAGGGAATGTAAAAACCGCTACACTTGAACTGAATTACAAAACAGAACAGAGTCACACGTTGAGAAAACACACTATGGCTGCTTAACGGGAAAGGTGGGGTGGGGTGATGCATAAAACAAGGGTTTCAAATGAGCTCAGATACCGTTCCATAAACCCAATATGTCATAGAAAGACCTACTCCTTGCTCAGTGAACTGGACTCAACACCCCCTATCCACCGCACAAGAATATATCTGACTAGTAAGAAACTTAAAACCTATGTATTGATATCTCTCTGGAAGTGAGTCAAGTGGGTGTAAAGCGGCAGAAACACAGCCGTGAAAAGCGGCTAAACCCCATTATAAAAATAAATTACTTTTAAAAACCCGTGAAACAAAGACAGTGAAAGAGAGAGAAATTCTTACAAAATTCGTTCAGGGGCTGTGATGCAACCTGGATTGACCATATCTAGACCCACAGCTGGAGGAGACATAAGGGTGGACACTCTCGGGGCTGAGAGGTTTGGTGAGGTTGGGGGAGCAAACGCAGAGCCTTTAAAGTAATACTGCCTGTTACCCATCCCATGGGTCCCAAATCTCCAGGTTCAAGGGCATCTTCCTACCTCGAAAACATGCATGAGAAACCCAGAAGGTGGTACACCGTGTGATCGGGAAAGGTTTCTAACACGCACCTCATTTCTCATCTCCTTGTGCTCGGGTTCGCCATTCCAGCCGCTTTACTAGCAATCTCCCTCCTTGGAGAATCAGCACCTGTAACCTCCCGTTCCGTACAGCTTGCAATTTGTCCTGAGGATGAACGGGAAGAGGGGGAGCCAATGAGAGACTAGCTCTAGGTGTTGGGACAGGCACAGGTCACTCTATTTTCCCATCAGGAAGAAGAATTAACCACAGGCTCAGCCTGCCGCCCGGAAGCAGAATAGGGCCTGAGGCAATCCTGCGCTTTTGCGGCCAGCTCCCAAAAAAGCGAGTTGAAAAATGGAGCTCAGGGGCACTGCAATTCACAAACCTGCAGAGTTATAAATGATAACTCTCGTCCACAAATATATTGAGGGAAGGCAACGAAGAGGATCTGAAAGCAAGGCAGAATTGCAGGAAACAGATTTCAGGAGGTCGATTCGAATCGCCTTTAAAGCACATGAAAAGCGGCAAAACGTCGACAATGATGCCCTTGGCCAAAAAGGGCGTATGCGTTTTTTCCTGAATATATTCAGGAAAAAACGCATACGCCCTTTTTGGCCAACCAAGCAACCTGGAAAGGCAAATCAGCGCTACAAAGAAGTCTCGCTTCCCATCGGTCAAAAGGGCCATGCGGAAAAAAGTGTCAAAACCAGAAATGCAGAACAGGCCATGGAGAAATGGGAGCCTTGCTACGCTGATGGGCGGGATGTAAATTGCCAACAGCCACTCTGGAGAAGTGTACGGTGTGTCCTGAAACATCGAAAAAACACAGCTTAGAGCGCATAGGGCACTTCCACTCATGGGCGTATAAATGGGGAAAACTAAAAATCAGCAAGACACAGGCACCCCAAAGTTTAGGGCTGCTCTGTTGACAAGAACCTCCACTTCATGACACCTCAAATATCCCAGGAAAGAGAAAAATGGATAAAGAAGTGGTGGTCCTTATGTACAATGGAGTATCACTCAGCCATGAAATCAATGTCATAAGGCTAGTAGCAGCATGATGAGTGGCTTTAGCTACGACGATTCTAAGTGAAATAAGTCACACAGAAAAAGACACTTATCATAAGCTATCACTTATAGAGGGAATGTAAAAACCGCTACACTTGAACTGAATTACAAAACAGAACAGAGTCACACGTTGAGAAAACACACTATGGCTGCTTAACGGGAAAGGTGGGGTGGGGTGATGCATAAAACAAGGGTTTCAAATGAGCTCAGATACCGTTCCATAAACCCAATATGTCATAGAAAGACCTACTCCTTGCTCAGTGAACTGGACTCAACACCCCCTATTCACCGCACAAGAATATATCTGACTAGTAAGAATCTTAAAACCTATGTATTGATATCTCTCTGGAAGTGAGTCAAGTGGGTGTAAAACGGCAGAAACATAGCCGTGAAAAGCGGCTAAACCCCATTATAAAAATAAATTACTTTTAAAAACCCGTGAAACAAAGACAGTGAAAGAGAGAGAAATTCTTACAAAATTCGTTCAGGGGCTGTGATGCAACCTGGATTGACCATATCTAGACCCACAGCTGGATGAGACATAAGGGTGGACACTCTCGGGGCTGAGAGGTTTGGTGAGGTTGGGGGAGCAAACGCAGAGCCTTTAAAGTAATACTGCCTGTTACCCATCCCATGGGTCCCAAATCTCCAGGTTCAAGGGCATCTTCCTACCTCGAAAACATGCATGAGAAACCCAGAAGGTGGTACACCGTGTGATCGGGAAAGGTTTCTAACACGCACCTCATTTCTCATCTCCTTGTGCTCGGGTTCGCCATTCCAGCCGCTTTACTAGCAATCTCCCTCCTTGGAGAATCAGCACCTGTAACCTCCCGTTCCGTACAGCTTGCAATTTGTCCTGAGGATGAACGGGAAGAGGGGGAGCCAATGAGAGACTAGCTCTAGGTGTTGGGACAGGCACAGGTCACTCTATTTTCCCATCAGGAAGAAGAATTAACCACAGGCTCAGCCTGCCGCCCGGAACCAGAATAGGGCCTGAGGCAATCCTGCGCTTTTGCGGCCAGCTCCCAAAAAAGCGAGTTGAAAAATGGAGCTCAGGGGCACTGCAATTCACAAACCTGCAGAGTTATAAATGATACCTCTCGTCCACAAATATATTGAGGGAAGGCAACGAAGAGGATCTGAAAGCAAGGCAGAATTGCAGGAAACAGATTTCAGGAGGTCGATTCGAATCGCCTTTAAAGCACATGAAAAGCGGCAAAACGTCGACAATGATGCCCTTGGCCAAAAAGGGCGTATGCGTTTTTTCCTGAATATATTCAGGAAAAAACGCATACGCCCTTTTTGGCCAACCAAGCAACCTGGAAAGGCAAATCAGCGCTACAAAGAAGTCTCGCTTCCCATCGGTCAAAAGGGCCATGCGGAAAAAAGTGTCAAAACCAGAAATGCAGAACAGGCCATGGAGAAATGGGAGCCTTGCTACGCTGATGGGCGGGATGTAAATTGCCAACAGCCACTCTGGAGAAATGTACGGTGTGTCCTGAAACATCGAAAAAACACAGCTTAGAGTGCATAGGGCACTTCCACTCATGGGCGTATAAATTGAGAAAAGTATAAATCAGCAAGACACAGGCACCCCAAAGTTTAGGGCTGCTCTGTTGACAAGAACCTCCACTTCACGACACCTCAAATATCCCAGGAAAGAGAAAAATGGATAAAGAAGTGGTGGTCCTTATGTACAATGGAATATCACTCAGCCATGAAATCAATGTCATAAGGCTAGTAGCAGCATGATGAGTGGCTTTAGCTACGACGATTCTAAGTGAAATAAGTCACACAGAAAAAGACACTTATCATAAGCTATCACTTATAGAGGGAATGTAAAAACCGCTACACTTGAACTGAATTACAAAACAGAACAGAGTCACACGTTGAGAAAACACACTATGGCTGCTTAACGGGAAAGGTGGGGTGGGGTGATGCATAAAACAAGGGTTTCAAATGAGCTCAGATACCGTTCCATAAACCCAATATGTCATAGAAAGACCTACTCCTTGCTCAGTGAACTGGACTCAACACCCCCTATCCACCGCACAAGAATATATCTGACTAGTAAGAAACTTAAAACCTATGTATTGATATCTCTCTGGAAGTGAGTCAAGTGGGTGTAAAGCGGCAGAAACACAGCCGTGAAAAGCGGCTAAACCCCATTATAAAAATAAATTACTTTTAAAAACCCGTGAAACAAAGACAGTGAAAGAGAGAGAAATTCTTACAAAATTCGTTCAGGGGCTGTGATGCAACCTGGATTGACCATATCTAGACCCACAGCTGGAGGAGACATAAGGGTGGACACTCTCGGGGCTGAGAGGTTTGGTGAGGTTGGGGGAGCAAACGCAGAGCCTTTAAAGTAATACTGCCTGTTACCCATCCCATGGGTCCCAAATCTCCAGGTTCAAGGGCATCTTCCTACCTCGAAAACATGCATGAGAAACCCAGAAGGTGGTACACCGTGTGATCGGGAAAGGTTTCTAACACGCACCTCATTTCTCATCTCCTTGTGCTCGGGTTCGCCATTCCAGCCGCTTTACTAGCAATCTCCCTCCTTGGAGAATCAGCACCTGTAACCTCCCGTTCCGTACAGCTTGCAATTTGTCCTGAGGATGAACGGGAAGAGGGGGAGCCAATGAGAGACTAGCTCTAGGTGTTGGGACAGGCACAGGTCACTCTATTTTCCCATCAGGAAGAAGAATTAACCACAGGCTCAGCCTGCCGCCCGGAAGCAGAATAGGGCCTGAGGCAATCCTGCGCTTTTGCGGCCAGCTCCCAAAAAAGCGAGTTGAAAAATGGAGCTCAGGGGCACTGCAATTCACAAACCTGCAGAGTTATAAATGATAACTCTCGTCCACAAATATATTGAGGGAAGGCAACGAAGAGGATCTGAAAGCAAGGCAGAATTGCAGGAAACAGATTTCAGGAGGTCGATTCGAATCGCCTTTAAAGCACATGAAAAGCGGCAAAACGTCGACAATGATGCCCTTGGCCAAAAAGGGCGTATGCGTTTTTTCCTGAATATATTCAGGAAAAAACGCATACGCCCTTTTTGGCCAACCAAGCAACCTGGAAAGGCAAATCAGCGCTACAAAGAAGTCTCGCTTCCCATCGGTCAAAAGGGCCATGCGGAAAAAAGTGTCAAAACCAGAAATGCAGAACAGGCCATGGAGAAATGGGAGCCTTGCTACGCTGATGGGCGGGATGTAAATTGCCAACAGCCACTCTGGAGAAGTGTACGGTGTGTCCTGAAACATCGAAAAAACACAGCTTAGAGCGCATAGGGCACTTCCACTCATGGGCGTATAAATGGGGAAAACTAAAAATCAGCAAGACACAGGCACCCCAAAGTTTAGGGCTGCTCTGTTGACAAGAACCTCCACTTCACGACACCTCAAATATCCCAGGAAAGAGAAAAATGGATAAAGAAGTGGTGGTCCTTATGTACAATGGAGTATCACTCAGCCATGAAATCAATGTCATAAGGCTAGTAGCAGCATGATGAGTGGCTTTAGCTACGACGATTCTAAGTGAAATAAGTCACACAGAAAAAGACACTTATCATAAGCTATCACTTATAGAGGGAATGTAAAAACCGCTACACTTGAACTGAATTACAAAACAGAACAGAGTCACACGTTGAGAAAACACACTATGGCTGCTTAACGGGAAAGGTGGGGTGGGGTGATGCATAAAACAAGGGTTTCAAATGAGCTCAGATACCGTTCCATAAACCCAATATGTCATAGAAAGACCTACTCCTTGCTCAGTGAACTGGACTCAACACCCCCTATTCACCGCACAAGAATATATCTGACTAGTAAGAATCTTAAAACCTATATATTGATATCTCTCTGGAAGTGAGTCAAGTGGGTGTAAAACGGCAGAAACATAGCCGTGAAAAGCGGCTAAACCCCATTATAAAAATAAATTACTTTTAAAAACCCGTGAAACAAAGACAGTGAAAGAGAGAGAAATTCTTACAAAATTCGTTCAGGGGCTGTGATGCAACCTGGATTGACCATATCTAGACCCACAGCTGGATGAGACATAAGGGTGGACACTCTCGGGGCTGAGAGGTTTGGTGAGGTTGGGGGAGCAAACGCAGAGCCTTTAAAGTAATACTGCCTGTTACCCATCCCATGGGTCCCAAATCTCCAGGTTCAAGGGCATCTTCCTACCTCGAAAACATGCATGAGAAACCCAGAAGGTGGTACACCGTGTGATCGGGAAAGGTTTCTAACACGCACCTCATTTCTCATCTCCTTGTGCTCGGGTTCGCCATTCCAGCCGCTTTACTAGCAATCTCCCTCCTTGGAGAATCAGCACCTGTAACCTCCCGTTCCGTACAGCTTGCAATTTGTCCTGAGGATGAACGGGAAGAGGGGGAGCCAATGAGAGACTAGCTCTAGGTGTTGGGACAGGCACAGGTCACTCTATTTTCCCATCAGGAAGAAGAATTAACCACAGGCTCAGCCTGCCGCCCGGAAGCAGAATAGGGCCTGAGGCAATCCTGCGCTTTTGCGGCCAGCTCCCAAAAAAGCGAGTTGAAAAATGGAGCTCAGGGGCACTGCAATTCACAAACCTGCAGAGTTATAAATGATACCTCTCGTCCACAAATATATTGAGGGAAGGCAACGAAGAGGATCTGAAAGCAAGGCAGAATTGCAGGAAACAGATTTCAGGAGGTCGATTCGAATCGCCTTTAAAGCACATGAAAAGCGGCAAAACGTCGACAATGATGCCCTTGGCCAAAAAGGGCGTATGCGTTTTTTCCTGAATATATTCAGGAAAAAACGCATACGCCCTTTTTGGCCAACCAAGCAACCTGGAAAGGCAAATCAGCGCTACAAAGAAGTCTCGCTTCCCATCGGTCAAAAGGGCCATGCGGAAAAAAGTGTCAAAACCAGAAATGCAGAACAGGCCATGGAGAAATGGGAGCCTTGCTACGCTGATGGGCGGGATGTAAATTGCCAACAGCCACTCTGGAGAAATGTACGGTGTGTCCTGAAACATCGAAAAAACACAGCTTAGAGTGCATAGGGCACTTCCACTCATGGGCGTATAAATTGAGAAAAGTATAAATCAGCAAGACACAGGCACCCCAAAGTTTAGGGCTGCTCTGTTGACAAGAACCTCCACTTCACGACACCTCAAATATCCCAGGAAAGAGAAAAATGGATAAAGAAGTGGTGGTCCTTATGTACAATGGAATATCACTCAGCCATGAAATCAATGTCATAAGGCTAGTAGCAGCATGATGAGTGGCTTTAGCTACGACGATTCTAAGTGAAATAAGTCACACAGAAAAAGACACTTATCATAAGCTATCACTTATAGAGGGAATGTAAAAACCGCTACACTTGAACTGAATTACAAAACAGAACAGAGTCACACGTTGAGAAAACACACTATGGCTGCTTAACGGGAAAGGTGGGGTGGGGTGATGCATAAAACAAGGGTTTCAAATGAGCTCAGATACCGTTCCATAAACCCAATATGTCATAGAAAGACCTACTCCTTGCTCAGTGAACTGGACTCAACACCCCCTATCCACCGCACAAGAATATATCTGACTAGTAAGAAACTTAAAACCTATGTATTGATATCTCTCTGGAAGTGAGTCAAGTGGGTGTAAAGCGGCAGAAACACAGCCGTGAAAAGCGGCTAAACCCCATTATAAAAATAAATTACTTTTAAAAACCCGTGAAACAAAGACAGTGAAAGAGAGAGAAATTCTTACAAAATTCGTTCAGGGGCTGTGATGCAACCTGGATTGACCATATCTAGACCCACAGCTGGAGGAGACATAAGGGTGGACACTCTCGGGGCTGAGAGGTTTGGTGAGGTTGGGGGAGCAAACGCAGAGCCTTTAAAGTAATACTGCCTGTTACCCATCCCATGGGTCCCAAATCTCCAGGTTCAAGGGCATCTTCCTACCTCGAAAACATGCATGAGAAACCCAGAAGGTGGTACACCGTGTGATCGGGAAAGGTTTCTAACACGCACCTCATTTCTCATCTCCTTGTGCTCGGGTTCGCCATTCCAGCCGCTTTACTAGCAATCTCCCTCCTTGGAGAATCAGCACCTGTAACCTCCCGTTCCGTACAGCTTGCAATTTGTCCTGAGGATGAACGGGAAGAGGGGGAGCCAATGAGAGACTAGCTCTAGGTGTTGGGACAGGCACAGGTCACTCTATTTTCCCATCAGGAAGAAGAATTAACCACAGGCTCAGCCTGCCGCCCGGAAGCAGAATAGGGCCTGAGGCAATCCTGCGCTTTTGCGGCCAGCTCCCAAAAAAGCGAGTTGAAAAATGGAGCTCAGGGGCACTGCAATTCACAAACCTGCAGAGTTATAAATGATAACTCTCGTCCACAAATATATTGAGGGAAGGCAACGAAGAGGATCTGAAAGCAAGGCAGAATTGCAGGAAACAGATTTCAGGAGGTCGATTCGAATCGCCTTTAAAGCACATGAAAAGCGGCAAAACGTCGACAATGATGCCCTTGGCCAAAAAGGGCGTATGCGTTTTTTCCTGAATATATTCAGGAAAAAACGCATACGCCCTTTTTGGCCAACCAAGCAACCTGGAAAGGCAAATCAGCGCTACAAAGAAGTCTCGCTTCCCATCGGTCAAAAGGGCCATGCGGAAAAAAGTGTCAAAACCAGAAATGCAGAACAGGCCATGGAGAAATGGGAGCCTTGCTACGCTGATGGGCGGGATGTAAATTGCCAACAGCCACTCTGGAGAAGTGTACGGTGTGTCCTGAAACATCGAAAAAACACAGCTTAGAGCGCATAGGGCACTTCCACTCATGGGCGTATAAATGGGGAAAACTAAAAATCAGCAAGACACAGGCACCCCAAAGTTTAGGGCTGCTCTGTTGACAAGAACCTCCACTTCATGACACCTCAAATATCCCAGGAAAGAGAAAAATGGATAAAGAAGTGGTGGTCCTTATGTACAATGGAGTATCACTCAGCCATGAAATCAATGTCATAAGGCTAGTAGCAGCATGATGAGTGGCTTTAGCTACGACGATTCTAAGTGAAATAAGTCACACAGAAAAAGACACTTATCATAAGCTATCACTTATAGAGGGAATGTAAAAACCGCTACACTTGAACTGAATTACAAAACAGAACAGAGTCACACGTTGAGAAAACACACTATGGCTGCTTAACGGGAAAGGTGGGGTGGGGTGATGCATAAAACAAGGGTTTCAAATGAGCTCAGATACCGTTCCATAAACCCAATATGTCATAGAAAGACCTACTCCTTGCTCAGTGAACTGGACTCAACACCCCCTATTCACCGCACAAGAATATATCTGACTAGTAAGAATCTTAAAACCTATGTATTGATATCTCTCTGGAAGTGAGTCAAGTGGGTGTAAAACGGCAGAAACATAGCCGTGAAAAGCGGCTAAACCCCATTATAAAAATAAATTACTTTTAAAAACCCGTGAAACAAAGACAGTGAAAGAGAGAGAAATTCTTACAAAATTCGTTCAGGGGCTGTGATGCAACCTGGATTGACCATATCTAGACCCACAGCTGGAGGAGACATAAGGGTGGACACTCTCGGGGCTGAGAGGTTTGGTGAGGTTGGGGGAGCAAACGCAGAGCCTTTAAAGTAATACTGCCTGTTACCCATCCCATGGGTCCCAAATCTCCAGGTTCAAGGGCATCTTCCTACCTCGAAAACATGCATGAGAAACCCAGAAGGTGGTACACCGTGTGATCGGGAAAGGTTTCTAACACGCACCTCATTTCTCATCTCCTTGTGCTCGGGTTCGCCATTCCAGCCGCTTTACTAGCAATCTCCCTCCTTGGAGAATCAGCACCTGTAACCTCCCGTTCCGTACAGCTTGCAATTTGTCCTGAGGATGAACGGGAAGAGGGGGAGCCAATGAGAGACTAGCTCTAGGTGTTGGGACAGGCACAGGTCACTCTATTTTCCCATCAGGAAGAAGAATTAACCACAGGCTCAGCCTGCCGCCCGGAACCAGAATAGGGCCTGAGGCAATCCTGCGCTTTTGCGGCCAGCTCCCAAAAAAGCGAGTTGAAAAATGGAGCTCAGGGGCACTGCAATTCACAAACCTGCAGAGTTATAAATGATACCTCTCGTCCACAAATATATTGAGGGAAGGCAACGAAGAGGATCTGAAAGCAAGGCAGAATTGCAGGAAACAGATTTCAGGAGGTCGATTCGAATCGCCTTTAAAGCACATGAAAAGCGGCAAAACGTCGACAATGATGCCCTTGGCCAAAAAGGGCGTATGCGTTTTTTCCTGAATATATTCAGGAAAAAACGCATACGCCCTTTTTGGCCAACCAAGCAACCTGGAAAGGCAAATCAGCGCTACAAAGAAGTCTCGCTTCCCATCGGTCAAAAGGGCCATGCGGAAAAAAGTGTCAAAACCAGAAATGCAGAACAGGCCATGGAGAAATGGGAGCCTTGCTACGCTGATGGGCGGGATGTAAATTGCCAACAGCCACTCTGGAGAAATGTACGGTGTGTCCTGAAACATCGAAAAAACACAGCTTAGAGTGCATAGGGCACTTCCACTCATGGGCGTATAAATTGAGAAAAGTATAAATCAGCAAGACACAGGCACCCCAAAGTTTAGGGCTGCTCTGTTGACAAGAACCTCCACTTCACGACACCTCAAATATCCCAGGAAAGAGAAAAATGGATAAAGAAGTGGTGGTCCTTATGTACAATGGAATATCACTCAGCCATGAAATCAATGTCATAAGGCTAGTAGCAGCATGATGAGTGGCTTTAGCTACGACGATTCTAAGTGAAATAAGTCACACAGAAAAAGACACTTATCATAAGCTATCACTTATAGAGGGAATGTAAAAACCGCTACACTTGAACTGAATTACAAAACAGAACAGAGTCACACGTTGAGAAAACACACTATGGCTGCTTAACGGGAAAGGTGGGGTGGGGTGATGCATAAAACAAGGGTTTCAAATGAGCTCAGATACCGTTCCATAAACCCAATATGTCATAGAAAGACCTACTCCTTGCTCAGTGAACTGGACTCAACACCCCCTATTCACCGCACAAGAATATATCTGACTAGTAAGAAACTTAAAACCTATGTATTGATATCTCTCTGGAAGTGAGTCAAGTGGGTGTAAAGCGGCAGAAACACAGCCGTGAAAAGCGGCTAAACCCCATTATAAAAATAAATTAGTTTTAAAAACCCGTGAAACAAAGACAGTGAAAGAGAGAGAAATTCTTACAAAATTCGTTCAGGGGCTGTGATGCAACCTGGATTGACCATATCTAGACCCACAGCTGGATGAGACATAAGGGTGGACACTCTCGGGGCTGAGAGGTTTGGTGAGGTTGGGGGAGCAAACGCAGAGCCTTTAAAGTAATACTGCCTGTTACCCATCCCATGGGTCCCAAATCTCCAGGTTCAAGGGCATCTTCCTACCTCGAAAACATGCATGAGAAACCCAGAAGGTGGTACACCGTGTGATCGGGAAAGGTTTCTAACACGCACCTCATTTCTCATCTCCTTGTGCTCGGGTTCGCCATTCCAGCCGCTTTACTAGCAATCTCCCTCCTTGGAGAATCAGCACCTGTAACCTCCCGTTCCGTACAGCTTGCAATTTGTCCTGAGGATGAACGGGAAGAGGGGGAGCCAATGAGAGACTAGCTCTAGGTGTTGGGACAGGCACAGGTCACTCTATTTTCCCATCAGGAAGAAGAATTAACCACAGGCTCAGCCTGCCGCCCGGAAGCAGAATAGGGCCTGAGGCAATCCTGCGCTTTTGCGGCCAGCTCCCAAAAAAGCGAGTTGAAAAATGGAGCTCAGGGGCACTGCAATTCACAAACCTGCAGAGTTATAAATGATACCTCTCGTCCACAAATATATTGAGGGAAGGCAACGAAGAGGATCTGAAAGCAAGGCAGAATTGCAGGAAACAGATTTCAGGAGGTCGATTCGAATCGCCTTTAAAGCACATGAAAAGCGGCAAAACGTCGACAATGATGCCCTTGGCCAAAAAGGGCGTATGCGTTTTTTCCTGAATATATTCAGGAAAAAACGCATACGCCCTTTTTGGCCAACCAAGCAACCTGGAAAGGCAAATCAGCGCTACAAAGAAGTCTCGCTTCCCATCGGTCAAAAGGGCCATGCGGAAAAAAGTGTCAAAACCAGAAATGCAGAACAGGCCATGGAGAAATGGGAGCCTTGCTACGCTGATGGGCGGGATGTAAATTGCCAACAGCCACTCTGGAGAAGTGTACGGTGTGTCCTGAAACATCGAAAAAACACAGCTTAGAGCGCATAGGGCACTTCCACTCATGGGCGTATAAATGGGGAAAACTAAAAATCAGCAAGACACAGGCACCCCAAAGTTTAGGGCTGCTCTGTTGACAAGAACCTCCACTTCACGACACCTCAAATATCCCAGGAAAGAGAAAAATGGATAAAGAAGTGGTGGTCCTTATGTACAATGGAGTATCACTCAGCCATGAAATCAATGTCATAAGGCTAGTAGCAGCATGATGAGTGGCTTTAGCTACGACGATTCTAAGTGAAATAAGTCACACAGAAAAAGACACTTATCATAAGCTATCACTTATAGAGGGAATGTAAAAACCGCTACACTTGAACTGAATTACAAAACAGAACAGAGTCACACGTTGAGAAAACACACTATGGCTGCTTAACGGGAAAGGTGGGGTGGGGTGATGCATAAAACAAGGGTTTCAAATGAGCTCAGATACCGTTCCATAAACCCAATATGTCATAGAAAGACCTACTCCTTGCTCAGTGAACTGGACTCAACACCCCCTATTCACCGCACAAGAATATATCTGACTAGTAAGAATCTTAAAACCTATATATTGATATCTCTCTGGAAGTGAGTCAAGTGGGTGTAAAACGGCAGAAACATAGCCGTGAAAAGCGGCTAAACCCCATTATAAAAATAAATTACTTTTAAAAACCCGTGAAACAAAGACAGTGAAAGAGAGAGAAATTCTTACAAAATTCGTTCAGGGGCTGTGATGCAACCTGGATTGACCATATCTAGACCCACAGCTGGATGAGACATAAGGGTGGACACTCTCGGGGCTGAGAGGTTTGGTGAGGTTGGGGGAGCAAACGCAGAGCCTTTAAAGTAATACTGCCTGTTACCCATCCCATGGGTCCCAAATCTCCAGGTTCAAGGGCATCTTCCTACCTCGAAAACATGCATGAGAAACCCAGAAGGTGGTACACCGTGTGATCGGGAAAGGTTTCTAACACGCACCTCATTTCTCATCTCCTTGTGCTCGGGTTCGCCATTCCAGCCGCTTTACTAGCAATCTCCCTCCTTGGAGAATCAGCACCTGTAACCTCCCGTTCCGTACAGCTTGCAATTTGTCCTGAGGATGAACGGGAAGAGGGGGAGCCAATGAGAGACTAGCTCTAGGTGTTGGGACAGGCACAGGTCACTCTATTTTCCCATCAGGAAGAAGAATTAACCACAGGCTCAGCCTGCCGCCCGGAAGCAGAATAGGGCCTGAGGCAATCCTGCGCTTTTGCGGCCAGCTCCCAAAAAAGCGAGTTGAAAAATGGAGCTCAGGGGCACTGCAATTCACAAACCTGCAGAGTTATAAATGATAACTCTCGTCCACAAATATATTGAGGGAAGGCAACGAAGAGGATCTGAAAGCAAGGCAGAATTGCAGGAAACAGATTTCAGGAGGTCGATTCGAATCGCCTTTAAAGCACATGAAAAGCGGCAAAACGTCGACAATGATGCCCTTGGCCAAAAAGGGCGTATGCGTTTTTTCCTGAATATATTCAGGAAAAAACGCATACGCCCTTTTTGGCCAACCAAGCAACCTGGAAAGGCAAATCAGCGCTACAAAGAAGTCTCGCTTCCCATCGGTCAAAAGGGCCATGCGGAAAAAAGTGTCAAAACCAGAAATGCAGAACAGGCCATGGAGAAATGGGAGCCTTGCTACGCTGATGGGCGGGATGTAAATTGCCAACAGCCACTCTGGAGAAGTGTACGGTGTGTCCTGAAACATCGAAAAAACACAGCTTAGAGCGCATAGGGCACCTCCACTCATGGGCGTATAAATGGGGAAAACTAAAAATCAGCAAGACACAGGCACCCCAAAGTTTAGGGCTGCTCTGTTGACAAGAACCTCCACTTCATGACACCTCAAATATCCCAGGAAAGAGAAAAATGGATAAAGAAGTGGTGGTCCTTATGTACAATGGAATATCACTCAGCCATGAAATCAATGTCATAAGGCTAGTAGCAGCATGATGAGTGGCTTTAGCTACGACGATTCTAAGTGAAATAAGTCACACAGAAAAAGACACTTATCATAAGCTATCACTTATAGAGGGAATGTAAAAACCGCTACACTTGAACTGAATTACAAAACAGAACAGAGTCACACGTTGAGAAAACACACTATGGCTGCTTAACGGGAAAGGTGGGGTGGGGTGATGCATAAAACAAGGGTTTCAAATGAGCTCAGATACCGTTCCATAAACCCAATATGTCATAGAAAGACCTACTCCTTGCTCAGTGAACTGGACTCAACACCCCCTATTCACCGCACAAGAATATATCTGACTAGTAAGAATCTTAAAACCTATGTATTGATATCTCTCTGGAAGTGAGTCAAGTGGGTGTAAAACGGCAGAAACACAGCCGTGAAAAGCGGCTAAACCCCATTATAAAAATAAATTACTTTTAAAAACCCGTGAAACAAAGACAGTGAAAGAGAGAGAAATTCTTACAAAATTCGTTCAGGGGCTGTGATGCAACCTGGATTGACCATATCTAGACCCACAGCTGGATGAGACATAAGGGTGGACACTCTCGGGGCTGAGAGGTTTGGTGAGGTTGGGGGAGCAAACGCAGAGCCTTTAAAGTAATACTGCCTGTTACCCATCCCATGGGTCCCAAATCTCCAGGTTCAAGGGCATCTTCCTACCTCGAAAACATGCATGAGAAACCCAGAAGGTGGTACACCGTGTGATCGGGAAAGGTTTCTAACACGCACCTCATTTCTCATCTCCTTGTGCTCGGGTTCGCCATTCCAGCCGCTTTACTAGCAATCTCCCTCCTTGGAGAACCAGCACCTGTAACCTCCCGTTCCGTACAGCTTGCAATTTGTCCTGAGGATGAACGGGAAGAGGGGGAGCCAATGAGAGACTAGCTCTAGGTGTTGGGACAGGCACAGGTCACTCTATTTTCCCATCAGGAAGAAGAATTAACCACAGGCTCAGCCTGCCGCCCGGAAGCAGAATAGGGCCTGAGGCAATCCTGCGCTTTTGCGGCCAGCTCCCAAAAAAGCGAGTTGAAAAATGGAGCTCAGGGGCACTGCAATTCACAAACCTGCAGAGTTATAAATGATACCTCTCGTCCACAAATATATTGAGGGAAGGCAACGAAGAGGATCTGAAAGCAAGGCAGAATTGCAGGAAACAGATTTCAGGAGGTCGATTCGAATCGCCTTTAAAGCACATGAAAAGCGGCAAAACGTCGACAATGATGCCCTTGGCCAAAAAGGGCGTATGCGTTTTTTCCTGAATATATTCAGGAAAAAACGCATACGCCCTTTTTGGCCAACCAAGCAACCTGGAAAGGCAAATCAGCGCTACAAAGAAGTCTCGCTTCCCATCGGTCAAAAGGGCCATGCGGAAAAAAGTGTCAAAACCAGAAATGCAGAACAGGCCATGGAGAAATGGGAGCCTTGCTACGCTGATGGGCGGGATGTAAATTGCCAACAGCCACTCTGGAGAAGTGTACGGTGTGTCCTGAAACATCGAAAAAACACAGCTTAGAGTGCATAGGGCACTTCCACTCATGGGCGTATAAATTGAGAAAAGTATAAATCAGCAAGACACAGGCACCCCAAAGTTTAGGGCTGCTCTGTTGACAAGAACCTCCACTTCACGACACCTCAAATATCCCAGGAAAGAGAAAAATGGATAAAGAAGTGGTGGTCCTTATGTACAATGGAATATCACTCAGCCATGAAATCAATGTCATAAGGCTAGTAGCAGCATGATGAGTGGCTTTAGCTACGACGATTCTAAGTGAAATAAGTCACACAGAAAACGACACTTATCATAAGCTATCACTTATAGAGGGAATGTAAAAACCGCTACACTTGAACTGAATTACAAAACAGAACAGAGTCACACGTTGGGAAAACACACTATGGCTGCTTAACGGGAAAGGTGGGGTGGGGTGATGCATAAAACAAGGGTTTCAAATGAGCTCAGATACCGTTCCATAAACCCAATATGTCATAGAAAGACCTACTCCTTGCTCAGTGAACTGGACTCAACACCCCCTATTCACCGCACAAGAATATATCTGACTAGTAAGAATCTTAAAACCTATGTATTGATATCTCTCTGGAAGTGAGTCAAGTGGGTGTAAAGCGGCAGAAACACAGCCGTGAAAAGCGGCTAAACCCCATTATAAAAATAAATTACTTTTAAAAACCCGTGAAACAAAGACAGTGAAAGAGAGAGAAATTCTTACAAAATTCGTTCAGGGGCTGTGATGCAACCTGGATTGACCATATCTAGACCCACAGCTGGATGAGACATAAGGGTGGACACTCTCGGGGCTGAGAGGTTTGGTGAGGTTGGGGGAGCAAACGCAGAGCCTTTAAAGTAATACTGCCTGTTACCCATCCCATGGGTCCCAAATCTCCAGGTTCAAGGGCATCTTCCTACCTCGAAAACATGCATGAGAAACCCAGAAGGTGGTACACCGTGTGATCGGGAAAGGTTTCTAACACGCGCCTCATTTCTCATCTCCTTGTGCTCGGGTTCGCCATTCCAGCCGCTTTACTAGCAATCTCCCTCCTTGGAGAATCAGCACCTGTAACCTCCCGTTCCGTACAGCTTGCAATTTGTCCTGAGGATGAACGGGAAGAGGGGGAGCCAATGAGAGACTAGCTCTAGGTGTTGGGACAGGCACAGGTCACTCTATTTTCCCATCAGGAAGAAGAATTAACCACAGGCTCAGCCTGCCGCCCGGAAGCAGAATAGGGCCTGAGGCAATCCTGCGCTTTTGCGGCCAGCTCCCAAAAAAGCGAGTTGAAAAATGGAGCTCAGGGGCACTGCAATTCACAAACCTGCAGAGTTATAAATGATACCTCTCGTCCACAAATATATTGAGGGAAGGCAACGAAGAGGATCTGAAAGCAAGGCAGAATTGCAGGAAACAGATTTCAGGAGGTCGATTCGAATCGCCTTTAAAGCACATGAAAAGCGGCAAAACGTCGACAATGATGCCCTTGGCCAAAGAGGGCGTATGCGTTTTTTCCTGAATATATTCAGGAAAAAACGCATACGCCCTTTTTGGCCAACCAAGCAACCTGGAAAGGCAAATCAGCGCTACAAAGAAGTCTCGCTTCCCATCGGTCAAAAGGGCCATGCGGAAAAAAGTGTCAAAACCAGAAATGCAGAACAGGCCATGGAGAAATGGGAGCCTTGCTACGCTGATGGGCGGGATGTAAATTGCCAACAGCCACTCTGGAGAAGTGTACGGTGTGTCCTGAAACATCGAAAAAACACAGCTTAGAGCGCATAGGGCACTTCCACTCATGGGCGTATAAATGGGGAAATCTAAAAATCAGCAAGACACAGGCACCCCAAAGTTTAGGGCTGCTCTGTTGACAAGAACCTCCACTTCATGACACCTCAAATATCCCAGGAAAGAGAAAAATGGATAAAGAAGTGGTGGTCCTTATGTACAATGGAATATCACTCAGCCATGAAATCAATGTCATAAGGCTAGTAGCAGCATGATGAGTGGCTTTAGCTACGACGATTCTAAGTGAAATAAGTCACACAGAAAAAGACACTTATCATAAGCTATCACTTATAGAGGGAATGTAAAAACCGCTACACTTGAACTGAATTACAAAACAGAACAGAGTCACACGTTGAGAAAACACACTATGGCTGCTTAACGGGAAAGGTGGGGTGGGGTGATGCATAAAACAAGGGTTTCAAATGAGCTCAGATACCGTTCCATAAACCCAATATGTCATAGAAAGACCTACTCCTTGCTCAGTGAACTGGACTCAACACCCCCTATTCACCGGACAAGAATATATCTGACTAGTAAGAAACTTAAAACCTATGTATTGATATCTCTCTGGAAGTGAGTCAAGTGGGTGTAAAGCGGCAGAAACACAGCCGTGAAAAGCGGCTAAACCCCATTATAAAAATAAATTACTTTTAAAAACCCGTGAAACAAAGACAGTGAAAGAGAGAGAAATTCTTACAAAATTCGTTCAGGGGCTGTGATGCAACCTGGATTGACCATATCTAGACCCACAGCTGGAGGAGACATAAGGGTGGACACTCTCGGGGCTGAGAGGTTTGGTGAGGTTTGGGGAGCAAACGCAGAGCCTTTAAAGAAATACTGCCTGTTACCCATCCCATGGGTCCCAAATCTCCAGGTTCAAGGGCATCTTCCTACCTCGAAAACATGCATGAGAAACCCAGAAGGTGGTACACCGTGTGATCGGGAAAGGTTTCTAACACGCACCTCATTTCTCATCTCCTTGTGCTCGGGTTCGCCATTCCAGCCGCTTTACTAGCAATCTCCCTCCTTGGAGAATCAGCACCTGTAACCTCCCGTTCCGTACAGCTTGCAATTTGTCCTGAGGATGAACGGGAAGAGGGGGAGCCAATGAGAGACTAGCTCTAGGTGTTGGGACAGGCACAGGTCACTCTATTTTCCCATCAGGAAGAAGAATTAACCACAGGCTCAGCCTGCCGCCCGGAAGCAGAATAGGGCCTGAGGCAATCCTGCGCTTTTGCGGCCAGCTCCCAAAAAAGCGAGTTGAAAAATGGAGCTCAGGGGCACTGCAATTCACAAACCTGCAGAGTTATAAATGATACCTCTCGTCCACAAATATATTGAGGGAAGGCAACGAAGAGGATCTGAAAGCAAGGCAGAATTGCAGGAAACAGATTTCAGGAGGTCGATTCGAATCGCCTTTAAAGCACATGAAAAGCGGCAAAACGTCGACAATGATGCCCTTGGCCAAAAAGGGCGTATGCGTTTTTTCCTGAATATATTCAGGAAAAAACGCATACGCCCTTTTTGGCCAACCAAGCAACCTGGAAAGGCAAATCAGCGCTACAAAGAAGTCTCGCTTCCCATCGGTCAAAAGGGCCATGCGGAAAAAAGTGTCAAAACCAGAAATGCAGAACAGGCCATGGAGAAATGGGAGCCTTGCTACGCTGATGGGCGGGATGTAAATTGCCAACAGCCACTCTGGAGAAGTGTACGGTGTGTCCTGAAACATCGAAAAAACACAGCTTAGAGTGCATAGGGCACTTCCACTCATGGGCGTATAAATTGAGAAAAGTATAAATCAGCAAGACACAGGCACCCCAAAGTTTAGGGCTGCTCTGTTGACAAGAACCTCCACTTCACGACACCTCAAATATCCCAGGAAAGAGAAAAATGGATAAAGAAGTGGTGGTCCTTATGTACAATGGAATATCACTCAGCCATGAAATCAATGTCATAAGGCTAGTAGCAGCATGATGAGTGGCTTTAGCTACGACGATTCTAAGTGAAATAAGTCACACAGAAAACGACACTTATCATAAGCTATCACTTATAGAGGGAATGTAAAAACCGCTACACTTGAACTGAATTACAAAACAGAACAGAGTCACACGTTGGGAAAACACACTATGTCTGCTTAACGGAAAAGGTGGGGTGGGGTGATGCATAAAACAAGGGTTTCAAATGAGCTCAGATACCGTTCCATAAACCCAATATGTCATAGAAAGACCTACTCCTTGCTCAGTGAACTGGACTCAACACCCCCTATTCACCGCACAAGAATATATCTGACTAGTAAGAATCTTAAAACCTATGTATTGATATCTCTCTGGAAGTGAGTCAAGTGGGTGTAAAGCGGCAGAAACACAGCCGTGAAAAGCGGCTAAACCCCATTATAAAAATAAATTACTTTTAAAAACCCGTGAAACAAAGACAGTGAAAGAGAGAGAAATTCTTACAAAATTCGTTCAGGGGCTGTGATGCAACCTGGATTGACCATATCTAGACCCACAGCTGGATGAGACATAAGGGTGGACACTCTCGGGGCTGAGAGGTTTGGTGAGGTTGGGGGAGCAAACGCAGAGCCTTTAAAGTAATACTGCCTGTTACCCATCCCATGGGTCCCAAATCTCCAGGTTCAAGGGCATCTTCCTACCTCGAAAACATGCATGAGAAACCCAGAAGGTGGTACACCGTGTGATCGGGAAAGGTTTCTAACACGCGCCTCATTTCTCATCTCCTTGTGCTCGGGTTCGCCATTCCAGCCGCTTTACTAGCAATCTCCCTCCTTGGAGAATCAGCACCTGTAACCTCCCGTTCCGTACAGCTTGCAATTTGTCCTGAGGATGAACGGGAAGAGGGGGAGCCAATGAGAGACTAGCTCTAGGTGTTGGGACAGGCACAGGTCACTCTATTTTCCCATCAGGAAGAAGAATTAACCACAGGCTCAGCCTGCCGCCCGGAAGCAGAATAGGGCCTGAGGCAATCCTGCGCTTTTGCGGCCAGCTCCCAAAAAAGCGAGTTGAAAAATGGAGCTCAGGGGCACTGCAATTCACAAACCTGCAGAGTTATAAATGATACCTCTCGTCCACAAATATATTGAGGGAAGGCAACGAAGAGGATCTGAAAGCAAGGCAGAATTGCAGGAAACAGATTTCAGGAGGTCGATTCGAATCGCCTTTAAAGCACATGAAAAGCGGCAAAACGTCGACAATGATGCCCTTGGCCAAAAAGGGCGTATGCGTTTTTTCCTGAATATATTCAGGAAAAAACGCATACGCCCTTTTTGGCCAACCAAGCAACCTGGAAAGGCAAATCAGCGCTACAAAGAAGTCTCGCTTCCCATCGGTCAAAAGGGCCATGCGGAAAAAAGTGTCAAAACCAGAAATGCAGAACAGGCCATGGAGAAATGGGAGCCTTGCTACGCTGATGGGCGGGATGTAAATTGCCAACAGCCACTCTGGAGAAGTGTACGGTGTGTCCTGAAACATCGAAAAAACACAGCTTAGAGCGCATAGGGCACTTCCACTCATGGGCGTATAAATGGGGAAAACTAAAAATCAGCAAGACACAGGCACCCCAAAGTTTAGGGCTGCTCTGTTGACAAGAACCTCCACTTCATGACACCTCAAATATCCCAGGAAAGAGAAAAATGGATAAAGAAGTGGTGGTCCTTATGTACAATGGAATATCACTCAGCCATGAAATCAATGTCATAAGGCTAGTAGCAGCATGATGAGTGGCTTTAGCTACGACGATTCTAAGTGAAATAAGTCACACAGAAAAAGACACTTATCATAAGCTATCACTTATAGAGGGAATGTAAAAACCGCTACACTTGAACTGAATTACAAAACAGAACAGAGTCACACGTTGAGAAAACACACTATGGCTGCTTAACGGGAAAGGTGGGGTGGGGTGATGCATAAAACAAGGGTTTCAAATGAGCTCAGATACCGTTCCATAAACCCAATATGTCATAGAAAGACCTACTCCTTGCTCAGTGAACTGGACTCAACACCCCCTATTCACCGGACAAGAATATATCTGACTAGTAAGAAACTTAAAACCTATGTATTGATATCTCTCTGGAAGTGAGTCAAGTGGGTGTAAAGCGGCAGAAACACAGCCGTGAAAAGCGGCTAAACCCCATTATAAAAATAAATTACTTTTAAAAACCCGTGAAACAAAGACAGTGAAAGAGAGAGAAATTCTTACAAAATTCGTTCAGGGGCTGTGATGCAACCTGGATTGACCATATCTAGACCCACAGCTGGAGGAGACATAAGGGTGGACACTCTCGGGGCTGAGAGGTTTGGTGAGGTTTGGGGAGCAAACGCAGAGCCTTTAAAGAAATACTGCCTGTTACCCATCCCATGGGTCCCAAATCTCCAGGTTCAAGGGCATCTTCCTACCACGAAAACATGCATGAGAAACCCAGAAGGTGGTACACCGTGTGATCGGGAAAGGTTTCTAACACGCACCTCATTTCTCATCTCCTTGTGCTCGGGTTCGCCATTCCAGCCGCTTTACTAGCAATCTCCCTCCTTGGAGAATCAGCACCTGTAACCTCCCGTTCCGTACAGCTTGCAATTTGTCCTGAGGATGAACGGGAAGAGGGGGAGCCAATGAGAGACTAGCTCTAGGTGTTGGGACAGGCACAGGTCACTCTATTTTCCCATCAGGAAGAAGAATTAACCACAGGCTCAGCCTGCCGCCCGGAAGCAGAATAGGGCCTGAGGCAATCCTGCGCTTTTGCGGCCAGCTCCCAAAAAAGCGAGTTGAAAAATGGAGCTCAGGGGCACTGCAATTCACAAACCTGCAGAGTTATAAATGGTAACTCTCGTCCACAAATATATTGAGGGAAGGCAACGAAGAGGATCTGAAAGCAAGGCAGAATTGCAGGAAACAGATTTCAGGAGGTCGATTCGAATCGCCTTTAAAGCACATGAAAAGCGGCAAAACGTCGACAATGATGCCCTTGGCCAAAAAGGGCGTATGCGTTTTTTCCTGAATATATTCAGGAAAAAACGCATACGCCCTTTTTGGCCAACCAAGCAACCTGGAAAGGCAAATCAGCGCTACAAAGAAGTCTCGCTTCCCATCAGTCAAAAGGGCCATGCGGAAAAAAGTGTCAAAACCAGAAATGCAGAACAGGCCATGGAGAAATGGGAGCCTTGCTACGCTGATGGGCGGGATGTAAATTGCCAACAGCCACTCTGGAGAAGTGTACGGTGTGTCCTGAAACATCGAAAAAACACAGCTTAGAGTGCATAGGGCACTTCCACTCATGGGCGTATAAATTGAGAAAAGTATAAATCAGCAAGACACAGGCACCCCAAAGTTTAGGGCTGCTCTGTTGACAAGAACCTCCACTTCACGACACCTCAAATATCCCAGGAAAGAGAAAAATGGATAAAGAAGTGGTGGTCCTTATGTACAATGGAATATCACTCAGCCATGAAATCAATGTCATAAGGCTAGTAGCAGCATGATGAGTGGCTTTAGCTACGACGATTCTAAGTGAAATAAGTCACACAGAAAAAGACACTTATCATAAGCTATCACTTATAGAGGGAATGTAAAAACCGCTACACTTGAACTGAATTACAAAACAGAACAGAGTCACACGTTGAGAAAACACACTATGGCTGCTTAACGGGAAAGGTGGGGTGGGGTGATGCATAAAACAAGGGTTTCAAATGAGCTCAGATACCGTTCCATAAACACAATATGTCATAGAAAGACCTACTCCTTGCTCAGTGAACTGGACTCAACACCCCCTATTCACCGCACAAGAATATATCTGACTAGTAAGAATCTTAAAACCTATATATTGATATCTCTCTGGAAGTGAGTCAAGTGGGTGTAAAACGGCAGAAACACAGCCGTGAAAAGCGGCTAAACCCCATTAGAAAAATAAATTACTTTTAAAAACCCGTGAAACAAAGACAGTGAAAGAGAGAGAAATTCTTACAAAATTCGTTCAGGGGCTGTGATGCAACCTGGATTGACCATATCTAGACCCACAGCTGGATGAGACATAAGGGTGGACAATCTCGGGGCTGAGAGGTTTGGTGAGGTTGGGGGAGCAAACGCAGAGCCTTTAAAGTAATACTGCCTGTTACCCATCCCATGGGTCCCAAATCTCCAGGTTCAAGGGCATCTTCCTACCTCGAAAACATGCATGAGAAACCCAGAAGGTGGTACACCGTGTGATCGGGAAAGGTTTCTAACACGCACCTCATTTCTCATCTCCTTGTGCTCGGGTTCGCCATTCCAGCCGCTTTACTAGCAATCTCCCTCCTTGGAGAATCAGCACCTGTAACCTCCCGTTCCGTACAGCTTGCAATTTGTCCTGAGGATGAACGGGAAGAGGGGGAGCCAATGAGAGACTAGCTCTAGGTGTTGGGACAGGCACAGGTCACTCTATTTTCCCATCAGGAAGAAGAATTAACCACAGGCTCAGCCTGCCGCCCGGAAGCAGAATAGGGCCTGAGGCAATCCTGCGCTTTTGCGGCCAGCTCCCAAAAAAGCGAGTTGAAAAATGGAGCTCAGGGGCACTGCAATTCACAAACCTGCAGAGTTATAAATGATACCTCTCGTCCACAAATATATTGAGGGAAGGCAACGAAGAGGATCTGAAAGCAAGGCAGAATTGCAGGAAACAGATTTCAGGAGGTCGATTCGAATCGCCTTTAAAGCACATGAAAAGCGGCAAAACGTCGACAATGATGCCCTTGGCCAAAAAGGGCGTATGCGTTTTTTCCTGAATATATTCAGGAAAAAACGCATACGCCCTTTTTGGCCAACCAAGCAACCTGGAAAGGCAAATCAGCGCTACAAAGAAGTCTCGCTTCCCATCGGTCAAAAGGGCCATGCGGAAAAAAGTGTCAAAACCAGAAATGCAGAACAGGCCATGGAGAAATGGGAGCCTTGCTACGCTGATGGGCGGGATGTAAATTGCCAACAGCCACTCTGGAGAAGTGTACGGTGTGTCCTGAAACATCGAAAAAACACAGCTTAGAGTGCATAGGGCACTTCCACTCATGGGCGTATAAATTGAGAAAAGTATAAATCAGCAAGACACAGGCACCCCAAAGTTTAGGGCTGCTCTGTTGACAAGAACCTCCACTTCACGACACCTCAAATATCCCAGGAAAGAGAAAAATGGATAAAGAAGTGGTGGTCCTTATGTACAATGGAATATCACTCAGCCATGAAATCAATGTCATAAGGCTAGTAGCAGCATGATGAGTGGCTTTAGCTACGACGATTCTAAGTGAAATAAGTCACACAGAAAACGACACTTATCATAAGCTATCACTTATAGAGGGAATGTAAAAACCGCTACACTTGAACTGAATTACAAAACAGAACAGAGTCACACGTTGGGAAAACACACTATGTCTGCTTAACGGAAAAGGTGGGGTGGGGTGATGCATAAAACAAGGGTTTCAAATGAGCTCAGATACCGTTCCATAAACCCAATATGTCATAGAAAGACCTACTCCTTGCTCAGTGAACTGGACTCAACACCCCCTATTCACCGCACAAGAATATATCTGACTAGTAAGAATCTTAAAACCTATGTATTGATATCTCTCTGGAAGTGAGTCAAGTGGGTGTAAAGCGGCAGAAACACAGCCGTGAAAAGCGGCTAAACCCCATTATAAAAATAAATTACTTTTAAAAACCCGTGAAACAAAGACAGTGAAAGAGAGAGAAATTCTTACAAAATTCGTTCAGGGGCTGTGATGCAACCTGGATTGACCATATCTAGACCCACAGCTGGATGAGACATAAGGGTGGACACTCTCGGGGCTGAGAGGTTTGGTGAGGTTGGGGGAGCAAACGCAGAGCCTTTAAAGTAATACTGCCTGTTACCCATCCCATGGGTCCCAAATCTCCAGGTTCAAGGGCATCTTCCTACCTCGAAAACATGCATGAGAAACCCAGAAGGTGGTACACCGTGTGATCGGGAAAGGTTTCTAACACGCGCCTCATTTCTCATCTCCTTGTGCTCGGGTTCGCCATTCCAGCCGCTTTACTAGCAATCTCCCTCCTTGGAGAATCAGCACCTGTAACCTCCCGTTCCGTACAGCTTGCAATTTGTCCTGAGGATGAACGGGAAGAGGGGGAGCCAATGAGAGACTAGCTCTAGGTGTTGGGACAGGCACAGGTCACTCTATTTTCCCATCAGGAAGAAGAATTAACCACAGGCTCAGCCTGCCGCCCGGAAGCAGAATAGGGCCTGAGGCAATCCTGCGCTTTTGCGGCCAGCTCCCAAAAAAGCGAGTTGAAAAATGGAGCTCAGGGGCACTGCAATTCACAAACCTGCAGAGTTATAAATGATACCTCTCGTCCACAAATATATTGAGGGAAGGCAACGAAGAGGATCTGAAAGCAAGGCAGAATTGCAGGAAACAGATTTCAGGAGGTCGATTCGAATCGCCTTTAAAGCACATGAAAAGCGGCAAAACGTCGACAATGATGCCCTTGGCCAAAAAGGGCGTATGCGTTTTTTCCTGAATATATTCAGGAAAAAACGCATACGCCCTTTTTGGCCAACCAAGCAACCTGGAAAGGCAAATCAGCGCTACAAAGAAGTCTCGCTTCCCATCGGTCAAAAGGGCCATGCGGAAAAAAGTGTCAAAACCAGAAATGCAGAACAGGCCATGGAGAAATGGGAGCCTTGCTACGCTGATGGGCGGGATGTAAATTGCCAACAGCCACTCTGGAGAAGTGTACGGTGTGTCCTGAAACATCGAAAAAACACAGCTTAGAGCGCATAGGGCACTTCCACTCATGGGCGTATAAATGGGGAAAACTAAAAATCAGCAAGACACAGGCACCCCAAAGTTTAGGGCTGCTCTGTTGACAAGAACCTCCACTTCATGACACCTCAAATATCCCAGGAAAGAGAAAAATGGATAAAGAAGTGGTGGTCCTTATGTACAATGGAATATCACTCAGCCATGAAATCAATGTCATAAGGCTAGTAGCAGCATGATGAGTGGCTTTAGCTACGACGATTCTAAGTGAAATAAGTCACACAGAAAAAGACACTTATCATAAGCTATCACTTATAGAGGGAATGTAAAAACCGCTACACTTGAACTGAATTACAAAACAGAACAGAGTCACACGTTGAGAAAACACACTATGGCTGCTTAACGGGAAAGGTGGGGTGGGGTGATGCATAAAACAAGGGTTTCAAATGAGCTCAGATACCGTTCCATAAACCCAATATGTCATAGAAAGACCTACTCCTTGCTCAGTGAACTGGACTCAACACCCCCTATTCACCGGACAAGAATATATCTGACTAGTAAGAAACTTAAAACCTATGTATTGATATCTCTCTGGAAGTGAGTCAAGTGGGTGTAAAGCGGCAGAAACACAGCCGTGAAAAGCGGCTAAACCCCATTATAAAAATAAATTACTTTTAAAAACCCGTGAAACAAAGACAGTGAAAGAGAGAGAAATTCTTACAAAATTCGTTCAGGGGCTGTGATGCAACCTGGATTGACCATATCTAGACCCACAGCTGGAGGAGACATAAGGGTGGACACTCTCGGGGCTGAGAGGTTTGGTGAGGTTTGGGGAGCAAACGCAGAGCCTTTAAAGAAATACTGCCTGTTACCCATCCCATGGGTCCCAAATCTCCAGGTTCAAGGGCATCTTCCTACCACGAAAACATGCATGAGAAACCCAGAAGGTGGTACACCGTGTGATCGGGAAAGGTTTCTAACACGCACCTCATTTCTCATCTCCTTGTGCTCGGGTTCGCCATTCCAGCCGCTTTACTAGCAATCTCCCTCCTTGGAGAATCAGCACCTGTAACCTCCCGTTCCGTACAGCTTGCAATTTGTCCTGAGGATGAACGGGAAGAGGGGGAGCCAATGAGAGACTAGCTCTAGGTGTTGGGACAGGCACAGGTCACTCTATTTTCCCATCAGGAAGAAGAATTAACCACAGGCTCAGCCTGCCGCCCGGAAGCAGAATAGGGCCTGAGGCAATCCTGCGCTTTTGCGGCCAGCTCCCAAAAAAGCGAGTTGAAAAATGGAGCTCAGGGGCACTGCAATTCACAAACCTGCAGAGTTATAAATGGTAACTCTCGTCCACAAATATATTGAGGGAAGGCAACGAAGAGGATCTGAAAGCAAGGCAGAATTGCAGGAAACAGATTTCAGGAGGTCGATTCGAATCGCCTTTAAAGCACATGAAAAGCGGCAAAACGTCGACAATGATGCCCTTGGCCAAAAAGGGCGTATGCGTTTTTTCCTGAATATATTCAGGAAAAAACGCATACGCCCTTTTTGGCCAACCAAGCAACCTGGAAAGGCAAATCAGCGCTACAAAGAAGTCTCGCTTCCCATCAGTCAAAAGGGCCATGCGGAAAAAAGTGTCAAAACCAGAAATGCAGAACAGGCCATGGAGAAATGGGAGCCTTGCTACGCTGATGGGCGGGATGTAAATTGCCAACAGCCACTCTGGAGAAGTGTACGGTGTGTCCTGAAACATCGAAAAAACACAGCTTAGAGTGCATAGGGCACTTCCACTCATGGGCGTATAAATGGGGAAAACTAAAAATCAGCAAGACACAGGCACCCCAAGGTTTAGGGCTGCTCTGTTGACAAGAACCTCCACTTCATGACACCTCAAATATCCCAGGAAAGAGAAAAATGGATAAAGAAGTGGTGGTCCTTATGTACAATGGAATATCACTCAGCCATGAAATCAATGTCATAAGGCTAGTAGCAGCATGATGAGTGGCTTTAGCTACGACGATTCTAAGTGAAATAAGTCACACAGAAAAAGACACTTATCATAAGCTATCACTTATAGAGGGAATGTAAAAACCGCTACACTTGAACTGAATTACAAAACAGAACAGAGTCACACGTTGAGAAAACACACTATGGCTGCTTAACGGGAAAGGTGGGGTGGGGTGATGCATAAAACAAGGGTTTCAAATGAGCTCAGATACCGTTCCATAAACCCAATATGTCATAGAAAGACCTACTCCTTGCTCAGTGAACTGGACTCAACACCCCCTATTCACCGCACAAGAATATATCTGACTAGTAAGAATCTTAAAACCTATGTATTGCTATCTCTCTGGAAGTGAGTCAAGTGGGTGTAAAGCGGCAGAAACACAGCCGTGAAAAGCGGCTAAACCCCATTATAAAAATAAATTACTTTTAAAAACCCGTGAAACAAAGACAGTGAAAGAGAGAGAAATTCTTACAAAATTCGTTAAGGGGCTGTGATGCAACCTGGATTGACCATATCTAGACCCACAGCTGGAGGAGACATAAGGGTGGACACTCTCGGGGCTGAGAGGTTTGGTGAGGTTGGGGGAGCAAACGCAGAGCCTTTAAAGTAATACTGCCTGTTACCCATCCCATGGGTCCCAAATCTCCAGGTTCAAGGGCATCTTCCTACCTCGAAAACATGCATGAGAAACCCAGAAGGTGGTACACCGTGTGATCGGGAAAGGTTTCTAAAACGCGCCTCATTTCTCATCTCCTTGTGCTCGGTTCGTCATTCCAGCCGCTTTACTAGCAATCTCCCTCCTTGGAGAATCAGCACCTGTAACCTCCCGTTCCGTACAGCTTGCAATTTGTCCTGAGGATGAACGGGAAGAGGGGGAGCCAATGAGAGACTAGCTCTAGGTGTTGGGACAGGCACAGGTCACTCTATTTTCCCATCAGGAAGAAGAATTAACCACAGGCTCAGCCTGCCGCCCGGAAGCAGAATAGGGCCTGAGGCAATCCTGCGCTTTTGCGGCCAGCTCCCAAAAAAGCGAGTTGAAAAATGGAGCTCAGGGGCACTGCAATTCACAAACCTGCAGAGTTATAAATGATAACTCTCGTCCACAAATATATTGAGGGAAGGCAACAAAGAGGATCTGAAAGCAAGGCAGAATTGCAGGAAACAGATATCAGGTGGTCGATTCGAATCGCCTTTAAAGCATATGAAAAGCGGCAAAACGTCGACAATGATGCCCTTGGCCAAAAAGGGCGTATGCGTTTTTTCCTGAATATATTCAGGAAAAAACGCATACGCCCTTTTTGGCCAACCAAGCAACCTGGAAAGGCAAATCAGCGCTACAAAGAAGTCTCGCTTCCCATCGGTCAAAAGGGCCATGCGGAAAAAAGTGTCAAAACCAGAAATGCAGAACAGGCCATGGAGAAATGGGAGCCTTGCTACGCTGATGGGCGGGATGTAAATTGCCAACAGCCACTCTGGAGAAGTGTACGGTGTGTTCTGAAACATCGAAAAAACACAGCTTAGAGCGCATAGGGCACTTCCACTCATGGGCGTATAAATGGGGAAAACTAAAAATCAGCAAGACACAGGCACCCCAAGGTTTAGGGCTGCTCTGTTGACAAGAACCTCCACTTCATGACACCTCAAATATCCCAGGAAAGAGAAAAATGGATAAAGAAGTGGTGGTCCTTATGTACAATGGAATATCACTCAGCCATGAAATCAATGTCATAAGGCTAGTAGCAGCATGATGAGTGGCTTTAGCTACGACGATTCTAAGTGAAATAAGTCACACAGAAAAAGACACTTATCATAAGCTATCACTTATAGAGGGAATGTAAAAACCGCTACACTTGAACTGAATTACAAAACAGAACAGAGTCACACGTTGAGAAAACACACTATGGCTGCTTAACGGGAAAGGTGGGGTGGGGTGATGCATAAAACAAGGGTTTCAAATGAGCTCAGATACCGTTCCATAAACCCAATATGTCATAGAAAGACCTACTCCTTGCTCAGTGAACTGGACTCAACACCCCCTATTCACCGCACAAGAATATATCTGACTAGTAAGAAACTTAAAACCTATGTATTGATATCTCTCTGGAAGTGAGTCAAGTGGGTGTAAAGCGGCAGAAACACAGCCGTGAAAAGCGGCTAAACCCCATTATAAAAATAAATTACTTTTAAAAACCCGTGAAACAAAGACAGTGAAAGAGAGAGAAATTCTTACAAAATTCGTTCAGGGGCTGTGATGCAACCTGGATTGACCATATCTAGACCCACAGCTGGATGAGACATAAGGGTGGACACTCTCGGGGCTGAGAGGTTTGGTGAGGTTGGGGGAGCAAACGCAGAGCCTTTAAAGTAATACTGCCTGTTACCCATCCCATGGGTCCCAAATCTCCAGGTTCAAGGGCATCTTCCTACCTCGAAAACATGCATGAGAAACCCAGAAGGTGGTACACCGTGTGATCGGGAAAGGTTTCTAACACGCACCTCATTTCTCATCTCCTTGTGCTCGGGTTCGCCATTCCAGCCGCTTTACTAGCAATCTCCCTCCTTGGAGAATCAGCACCTGTAACCTCCCGTTCCGTACAGCTTGCAATTTGTCCTGAGGATGAACGGGAAGAGGGGGAGCCAATGAGAGACTAGCTCTAGGTGTTGGGACAGGCACAGGTCACTCTATTTTCCCATCAGGAAGAAGAATTAACCACAGGCTCAGCCTGCCGCCCGGAAGCAGAATAGGGCCTGAGGCAATCCTGCGCTTTTGCGGCCAGCTCCCAAAAAAGCGAGTTGAAAAATGGAGCTCAGGGGCACTGCAATTCACAAACCTGCAGAGTTATAAATGATACCTCTCGTCCACAAATATATTGAGGGAAGGCAACGAAGAGGATCTGAAAGCAAGGCAGAATTGCAGGAAACAGATTTCAGGAGGTCGATTCGAATCGCCTTTAAAGCACATGAAAAGCGGCAAAACGTCGACAATGATGCCCTTGGCCAAAAAGGGCGTATGCGTTTTTTCCTGAATATATTCAGGAAAAAACGCATACGCCCTTTTTGGCCAACCAAGCAACCTGGAAAGGCAAATCAGCGCTACAAAGAAGTCTCGCTTCCCATCGGTCAAAAGGGCCATGCGGAAAAAAGTGTCAAAACCAGAAATGCAGAACAGGCCATGGAGAAATGGGAGCCTTGCTACGCTGATGGGCGGGATGTAAATTGCCAACAGCCACTCTGGAGAAGTGTACGGTGTGTCCTGAAACATCGAAAAAACACAGCTTAGAGCGCATAGGGCACCTCCACTCATGGGCGTATAAATGGGGAAAACTAAAAATCAGCAAGACACAGGCACCCCAAAGTTTAGGGCTGCTCTGTTGACAAGAACCTCCACTTCATGACACCTCAAATATCCCAGGAAAGAGAAAAATGGATAAAGAAGTGGTGGTCCTTATGTACAATGGAATATCACTCAGCCATGAAATCAATGTCATAAGGCTAGTAGCAGCATGATGAGTGGCTTTAGCTACGACGATTCTAAGTGAAATAAGTCACACAGAAAAAGACACTTATCATAAGCTATCACTTATAGAGGGAATGTAAAAACCGCTACACTTGAACTGAATTACAAAACAGAACAGAGTCACACGTTGAGAAAACACACTATGGCTGCTTAACGGGAAAGGTGGGGTGGGGTGATGCATAAAACAAGGGTTTCAAATGAGCTCAGATACCGTTCCATAAACCCAATATGTCATAGAAAGACCTACTCCTTGCTCAGTGAACTGGACTCAACACCCCCTATTCACCGCACAAGAATATATCTGACTAGTAAGAATCTTAAAACCTATGTATTGATATCTCTCTGGAAGTGAGTCAAGTGGGTGTAAAACGGCAGAAACACAGCCGTGAAAAGCGGCTAAACCCCATTATAAAAATAAATTACTTTTAAAAACCCGTGAAACAAAGACAGTGAAAGAGAGAGAAATTCTTACAAAATTCGTTCAGGGGCTGTGATGCAACCTGGATTGACCATATCTAGACCCACAGCTGGATGAGACATAAGGGTGGACACTCTCGGGGCTGAGAGGTTTGGTGAGGTTGGGGGAGCAAACGCAGAGCCTTTAAAGTAATACTGCCTGTTACCCATCCCATGGGTCCCAAATCTCCAGGTTCAAGGGCATCTTCCTACCTCGAAAACATGCATGAGAAACCCAGAAGGTGGTACACCGTGTGATCGGGAAAGGTTTCTAACACGCACCTCATTTCTCATCTCCTTGTGCTCGGGTTCGCCATTCCAGCCGCTTTACTAGCAATCTCCCTCCTTGGAGAATCAGCACCTGTAACCTCCCGTTCCGTACAGCTTGCAATTTGTCCTGAGGATGAACGGGAAGAGGGGGAGCCAATGAGAGACTAGCTCTAGGTGTTGGGACAGGCACAGGTCACTCTATTTTCCCATCAGGAAGAAGAATTAACCACAGGCTCAGCCTGCCGCCCGGAAGCAGAATAGGGCCTGAGGCAATCCTGCGCTTTTGCGGCCAGCTCCCAAAAAAGCGAGTTGAAAAATGGAGCTCAGGGGCACTGCAATTCACAAACCTGCAGAGTTATAAATGATACCTCTCGTCCACAAATATATTGAGGGAAGGCAACGAAGAGGATCTGAAAGCAAGGCAGAATTGCAGGAAACAGATTTCAGGAGGTCGATTCGAATCGCCTTTAAAGCACATGAAAAGCGGCAAAACGTCGACAATGATGCCCTTGGCCAAAAAGGGCGTATGCGTTTTTTCCTGAATATATTCAGGAAAAAACGCATACGCCCTTTTTGGCCAACCAAGCAACCTGGAAAGGCAAATCAGCGCTACAAAGAAGTCTCGCTTCCCATCGGTCAAAAGGGCCATGCGGAAAAAAGTGTCAAAACCAGAAATGCAGAACAGGCCATGGAGAAATGGGAGCCTTGCTACGCTGATGGGCGGGATGTAAATTGCCAACAGCCACTCTGGAGAAGTGTACGGTGTGTCCTGAAACATCGAAAAAACACAGCTTAGAGTGCATAGGGCACTTCCACTCATGGGCGTATAAATTGAGAAAAGTATAAATCAGCAAGACACAGGCACCCCAAAGTTTAGGGCTGCTCTGTTGACAAGAACCTCCACTTCACGACACCTCAAATATCCCAGGAAAGAGAAAAATGGATAAAGAAGTGGTGGTCCTTATGTACAATGGAATATCACTCAGCCATGAAATCAATGTCATAAGGCTAGTAGCAGCATGATGAGTGGCTTTAGCTACGACGATTCTAAGTGAAATAAGTCACACAGAAAACGACACTTATCATAAGCTATCACTTATAGAGGGAATGTAAAAACCGCTACACTTGAACTGAATTACAAAACAGAACAGAGTCACACGTTGGGAAAACACACTATGGCTGCTTAACGGGAAAGGTGGGGTGGGGTGATGCATAAAACAAGGGTTTCAAATGAGCTCAGATACCGTTCCATAAACCCAATATGTCATAGAAAGACCTACTCCTTGCTCAGTGAACTGGACTCAACACCCCCTATTCACCGCACAAGAATATATCTGACTAGTAAGAATCTTAAAACCTATGTATTGATATCTCTCTGGAAGTGAGTCAAGTGGGTGTAAAGCGGCAGAAACACAGCCGTGAAAAGCGGCTAAACCCCATTATAAAAATAAATTACTTTTAAAAACCCGTGAAACAAAGACAGTGAAAGAGAGAGAAATTCTTACAAAATTCGTTCAGGGGCTGTGATGCAACCTGGATTGACCATATCTAGACCCACAGCTGGATGAGACATAAGGGTGGACACTCTCGGGGCTGAGAGGTTTGGTGAGGTTGGGGGAGCAAACGCAGAGCCTTTAAAGTAATACTGCCTGTTACCCATCCCATGGGTCCCAAATCTCCAGGTTCAAGGGCATCTTCCTACCTCGAAAACATGCATGAGAAACCCAGAAGGTGGTACACCGTGTGATCGGGAAAGGTTTCTAACACGCGCCTCATTTCTCATCTCCTTGTGCTCGGGTTCGCCATTCCAGCCGCTTTACTAGCAATCTCCCTCCTTGGAGAATCAGCACCTGTAACCTCCCGTTCCGTACAGCTTGCAATTTGTCCTGAGGATGAACGGGAAGAGGGGGAGCCAATGAGAGACTAGCTCTAGGTGTTGGGACAGGCACAGGTCACTCTATTTTCCCATCAGGAAGAAGAATTAACCACAGGCTCAGCCTGCCGCCCGGAAGCAGAATAGGGCCTGAGGCAATCCTGCGCTTTTGCGGCCAGCTCCCAAAAAAGCGAGTTGAAAAATGGAGCTCAGGGGCACTGCAATTCACAAACCTGCAGAGTTATAAATGATACCTCTCGTCCACAAATATATTGAGGGAAGGCAACGAAGAGGATCTGAAAGCAAGGCAGAATTGCAGGAAACAGATTTCAGGAGGTCGATTCGAATCGCCTTTAAAGCACATGAAAAGCGGCAAAACGTCGACAATGATGCCCTTGGCCAAAAAGGGCGTATGCGTTTTTTCCTGAATATATTCAGGAAAAAACGCATACGCCCTTTTTGGCCAACCAAGCAACCTGGAAAGGCAAATCAGCGCTACAAAGAAGTCTCGCTTCCCATCGGTCAAAAGGGCCATGCGGAAAAAAGTGTCAAAACCAGAAATGCAGAACAGGCCATGGAGAAATGGGAGCCTTGCTACGCTGATGGGCGGGATGTAAATTGCCAACAGCCACTCTGGAGAAGTGTACGGTGTGTCCTGAAACATCGAAAAAACACAGCTTAGAGCGCATAGGGCACTTCCACTCATGGGCGTATAAATGGGGAAAACTAAAAATCAGCAAGACACAGGCACCCCAAAGTTTAGGGCTGCTCTGTTGACAAGAACCTCCACTTCATGACACCTCAAATATCCCAGGAAAGAGAAAAATGGATAAAGAAGTGGTGGTCCTTATGTACAATGGAATATCACTCAGCCATGAAATCAATGTCATAAGGCTAGTAGCAGCATGATGAGTGGCTTTAGCTACGACGATTCTAAGTGAAATAAGTCACACAGAAAAAGACACTTATCATAAGCTATCACTTATAGAGGGAATGTAAAAACCGCTACACTTGAACTGAATTACAAAACAGAACAGAGTCACACGTTGAGAAAACACACTATGGCTGCTTAACGGGAAAGGTGGGGTGGGGTGATGCATAAAACAAGGGTTTCAAATGAGCTCAGATACCGTTCCATAAACCCAATATGTCATAGAAAGACCTACTCCTTGCTCAGTGAACTGGACTCAACACCCCCTATTCACCGGACAAGAATATATCTGACTAGTAAGAAACTTAAAACCTATGTATTGATATCTCTCTGGAAGTGAGTCAAGTGGGTGTAAAGCGGCAGAAACACAGCCGTGAAAAGCGGCTAAACCCCATTATAAAAATAAATTACTTTTAAAAACCCGTGAAACAAAGACAGTGAAAGAGAGAGAAATTCTTACAAAATTCGTTCAGGGGCTGTGATGCAACCTGGATTGACCATATCTAGACCCACAGCTGGAGGAGACATAAGGGTGGACACTCTCGGGGCTGAGAGGTTTGGTGAGGTTTGGGGAGCAAACGCAGAGCCTTTAAAGAAATACTGCCTGTTACCCATCCCATGGGTCCCAAATCTCCAGGTTCAAGGGCATCTTCCTACCACGAAAACATGCATGAGAAACCCAGAAGGTGGTACACCGTGTGATCGGGAAAGGTTTCTAACACGCACCTCATTTCTCATCTCCTTGTGCTCGGGTTCGCCATTCCAGCCGCTTTACTAGCAATCTCCCTCCTTGGAGAATCAGCACCTGTAACCTCCCGTTCCGTACAGCTTGCAATTTGTCCTGAGGATGAACGGGAAGAGGGGGAGCCAATGAGAGACTAGCTCTAGGTGTTGGGACAGGCACAGGTCACTCTATTTTCCCATCAGGAAGAAGAATTAACCACAGGCTCAGCCTGCAGCCCGGAAGCAGAATAGGGCCTGAGGCAATCCTGCGCTTTTGCGGCCAGCTCCCAAAAAAGCGAGTTGAAAAATGGAGCTCAGGGGCACTGCAATTCACAAACCTGCAGAGTTATAAATGGTAACTCTCGTCCACAAATATATTGAGGGAAGGCAACGAAGAGGATCTGAAAGCAAGGCAGAATTGCAGGAAACAGATTTCAGGAGGTCGATTCGAATCGCCTTTAAAGCACATGAAAAGCGGCAAAACGTCGACAATGATGCCCTTGGCCAAAAAGGGCGTATGCGTTTTTTCCTGAATATATTCAGGAAAAAACGCATACGCCCTATTTGGCCAACCAAGCAACCTGGAAAGGCAAATCAGCGCTACAAAGAAGTCTCGCTTCCCATCAGTCAAAAGGGCCATGCGGAAAAAAGTGTCAAAACCAGAAATGCAGAACAGGCCATGGAGAAATGGGAGCCTTGCTACGCTGATGGGCGGGATGTAAATTGCCAACAGCCACTCTGGAGAAGTGTACGGTGTGTCCTGAAACATCGAAAAAACACAGCTTAGAGTGCATAGGGCACTTCCACTCATGGGCGTATAAATTGAGAAAAGTATAAATCAGCAAGACACAGGCACCCCAAAGTTTAGGGCTGCTCTGTTGACAAGAACCTCCACTTCACGACACCTCAAATATCCCAGGAAAGAGAAAAATGGATAAAGAAGTGGTGGTCCTTATGTACAATGGAATATCACTCAGCCATGAAATCAATGTCATAAGGCTAGTAGCAGCATGATGAGTGGCTTTAGCTACGACGATTCTAAGTGAAATAAGTCACACAGAAAAAGACACTTATCATAAGCTATCACTTATAGAGGGAATGTAAAAACCGCTACACTTGAACTGAATTACAAAACAGAACAGAGTCACACGTTGGGAAAACACACTATGGCTGCTTAACGGGAAAGGTGGGGTGGGGTGATGCATAAAACAAGGGTTTCAAATGAGCTCAGATACCGTTCCATAAACACAATATGTCATAGAAAGACCTACTCCTTGCTCAGTGAACTGGACTCAACACCCCCTATTCACCGCACAAGAATATATCTGACTAGTAAGAATCTTAAAACCTATATATTGATATCTCTCTGGAAGTGAGTCAAGTGGGTGTAAAACGGCAGAAACACAGCCGTGAAAAGCGGCTAAACCCCATTAGAAAAATAAATTACTTTTAAAAACCCGTGAAACAAAGACAGTGAAAGAGAGAGAAATTCTTACAAAATTCGTTCAGGGGCTGTGATGCAACCTGGATTGACCATATCTAGACCCACAGCTGGATGAGACATAAGGGTGGACAATCTCGGGGCTGAGAGGTTTGGTGAGGTTGGGGGAGCAAACGCAGAGCCTTTAAAGTAATACTGCCTGTTACCCATCCCATGGGTCCCAAATCTCCAGGTTCAAGGGAATCTTCCTACCTCGAAAACATGCATGAGAAACCCAGAAGGTGGTACACCGTGTGATCGGGAAAGGTTTCTAACACGCACCTCATTTCTCATCTCCTTGTGCTCGGGTTCGCCATTCCAGCCGCTTTACTAGCAATCTCCCTCCTTGGAGAATCAGCACCTGTAACCTCCCGTTCCGTACAGCTTGCAATTTGTCCTGAGGATGAACGGGAAGAGGGGGAGCCAATGAGAGACTAGCTCTAGGTGTTGGGACAGGCACAGGTCACTCTATTTTCCCATCAGGAAGAAGAATTAACCACAGGCTCAGCCTGCCGCCCGGAAGCAGAATAGGGCCTGAGGCAATCCTGCGCTTTTGCGGCCAGCTCCCAAAAAAGCGAGTTGAAAAATGGAGCTCAGGGGCACTGCAATTCACAAACCTGCAGAGTTATAAATGATAACTCTCGTCCACAAATATATTGAGGGAAGGCAACGAAGAGGATCTGAATGCAAGGCAGAATTGCAGGAAACAGATTTCAGGAGGTCGATTCGAATCGCCTTTAAAGCAAATGAAAAGCGGCAAAACGTCGACAATGATGCCCTTGGCCAAAAAGGGCGTATACGTTTTTTCCTGAATATATTCAGGAAAAAACGCATACGCCCTTTTTGGCCAACCAAGCAACCTGGAAAGGCAAATCAGCGCTACAAAGAAGTCTCGCTTCCCATCGGTCAAAAGGGCCATGCGGAAAAAAGTGTCAAAACCAGAAATGCAGAACAGGCCATGGAGAAATGGGAGCCTTGCTACGCTGATGGGCGGGATGTAAATTGCCAACAACCACTCTGGAGAAGTGTACGGTGTGTCCTGAAACATCGAAAAAACACAGCTTAGAGCGGATAGGGCACTTCCACTCATGGGCGTATAAATGGGGAAAACTAAAAATCAGCAAGACACAGGCACCCCAAAGTTTAGGGCTGCTCTGTTGACAAGAACCTCCACTTCATGACACCTCAAATATCCCAGGAAAGAGAAAAATGGATAAAGAAGTGGTGGTCCTTATGTACAATGGAATATCACTCAGCCATGAAATCAATGTCATAAGGCTAGTAGCAGCATGATGAGTGGCTTTAGCTACGACGATTCTAAGTGAAATAAGTCACACAGAAAAAGACACTTATCATAAGCTATCACTTATAGAGGGAATGTAAAAACCGCTACACTTGAACTGAATTACAAAACAGAACAGAGTCACACGTTGAGAAAACACACTATGGCTGCTTAACGGGAAAGGTGGGGTGGGGTGATGCATAAAACAAGGGTTTCAAATGAGCTCAGATACCGTTCCATAAACCCAATATGTCATAGAAAGACCTACTCCTTGCTCAGTGAACTGGACTCAACACCCCCTATTCACCGCACAAGAATATATCTGACTAGTAAGAATCTTAAAACCTATGTATTGCTATCTCTCTGGAAGTGAGTCAAGTGGGTGTAAAGCGGCAGAAACACAGCCGTGAAAAGCGGCTAAACCCCATTATAAAAATAAATTACTTTTAAAAACCCGTGAAACAAAGACAGTGAAAGAGAGAGAAATTCTTACAAAATTCGTTCAGGGGCTGTGATGCAACCTGGATTGACCATATCTAGACCCACAGCTGGAGGAGACATAAGGGTGGACACTCTCGGGGCTGAGAGGTTTGGTGAGGTTGGGGGAGCAAACGCAGAGCCTTTAAAGTAATACTGCCTGTTACCCATCCCATGGGTCCCAAATCTCCAGGTTCAAGGGCATCTTCCTACCTCGAAAACATGCATGAGAAACCCAGAAGGTGGTACACCGTGTGATCGGGAAAGGTTTCTAAAACGCGCCTCATTTCTCATCTCCTTGTGCTCGGTTCGTCATTCCAGCCGCTTTACTAGCAATCTCCCTCCTTGGAGAATCAGCACCTGTAACCTCCCGTTCCGTACAGCTTGCAATTTGTCCTGAGGATGAACGGGAAGAGGGGGAGCCAATGAGAGACTAGCTCTAGGTGTTGGGACAGGCACAGGTCACTCTATTTTCCCATCAGGAAGAAGAATTAACCACAGGCTCAGCCTGCCGCCCAGAAGCAGAATAGGGCCTGAGGCAATCCTGCGCTTTTGCGGCCAGCTCCCAAAAAAGCGAGTTGAAAAATGGAGCTCAGGGGCACTGCAATTCACAAACCTGCAGAGTTATAAATGATAACTCTCGTCCACAAATATATTGAGGGAAGGCAACAAAGAGGATCTGAAAGCAAGGCAGAATTGCAGGAAACAGATATCAGGTGGTCGATTCGAATCGCCTTTAAAGCATATGAAAAGCGGCAAAACGTCGACAATGATGCCCTTGGCCAAAAAGGGCGTATGCGTTTTTTCCTGAATATATTCAGGAAAAAACGCATACGCCCTTTTTGGCCAACCAAGCAACCTGGAAAGGCAAATCAGCGCTACAAAGAAGTCTCGCTTCCCATCGGTCAAAAGGGCCATGCGGAAAAAAGTGTCAAAACCAGAAATGCAGAACAGGCCATGGAGAAATGGGAGCCTTGCTACGCTGATGGGCGGGATGTAAATTGCCAACAGCCACTCTGGAGAAGTGTACGGTGTGTTCTGAAACATCGAAAAAACACAGCTTAGAGCGCATAGGGCACTTCCACTCATGGGCGTATAAATGGGGAAAACTAAAAATCAGCAAGACACAGGCACCCCAAGGTTTAGGGCTGCTCTGTTGACAAGAACCTCCACTTCATGACACCTCAAATATCCCAGGAAAGAAAAAAATGGATAAAGAAGTGGTGGTCCTTATGTACAATGGAATATCACTCAGCCATGAAATCAATGTCATAAGGCTAGTAGCAGCATGATGAGTGGCTTTAGCTACGACGATTCTAAGTGAAATAAGTCACACAGAAAAAGACACTTATCATAAGCTATCACTTATAGAGGGAATGTAAAAACCGCTACACTTGAACTGAATTACAAAACAGAACAGAGTCACACGTTGAGAAAACACACTATGGCTGCTTAACGGGAAAGGTGGGGTGGGGTGATGCATAAAACAAGGGTTTCAAATGAGCTCAGATACCGTTCCATAAACCCAATATGTCATAGAAAGACCTACTCCTTGCTCAGTGAACTGGACTCAACACCCCCTATTCACCGCACAAGAATATATCTGACTAGTAAGAATCTTAAAACCTATGTATTGCTATCTCTCTGGAAGTGAGTCAAGTGGGTGTAAAGCGGCAGAAACACAGCCGTGAAAAGCAGCTAAACCCCATTATAAAAATAAATTACTTTTAAAAACCCGTGAAACAAAGACAGTGAAAGAGAGAGAAATTCTTACAAAATTCGTTAAGGGGCTGTGATGCAACCTGGATTGACCATATCTAGACCCACAGCTGGAGGAGACATAAGGGTGGACACTCTCGGGGTTGAGAGGTTTGGTGAGGTTGGGGGAGCAAACGCAGAGCCTTTAAAGTAATACTGCCTGTTACCCATCCCATGGGTCCCAAATCTCCAGGTTCAAGGGCATCTTCCTACCTCGAAAACATGCATGAGAAACCCAGAAGGTGGTACACCGTGTGATCGGGAAAGGTTTCTAAAACGCGCCTCATTTCTCATCTCCTTGTGCTCGGTTCGTCATTCCAGCCGCTTTACTAGCAATCTCCCTCCTTGGAGAATCAGCACCTGTAACCTCCCGTTCCGTACAGCTTGCAATTTGTCCTGAGGATGAACGGGAAGAGGGGGAGCCAATGAGAGACTAGCTCTAGGTGTTGGGACAGGCACAGGTCACTCTATTTTCCCATCAGGAAGAAGAATTAACCACAGGCTCAGCCTGCCGCCCGGAAGCAGAATAGGGCCTGAGGCAATCCTGCGCTTTTGCGGCCAGCTCCCAAAAAAGCGAGTTGAAAAATGGAGCTCAGGGGCACTGCAATTCACAAACCTGCAGAGTTATAAATGATACCTCTCGTCCACAAATATATTGAGGGAAGGCAACGAAGAGGATCTGAAAGCAAGGCAGAATTGCAGGAAACAGATTTCAGGAGGTCGATTCGAATCGCCTTTAAAGCACATGAAAAGCGGCAAAACGTCGACAATGATGCCCTTGGCCAAAAAGGGCGTATGCGTTTTTTCCTGAATATATTCAGGAAAAAACGCATACGCCCTTTTTGGCCAACCAAGCAACCTGGAAAGGCAAATCAGCGCTACAAAGAAGTCTCGCTTCCCATCGGTCAAAAGGGCCATGCGGAAAAAAGTGTCAAAACCAGAAATGCAGAACAGGCCATGGAGAAATGGGAGCCTTGCTACGCTGATGGGCGGGATGTAAATTGCCAACAGCCACTCTGGAGAAGTGTACGGTGTGTCCTGAAACATCGAAAAAACACAGCTTAGAGCACATAGGGCACTTCCACTCATGGGCGTATAAATGGGGAAAACTAAAAATCAGCAAGACACAGGCACCCCAAAGTTTAGGGCTGCTCTGTTGACAAGAACCTCCACTTCACGACACCTCAAATATCCCAGGAAAGAGAAAAATGGATAAAGAAGTGGTGGTCCTTATGTACAATGGAGTATCACTCAGCCATGAAATCAATGTCATAAGGCTAGTAGCAGCATGATGAGTGGCTTTAGCTACGACGATTCTAAGTGAAATAAGTCACACAGAAAAAGACACTTATCATAAGCTATCACTTATAGAGGGAATGTAAAAACCGCTACACTTGAACTGAATTACAAAACAGAACAGAGTCACACGTTGAGAAAACACACTATGGCTGCTTAACGGGAAAGGTGGGGTGGGGTGATGCATAAAACAAGGGTTTCAAATGAGCTCAGATACCGTTCCATAAACCCAATATGTCATAGAAAGACCTACTCCTTGCTCAGTGAACTGGACTCAACACCCCCTATTCACCGCACAAGAATATATCTGACTAGTAAGAATCTTAAAACCTATATATTGATATCTCTCTGGAAGTGAGTCAAGTGGGTGTAAAACGGCAGAAACATAGCCGTGAAAAGCGGCTAAACCCCATTATAAAAATAAATTACTTTTAAAAACCCGTGAAACAAAGACAGTGAAAGAGAGAGAAATTCTTACAAAATTCGTTCAGGGGCTGTGATGCAACCTGGATTGACCATATCTAGACCCACAGCTGGATGAGACATAAGGGTGGACACTCTCGGGGCTGAGAGGTTTGGTGAGGTTGGGGGAGCAAACGCAGAGCCTTTAAAGTAATACTGCCTGTTACCCATCCCATGGGTCCCAAATCTCCAGGTTCAAGGGCATCTTCCTACCTCGAAAACATGCATGAGAAACCCAGAAGGTGGTACACCGTGTGATCGGGAAAGGTTTCTAACACGCACCTCATTTCTCATCTCCTTGTGCTCGGGTTCGCCATTCCAGCCGCTTTACTAGCAATCTCCCTCCTTGGAGAATCAGCACCTGTAACCTCCCGTTCCGTACAGCTTGCAATTTGTCCTGAGGATGAACGGGAAGAGGGGGAGCCAATGAGAGACTAGCTCTAGGTGTTGGGACAGGCACAGGTCACTCTATTTTCCCATCAGGAAGAAGAATTAACCACAGGCTCAGCCTGCCGCCCGGAAGCAGAATAGGGCCTGAGGCAATCCTGCGCTTTTGCGGCCAGCTCCCAAAAAAGCGAGTTGAAAAATGGAGCTCAGGGGCACTGCAATTCACAAACCTGCAGAGTTATAAATGATACCTCTCGTCCACAAATATATTGAGGGAAGGCAACGAAGAGGATCTGAAAGCAAGGCAGAATTGCAGGAAACAGATTTCAGGAGGTCGATTCGAATCGCCTTTAAAGCACATGAAAAGCGGCAAAACGTCGACAATGATGCCCTTGGCCAAAAAGGGCGTATGCGTTTTTTCCTGAATATATTCAGGAAAAAACGCATACGCCCTTTTTGGCCAACCAAGCAACCTGGAAAGGCAAATCAGCGCTACAAAGAAGTCTCGCTTCCCATCGGTCAAAAGGGCCATGCGGAAAAAAGTGTCAAAACCAGAAATGCAGAACAGGCCATGGAGAAATGGGAGCCTTGCTACGCTGATGGGCGGGATGTAAATTGCCAACAGCCACTCTGGAGAAGTGTACGGTGTGTCCTGAAACATTGAAAAAACACAGCTTAGAGCGCATAGGGCACTTCCACTCATGGGCGTATAAATGGGGAAAACTAAAAATCAGCAAGACACAGGCACCCCAAAGTTTAGGGCTGCTCTGTTGACAAGAACCTCCACTTCACGACACCTCAAATATCCCAGGAAAGAGAAAAATGGATAAAGAAGTGGTGGTCCTTATGTACAATGGAGTATCACTCAGCCATGAAATCAATGTCATAAGGCTAGTAGCAGCATGATGAGTGGCTTTAGCTACGACGATTCTAAGTGAAATAAGTCACACAGAAAAAGACACTTATCATAAGCTATCACTTATAGAGGGAATGTAAAAACCGCTACACTTGAACTGAATTACAAAACAGAACAGAGTCACACGTTGAGAAAACACACTATGGCTGCTTAACGGGAAAGGTGGGGTGGGGTGATGCATAAAACAAGGGTTTCAAATGAGCTCAGATACCGTTCCATAAACCCAATATGTCATAGAAAGACCTACTCCTTGCTCAGTGAACTGGACTCAACACCCCCTATTCACCGCACAAGAATATATCTGACTAGTAAGAATCTTAAAACCTATATATTGATATCTCTCTGGAAGTGAGTCAAGTGGGTGTAAAACGGCAGAAACATAGCCGTGAAAAGCGGCTAAACCCCATTATAAAAATAAATTACTTTTAAAAACCCGTGAAACAAAGACAGTGAAAGAGAGAGAAATTCTTACAAAATTCGTTCAGGGGCTGTGATGCAACCTGGATTGACCATATCTAGACCCACAGCTGGATGAGACATAAGGGTGGACACTCTCGGGGCTGAGAGGTTTGGTGAGGTTGGGGGAGCAAACGCAGAGCCTTTAAAGTAATACTGCCTGTTACCCATCCCATGGGTCCCAAATCTCCAGGTTCAAGGGCATCTTCCTACCTCGAAAACATGCATGAGAAACCCAGAAGGTGGTACACCGTGTGATCGGGAAAGGTTTCTAACACGCACCTCATTTCTCATCTCCTTGTGCTCGGGTTCGCCATTCCAGCCGCTTTACTAGCAATCTCCCTCCTTGGAGAATCAGCACCTGTAACCTCCCGTTCCGTACAGCTTGCAATTTGTCCTGAGGATGAACGGGAAGAGGGGGAGCCAATGAGAGACTAGCTCTAGGTGTTGGGACAGGCACAGGTCACTCTATTTTCCCATCAGGAAGAAGAATTAACCACAGGCTCAGCCTGCCGCCCGGAAGCAGAATAGGGCCTGAGGCAATCCTGCGCTTTTGCGGCCAGCTCCCAAAAAAGCGAGTTGAAAAATGGAGCTCAGGGGCACTGCAATTCACAAACCTGCAGAGTTATAAATGATAACTCTCGTCCACAAATATATTGAGGGAAGGCAACGAAGAGGATCTGAAAGCAAGGCAGAATTGCAGGAAACAGATTTCAGGAGGTCGATTCGAATCGCCTTTAAAGCACATGAAAAGCGGCAAAACGTCGACAATGATGCCCTTGGCCAAAAAGGGCGTATGCGTTTTTTCCTGAATATATTCAGGAAAAAACGCATACGCCCTTTTTGGCCAACCAAGCAACCTGGAAAGGCAAATCAGCGCTACAAAGAAGTCTCGCTTCCCATCGGTCAAAAGGGCCATGCGGAAAAAAGTGTCAAAACCAGAAATGCAGAACAGGCCATGGAGAAATGGGAGCCTTGCTACGCTGATGGGCGGGATGTAAATTGCCAACAGCCACTCTGGAGAAGTGTACGGTGTGTCCTGAAACATCGAAAAAACACAGCTTAGAGCGCATAGGGCACTTCCACTCATGGGCGTATAAATGGGGAAAACTAAAAATCAGCAAGACACAGGCACCCCAAAGTTTAGGGCTGCTCTGTTGACAAGAACCTCCACTTCATGACACCTCAAATATCCCAGGAAAGAGAAAAATGGATAAAGAAGTGGTGGTCCTTATGTACAATGGAATATCACTCAGCCATGAAATCAATGTCATAAGGCTAGTAGCAGCATGATGAGTGGCTTTAGCTACGACGATTCTAAGTGAAATAAGTCACACAGAAAACGACACTTATCATAAGCTATCACTTATAGAGGGAATGTAAAAACCGCTACACTTGAACTGAATTACAAAACAGAACAGAGTCACACGTTGAGAAAACACACTATGGCTGCTTAACGGGAAAGGTGGGGTGGGGTGATGCATAAAACAAGGGTTTCAAATGAGCTCAGATACCGTTCCATAAACCCAATATGTCATAGAAAGACCTACTCCTTGCTCAGTGAACTGGACTCAACACCCCCTATTCACCGCACAAGAATATATCTGACTAGTAAGAAACTTAAAACCTATGTATTGCTATCTCTCTGGAAGGGAGTCAAGTGGGTGTAAAGCGGCAGAAACACAGCCGTGAAAAGCGGCTAAACCCCATTATAAAAATAAATTACTTTTAAAAACCCGTGAAACAAAGACAGTGAAAGAGAGAGAAATTCTTACAAAATTCGTTCAGGGGCTGTGATGCAACCTGGATTGACCATATCTAGACCCACAGCTGGAGGAGACATAAGGGTGGACACTCTCGGGGCTGAGAGGTTTGGTGAGGTTGGGGGAGCAAACGCAGAGCCTTTAAAGTAATACTGCCTGTTACCCATCCCATGGGTCCCAAATCTCCAGGTTCAAGGGCATCTTCCTACCTCGAAAACATGCATGAGAAACCCAGAAGGTGGTACACCGTGTGATCGGGAAAGGTTTCTAACACGCACCTCATTTCTCATCTCCTTGTGCTCGGGTTCGCCATTCCAGCCGCTTTACTAGCAATCTCCCTCCTTGGAGAATCAGCACCTGTAACCTCCCGTTCCGTACAGCTTGCAATTTGTCCTGAGGATGAACGGGAAGAGGGGGAGCCAATGAGAGACTAGCTCTAGGTGTTGGGACAGGCACAGGTCACTCTATTTTCCCATCAGGAAGAAGAATTAACCACAGGCTCAGCCTGCCGCCCGGAAGCAGAATAGGGCCTGAGGCAATCCTGCGCTTTTGCGGCCAGCTCCCAAAAAAGCGAGTTGAAAAATGGAGCTCAGGGGCACTGCAATTCACAAACCTGCAGAGTTATAAATGATACCTCTCGTCCACAAATATATTGAGGGAAGGCAACGAAGAGGATCTGGAAGCAAGGCAGAATTGCAGGAAACAGATTTCAGGAGGTCGATTCGAATCGCCTTTAAAGCACATGAAAAGCGGCAAAACGTCGACAATGATGCCCTTGGCCAAAAAGGGCGTATGCGTTTTTTCCTGAATATATTCAGGAAAAAACGCATACGCCCTTTTTGGCCAACCAAGCAACCTGGAAAGGCAAATCAGCGCTACAAAGAAGTCTCGCTTCCCATCGGTCAAAAGGGCCATGCGGAAAAAAGTGTCAAAACCAGAAATGCAGAACAGGCCATGGAGAAATGGGAGCCTTGCTACGCTGATGGGCGGGATGTAAATTGCCAACAGCCACTCTGGCGAAGTGTACGGTGTGTCCTGAAACATCGAAAAAACACAGCTTAGAGCGCATAGGGCACTTCCACTCATGGGCGTATAAATGGGGAAAACTAAAAATCAGCAAGACACAGGCACCCCAAAGTTTAGGGCTGCTCTGTTGACAAGAACCTCCACTTCATGACACCTCAAATATCCCAGGAAAGAGAAAAATGGATAAAGAAGTGGTGGTCCTTATGTACAATGGAATATCACTCAGCCATGAAATCAATGTCATAAGGCTAGTAGCAGCATGATGAGTGGCTTTAGCTACGACGATTCTAAGTGAAATAAGTCACACAGAAAACGACACTTATCATAAGCTATCACTTATAGAGGGAATGTAAAAACCGCTACACTTGAACTGAATTACAAAACAGAACAGAGTCACACGTTGAGAAAACACACTATGGCTGCTTAACGGGAAAGGTGGGGTGGGGTGATGCATAAAACAAGGGTTTCAAATGAGCTCAGATACCGTTCCATAAACCCAATATGTCATAGAAAGACCTACTCCTTGCTCAGTGAACTGGACTCAACACCCCCTATTCACCGCACAAGAATATATCTGACTAGTAAGAAACTTAAAACCTATGTATTGATATCTCTCTGGAAGGGAGTCAAGTGGGTGTAAAGCGGCAGAAACACAGCCGTGAAAAGCGGCTAAACCCCATTATAAAAATAAATTACTTTTAAAAACCCGTGAAACAAAGACAGTGAAAGAGAGAGAAATTCTTACAAAATTCGTTCAGGGGCTGTGATGCAACCTGGATTGACCATATCTAGACCCACAGCTGGAGGAGACATAAGGGTGGACACTCTCGGGGCTGAGAGGTTTGGTGAGGTTGGGGGAGCAAACGCAGAGCCTTTAAAGTAATACTGCCTGTTACCCATCCCATGGGTCCCAAATCTCCAGGTTCAAGGGCATCTTCCTACCTCGAAAACATGCATGAGAAACCCAGAAGGTGGTACACCGTGTGATCGGGAAAGGTTTCTAACACGCACCTCATTTCTCATCTCCTTGTGCTCGGGTTCGCCATTCCAGCCGCTTTACTAGCAATCTCCCTCCTTGGAGAATCAGCACCTGTAACCTCCCGTTCCGTACAGCTTGCAATTTGTCCTGAGGATGAACGGGAAGAGGGGGAGCCAATGAGAGACTAGCTCTAGGTGTTGGGACAGGCACAGGTCACTCTATTTTCCCATCAGGAAGAAGAATTAACCACAGGCTCAGCCTGCCGCCCGGAAGCAGAATAGGGCCTGAGGCAATCCTGCGCTTTTGCGGCCAGCTCCCAAAAAAGCGAGTTGAAAAATGGAGCTCAGGGGCACTGCAATTCACAAACCTGCAGAGTTATAAATGATACCTCTCGTCCACAAATATATTGAGGGAAGGCAACGAAGAGGATCTGGAAGCAAGGCAGAATTGCAGGAAACAGATTTCAGGAGGTCGATTCGAATCGCCTTTAAAGCACATGAAAAGCGGCAAAACGTCGACAATGATGCCCTTGGCCAAAAAGGGCGTATGCGTTTTTTCCTGAATATATTCAGGAAAAAACGCATACGCCCTTTTTGGCCAACCAAGCAACCTGGAAAGGCAAATCAGCGCTACAAAGAAGTCTCGCTTCCCATCGGTCAAAAGGGCCATGCGGAAAAAAGTGTCAAAACCAGAAATGCAGAACAGGCCATGGAGAAATGGGAGCCTTGCTACGCTGATGGGCGGGATGTAAATTGCCAACAGCCACTCTGGCGAAGTGTACGGTGTGTCCTGAAACATCGAAAAAACACAGCTTAGAGCGCATAGGGCACTTCCACTCATGGGCGTATAAATGGGGAAAACTAAAAATCAGCAAGACACAGGCACCCCAAAGTTTAGGGCTGCTCTGTTGACAAGAACCTCCACTTCATGACACCTCAAATATCCCAGGAAAGAGAAAAATGGATAAAGAAGTGGTGGTCCTTATGTACAATGGAATATCACTCAGCCATGAAATCAATGTCATAAGGCTAGTAGCAGCATGATGAGTGGCTTTAGCTACGACGATTCTAAGTGAAATAAGTCACACAGAAAACGACACTTATCATAAGCTATCACTTATAGAGGGAATGTAAAAACCGCTACACTTGAACTGAATTACAAAACAGAACAGAGTCACACGTTGAGAAAACACACTATGGCTGCTTAACGGGAAAGGTGGGGTGGGGTGATGCATAAAACAAGGGTTTCAAATGAGCTCAGATACCGTTCCATAAACCCAATATGTCATAGAAAGACCTACTCCTTGCTCAGTGAACTGGACTCAACACCCCCTATTCACCGCACAAGAATATATCTGACTAGTAAGAAACTTAAAACCTATGTATTGCTATCTCTCTGGAAGGGAGTCAAGTGGGTGTAAAGCGGCAGAAACACAGCCGTGAAAAGCGGCTAAACCCCATTATAAAAATAAATTACTTTTAAAAACCCGTGAAACAAAGACAGTGAAAGAGAGAGAAATTCTTACAAAATTCGTTCAGGGGCTGTGATGCAACCTGGATTGACCATATCTAGACCCACAGCTGGAGGAGACATAAGGGTGGACACTCTCGGGGCTGAGAGGTTTGGTGAGGTTGGGGGAGCAAACGCAGAGCCTTTAAAGTAATACTGCCTGTTACCCATCCCATGGGTCCCAAATCTCCAGGTTCAAGGGCATCTTCCTACCTCGAAAACATGCATGAGAAACCCAGAAGGTGGTACACCGTGTGATCGGGAAAGGTTTCTAACACGCACCTCATTTCTCATCTCCTTGTGCTCGGGTTCGCCATTCCAGCTGCTTTACTAGCAATCTCCCTCCTTGGAGAATCAGCACCTGTAACCTCCCGTTCCGTACAGCTTGCAATTTGTCCTGAGGATGAACGGGAAGAGGGGGAGCCAATGAGAGATTAGCTCTAGGTGTTGGGACAGGCACAGGTCACTCTATTTTCCCATCAGGAAGAAGAATTAACCACAGGCTCAGCCTGCCGCCCGGAAGCAGAATAGGGCCTGAGGCAATCCTGCGCTTTTGCGGCCAGCTCCCAAAAAAGCGAGTTGAAAAATGGAGCTCAGGGGCACTGCAATTCACAAACCTGCAGAGTTATAAATGATACCTCTCGTCCACAAATATATTGAGGGAAGGCAACGAAGAGGATCTGGAAGCAAGGCAGAATTGCAGGAAACAGATTTCAGGAGGTCGATTCGAATCGCCTTTAAAGCACATGAAAAGCGGCAAAACGTCGACAATGATGCCCTTGGCCAAAAAGGGCGTATGCGTTTTTTCCTGAATATATTCAGGAAAAAACGCATACGCCCTTTTTGGCCAACCAAGCAACCTGGAAAGGCAAATCAGCGCTACAAAGAAGTCTCGCTTCCCATCGGTCAAAAGGGCCATGCGGAAAAAAGTGTCAAAACCAGAAATGCAGAACAGGCCATGGAGAAATGGGAGCCTTGCTACGCTGATGGGCGGGATGTAAATTGCCAACAGCCACTCTGGCGAAGTGTACGGTGTGTCCTGAAACATCGAAAAAACACAGCTTAGAGCGCATAGGGCACTTCCACTCATGGGCGTATAAATGGGGAAAACTAAAAATCAGCAAGACACAGGCAACCCAAAGTTTAGGGCTGCTCTGTTGACAAGAACCTCCACTTCATGACACCTCAAATATCCCAGGAAAGAGAAAAATGGATAAAGAAGTGGTGGTCCTTATGTACAATGGAATATCACTCAGCCATGAAATCAATGTCATAAGGCTAGTAGCAGCATGATGAGTGGCTTTAGCTACGACGATTCTAAGTGAAATAAGTCACACAGAAAACGACACTTATCATAAGCTATCACTTATAGAGGGAATGTAAAAACCGCTACACTTGAACTGAATTACAAAACAGAACAGAGTCACACGTTGAGAAAACACACTATGGCTGCTTAACGGGAAAGGTGGGGTGGGGTGATGCATAAAACAAGGGTTTCAAATGAGCTCAGATACCGTTCCATAAACCCAATATGTCATAGAAAGACCTACTCCTTGCTCAGTGAACTGGACTCAACACCCCCTATTCACCGCACAAGAATATATCTGACTAGTAAGAAACTTAAAACCTATGTATTGCTATCTCTCTGGAAGGGAGTCAAGTGGGTGTAAAGCGGCAGAAACACAGCCGTGAAAAGCGGCTAAACCCCATTATAAAAATAAATTACTTTTAAAAACCCGTGAAACAAAGACAGTGAAAGAGAGAGAAATTCTTACAAAATTCGTTCAGGGGCTGTGATGCAACCTGGATTGACCATATCTAGACCCACAGCTGGAGGAGACATAAGGGTGGACACTCTCGGGGCTGAGAGGTTTGGTGAGGTTGGGGGAGCAAACGCAGAGCCTTTAAAGTAATACTGCCTGTTACCCATCCCATGGGTCCCAAATCTCCAGGTTCAAGGGCATCTTCCTACCTCGAAAACATGCATGAGAAACCCAGAAGGTGGTACACCGTGTGATCGGGAAAGGTTTCTAACACGCGCCTCATTTCTCATCTCCTTGTGCTCGGGTTCGCCATTCCAGCCGCTTTACTAGCAATCTCCCTCCTTGGAGAATCAGCACCTGTAACCTCCCGTTCCGTACAGCTTGCAATTTGTCCTGAGGATGAACGGGAAGAGGGGGAGCCAATGAGAGACTAGCTCTAGGTGTTGGGACAGGCACAGGTCACTCTATTTTCCCATCAGGAAGAAGAATTAACCACAGGCTCAGCCTGCCGCCCGGAAGCAGAATAGGGCCTGAGGCAATCCTGCGCTTTTGCGGCCAGCTCCCAAAAAAGCGAGTTGAAAAATGGAGCTCAGGGGCACTGCAATTCACAAACCTGCAGAGTTATAAATGATACCTCTCGTCCACAAATATATTGAGGGAAGGCAACGAAGAGGATCTGAAAGCAAGGCAGAATTGCAGGAAACAGATTTCAGGAGGTCGATTCGAATCGCCTTTAAAGCACATGAAAAGCGGCAAAACGTCGACAATGATGCCCTTGGCCAAAAAGGGCGTATGCGTTTTTTCCTGAATATATTCAGGAAAAAACGCATACGCCCTTTTTGGCCAACCAAGCAACCTGGAAAGGCAAATCAGCGCTACAAAGAAGTCTCGCTTCCCATCGGTCAAAAGGGCCATGCGGAAAAAAGTGTCAAAACCAGAAATGCAGAACAGGCCATGGAGAAATGGGAGCCTTGCTACGCTGATGGGCGGGATGTAAATTGCCAACAGCCACTCTGGAGAAGTGTACGGTGTGTCCTGAAACATCGAAAAAACACAGCTTAGAGCGCATAGGGCACTTCCACTCATGGGCGTATAAATGGGGAAAACTAAAAATCAGCAAGACACAGGCACCCCAAAGTTTAGGGCTGCTCTGTTGACAAGAACCTCCACTTCATGACACCTCAAATATCCCAGGAAAGAGAAAAATGGATAAAGAAGTGGTGGTCCTTATGTACAATGGAATATCACTCAGCCATGAAATCAATGTCATAAGGCTAGTAGCAGCATGATGAGTGGCTTTAGCTACGACGATTCTAAGTGAAATAAGTCACACAGAAAACGACACTTATCATAAGCTATCACTTATAGAGGGAATGTAAAAACCGCTACACTTGAACTGAATTACAAAACAGAACAGAGTCACACGTTGAGAAAACACACTATGGCTGCTTAACGGGAAAGGTGGGGTGGGGTGATGCATAAAACAAGGGTTTCAAATGAGCTCAGATACCGTTCCATAAACCCAATATGTCATAGAAAGACCTACTCCTTGCTCAGTGAACTGGACTCAACACCCCCTATTCACCGCACAAGAATATATCTGACTAGTAAGAAACTTAAAACCTATGTATTGATATCTCTCTGGAAATGAGTCAAGTGGGTGTAAAGCGGCAGAAACACAGCCGTGAAAAGCGGCTAAACCCCATTATAAAAATAAATTACTTTTAAAAACCCGTGAAACAAAGACAGTGAAAGAGAGAGAAATTCTTACAAAATTCGTTCAGGGGCTGTGATGCAACCTGGATTGACCATATCTAGACCCACAGCTGGAGGAGACATAAGGGTGGACACTCTCGGGGCTGAGAGGTTTGGTGAGGTTGGGGGAGCAAACGCAGAGCCTTTAAAGTAATACTGCCTGTTACCCATCCCATGGGTCCCAAATCTCCAGGTTCAAGGGCATCTTCCTACCTCGAAAACATGCATGAGAAACCCAGAAGGTGGTACACCGTGTGATCGGGAAAGGTTTCTAACACGCGCCTCATTTCTCATCTCCTTGTGCTCGGGTTCGCCATTCCAGCCGCTTTACTAGCAATCTCCCTCCTTGGAGAATCAGCACCTGTAACCTCCCGTTCCGTACAGCTTGCAATTTGTCCTGAGGATGAACGGGAAGAGGGGGAGCCAATGAGAGACTAGCTCTAGGTGTTGGGACAGGCACAGGTCACTCTATTTTCCCATCAGGAAGAAGAATTAACCACAGGCTCAGCCTGCCGCCCGGAAGCAGAATAGGGCCTGAGGCAATCCTGCGCTTTTGCGGCCAGCTCCCAAAAAAGCGAGTTGAAAAATGGAGCTCAGGGGCACTGCAATTCACAAACCTGCAGAGTTATAAATGATACCTCTCGTCCACAAATATATTGAGGGAAGGCAACGAAGAGGATCTGGAAGCAAGGCAGAATTGCAGGAAACAGATTTCAGGAGGTCGATTCGAATCGCCTTTAAAGCACATGAAAAGCGGCAAAACGTCGACAATGATGCCCTTGGCCAAAAAGGGCGTATGCGTTTTTTCCTGAATATATTCAGGAAAAAACGCATACGCCCTTTTTGGCCAACCAAGCACCTGGAAAGGCAAATCAGCGCTACAAAGAAGTCTCGCTTCCCATCGGTCAAAAGGGCCATGCGGAAAAAAGTGTCAAAACCAGAAATGCAGAACAGGCCATGGAGAAATGGGAGCCTTGCTACGCTGATGGGCGGGATGTAAATTGCCAACAGCCACTCTGGAGAAGTGTACGGTGTGTCCTGAAACATCGAAAAAACACAGCTTAGAGCGCATAGGGCACTTCCACTCATGGGCGTATAAATGGGGAAAACTAAAAATCAGCAAGACACAGGCACCCCAAAGTTTAGGGCTGCTCTGTTGACAAGAACCTCCACTTCATGACACCTCAAATATCCCAGGAAAGAGAAAAATGGATAAAGAAGTGGTGGTCCTTATGTACAATGGAATATCACTCAGCCATGAAATCAATGTCATAAGGCTAGTAGCAGCATGATGAGTGGCTTTAGCTACGACGATTCTAAGTGAAATAAGTCACACAGAAAAAGACACTTATCATAAGCTATCACTTATAGAGGGAATGTAAAAACCGCTACACTTGAACTGAATTACAAAACAGAACAGAGTCACACGTTGAGAAAACACACTATGGCTGCTTAACGGGAAAGGTGGGGTGGGGTGATGCATAAAACAAGGGTTTCAAATGAGCTCAGATACCGTTCCATAAACCCAATATGTCATAGAAAGACCTACTCCTTGCTCAGTGAACTGGACTCAACACCCCCTATTCACCGCACAAGAATATATCTGACTAGTAAGAAACTTAAAACCTATGTATTGATATCTCTCTGGAAGTGAGTCAAGTGGGTGTAAAGCGGCAGAAACACAGCCGTGAAAAGCGGCTAAACCCCATTATAAAAATAAATTACTTTTAAAAACCCGTGAAACAAAGACAGTGAAAGAGAGAGAAATTCTTACAAAATTCGTTCAGGGGCTGTGATGCAACCTGGATTGACCATATCTAGACCCACAGCTGGAGGAGACATAAGGGTGGACACTCTCGGGGCTGAGAGGTTTGGTGAGGTTGGGGGAGCAAACGCAGAGCCTTTAAAGTAATACTGCCTGTTACCCATCCCATGGGTCCCAAATCTCCAGGTTCAAGGGCATCTTCCTACCTCGAAAACATGCATGAGAAACCCAGAAGGTGGTACACCGTGTGATCGGGAAAGGTTTCTAACACGCGCCTCATTTCTCATCTCCTTGTGCTCGGGTTCGCCATTCCAGCCGCTTTACTAGCAATCTCCCTCCTTGGAGAATCAGCACCTGTAACCTCCCGTTCCGTACAGCTTGCAATTTGTCCTGAGGATGAACGGGAAGAGGGGGAGCCAATGAGAGACTAGCTCTAGGTGTTGGGACAGGCACAGGTCACTCTATTTTCCCATCAGGAAGAAGAATTAACCACAGGCTCAGCCTGCCGCCCGGAAGCAGAATAGGGCCTGAGGCAATCCTGCGCTTTTGCGGCCAGCTCCCAAAAAAGCGAGTTGAAAAATGGAGCTCAGGGGCACTGCAATTCACAAACCTGCAGAGTTATAAATGATACCTCTCGTCCACAAATATATTGAGGGAAGGCAACGAAGAGGATCTGGAAGCAAGGCAGAATTGCAGGAAACAGATTTCAGGAGGTCGATTCGAATCGCCTTTAAAGCACATGAAAAGCGGCAAAACGTCGACAATGATGCCCTTGGCCAAAAAGGGCGTATGCGTTTTTTCCTGAATATATTCAGGAAAAAACGCATACGCCCTTTTTGGCCAACCAAGCAACCTGGAAAGGCAAATCAGCGCTACAAAGAAGTCTCGCTTCCCATCGGTCAAAAGGGCCATGCGGAAAAAAGTGTCAAAACCAGAAATGCAGAACAGGCCATGGAGAAATGGGAGCCTTGCTACGCTGATGGGCGGGATGTAAATTGCCAACAGCCACTCTGGAGAAGTGTACGGTGTGTCCTGAAACATCGAAAAAACACAGCTTAGAGCGCATAGGGCACTTCCACTCATGGGCGTATAAATGGGGAAAACTAAAAATCAGCAAGACACAGGCAACCCAAAGTTTAGGGCTGCTCTGTTGACAAGAACCTCCACTTCATGACACCTCAAATATCCCAGGAAAGAGAAAAATGGATAAAGAAGTGGTGGTCCTTATGTACAATGGAATATCACTCAGCCATGAAATCAATGTCATAAGGCTAGTAGCAGCATGATGAGTGGCTTTAGCTACGACGATTCTAAGTGAAATAAGTCACACAGAAAAAGACACTTATCATAAGCTATCACTTATAGAGGGAATGTAAAAACCGCTACACTTGAACTGAATTACAAAACAGAACAGAGTCACACGTTGAGAAAACACACTATGGCTGCTTAACGGGAAAGGTGGGGTGGGGTGATGCATAAAACAAGGGTTTCAAATGAGCTCAGATACCGTTCCATAAACCCAATATGTCATAGAAAGACCTACTCCTTGCTCAGTGAACTGGACTCAACACCCCCTATTCACCGCACAAGAATATATCTGACTAGTAAGAAACTTAAAACCTATGTATTGATATCTCTCTGGAAGGGAGTCAAGTGGGTGTAAAGCGGCAGAAACACAGCCGTGAAAAGCGGCTAAACCCCATTATAAAAATAAATTACTTTTAAAAACCCGTGAAACAAAGACAGTGAAAGAGAGAGAAATTCTTACAAAATTCGTTCAGGGGCTGTGATGCAACCTGGATTGACCATATCTAGACCCACAGCTGGAGGAGACATAAGGGTGGACACTCTCGGGGCTGAGAGGTTTGGTGAGGTTGGGGGAGCAAACGCAGAGCCTTTAAAGTAATACTGCCTGTTACCCATCCCATGGGTCCCAAATCTCCAGGTTCAAGGGCATCTTCCTACCTCGAAAACATGCATGAGAAACCCAGAAGGTGGTACACCGTGTGATCGGGAAAGGTTTCTAACACGCACCTCATTTCTCATCTCCTTGTGCTCGGGTTCGCCATTCCAGCCGCTTTACTAGCAATCTCCCTCCTTGGAGAATCAGCACCTGTAACCTCCCGTTCCGTACAGCTTGCAATTTGTCCTGAGGATGAACGGGAAGAGGGGGAGCCAATGAGAGACTAGCTCTAGGTGTTGGGACAGGCACAGGTCACTCTATTTTCCCATCAGGAAGAAGAATTAACCACAGGCTCAGCCTGCAGCCCGGAAGCAGAATAGGGCCTGAGGCAATCCTGCGCTTTTGCGGCCAGCTCCCAAAAAAGCGAGTTGAAAAATGGAGCTCAGGGGCACTGCAATTCACAAACCTGCAGAGTTATAAATGATACCTCTCGTCCACAAATATATTGAGGGAAGGCAACGAAGAGGATCTGAAAGCAAGGCAGAATTGCAGGAAACAGATTTCAGGAGGTCGATTCGAATCGCCTTTAAAGCACATGAAAAGCGGCAAAACGTCGACAATGATGCCCTTGGCCAAAAAGGGCGTATGCGTTTTTTCCTGAATATATTCAGGAAAAAACGCATACGCCCTTTTGGGCCAACCAAGCAACCTGGAAAGGCAAATCAGCGCTACAAAGAAGTCTCGCTTCCCATCGGTCAAAAGGGCCATGCGGAAAAAAGTGTCAAAACCAGAAATGCAGAACAGGCCATGGAGAAATGGGAGCCTTGCTACGCTGATGGGCGGGATGTAAATTGCCAACAGCCACTCTGGAGAAGTGTACGGTGTGTCCTGAAACATCGAAAAAACACAGCTTAGAGCGCATAGGGCACTTCCACTCATGGGCGTATAAATGGGGAAAACTAAAAATCAGCAAGACACAGGCACCCCAAAGTTTAGGGCTGCTCTGTTGACAAGAACCTCCACTTCATGACACCTCAAATATCCCAGGAAAGAGAAAAATGGATAAAGAAGTGGTGGTCCTTATGTACAATGGAATATCACTCAGCCATGAAATCAATGTCATAAGGCTAGTAGCAGCATGATGAGTGGCTTTAGCTACGACGATTCTAAGTGAAATAAGTCACACAGAAAACGACACTTATCATAAGCTATCACTTATAGAGGGAATGTAAAAACCGCTACACTTGAACTGAATTACAAAACAGAACAGAGTCACACGTTGAGAAAACACACTATGGCTGCTTAACGGGAAAGGTGGGGTGGGGTGATGCATAAAACAAGGGTTTCAAATGAGCTCAGATACCGTTCCATAAACCCAATATGTCATAGAAAGACCTACTCCTTGCTCAGTGAACTGGACTCAACACCCCCTATTCACCGCACAAGAATATATCTGACTAGTAAGAAACTTAAAACCTATGTATTGATATCTCTCTGGAAGGGAGTCAAGTGGGTGTAAAGCGGCAGAAACACAGCCGTGAAAAGCGGCTAAACCCCATTATAAAAATAAATTACTTTTAAAAACCCGTGAAACAAAGACAGTGAAAGAGAGAGAAATTCTTACAAAATTCGTTCAGGGGCTGTGATGCAACCTGGATTGACCATATCTAGACCCACAGCTGGAGGAGACATAAGGGTGGACACTCTCGGGGCTGAGAGGTTTGGTGAGGTTGGGGGAGCAAACGCAGAGCCTTTAAAGTAATACTGCCTGTTACCCATCCCATGGGTCCCAAATCTCCAGGTTCAAGGGCATCTTCCTACCTCGAAAACATGCATGAGAAACCCAGAAGGTGGTACACCGTGAGATCGGGAAAGGTTTCTAACACGCACCTCATTTCTCATCTCCTTGTGCTCGGGTTCGCCATTCCAGCCGCTTTACTAGCAATCTCCCTCCTTGGAGAATCAGCACCTGTAACCTCCCGTTCCGTACAGCTTGCAATTTGTCCTGAGGATGAACGGGAAGAGGGGGAGCCAATGAGAGACTAGCTCTAGGTGTTGGGACAGGCACAGGTCACTCTATTTTCCCATCAGGAAGAAGAATTAACCACAGGCTCAGCCTGCCGCCCGGAAGCAGAATAGGGCCTGAGGCAATCCTGCGCTTTTGCGGCCAGCTCCCAAAAAAGCGAGTTGAAAAATGGAGCTCAGGGGCACTGCAATTCACAAACCTGCAGAGTTATAAATGATACCTCTCGTCCACAAATATATTGAGGGAAGGCAACGAAGAGGATCTGAAAGCAAGGCAGAATTGCAGGAAACAGATTTCAGGAGGTCGATTCGAATCGCCTTTAAAGCACATGAAAAGCGGCAAAACGTCGACAATGATGCCCTTGGCCAAAAAGGGCGTATGCGTTTTTTCCTGAATATATTCAGGAAAAAACGCATACGCCCTTTTGGGCCAACCAAGCAACCTGGAAAGGCAAATCAGCGCTACAAAGAAGTCTCGCTTCCCATCGGTCAAAAGGGCCATGCGGAAAAAAGTGTCAAAACCAGAAATGCAGAACAGGCCATGGAGAAATGGGAGCCTTGCTACGCTGATGGGCGGGATGTAAATTGCCAACAGCCACTCTGGAGAAGTGTACGGTGTGTCCTGAAACATCGAAAAAACACAGCTTAGAGCGCATAGGGCACTTCCACTCATGGGCGTATAAATGGGGAAAACTAAAAATCAGCAAGACACAGGCACCCCAAAGTTTAGGGCTGCTCTGTTGACAAGAACCTCCACTTCATGACACCTCAAATATCCCAGGAAAGAGAAAAATGGATAAAGAAGTGGTGGTCCTTATGTACAATGGAATATCACTCAGCCATGAAATCAATGTCATAAGGCTAGTAGCAGCATGATGAGTGGCTTTAGCTACGACGATTCTAAGTGAAATAAGTCACACAGAAAAAGACACTTATCATAAGCTATCACTTATAGAGGGAATGTAAAAACCGCTACACTTGAACTGAATTACAAAACAGAACAGAGTCACACGTTGAGAAAACACACTATGGCTGCTTAACGGGAAAGGTGGGGTGGGGTGATGCATAAAACAAGGGTTTCAAATGAGCTCAGATACCGTTCCATAAACCCAATATGTCATAGAAAGACCTACTCCTTGCTCAGTGAACTGGACTCAACACCCCCTATTCACCGCACAAGAATATATCTGACTAGTAAGAAACTTAAAACCTATGTATTGATATCTCTCTGGAAGGGAGTCAAGTGGGTGTAAAGCGGCAGAAACACAGCCGTGAAAAGCGGCTAAACCCCATTATAAAAATAAATTACTTTTAAAAACCCGTGAAACAAAGACAGTGAAAGAGAGAGAAATTCTTACAAAATTCGTTCAGGGGCTGTGATGCAACCTGGATTGACCATATCTAGACCCACAGCTGGAGGAGACATAAGGGTGGACACTCTCGGGGCTGAGAGGTTTGGTGAGGTTGGGGGAGCAAACGCAGAGCCTTTAAAGTAATACTGCCTGTTACCCATCCCATGGGTCCCAAATCTCCAGGTTCAAGGGCATCTTCCTACCTCGAAAACATGCATGAGAAACCCAGAAGGTGGTACACCGTGTGATCGGGAAAGGTTTCTAACACGCACCTCATTTCTCATCTCCTTGTGCTCGGGTTCGCCATTCCAGCCGCTTTACTAGCAATCTCCCTCCTTGGAGAATCAGCACCTGTAACCTCCCGTTCCGTACAGCTTGCAATTTGTCCTGAGGATGAACGGGAAGAGGGGGAGCCAATGAGAGACTAGCTCTAGGTGTTGGGACAGGCACAGGTCACTCTATTTTCCCATCAGGAAGAAGAATTAACCACAGGCTCAGCCTGCCGCCCGGAAGCAGAATAGGGCCTGAGGCAATCCTGCGCTTTTGCGGCCAGCTCCCAAAAAAGCGAGTTGAAAAATGGAGCTCAGGGGCACTGCAATTCACAAACCTGCAGAGTTATAAATGATACCTCTCGTCCACAAATATATTGAGGGAAGGCAACGAAGAGGATCTGAAAGCAAGGCAGAATTGCAGGAAACAGATTTCAGGAGGTCGATTCGAATCGCCTTTAAAGCACATGAAAAGCGGCAAAACGTCGACAATGATGCCCTTGGCCAAAAAGGGCGTATGCGTTTTTTCCTGAATATATTCAGGAAAAAACGCATACGCCCTTTTTGGCCAACCAAGCAACCTGGAAAGGCAAATCAGCGCTACAAAGAAGTCTCGCTTCCCATCGGTCAAAAGGGCCATGCGGAAAAAAGTGTCAAAACCAGAAATGCAGAACAGGCCATGGAGAAATGGGAGCCTTGCTACGCTGATGGGCGGGATGTAAATTGCCAACAGCCACTCTGGAGAAGTGTACGGTGTGTCCTGAAACATCGAAAAAACACAGCTTAGAGCGCATAGGGCACTTCCACTCATGGGCGTATAAATGGGGAAAACTAAAAATCAGCAAGACACAGGCACCCCAAAGTTTAGGGCTGCTCTGTTGACAAGAACCTCCACTTCATGACACCTCAAATATCCCAGGAAAGAGAAAAATGGATAAAGAAGTGGTGGTCCTTATGTACAATGGAATATCACTCAGCCATGAAATCAATGTCATAAGGCTAGTAGCAGCATGATGAGTGGCTTTAGCTACGACGATTCTAAGTGAAATAAGTCACACAGAAAACGACACTTATCATAAGCTATCACTTATAGAGGGAATGTAAAAACCGCTACACTTGAACTGAATTACAAAACAGAACAGAGTCACACGTTGAGAAAACACACTATGGCTGCTTAACGGGAAAGGTGGGGTGGGGTGATGCATAAAACAAGGGTTTCAAATGAGCTCAGATACCGTTCCATAAACCCAATATGTCATAGAAAGACCTACTCCTTGCTCAGTGAACTGGACTCAACACCCCCTATTCACCGCACAAGAATATATCTGACTAGTAAGAAACTTAAAACCTATGTATTGATATCTCTCTGGAAGTGAGTCAAGTGGGTGTAAAGCGGCAGAAACACAGCCGTGAAAAGCGGCTAAACCCCATTATAAAAATAAATTACTTTTAAAAACCCGTGAAACAAAGACAGTGAAAGAGAGAGAAATTCTTACAAAATTCGTTCAGGGGCTGTGATGCAACCTGGATTGACCATATCTAGACCCACAGCTGGAGGAGACATAAGGGTGGACACTCTCGGGGCTGAGAGGTTTGGTGAGGTTGGGGGAGCAAACGCAGAGCCTTTAAAGTAATACTGCCTGTTACCCATCCCATGGGTCCCAAATCTCCAGGTTCAAGGGCATCTTCCTACCTCGAAAACATGCATGAGAAACCCAGAAGGTGGTACACCGTGAGATCGGGAAAGGTTTCTAACACGCACCTCATTTCTCATCTCCTTGTGCTCGGGTTCGCCATTCCAGCCGCTTTACTAGCAATCTCCCTCCTTGGAGAATCAGCACCTGTAACCTCCCGTTCCGTACAGCTTGCAATTTGTCCTGAGGATGAACGGGAAGAGGGGGAGCCAATGAGAGACTAGCTCTAGGTGTTGGGACAGGCACAGGTCACTCTATTTTCCCATCAGGAAGAAGAATTAACCACAGGCTCAGCCTGCCGCCCGGAAGCAGAATAGGGCCTGAGGCAATCCTGCGCTTTTGCGGCCAGCTCCCAAAAAAGCGAGTTGAAAAATGGAGCTCAGGGGCACTGCAATTCACAAACCTGCAGAGTTATAAATGATACCTCTCGTCCACAAATATATTGAGGGAAGGCAACGAAGAGGATCTGAAAGCAAGGCAGAATTGCAGGAAACAGATTTCAGGAGGTCGATTCGAATCGCCTTTAAAGCACATGAAAAGCGGCAAAACGTCGACAATGATGCCCTTGGCCAAAAAGGGCGTATGCGTTTTTTCCTGAATATATTCAGGAAAAAACGCATACGCCCTTTTTGGCCAACCAAGCAACCTGGAAAGGCAAATCAGCGCTACAAAGAAGTCTCGCTTCCCATCGGTCAAAAGGGCCATGCGGAAAAAAGTGTCAAAACCAGAAATGCAGAACAGGCCATGGAGAAATGGGAGCCTTGCTACGCTGATGGGCGGGATGTAAATTGCCAACAGCCACTCTGGAGAAGTGTACGGTGTGTCCTGAAACATCGAAAAAACACAGCTTAGAGCGCATAGGGCACTTCCACTCATGGGCGTATAAATGGGGAAAACTAAAAATCAGCAAGACACAGGCACCCCAAAGTTTAGGGCTGCTCTGTTGACAAGAACCTCCACTTCATGACACCTCAAATATCCCAGGAAAGAGAAAAATGGATAAAGAAGTGGTGGTCCTTATGTACAATGGAATATCACTCAGCCATGAAATCAATGTCATAAGGCTAGTAGCAGCATGATGAGTGGCTTTAGCTACGACGATTCTAAGTGAAATAAGTCACACAGAAAACGACACTTATCATAAGCTATCACTTATAGAGGGAATGTAAAAACCGCTACACTTGAACTGAATTACAAAACAGAACAGAGTCACACGTTGAGAAAACACACTATGGCTGCTTAACGGGAAAGGTGGGGTGGGGTGATGCATAAAACAAGGGTTTCAAATGAGCTCAGATACCGTTCCATAAACCCAATATGTCATAGAAAGACCTACTCCTTGCTCAGTGAACTGGACTCAACACCCCCTATTCACCGCACAAGAATATATCTGACTAGTAAGAAACTTAAAACCTATGTATTGATATCTCTCTGGAAGTGAGTCAAGTGGGTGTAAAGCGGCAGAAACACAGCCGTGAAAAGCGGCTAAACCATTATAAAAATAAATTACTTTTAAAAACCCGTGAAACAAAGACAGTGAAAGAGAGAGAAATTCTTACAAAATTCGTTCAGGGGCTGTGATGCAACCTGGATTGACCATATCTAGACCCACAGCTGGATGAAACATAAGGGTGGACACTCTCGGGGTTGAGAGGTTTGGTGAGGTTGGGGGAGCAAACGCAGAGCCTTTAAAGTAATACTGCCTGTTTCCCATCCCATGGGTCCCAAATCTCCAGGTTCAAGGGCATCTTCCTACCTCGAAAACATGCATGAGAAACCCAGAAGGTGGTACACCGTGTGATCGGGAAAGGTTTCTAACACGCACCTCATTTCTCATCTCCTTGTGCTCGGGTTCGCCATTCCAGCCGCTTTACTAGCAATCTCCCTCCTTGGAGAATCAGCACCTGTAACCTCCCGTTCCGTACAGCTTGCAATTTGTCCTGAGGATGAACGGGAAGAGGGGGAGCCAATGAGAGACTAGCTCTAGGTGTTGGGACAGGCACAGGTCACTCTATTTTCCCATCAGGAAGAAGAATTAACCACAGGCTCAGCCTGCCGCCCGGAAGCAGAATAGGGCCTGAGGCAATCCTGCGCTTTTGCGGCCAGCTCCCAAAAAAGCGAGTTGAAAAATGGAGCTCAGGGGCACTGCAATTCACAAACCTGCAGAGTTATAAATGATACCTCTCGTCCACAAATATATTGAGGGAAGGCAACGAAGAGGATCTGAAAGCAAGGCAGAATTGCAGGAAACAGATTTCAGGAGGTCGATTCGAATCGCCTTTAAAGCACATGAAAAGCGGCAAAACGTCGACAATGATGCCCTTGGCCAAAAAGGGCGTATGCGTTTTTTCCTGAATATATTCAGGAAAAAACGCATACGCCCTTTTTGGCCAACCAAGCAACCTGGAAAGGCAAATCAGCGCTACAAAGAAGTCTCGCTTCCCATCGGTCAAAAGGGCCATGCGGAAAAAAGTGTCAAAACCAGAAATGCAGAACAGGCCATGGAGAAATGGGAGCCTTGCTACGCTGATGGGCGGGATGTAAATTGCCAACAGCCACTCTGGAGAAGTGTACGGTGTGTCCTGAAACATCGAAAAAACACAGCTTAGAGCGCATAGGGCACTTCCACTCATGGGCGTATAAATGGGGAAAACTAAAAATCAGCAAGACACAGGCACCCCAAAGTTTAGGGCTGCTCTGTTGACAAGAACCTCCACTTCATGACACCTCAAATATCCCAGGAAAGAGAAAAATGGATAAAGAAGTGGTGGTCCTTATGTACAATGGAATATCACTCAGCCATGAAATCAATGTCATAAGGCTAGTAGCAGCATGATGAGTGGCTTTAGCTACGACGATTCTAAGTGAAATAAGTCACACAGAAAAAGACACTTATCATAAGCTATCACTTATAGAGGGAATGTAAAAACCGCTACACTTGAACTGAATTACAAAACAGAACAGAGTCACACGTTGAGAAAACACACTATGGCTGCTTAACGGGAAAGGTGGGGTGGGGTGATGCATAAAACAAGGGTTTCAAATGAGCTCAGATACCGTTCCATAAACCCAATATGTCATAGAAAGACCTACTCCTTGCTCAGTGAACTGGACTCAACACCCCCTATTCACCGCACAAGAATATATCTGACTAGTAAGAAACTTAAAACCTATGTATTGCTATCTCTCTGGAAGGGAGTCAAGTGGGTGTAAAGCGGCAGAAACACAGCCGTGAAAAGCGGCTAAACCCCATTATAAAAATAAATTACTTTTAAAAACCCGTGAAACAAAGACAGTGAAAGAGAGAGAAATTCTTACAAAATTCGTTCAGGGGCTGTGATGCAACCTGGATTGACCATATCTAGACCCACAGCTGGAGGAGACATAAGGGTGGACACTCTCGGGGCTGAGAGGTTTGGTGAGGTTGGGGGAGCAAACGCAGAGCCTTTAAAGTAATACTGCCTGTTACCCATCCCATGGGTCCCAAATCTCCAGGTTCAAGGGCATCTTCCTACCTCGAAAACATGCATGAGAAACCCAGAAGGTGGTACACCGTGTGATCGGGAAAGGTTTCTAACACGCACCTCATTTCTCATCTCCTTGTGCTCGGGTTCGCCATTCCAGCCGCTTTACTAGCAATCTCCCTCCTTGGAGAATCAGCACCTGTAACCTCCCGTTCCGTACAGCTTGCAATTTGTCCTGAGGATGAACGGGAAGAGGGGGAGCCAATGAGAGACTAGCTCTAGGTGTTGGGACAGGCACAGGTCACTCTATTTTCCCATCAGGAAGAAGAATTAACCACAGGCTCAGCCTGCCGCCCGGAAGCAGAATAGGGCCTGAGGCAATCCTGCGCTTTTGCGGCCAGCTCCCAAAAAAGCGAGTTGAAAAATGGAGCTCAGGGGCACTGCAATTCACAAACCTGCAGAGTTATAAATGATACCTCTCGTCCACAAATATATTGAGGGAAGGCAACGAAGAGGATCTGAAAGCAAGGCAGAATTGCAGGAAACAGATTTCAGGAGGTCGATTCGAATCGCCTTTAAAGCACATGAAAAGCGGCAAAACGTCGACAATGATGCCCTTGGCCAAAAAGGGCGTATGCGTTTTTTCCTGAATATATTCAGGAAAAAACGCATACGCCCTTTTTGGCCAACCAAGCAACCTGGAAAGGCAAATCAGCGCTACAAAGAAGTCTCGCTTCCCATCGGTCAAAAGGGCCATGCGGAAAAAAGTGTCAAAACCAGAAATGCAGAACAGGCCATGGAGAAATGGGAGCCTTGCTACGCTGATGGGCGGGATGTAAATTGCCAACAGCCACTCTGGCGAAGTGTACGGTGTGTCCTGAAACATCGAAAAAACACAGCTTAGAGCGCATAGGGCACTTCCACTCATGGGCGTATAAATGGGGAAAACTAAAAATCAGCAAGACACAGGCACCCCAAAGTTTAGGGCTGCTCTGTTGACAAGAACCTCCACTTCATGACACCTCAAATATCCCAGGAAAGAGAAAAATGGATAAAGAAGTGGTGGTCCTTATGTACAATGGAATATCACTCAGCCATGAAATCAATGTCATAAGGCTAGTAGCAGCATGATGAGTGGCTTTAGCTACGACGATTCTAAGTGAAATAAGTCACACAGAAAACGACACTTATCATAAGCTATCACTTATAGAGGGAATGTAAAAACCGCTACACTTGAACTGAATTACAAAACAGAACAGAGTCACACGTTGAGAAAACACACTATGGCTGCTTAACGGGAAAGGTGGGGTGGGGTGATGCATAAAACAAGGGTTTCAAATGAGCTCAGATACCGTTCCATAAACCCAATATGTCATAGAAAGACCTACTCCTTGCTCAGTGAACTGGACTCAACACCCCCTATTCACCGCACAAGAATATATCTGACTAGTAAGAAACTTAAAACCTATGTATTGCTATCTCTCTGGAAGGGAGTCAAGTGGGTGTAAAGCGGCAGAAACACAGCCGTGAAAAGCGGCTAAACCCCATTATAAAAATAAATTACTTTTAAAAACCCGTGAAACAAAGACAGTGAAAGAGAGAGAAATTCTTACAAAATTCGTTCAGGGGCTGTGATGCAACCTGGATTGACCATATCTAGACCCACAGCTGGAGGAGACATAAGGGTGGACACTCTCGGGGCTGAGAGGTTTGGTGAGGTTGGGGGAGCAAACGCAGAGCCTTTAAAGTAATACTGCCTGTTACCCATCCCATGGGTCCCAAATCTCCAGGTTCAAGGGCATCTTCCTACCTCGAAAACATGCATGAGAAACCCAGAAGGTGGTACACCGTGTGATCGGGAAAGGTTTCTAACACGCGCCTCATTTCTCATCTCCTTGTGCTCGGGTTCGCCATTCCAGCCGCTTTACTAGCAATCTCCCTCCTTGGAGAATCAGCACCTGTAACCTCCCGTTCCGTACAGCTTGCAATTTGTCCTGAGGATGAACGGGAAGAGGGGGAGCCAATGAGAGACTAGCTCTAGGTGTTGGGACAGGCACAGGTCACTCTATTTTCCCATCAGGAAGAAGAATTAACCACAGGCTCAGCCTGCCGCCCGGAAGCAGAATAGGGCCTGAGGCAATCCTGCGCTTTTGCGGCCAGCTCCCAAAAAAGCGAGTTGAAAAATGGAGCTCAGGGGCACTGCAATTCACAAACCTGCAGAGTTATAAATGATACCTCTCGTCCACAAATATATTGAGGGAAGGCAACGAAGAGGATCTGGAAGCAAGGCAGAATTGCAGGAAACAGATTTCAGGAGGTCGATTCGAATCGCCTTTAAAGCACATGAAAAGCGGCAAAACGTCGACAATGATGCCCTTGGCCAAAAAGGGCGTATGCGTTTTTTCCTGAATATATTCAGGAAAAAACGCATACGCCCTTTTTGGCCAACCAAGCAACCTGGAAAGGCAAATCAGCGCTACAAAGAAGTCTCGCTTCCCATCGGTCAAAAGGGCCATGCGGAAAAAAGTGTCAAAACCAGAAATGCAGAACAGGCCATGGAGAAATGGGAGCCTTGCTACGCTGATGGGCGGGATGTAAATTGCCAACAGCCACTCTGGAGAAGTGTACGGTGTGTCCTGAAACATCGAAAAAACACAGCTTAGAGCGCATAGGGCACTTCCACTCATGGGCGTATAAATGGGGAAAACTAAAAATCAGCAAGACACAGGCACCCCAAAGTTTAGGGCTGCTCTGTTGACAAGAACCTCCACTTCATGACACCTCAAATATCCCAGGAAAGAGAAAAATGGATAAAGAAGTGGTGGTCCTTATGTACAATGGAATATCACTCAGCCATGAAATCAATGTCATAAGGCTAGTAGCAGCATGATGAGTGGCTTTAGCTACGACGATTCTAAGTGAAATAAGTCACACAGAAAACGACACTTATCATAAGCTATCACTTATAGAGGGAATGTAAAAACCGCTACACTTGAACTGAATTACAAAACAGAACAGAGTCACACGTTGAGAAAACACACTATGGCTGCTTAACGGGAAAGGTGGGGTGGGGTGATGCATAAAACAAGGGTTTCAAATGAGCTCAGATACCGTTCCATAAACCCAATATGTCATAGAAAGACCTACTCCTTGCTCAGTGAACTGGACTCAACACCCCCTATTCACCGCACAAGAATATATCTGACTAGTAAGAAACTTAAAACCTATGTATTGATATCTCTCTGGAAGTGAGTCAAGTGGGTGTAAAGCGGCAGAAACACAGCCGTGAAAAGCGGCTAAACCCCATTATAAAAATAAATTACTTTTAAAAACCCGTGAAACAAAGACAGTGAAAGAGAGAGAAATTCTTACAAAATTCGTTCAGGGGCTGTGATGCAACCTGGATTGACCATATCTAGACCCACAGCTGGATGAGACATAAGGGTGGACACTCTCGGGGTTGAGAGGTTTGGTGAGGTTGGGGGAGCAAACGCAGAGCCTTTAAAGTAATACTGCCTGTTACCCATCCCATGGGTCCCAAATCTCCAGGTTCAAGGGCATCTTCCTACCTCGAAAACATGCATGAGAAACCCAGAAGGTGGTACACCGTGTGATCGGGAAAGGTTTCTAACACGCGCCTCATTTCTCATCTCCTTGTGCTCGGGTTCGCCATTCCAGCCGCTTTACTAGCAATCTCCCTCCTTGGAGAATCAGCACCTGTAACCTCCCGTTCCGTACAGCTTGCAATTTGTCCTGAGGATGAACGGGAAGAGGGGGAGCCAATGAGAGACTAGCTCTAGGTGTTGGGACAGGCACAGGTCACTCTATTTTCCCATCAGGAAGAAGAATTAACCACAGGCTCAGCCTGCCGCCCGGAAGCAGAATAGGGCCTGAGGCAATCCTGCGCTTTTGCGGCCAGCTCCCAAAAAAGCGAGTTGAAAAATGGAGCTCAGGGGCACTGCAATTCACAAACCTGCAGAGTTATAAATGATACCTCTCGTCCACAAATATATTGAGGGAAGGCAACGAAGAGGATCTGAAAGCAAGGCAGAATTGCAGGAAACAGATTTCAGGAGGTCGATTCGAATCGCCTTTAAAGCACATGAAAAGCGGCAAAACGTCGACAATGATGCCCTTGGCCAAAAAGGGCGTATGCGTTTTTTCCTGAATATATTCAGGAAAAAACGCATACGCCCTTTTTGGCCAACCAAGCAACCTGGAAAGGCAAATCAGCGCTACAAAGAAGTCTCGCTTCCCATCGGTCAAAAGGGCCATGCGGAAAAAAGTGTCAAAACCAGAAATGCAGAACAGGCCATGGAGAAATGGGAGCCTTGCTACGCTGATGGGCGGGATGTAAATTGCCAACAGCCACTCTGGAGAAGTGTACGGTGTGTCCTGAAACATCGAAAAAACACAGCTTAGAGCGCATAGGGCACTTCCACTCATGGGCGTATAAATGGGGAAAACTAAAAATCAGCAAGACACAGGCACCCCAAAGTTTAGGGCTGCTCTGTTGACAAGAACCTCCACTTCATGACACCTCAAATATCCCAGGAAAGAGAAAAATGGATAAAGAAGTGGTGGTCCTTATGTACAATGGAATATCACTCAGCCATGAAATCAATGTCATAAGGCTAGTAGCAGCATGATGAGTGGCTTTAGCTACGACGATTCTAAGTGAAATAAGTCACACAGAAAAAGACACTTATCATAAGCTATCACTTATAGAGGGAATGTAAAAACCGCTACACTTGAACTGAATTACAAAACAGAACAGAGTCACACGTTGAGAAAACACACTATGGCTGCTTAACGGGAAAGGTGGGGTGGGGTGATGCATAAAACAAGGGTTTCAAATGAGCTCAGATACCGTTCCATAAACCCAATATGTCATAGAAAGACCTACTCCTTGCTCAGTGAACTGGACTCAACACCCCCTATTCACCGCACAAGAATATATCTGACTAGTAAGAAACTTAAAACCTATGTATTGATATCTCTCTGGAAGGGAGTCAAGTGGGTGTAAAGCGGCAGAAACACAGCCGTGAAAAGCGGCTAAACCCCATTATAAAAATAAATTACTTTTAAAAACCCGTGAAACAAAGACAGTGAAAGAGAGAGAAATTCTTACAAAATTCGTTCAGGGGCTGTGATGCAACCTGGATTGACCATATCTAGACCCACAGCTGGAGGAGACATAAGGGTGGACACTCTCGGGGCTGAGAGGTTTGGTGAGGTTGGGGGAGCAAACGCAGAGCCTTTAAAGTAATACTGCCTGTTACCCATCCCATGGGTCCCAAATCTCCAGGTTCAAGGGCATCTTCCTACCTCGAAAACATGCATGAGAAACCCAGAAGGTGGTACACCGTGTGATCGGGAAAGGTTTCTAACACGCACCTCATTTCTCATCTCCTTGTGCTCGGGTTCGCCATTCCAGCCGCTTTACTAGCAATCTCCCTCCTTGGAGAATCAGCACCTGTAACCTCCCGTTCCGTACAGCTTGCAATTTGTCCTGAGGATGAACGGGAAGAGGGGGAGCCAATGAGAGACTAGCTCTAGGTGTTGGGACAGGCACAGGTCACTCTATTTTCCCATCAGGAAGAAGAATTAACCACAGGCTCAGCCTGCCGCCCGGAAGCAGAATAGGGCCTGAGGCAATCCTGCGCTTTTGCGGCCAGCTCCCAAAAAAGCGAGTTGAAAAATGGAGCTCAGGGGCACTGCAATTCACAAACCTGCAGAGTTATAAATGATACCTCTCGTCCACAAATATATTGAGGGAAGGCAACGAAGAGGATCTGAAAGCAAGGCAGAATTGCAGGAAACAGATTTCAGGAGGTCGATTCGAATCGCCTTTAAAGCACATGAAAAGCGGCAAAACGTCGACAATGATGCCCTTGGCCAAAAAGGGCGTATGCGTTTTTTCCTGAATATATTCAGGAAAAAACGCATACGCCCTTTTTGGCCAACCAAGCAACCTGGAAAGGCAAATCAGCGCTACAAAGAAGTCTCGCTTCCCATCGGTCAAAAGGGCCATGCGGAAAAAAGTGTCAAAACCAGAAATGCAGAACAGGCCATGGAGAAATGGGAGCCTTGCTACGCTGATGGGCGGGATGTAAATTGCCAACAGCCACTCTGGAGAAGTGTACGGTGTGTCCTGAAACATCGAAAAAACACAGCTTAGAGCGCATAGGGCACTTCCACTCATGGGCGTATAAATGGGGAAAACTAAAAATCAGCAAGACACAGGCACCCCAAAGTTTAGGGCTGCTCTGTTGACAAGAACCTCCACTTCATGACACCTCAAATATCCCAGGAAAGAGAAAAATGGATAAAGAAGTGGTGGTCCTTATGTACAATGGAATATCACTCAGCCATGAAATCAATGTCATAAGGCTAGTAGCAGCATGATGAGTGGCTTTAGCTACGACGATTCTAAGTGAAATAAGTCACACAGAAAACGACACTTATCATAAGCTATCACTTATAGAGGGAATGTAAAAACCGCTACACTTGAACTGAATTACAAAACAGAACAGAGTCACACGTTGAGAAAACACACTATGGCTGCTTAACGGGAAAGGTGGGGTGGGGTGATGCATAAAACAAGGGTTTCAAATGAGCTCAGATACCGTTCCATAAACCCAATATGTCATAGAAAGACCTACTCCTTGCTCAGTGAACTGGACTCAACACCCCCTATTCACCGCACAAGAATATATCTGACTAGTAAGAAACTTAAAACCTATGTATTGATATCTCTCTGGAAGTGAGTCAAGTGGGTGTAAAGCGGCAGAAACACAGCCGTGAAAAGCGGCTAAACCCCATTATAAAAATAAATTACTTTTAAAAACCCGTGAAACAAAGACAGTGAAAGAGAGAGAAATTCTTACAAAATTCGTTCAGGGGCTGTGATGCAACCTGGATTGACCATATCTAGACCCACAGCTGGATGAGACATAAGGGTGGACACTCTCGGGGTTGAGAGGTTTGGTGAGGTTGGGGGAGCAAACGCAGAGCCTTTAAAGTAATACTGCCTGTTTCCCATCCCATGGGTCCCAAATCTCCAGGTTCAAGGGCATCTTCCTACCTCGAAAACATGCATGAGAAACCCAGAAGGTGGTACACCGTGTGATCGGGAAAGGTTTCTAACACGCACCTCATTTCTCATCTCCTTGTGCTCGGGTTCGCCATTCCAGCCGCTTTACTAGCAATCTCCCTCCTTGGAGAATCAGCACCTGTAACCTCCCGTTCCGTACAGCTTGCAATTTGTCCTGAGGATGAACGGGAAGAGGGGGAGCCAATGAGAGACTAGCTCTAGGTGTTGGGACAGGCACAGGTCACTCTATTTTCCCATCAGGAAGAAGAATTAACCACAGGCTCAGCCTGCCGCCCGGAAGCAGAATAGGGCCTGAGGCAATCCTGCGCTTTTGCGGCCAGCTCCCAAAAAAGCGAGTTGAAAAATGGAGCTCAGGGGCACTGCAATTCACAAACCTGCAGAGTTATAAATGATACCTCTCGTCCACAAATATATTGAGGGAAGGCAACGAAGAGGATCTGAAAGCAAGGCAGAATTGCAGGAAACAGATTTCAGGAGGTCGATTCGAATCGCCTTTAAAGCACATGAAAAGCGGCAAAACGTCGACAATGATGCCCTTGGCCAAAAAGGGCGTATGCGTTTTTTCCTGAATATATTCAGGAAAAAACGCATACGCCCTTTTTGGCCAACCAAGCAACCTGGAAAGGCAAATCAGCGCTACAAAGAAGTCTCGCTTCCCATCGGTCAAAAGGGCCATGCGGAAAAAAGTGTCAAAACCAGAAATGCAGAACAGGCCATGGAGAAATGGGAGCCTTGCTACGCTGATGGGCGGGATGTAAATTGCCAACAGCCACTCTGGAGAAGTGTACGGTGTGTCCTGAAACATAGAAAAAACACAGCTTAGAGCGCATAGGGCACTTCCACTCATGGGCGTATAAATGGGGAAAACTAAAAATCAGCAAGACACAGGCACCCCAAAGTTTAGGGCTGCTCTGTTGACAAGAACCTCCACTTCATGACACCTCAAATATCCCAGGAAAGAGAAAAATGGATAAAGAAGTGGTGGTCCTTATGTACAATGGAATATCACTCAGCCATGAAATCAATGTCATAAGGCTAGTAGCAGCATGATGAGTGGCTTTAGCTACGACGATTCTAAGTGAAATAAGTCACACAGAAAACGACACTTATCATAAGCTATCACTTATAGAGGGAATGTAAAAACCGCTACACTTGAACTGAATTACAAAACAGAACAGAGTCACACGTTGAGAAAACACACTATGGCTGCTTAACGGGAAAGGTGGGGTGGGGTGATGCATAAAACAAGGGTTTCAAATGAGCTCAGATACCGTTCCATAAACCCAATATGTCATAGAAAGACCTACTCCTTGCTCAGTGAACTGGACTCAACACCCCCTATTCACCGCACAAGAATATATCTGACTAGTAAGAAACTTAAAACCTATGTATTGCTATCTCTCTGGAAGGGAGTCAAGTGGGTGTAAAGCGGCAGAAACACAGCCGTGAAAAGCGGCTAAACCCCATTATAAAAATAAATTACTTTTAAAAACCCGTGAAACAAAGACAGTGAAAGAGAGAGAAATTCTTACAAAATTCGTTCAGGGGCTGTGATGCAACCTGGATTGACCATATCTAGACCCACAGCTGGAGGAGACATAAGGGTGGACACTCTCGGGGCTGAGAGGTTTGGTGAGGTTGGGGGAGCAAACGCAGAGCCTTTAAAGTAATACTGCCTGTTACCCATCCCATGGGTCCCAAATCTCCAGGTTCAAGGGCATCTTCCTACCTCGAAAACATGCATGAGAAACCCAGAAGGTGGTACACCGTGTGATCGGGAAAGGTTTCTAACACGCACCTCATTTCTCATCTCCTTGTGCTCGGGTTCGCCATTCCAGCCGCTTTACTAGCAATCTCCCTCCTTGGAGAATCAGCACCTGTAACCTCCCGTTCCGTACAGCTTGCAATTTGTCCTGAGGATGAACGGGAAGAGGGGGAGCCAATGAGAGACTAGCTCTAGGTGTTGGGACAGGCACAGGTCACTCTATTTTCCCATCAGGAAGAAGAATTAACCACAGGCTCAGCCTGCCGCCCGGAAGCAGAATAGGGCCTGAGGCAATCCTGCGCTTTTGCGGCCAGCTCCCAAAAAAGCGAGTTGAAAAATGGAGCTCAGGGGCACTGCAATTCACAAACCTGCAGAGTTATAAATGATACCTCTCGTCCACAAATATATTGAGGGAAGGCAACGAAGAGGATCTGGAAGCAAGGCAGAATTGCAGGAAACAGATTTCAGGAGGTCGATTCGAATCGCCTTTAAAGCACATGAAAAGCGGCAAAACGTCGACAATGATGCCCTTGGCCAAAAAGGGCGTATGCGTTTTTTCCTGAATATATTCAGGAAAAAACGCATACGCCCTTTTTGGCCAACCAAGCAACCTGGAAAGGCAAATCAGCGCTACAAAGAAGTCTCGCTTCCCATCGGTCAAAAGGGCCATGCGGAAAAAAGTGTCAAAACCAGAAATGCAGAACAGGCCATGGAGAAATGGGAGCCTTGCTACGCTGATGGGCGGGATGTAAATTGCCAACAGCCACTCTGGCGAAGTGTACGGTGTGTCCTGAAACATCGAAAAAACACAGCTTAGAGCGCATAGGGCACTTCCACTCATGGGCGTATAAATGGGGAAAACTAAAAATCAGCAAGACACAGGCACCCCAAAGTTTAGGGCTGCTCTGTTGACAAGAACCTCCACTTCATGACACCTCAAATATCCCAGGAAAGAGAAAAATGGATAAAGAAGTGGTGGTCCTTATGTACAATGGAATATCACTCAGCCATGAAATCAATGTCATAAGGCTAGTAGCAGCATGATGAGTGGCTTTAGCTACGACGATTCTAAGTGAAATAAGTCACACAGAAAAAGACACTTATCATAAGCTATCACTTATAGAGGGAATGTAAAAACCGCTACACTTGAACTGAATTACAAAACAGAACAGAGTCACACGTTGAGAAAACACACTATGGCTGCTTAACGGGAAAGGTGGGGTGGGGTGATGCATAAAACAAGGGTTTCAAATGAGCTCAGATACCGTTCCATAAACCCAATATGTCATAGAAAGACCTACTCCTTGCTCAGTGAACTGGACTCAACACCCCCTATTCACCGCACAAGAATATATCTGACTAGTAAGAAACTTAAAACCTATGTATTGCTATCTCTCTGGAAGGGAGTCAAGTGGGTGTAAAGCGGCAGAAACACAGCCGTGAAAAGCGGCTAAACCCCATTATAAAAATAAATTACTTTTAAAAACCCGTGAAACAAAGACAGTGAAAGAGAGAGAAATTCTTACAAAATTCGTTCAGGGGCTGTGATGCAACCTGGATTGACCATATCTAGACCCACAGCTGGAGGAGACATAAGGGTGGACACTCTCGGGGCTGAGAGGTTTGGTGAGGTTGGGGGAGCAAACGCAGAGCCTTTAAAGTAATACTGCCTGTTACCCATCCCATGGGTCCCAAATCTCCAGGTTCAAGGGCATCTTCCTACCTCGAAAACATGCATGAGAAACCCAGAAGGTGGTACACCGTGTGATCGGGAAAGGTTTCTAACACGCACCTCATTTCTCATCTCCTTGTGCTCGGGTTCGCCATTCCAGCTGCTTTACTAGCAATCTCCCTCCTTGGAGAATCAGCACCTGTAACCTCCCGTTCCGTACAGCTTGCAATTTGTCCTGAGGATGAACGGGAAGAGGGGGAGCCAATGAGAGATTAGCTCTAGGTGTTGGGACAGGCACAGGTCACTCTATTTTCCCATCAGGAAGAAGAATTAACCACAGGCTCAGCCTGCCGCCCGGAAGCAGAATAGGGCCTGAGGCAATCCTGCGCTTTTGCGGCCAGCTCCCAAAAAAGCGAGTTGAAAAATGGAGCTCAGGGGCACTGCAATTCACAAACCTGCAGAGTTATAAATGATACCTCTCGTCCACAAATATATTGAGGGAAGGCAACGAAGAGGATCTGGAAGCAAGGCAGAATTGCAGGAAACAGATTTCAGGAGGTCGATTCGAATCGCCTTTAAAGCACATGAAAAGCGGCAAAACGTCGACAATGATGCCCTTGGCCAAAAAGGGCGTATGCGTTTTTTCCTGAATATATTCAGGAAAAAACGCATACGCCCTTTTTGGCCAACCAAGCAACCTGGAAAGGCAAATCAGCGCTACAAAGAAGTCTCGCTTCCCATCGGTCAAAAGGGCCATGCGGAAAAAAGTGTCAAAACCAGAAATGCAGAACAGGCCATGGAGAAATGGGAGCCTTGCTACGCTGATGGGCGGGATGTAAATTGCCAACAGCCACTCTGGCGAAGTGTACGGTGTGTCCTGAAACATCGAAAAAACACAGCTTAGAGCGCATAGGGCACTTCCACTCATGGGCGTATAAATGGGGAAAACTAAAAATCAGCAAGACACAGGCACCCCAAAGTTTAGGGCTGCTCTGTTGACAAGAACCTCCACTTCATGACACCTCAAATATCCCAGGAAAGAGAAAAATGGATAAAGAAGTGGTGGTCCTTATGTACAATGGAATATCACTCAGCCATGAAATCAATGTCATAAGGCTAGTAGCAGCATGATGAGTGGCTTTAGCTACGACGATTCTAAGTGAAATAAGTCACACAGAAAAAGACACTTATCATAAGCTATCACTTATAGAGGGAATGTAAAAACCGCTACACTTGAACTGAATTACAAAACAGAACAGAGTCACACGTTGAGAAAACACACTATGGCTGCTTAACGGGAAAGGTGGGGTGGGGTGATGCATAAAACAAGGGTTTCAAATGAGCTCAGATACCGTTCCATAAACCCAATATGTCATAGAAAGACCTACTCCTTGCTCAGTGAACTGGACTCAACACCCCCTATTCACCGCACAAGAATATATCTGACTAGTAAGAATCTTAAAACCTATGTATTGATATCTCTCTGGAAATGAGTCAAGTGGGTGTAAAGCGGCAGAAACACAGCCGTGAAAAGCGGCTAAACCCCATTATAAAAATAAATTACTTTTAAAAACCCGTGAAACAAAGACAGTGAAAGAGAGAGAAATTCTTACAAAATTCGTTCAGGGGCTGTGATGCAACCTGGATTGACCATATCTAGACCCACAGCTGGAGGAGACATAAGGGTGGACACTCTCGGGGCTGAGAGGTTTGGTGAGGTTGGGGGAGCAAACGCAGAGCCTTTAAAGTAATACTGCCTGTTACCCATCCCATGGGTCCCAAATCTCCAGGTTCAAGGGCATCTTCCTACCTCGAAAACATGCATGAGAAACCCAGAAGGTGGTACACCGTGTGATCGGGAAAGGTTTCTAACACGCGCCTCATTTCTCATCTCCTTGTGCTCGGGTTCGCCATTCCAGCCGCTTTACTAGCAATCTCCCTCCTTGGAGAATCAGCACCTGTAACCTCCCGTTCCGTACAGCTTGCAATTTGTCCTGAGGATGAACGGGAAGAGGGGGAGCCAATGAGAGACTAGCTCTAGGTGTTGGGACAGGCACAGGTCACTCTATTTTCCCATCAGGAAGAAGAATTAACCACAGGCTCAGCCTGCCGCCCGGAAGCAGAATAGGGCCTGAGGCAATCCTGCGCTTTTGCGGCCAGCTCCCAAAAAAGCGAGTTGAAAAATGGAGCTCAGGGGCACTGCAATTCACAAACCTGCAGAGTTATAAATGATACCTCTCGTCCACAAATATATTGAGGGAAGGCAACGAAGAGGATCTGAAAGCAAGGCAGAATTGCAGGAAACAGATTTCAGGAGGTCGATTCGAATCGCCTTTAAAGCACATGAAAAGCGGCAAAACGTCGACAATGATGCCCTTGGCCAAAAAGGGCGTATGCGTTTTTTCCTGAATATATTCAGGAAAAAACGCATACGCCCTTTTTGGCCAACCAAGCAACCTGGAAAGGCAAATCAGCGCTACAAAGAAGTCTCGCTTCCCATCGGTCAAAAGGGCCATGCGGAAAAAAGTGTCAAAACCAGAAATGCAGAACAGGCCATGGAAAAATGGGAGCCTTGCTACGCTGATGGGCGGGATGTAAATTGCCAACAGCCACTCTGGAGAAGTGTACGGTGTGTCCTGAAACATCGAAAAAACACAGCTTAGAGCGCATAGGGCACTTCCACTCATGGGCGTATAAATGGGGAAAACTAAAAATCAGCAAGACACAGGCACCCCAAAGTTTAGGGCTGCTCTGTTGACAAGAACCTCCACTTCATGACACCTCAAATATCCCAGGAAAGAGAAAAATGGATAAAGAAGTGGTGGTCCTTATGTACAATGGAATATCACTCAGCCATGAAATCAATGTCATAAGGCTAGTAGCAGCATGATGAGTGGCTTTAGCTACGACGATTCTAAGTGAAATAAGTCACACAGAAAACGACACTTATCATAAGCTATCACTTATAGAGGGAATGTAAAAACCGCTACACTTGAACTGAATTACAAAACAGAACAGAGTCACACGTTGAGAAAACACACTATGGCTGCTTAACGGGAAAGGTGGGGTGGGGTGATGCATAAAACAAGGGTTTCAAATGAGCTCAGATACCGTTCCATAAACCCAATATGTCATAGAAAGACCTACTCCTTGCTCAGTGAACTGGACTCAACACCCCCTATTCACCGCACAAGAATATATCTGACTAGTAAGAAACTTAAAACCTATGTATTGATATCTCTCTGGAAATGAGTCAAGTGGGTGTAAAGCGGCAGAAACACAGCCGTGAAAAGCGGCTAAACCCCATTATAAAAATAAATTACTTTTAAAAACCCGTGAAACAAAGACAGTGAAAGAGAGAGAAATTCTTACAAAATTCGTTCAGGGGCTGTGATGCAACCTGGATTGACCATATCTAGACCCACAGCTGGAGGAGACATAAGGGTGGACACTCTCGGGGCTGAGAGGTTTGGTGAGGTTGGGGGAGCAAACGCAGAGCCTTTAAAGTAATACTGCCTGTTACCCATCCCATGGGTCCCAAATCTCCAGGTTCAAGGGCATCTTCCTACCTCGAAAACATGCATGAGAAACCCAGAAGGTGGTACACCGTGTGATCGGGAAAGGTTTCTAACACGCGCCTCATTTCTCATCTCCTTGTGCTCAGGTTCGCCATTCCAGCCGCTTTACTAGCAATCTCCCTCCTTGGAGAATCAGCACCTGTAACCTCCCGTTCCGTACAGCTTGCAATTTGTCCTGAGGATGAACGGGAAGAGGGGGAGCCAATGAGAGACTAGCTCTAGGTGTTGGGACAGGCACAGGTCACTCTATTTTCCCATCAGGAAGAAGAATTAACCACAGGCTCAGCCTGCCGCCCGGAAGCAGAATAGGGCCTGAGGCAATCCTGCGCTTTTGCGGCCAGCTCCCAAAAAAGCGAGTTGAAAAATGGAGCTCAGGGGCACTGCAATTCACAAACCTGCAGAGTTATAAATGATACCTCTCGTCCACAAATATATTGAGGGAAGGCAACGAAGAGGATCTGAAAGCAAGGCAGAATTGCAGGAAACAGATTTCAGGAGGTCGATTCGAATCGCCTTTAAAGCACACGAAAAGCGGCAAAACGTCGACAATGATGCCCTTGGCCAAAAAGGGCGTATGCGTTTTTTCCTGAATATATTCAGGAAAAAACGCATACGCCCTTTTTGGCCAACCAAGCAACCTGGAAAGGCAAATCAGCGCTACAAAGAAGTCTCGCTTCCCATCGGTCAAAAGGGCCATGCGGAAAAAAGTGTCAAAACCAGAAATGCAGAACAGGCCATGGAGAAATGGGAGCCTTGCTACGCTGATGGGCGGGATGTAAATTGCCAACAGCCACTCTGGAGAAGTGTACGGTGTGTCCTGAAACATCGAAAAAACACAGCTTAGAGCGCATAGGGCACTTCCACTCATGGGCGTATAAATGGGGAAAACTAAAAATCAGCAAGACACAGGCACCCCAAAGTTTAGGGCTGCTCTGTTGACAAGAACCTCCACTTCATGACACCTCAAATATCCCAGGAAAGAGAAAAATGGATAAAGAAGTGGTGGTCCTTATGTACAATGGAATATCACTCAGCCATGAAATCAATGTCATAAGGCTAGTAGCAGCATGATGAGTGGCTTTAGCTACGACGATTCTAAGTGAAATAAGTCACACAGAAAAAGACACTTATCATAAGCTATCACTTATAGAGGGAATGTAAAAACCGCTACACTTGAACTGAATTACAAAACAGAACAGAGTCACACGTTGAGAAAACACACTATGGCTGCTTAACGGGAAAGGTGGGGTGGGGTGATGCATAAAACAAGGGTTTCAAATGAGCTCAGATACCGTTCCATAAACCCAATATGTCATAGAAAGACCTACTCCTTGCTCAGTGAACTGGACTCAACACCCCCTATTCACCGCACAAGAATATATCTGACTAGTAAGAAACTTAAAACCTATGTATTGATATCTCTCTGGAAGTGGGTCAAGTGGGTGTAAAGCGGCAGAAACACAGCCGTGAAAAGCGGCTAAACCCCATTATAAAAATAAATTACTTTTAAAAACCCGTGAAACAAAGACAGTGAAAGAGAGAGAAATTCTTACAAAATTCGTTCAGGGGCTGTGATGCAACCTGGATTGACCATATCTAGACCCACAGCTGGAGGAGACATAAGGGTGGACACTCTCGGGGCTGAGAGGTTTGGTGAGGTTGGGGGAGCAAACGCAGAGCCTTTAAAGTAATACTGCCTGTTACCCATCCCATGGGTCCCAAATCTCCAGGTTCAAGGGCATCTTCCTACCTCGAAAATATGCATGAGAAACCCAGAAGGTGGTACACCGTGTGATCGGGAAAGGTTTCTAACACGCACCTCATTTCTCATCTCCTTGTGCTCGGGTTCGCCATTCCAGCCGCTTTACTAGCAATCTCCCTCCTTGGAGAATCAGCACCTGTAACCTCCCGTTCCGTACAGCTTGCAATTTGTCCTGAGGATGAACGGGAAGAGGGGGAGCCAATGAGAGACTAGCTCTAGGTGTTGGGACAGGCACAGGTCACTCTATTTTCCCATCAGGAAGAAGAATTAACCACAGGCTCAGCCTGCCGCCCGGAAGCAGAATAGGGCCTGAGGCAATCCTGCGCTTTTGCGGCCAGCTCCCAAAAAAGCGAGTTGAAAAATGGAGCTCAGGGGCACTGCAATTCACAAACCTGCAGAGTTATAAATGATACCTCTCGTCCACAAATATATTGAGGGAAGGCAACGAAGAGGATCTGAAAGCAAGGCAGAATTGCAGGAAACAGATTTCAGGAGGTCGATTCGAATCGCCTTTAAAGCACACGAAAAGCGGCAAAACGTCGACAATGATGCCCTTGGCCAAAAAGGGCGTATGCGTTTTTTCCTGAATATATTCAGGAAAAAACGCATACGCCCTTTTTGGCCAACCAAGCAACCTGGAAAGGCAAATCAGCGCTACAAAGAAGTCTCGCTTCCCATCGGTCAAAAGGGCCATGCGGAAAAAAGTGTCAAAACCAGAAATGCAGAACAGGCCATGGAGAAATGGGAGCCTTGCTACGCTGATGGGCGGGATGTAAATTGCCAACAGCCACTCTGGAGAAGTGTACGGTGTGTCCTGAAACATCGAAAAAACACAGCTTAGAGCGCATAGGGCACTTCCACTCATGGGCGTATAAATGGGGAAAACTAAAAATCAGCAAGACACAGGCACCCCAAAGTTTAGGGCTGCTCTGTTGACAAGAACCTCCACTTCATGACACCTCAAATATCCCAGGAAAGAGAAAAATGGATAAAGAAGTGGTGGTCCTTATGTACAATGGAATATCACTCAGCCATGAAATCAATGTCATAAGGCTAGTAGCAGCATGATGAGTGGCTTTAGCTACGACGATTCTAAGTGAAATAAGTCACACAGAAAAAGACACTTATCATAAGCTATCACTTATAGAGGGAATGTAAAAACCGCTACACTTGAACTGAATTACAAAACAGAACAGAGTCACACGTTGAGAAAACACACTATGGCTGCTTAACGGGAAAGGTGGGGTGGGGTGATGCATAAAACAAGGGTTTCAAATGAGCTCAGATACCGTTCCATAAACCCAATATGTCATAGAAAGACCTACTCCTTGCTCAGTGAACTGGACTCAACACCCCCTATTCACCGCACAAGAATATATCTGACTAGTAAGAAACTTAAAACCTATGTATTGATATCTCTCTGGAAGTGGGTCAAGTGGGTGTAAAGCGGCAGAAACACAGCCGTGAAAAGCGGCTAAACCCCATTATAAAAATAAATTACTTTTAAAAACCCGTGAAACAAAGACAGTGAAAGAGAGAGAAATTCTTACAAAATTCGTTCAGGGGCTGTGATGCAACCTGGATTGACCATATCTAGACCCACAGCTGGAGGAGACATAAGGGTGGACACTCTCGGGGCTGAGAGGTTTGGTGAGGTTGGGGGAGCAAACGCAGAGCCTTTAAAGTAATACTGCCTGTTACCCATCCCATGGGTCCCAAATCTCCAGGTTCAAGGGCATCTTCCTACCTCGAAAACATGCATGAGAAACCCAGAAGGTGGTACACCGTGTGATCGGGAAAGGTTTCTAAAACGCGCCTCATTTCTCATCTCCTTGTGCTCGGGTTCGTCATTCCAGCCGCTTTACTAGCAATCTCCCTCCTTGGAGAATCAGCACCTGTAACCTCCCGTTCCGTACAGCTTGCAATTTGTCCTGAGGATGAACGGGAAGAGGGGGAGCCAATGAGAGACTAGCTCTAGGTGTTGGGACAGGCACAGGTCACTCTATTTTCCCATCAGGAAGAAGAATTAACCACAGGCTCAGCCTGCCGCCCGGAAGCAGAATAGGGCCTGAGGCAATCCTGCGCTTTTGCGGCCAGCTCCCAAAAAAGCGAGTTGAAAAATGGAGCTCAGGGGCACTGCAATTCACAAACCTGCAGAGTTATAAATGATACCTCTCGTCCACAAATATATTGAGGGAAGGCAACGAAGAGGATCTGAAAGCAAGGCAGAATTGCAGGAAACAGATTTCAGGAGGTCGATTCGAATCGCCTTTAAAGCACACGAAAAGCGGCAAAGCGTCGACAATGATGCCCTTGGCCAAAAAGGGCGTATGCGTTTTTTCCTGAATATATTCAGGAAAAAACGCATACGCCCTTTTTGGCCAACCAAGCAACCTGGAAAGGCAAATCAGCGCTACAAAGAAGTCTCGCTTCCCATCGGTCAAAAGGGCCATGCGGAAAAAAGTGTCAAAACCAGAAATGCAGAACAGGCCATGGAGAAATGGGAGCCTTGCTTCGCTGATGGGCGGGATGTAAATTGCCAACAGCCACTCTGGAGAAGTGTACGGTGTGTCCTGAAACATCGAAAAAACACAGCTTAGAGCGCATAGGGCACTTCCACTCATGGGCGTATAAATGGGGAAAACTAAAAATCAGCAAGACACAGGCACCCCAAAGTTTAGGGCTGCTCTGTTGACAAGAACCTCCACTTCATGACACCTCAAATATCCCAGGAAAGAGAAAAATGGATAAAGAAGTGGTGGTCCTTATGTACAATGGAATATCACTCAGCCATGAAATCAATGTCATAAGGCTAGTAGCAGCATGATGAGTGGCTTTAGCTACGACGATTCTAAGTGAAATAAGTCACACAGAAAAAGACACTTATCATAAGCTATCACTTATAGAGGGAATGTAAAAACCGCTACACTTGAACTGAATTACAAAACAGAACAGAGTCACACGTTGAGAAAACACACTATGGCTGCTTAACGGGAAAGGTGGGGTGGGGTGATGCATAAAACAAGGGTTTCAAATGAGCTCAGATACCGTTCCATAAACCCAATATGTCATAGAAAGACCTACTCCTTGCTCAGTGAACTGGACTCAACACCCCCTATTCACCGCACAAGAATATATCTGACTAGTAAGAAACTTAAAACCTATGTATTGATATCTCTCTGGAAGTGGGTCAAGTGGGTGTAAAGCGGCAGAAACACAGCCGTGAAAAGCGGCTAAACCCCATTATAAAAATAAATTACTTTTAAAAACCCGTGAAACAAAGACAGTGAAAGAGAGAGAAATTCTTACAAAATTCGTTCAGGGGCTGTGATGCAACCTGGATTGACCATATCTAGACCCACAGCTGGAGGAGACATAAGGGTGGACACTCTCGGGGCTGAGAGGTTTGGTGAGGTTGGGGGAGCAAACGCAGAGCCTTTAAAGTAATACTGCCTGTTACCCATCCCATGGGTCCCAAATCTCCAGGTTCAAGGGCATCTTCCTACCTCGAAAACATGCATGAGAAACCCAGAAGGTGGTACACCGTGTGATCGGGAAAGGTTTCTAAAACGCGCCTCATTTCTCATCTCCTTGTGCTCGGGTTCGTCATTCCAGCCGCTTTACTAGCAATCTCCCTCCTTGGAGAATCAGCACCTGTAACCTCCCGTTCCGTACAGCTTGCAATTTGTCCTGAGGATGAACGGGAAGAGGGGGAGCCAATGAGAGACTAGCTCTAGGTGTTGGGACAGGCACAGGTCACTCTATTTTCCCATCAGGAAGAAGAATTAACCACAGGCTCAGCCTGCCGCCCGGAAGCAGAATAGGGCCTGAGGCAATCCTGCGCTTTTGCGGCCAGCTCCCAAAAAAGCGAGTTGAAAAATGGAGCTCAGGGGCACTGCAATTCACAAACCTGCAGAGTTATAAATGATACCTCTCGTCCACAAATATATTGAGGGAAGGCAACGAAGAGGATCTGAAAGCAAGGCAGAATTGCAGGAAACAGATTTCAGGAGGTCGATTCGAATCGCCTTTAAAGCACACGAAAAGCGGCAAAGCGTCGACAATGATGCCCTTGGCCAAAAAGGGCGTATGCGTTTTTTCCTGAATATATTCAGGAAAAAACGCATACGCCCTTTTTGGCCAACCAAGCAACCTGGAAAGGCAAATCAGCGCTACAAAGAAGTCTCGCTTCCCATCGGTCAAAAGGGCCATGCGGAAAAAAGTGTCAAAACCAGAAATGCAGAACAGGCCATGGAGAAATGGGAGCCTTGCTACGCTGATGGGCGGGATGTAAATTGCCAACAGCCACTCTGGAGAAGTGTACGGTGTGTCCTGAAACATCGAAAAAACACAGCTTAGAGCGCATAGGGCACTTCCACTCATGGGCGTATAAATGGGGAAAACTAAAAATCAGCAAGACACAGGCACCCCAAAGTTTAGGGCTGCTCTGTTGACAAGAACCTCCACTTCATGACACCTCAAATATCCCAGGAAAGAGAAAAATGGATAAAGAAGTGGTGGTCCTTATGTACAATGGAATATCACTCAGCCATGAAATCAATGTCATAAGGCTAGTAGCAGCATGATGAGTGGCTTTAGCTACGACGATTCTAAGTGAAATAAGTCACACAGAAAAAGACACTTATCATAAGCTATCACTTATAGAGGGAATGTAAAAACCGCTACACTTGAACTGAATTACAAAACAGAACAGAGTCACACGTTGAGAAAACACACTATGGCTGCTTAACGGGAAAGGTGGGGTGGGGTGATGCATAAAACAAGGGTTTCAAATGAGCTCAGATACCGTTCCATAAACCCAATATGTCATAGAAAGACCTACTCCTTGCTCAGTGAACTGGACTCAACACCCCCTATTCACCGCACAAGAATATATCTGACTAGTAAGAATCTTAAAACCTATGTATTGATATCTCTCTGGAAGTGAGTCAAGTGGGTGTAAAACGGCAGAAACACAGCCGTGAAAAGCGGCTAAACCCCATTATAAAAATAAATTACTTTTAAAAACCCGTGAAACAAAGACAGTGAAAGAGAGAGAAATTCTTACAAAATTCGTTCAGGGGCTGTGATGCAACCTGGATTGACCATATCTAGACCCACAGCTGGATGAGACATAAGGGTGGACACTCTCGGGGCTGAGAGGTTTGGTGAGGTTGGGGGAGCAAACGCAGAGCCTTTAAAGTAATACTGCCTGTTACCCATCCCATGGGTCCCAAATCTCCAGGTTCAAGGGCATCTTCCTACCTCGAAAACATGCATGAGAAACCCAGAAGGTGGTACACCGTGTGATCGGGAAAGGTTTCTAACACGCACCTCATTTCTCATCTCCTTGTGCTCGGGTTCGCCATTCCAGCCGCTTTACTAGCAATCTCCCTCCTTGGAGAATCAGCACCTGTAACCTCCCGTTCCGTACAGCTTGCAATTTGTCCTGAGGATGAACGGGAAGAGGGGGAGCCAATGAGAGACTAGCTCTAGGTGTTGGGACAGGCACAGGTCACTCTATTTTCCCATCAGGAAGAAGAATTAACCACAGGCTCAGCCTGCCGCCCGGAAGCAGAATAGGGCCTGAGGCAATCCTGCGCTTTTGCGGCCAGCTCCCAAAAAAGCGAGTTGAAAAATGGAGCTCAGGGGCACTGCAATTCACAAACCTGCAGAGTTATAAATGATACCTCTCGTCCACAAATATATTGAGGGAAGGCAACGAAGAGGATCTGAAAGCAAGGCAGAATTGCAGGAAACAGATTTCAGGAGGTCGATTCGAATCGCCTTTAAAGCACATGAAAAGCGGCAAAACGTCGACAATGATGCCCTTGGCCAAAAAGGGCGTATGCGTTTTTTCCTGAATATATTCAGGAAAAAACGCATACGCCCTTTTTGGCCAACCAAGCAACCTGGAAAGGCAAATCAGCGCTACAAAGAAGTCTCGCTTCCCATCGGTCAAAAGGGCCATGCGGAAAAAAGTGTCAAAACCAGAAATGCAGAACAGGCCATGGAGAAATGGGAGCCTTGCTACGCTGATGGGCGGGATGTAAATTGCCAACAGCCACTCTGGAGAAGTGTACGGTGTGTCCTGAAACATCGAAAAAACACAGCTTAGAGCGCATAGGGCACTTCCACTCATGGGCGTATAAATGGGGAAAACTAAAAATCAGCAAGACACAGGCACCCCAAAGTTTAGGGCTGCTCTGTTGACAAGAACCTCCACTTCACGACACCTCAAATATCCCAGGAAAGAGAAAAATGGATAAAGAAGTGGTGGTCCTTATGTACAATGGAGTATCACTCAGCCATGAAATCAATGTCATAAGGCTAGTAGCAGCATGATGAGTGGCTTTAGCTACGACGATTCTAAGTGAAATAAGTCACACAGAAAAAGACACTTATCATAAGCTATCACTTATAGAGGGAATGTAAAAACCGCTACACTTGAACTGAATTACAAAACAGAACAGAGTCACACGTTGAGAAAACACACTATGGCTGCTTAACGGGAAAGGTGGGGTGGGGTGATGCATAAAACAAGGGTTTCAAATGAGCTCAGATACCGTTCCATAAACCCAATATGTCATAGAAAGACCTACTCCTTGCTCAGTGAACTGGACTCAACACCCCCTATTCACCGCACAAGAATATATCTGACTAGTAAGAATCTTAAAACCTATATATTGATATCTCTCTGGAAGTGAGTCAAGTGGGTGTAAAACGGCAGAAACATAGCCGTGAAAAGCGGCTAAACCCCATTATAAAAATAAATTACTTTTAAAAACCCGTGAAACAAAGACAGTGAAAGAGAGAGAAATTCTTACAAAATTCGTTCAGGGGCTGTGATGCAACCTGGATTGACCATATCTAGACCCACAGCTGGATGAGACATAAGGGTGGACACTCTCGGGGCTGAGAGGTTTGGTGAGGTTGGGGGAGCAAACGCAGAGCCTTTAAAGTAATACTGCCTGTTACCCATCCCATGGGTCCCAAATCTCCAGGTTCAAGGGCATCTTCCTACCTCGAAAACATGCATGAGAAACCCAGAAGGTGGTACACCGTGTGATCGGGAAAGGTTTCTAACACGCACCTCATTTCTCATCTCCTTGTGCTCGGGTTCGCCATTCCAGCCGCTTTACTAGCAATCTCCCTCCTTGGAGAATCAGCACCTGTAACCTCCCGTTCCGTACAGCTTGCAATTTGTCCTGAGGATGAACGGGAAGAGGGGGAGCCAATGAGAGACTAGCTCTAGGTGTTGGGACAGGCACAGGTCACTCTATTTTCCCATCAGGAAGAAGAATTAACCACAGGCTCAGCCTGCCGCCCGGAAGCAGAATAGGGCCTGAGGCAATCCTGCGCTTTTGCGGCCAGCTCCCAAAAAAGCGAGTTGAAAAATGGAGCTCAGGGGCACTGCAATTCACAAACCTGCAGAGTTATAAATGATACCTCTCGTCCACAAATATATTGAGGGAAGGCAACGAAGAGGATCTGAAAGCAAGGCAGAATTGCAGGAAACAGATTTCAGGAGGTCGATTCGAATCGCCTTTAAAGCACATGAAAAGCGGCAAAACGTCGACAATGATGCCCTTGGCCAAAAAGGGCGTATGCGTTTTTTCCTGAATATATTCAGGAAAAAACGCATACGCCCTTTTTGGCCAACCAAGCAACCTGGAAAGGCAAATCAGCGCTACAAAGAAGTCTCGCTTCCCATCGGTCAAAAGGGCCATGCGGAAAAAAGTGTCAAAACCAGAAATGCAGAACAGGCCATGGAGAAATGGGAGCCTTGCTACGCTGATGGGCGGGATGTAAATTGCCAACAGCCACTCTGGAGAAATGTACGGTGTGTCCTGAAACATCGAAAAAACACAGCTTAGAGTGCATAGGGCACTTCCACTCATGGGCGTATAAATTGAGAAAAGTATAAATCAGCAAGACACAGGCACCCCAAAGTTTAGGGCTGCTCTGTTGACAAGAACCTCCACTTCACGACACCTCAAATATCCCAGGAAAGAGAAAAATGGATAAAGAAGTGGTGGTCCTTATGTACAATGGAATATCACTCAGCCATGAAATCAATGTCATAAGGCTAGTAGCAGCATGATGAGTGGCTTTAGCTACGACGATTCTAAGTGAAATAAGTCACACAGAAAAAGACACTTATCATAAGCTATCACTTATAGAGGGAATGTAAAAACCGCTACACTTGAACTGAATTACAAAACAGAACAGAGTCACACGTTGAGAAAACACACTATGGCTGCTTAACGGGAAAGGTGGGGTGGGGTGATGCATAAAACAAGGGTTTCAAATGAGCTCAGATACCGTTCCATAAACCCAATATGTCATAGAAAGACCTACTCCTTGCTCAGTGAACTGGACTCAACACCCCCTATTCACCGCACAAGAATATATCTGACTAGTAAGAATCTTAAAACCTATGTATTGATATCTCTCTGGAAGTGAGTCAAGTGGGTGTAAAACGGCAGAAACACAGCCGTGAAAAGCGGCTAAACCCCATTATAAAAATAAATTACTTTTAAAAACCCGTGAAACAAAGACAGTGAAAGAGAGAGAAATTCTTACAAAATTCGTTCAGGGGCTGTGATGCAACCTGGATTGACCATATCTAGACCCACAGCTGGATGAGACATAAGGGTGGACACTCTCGGGGCTGAGAGGTTTGGTGAGGTTGGGGGAGCAAACGCAGAGCCTTTAAAGTAATACTGCCTGTTACCCATCCCATGGGTCCCAAATCTCCAGGTTCAAGGGCATCTTCCTACCTCGAAAACATGCATGAGAAACCCAGAAGGTGGTACACCGTGTGATCGGGAAAGGTTTCTAACACGCACCTCATTTCTCATCTCCTTGTGCTCGGGTTCGCCATTCCAGCCGCTTTACTAGCAATCTCCCTCCTTGGAGAATCAGCACCTGTAACCTCCCGTTCCGTACAGCTTGCAATTTGTCCTGAGGATGAACGGGAAGAGGGGGAGCCAATGAGAGACTAGCTCTAGGTGTTGGGACAGGCACAGGTCACTCTATTTTCCCATCAGGAAGAAGAATTAACCACAGGCTCAGCCTGCCGCCCGGAAGCAGAATAGGGCCTGAGGCAATCCTGCGCTTTTGCGGCCAGCTCCCAAAAAAGCGAGTTGAAAAATGGAGCTCAGGGGCACTGCAATTCACAAACCTGCAGAGTTATAAATGATAACTCTCGTCCACAAATATATTGAGGGAAGGCAACGAAGAGGATCTGAAAGCAAGGCAGAATTGCAGGAAACAGATTTCAGGAGGTCGATTCGAATCGCCTTTAAAGCACATGAAAAGCGGCAAAACGTCGACAATGATGCCCTTGGCCAAAAAGGGCGTATGCGTTTTTTCCTGAATATATTCAGGAAAAAACGCATACGCCCTTTTTGGCCAACCAAGCAACCTGGAAAGGCAAATCAGCGCTACAAAGAAGTCTCGCTTCCCATCGGTCAAAAGGGCCATGCGGAAAAAAGTGTCAAAACCAGAAATGCAGAACAGGCCATGGAGAAATGGGAGCCTTGCTACGCTGATGGGCGGGATGTAAATTGCCAACAGCCACTCTGGAGAAGTGTACGGTGTGTCCTGAAACATCGAAAAAACACAGCTTAGAGCGCATAGGGCACTTCCACTCATGGGCGTATAAATGGGGAAAACTAAAAATCAGCAAGACACAGGCACCCCAAAGTTTAGGGCTGCTCTGTTGACAAGAACCTCCACTTCACGACACCTCAAATATCCCAGGAAAGAGAAAAATGGATAAAGAAGTGGTGGTCCTTATGTACAATGGAGTATCACTCAGCCATGAAATCAATGTCATAAGGCTAGTAGCAGCATGATGAGTGGCTTTAGCTACGACGATTCTAAGTGAAATAAGTCACACAGAAAAAGACACTTATCATAAGCTATCACTTATAGAGGGAATGTAAAAACCGCTACACTTGAACTGAATTACAAAACAGAACAGAGTCACACGTTGAGAAAACACACTATGGCTGCTTAACGGGAAAGGTGGGGTGGGGTGATGCATAAAACAAGGGTTTCAAATGAGCTCAGATACCGTTCCATAAACCCAATATGTCATAGAAAGACCTACTCCTTGCTCAGTGAACTGGACTCAACACCCCCTATTCACCGCACAAGAATATATCTGACTAGTAAGAATCTTAAAACCTATATATTGATATCTCTCTGGAAGTGAGTCAAGTGGGTGTAAAACGGCAGAAACATAGCCGTGAAAAGCGGCTAAACCCCATTATAAAAATAAATTACTTTTAAAAACCCGTGAAACAAAGACAGTGAAAGAGAGAGAAATTCTTACAAAATTCGTTCAGGGGCTGTGATGCAACCTGGATTGACCATATCTAGACCCACAGCTGGATGAGACATAAGGGTGGACACTCTCGGGGCTGAGAGGTTTGGTGAGGTTGGGGGAGCAAACGCAGAGCCTTTAAAGTAATACTGCCTGTTACCCATCCCATGGGTCCCAAATCTCCAGGTTCAAGGGCATCTTCCTACCTCGAAAACATGCATGAGAAACCCAGAAGGTGGTACACCGTGTGATCGGGAAAGGTTTCTAACACGCACCTCATTTCTCATCTCCTTGTGCTCGGGTTCGCCATTCCAGCCGCTTTACTAGCAATCTCCCTCCTTGGAGAATCAGCACCTGTAACCTCCCGTTCCGTACAGCTTGCAATTTGTCCTGAGGATGAACGGGAAGAGGGGGAGCCAATGAGAGACTAGCTCTAGGTGTTGGGACAGGCACAGGTCACTCTATTTTCCCATCAGGAAGAAGAATTAACCACAGGCTCAGCCTGCCGCCCGGAAGCAGAATAGGGCCTGAGGCAATCCTGCGCTTTTGCGGCCAGCTCCCAAAAAAGCGAGTTGAAAAATGGAGCTCAGGGGCACTGCAATTCACAAACCTGCAGAGTTATAAATGATACCTCTCGTCCACAAATATATTGAGGGAAGGCAACGAAGAGGATCTGAAAGCAAGGCAGAATTGCAGGAAACAGATTTCAGGAGGTCGATTCGAATCGCCTTTAAAGCACATGAAAAGCGGCAAAACGTCGACAATGATGCCCTTGGCCAAAAAGGGCGTATGCGTTTTTTCCTGAATATATTCAGGAAAAAACGCATACGCCCTTTTTGGCCAACCAAGCAACCTGGAAAGGCAAATCAGCGCTACAAAGAAGTCTCGCTTCCCATCGGTCAAAAGGGCCATGCGGAAAAAAGTGTCAAAACCAGAAATGCAGAACAGGCCATGGAGAAATGGGAGCCTTGCTACGCTGATGGGCGGGATGTAAATTGCCAACAGCCACTCTGGAGAAATGTACGGTGTGTCCTGAAACATCGAAAAAACACAGCTTAGAGTGCATAGGGCACTTCCACTCATGGGCGTATAAATTGAGAAAAGTATAAATCAGCAAGACACAGGCACCCCAAAGTTTAGGGCTGCTCTGTTGACAAGAACCTCCACTTCACGACACCTCAAATATCCCAGGAAAGAGAAAAATGGATAAAGAAGTGGTGGTCCTTATGTACAATGGAATATCACTCAGCCATGAAATCAATGTCATAAGGCTAGTAGCAGCATGATGAGTGGCTTTAGCTACGACGATTCTAAGTGAAATAAGTCACACAGAAAAAGACACTTATCATAAGCTATCACTTATAGAGGGAATGTAAAAACCGCTACACTTGAACTGAATTACAAAACAGAACAGAGTCACACGTTGAGAAAACACACTATGGCTGCTTAACGGGAAAGGTGGGGTGGGGTGATGCATAAAACAAGGGTTTCAAATGAGCTCAGATACCGTTCCATAAACCCAATATGTCATAGAAAGACCTACTCCTTGCTCAGTGAACTGGACTCAACACCCCCTATTCACCGCACAAGAATATATCTGACTAGTAAGAAACTTAAAACCTATATATTGATATCTCTCTGGAAGTGAGTCAAGTGGGTGTAAAACGGTAGAAACATAGCCGTGAAAAGCGGCTAAACCCCATTATAAAAATAAATTACTTTTAAAAACCCGTGAAACAAAGACAGTGAAAGAGAGAGAAATTCTTACAAAATTCGTTCAGGGGCTGTGATGCAACCTGGATTGACCATATCTAGACCCACAGCTGGAGGAGACATAAGGGTGGACACTCTCGGGGCTGAGAGGTTTGGTGAGGTTGGGGGAGCAAACGCAGAGCCTTTAAAGTAATACTGCCTGTTACCCATCCCATGGGTCCCAAATCTCCAGGTTCAAGGGCATCTTCCTACCTCGAAAACATGCATGAGAAACCCAGAAGGTGGTACACCGTGTGATCGGGAAAGGTTTCTAACACGCACCTCATTTCTCATCTCCTTGTGCTCGGGTTCGCCATTCCAGCCGCTTTACTAGCAATCTCCCTCCTTGGAGAATCAGCACCTGTAACCTCCCGTTCCGTACAGCTTGCAATTTGTCCTGAGGATGAACGGGAAGAGGGGGAGCCAATGAGAGACTAGCTCTAGGTGTTGGGACAGGCACAGGTCACTCTATTTTCCCATCAGGAAGAAGAATTAACCACAGGCTCAGCCTGCCGCCCGGAAGCAGAATAGGGCCTGAGGCAATCCTGCGCTTTTGCGGCCAGCTCCCAAAAAAGCGAGTTGAAAAATGGAGCTCAGGGGCACTGCAATTCACAAACCTGCAGAGTTATAAATGATACCTCTCGTCCACAAATATATTGAGGGAAGGCAACGAAGAGGATCTGAAAGCAAGGCAGAATTGCAGGAAACAGATTTCAGGAGGTCGATTCGAATCGCCTTTAAAGCACATGAAAAGCGGCAAAACGTCGACAATGATGCCCTTGGCCAAAAAGGGCGTATGCGTTTTTTCCTGAATATATTCAGGAAAAAACGCATACGCCCTTTTTGGCCAACCAAGCAACCTGGAAAGGCAAATCAGCGCTACAAAGAAGTCTCGCTTCCCATCGGTCAAAAGGGCCATGCGGAAAAAAGTGTCAAAACCAGAAATGCAGAACAGGCCATGGAGAAATGGGAGCCTTGCTACGCTGATGGGCGGGATGTAAATTGCCAACAGCCACTCTGGAGAAATGTACGGTGTGTCCTGAAACATCGAAAAAACACAGCTTAGAGTGCATAGGGCACTTCCACTCATGGGCGTATAAATTGAGAAAAGTATAAATCAGCAAGACACAGGCACCCCAAAGTTTAGGGCTGCTCTGTTGACAAGAACCTCCACTTCACGACACCTCAAATATCCCAGGAAAGAGAAAAATGGATAAAGAAGTGGTGGTCCTTATGTACAATGGAGTATCACTCAGCCATGAAATCAATGTCATAAGGCTAGTAGCAGCATGATGAGTGGCTTTAGCTACGACGATTCTAAGTGAAATAAGTCACACAGAAAAAGACACTTATCATAAGCTATCACTTATAGAGGGAATGTAAAAACCGCTACACTTGAACTGAATTACAAAACAGAACAGAGTCACACGTTGAGAAAACACACTATGGCTGCTTAACGGGAAAGGTGGGGTGGGGTGATGCATAAAACAAGGGTTTCAAATGAGCTCAGATACCGTTCCATAAACCCAATATGTCATAGAAAGACCTACTCCTTGCTCAGTGAACTGGACTCAACACCCCCTATTCACCGCACAAGAATATATCTGACTAGTAAGAATCTTAAAACCTATATATTGATATCTCTCTGGAAGTGAGTCAAGTGGGTGTAAAACGGCAGAAACATAGCCGTGAAAAGCGGCTAAACCCCATTATAAAAATAAATTACTTTTAAAAACCCGTGAAACAAAGACAGTGAAAGAGAGAGAAATTCTTACAAAATTCGTTCAGGGGCTGTGATGCAACCTGGATTGACCATATCTAGACCCACAGCTGGATGAGACATAAGGGTGGACACTCTCGGGGCTGAGAGGTTTGGTGAGGTTGGGGGAGCAAACGCAGAGCCTTTAAAGTAATACTGCCTGTTACCCATCCCATGGGTCCCAAATCTCCAGGTTCAAGGGCATCTTCCTACCTCGAAAACATGCATGAGAAACCCAGAAGGTGGTACACCGTGTGATCGGGAAAGGTTTCTAACACGCACCTCATTTCTCATCTCCTTGTGCTCGGGTTCGCCATTCCAGCCGCTTTACTAGCAATCTCCCTCCTTGGAGAATCAGCACCTGTAACCTCCCGTTCCGTACAGCTTGCAATTTGTCCTGAGGATGAACGGGAAGAGGGGGAGCCAATGAGAGACTAGCTCTAGGTGTTGGGACAGGCACAGGTCACTCTATTTTCCCATCAGGAAGAAGAATTAACCACAGGCTCAGCCTGCCGCCCGGAAGCAGAATAGGGCCTGAGGCAATCCTGCGCTTTTGCGGCCAGCTCCCAAAAAAGCGAGTTGAAAAATGGAGCTCAGGGGCACTGCAATTCACAAACCTGCAGAGTTATAAATGATACCTCTCGTCCACAAATATATTGAGGGAAGGCAACGAAGAGGATCTGAAAGCAAGGCAGAATTGCAGGAAACAGATTTCAGGAGGTCGATTCGAATCGCCTTTAAAGCACATGAAAAGCGGCAAAACGTCGACAATGATGCCCTTGGCCAAAAAGGGCGTATGCGTTTTTTCCTGAATATATTCAGGAAAAAACGCATACGCCCTTTTTGGCCAACCAAGCAACCTGGAAAGGCAAATCAGCGCTACAAAGAAGTCTCGCTTCCCATCGGTCAAAAGGGCCATGCGGAAAAAAGTGTCAAAACCAGAAATGCAGAACAGGCCATGGAGAAATGGGAGCCTTGCTACGCTGATGGGCGGGATGTAAATTGCCAACAGCCACTCTGGAGAAATGTACGGTGTGTCCTGAAACATCGAAAAAACACAGCTTAGAGTGCATAGGGCACTTCCACTCATGGGCGTATAAATTGAGAAAAGTATAAATCAGCAAGACACAGGCACCCCAAAGTTTAGGGCTGCTCTGTTGACAAGAACCTCCACTTCACGACACCTCAAATATCCCAGGAAAGAGAAAAATGGATAAAGAAGTGGTGGTCCTTATGTACAATGGAATATCACTCAGCCATGAAATCAATGTCATAAGGCTAGTAGCAGCATGATGAGTGGCTTTAGCTACGACGATTCTAAGTGAAATAAGTCACACAGAAAACGACACTTATCATAAGCTATCACTTATAGAGGGAATGTAAAAACCGCTACACTTGAACTGAATTACAAAACAGAACAGAGTCACACGTTGAGAAAACACACTATGGCTGCTTAACGGGAAAGGTGGGGTGGGGTGATGCATAAAACAAGGGTTTCAAATGAGCTCAGATACCGTTCCATAAACCCAATATGTCATAGAAAGACCTACTCCTTGCTCAGTGAACTGGACTCAACACCCCCTATTCACCGCACAAGAATATATCTGACTAGTAAGAAACTTAAAACCTATGTATTGATATCTCTCTGGAAGGGAGTCAAGTGGGTGTAAAGCGGCAGAAACACAGCCGTGAAAAGAGGCTAAACCCCATTATAAAAATAAATTACTTTTAAAAACCCGTGAAACAAAGACAGTGAAAGAGAGAGAAATTCTTACAAAATTCGTTCAGGGGCTGTGATGCAACCTGGATTGACCATATCTAGACCCACAGCTGGAGGAGACATAAGGGTGGACACTCTCGGGGCTGAGAGGTTTGGTGAGGTTGGGGGAGCAAACGCAGAGCCTTTAAAGTAATACTGCCTGTTACCCATCCCATGGGTCCCAAATCTCCAGGTTCAAGGGCATCTTCCTACCTCGAAAACATGCATGAGAAACCCAGAAGGTGGTACACCGTGTGATCGGGAAAGGTTTCTAACACGCACCTCATTTCTCATCTCCTTGTGCTCCGGTTCGCCATTCCAGCCGCTTTACTAGCAATCTCGCTCCTTGGAGAATCAGCACCTGTAACCTCCCGTTCCGTACAGCTTGCAATTTGTCCTGAGGATGAACGGGAAGAGGGGGAGCCAATGAGAGACTAGCTCTAGGTGTTGGGACAGGCACAGGTCACTCTATTTTCCCATCAGGAAGAAGAATTAACCACAGGCTCAGCCTGCCGCCCGGAAGCAGAATAGGGCCTGAGGCAATCCTGCGCTTTTGCGGCCAGCTCCCAAAAAAGCGAGTTGAAAAATGGAGCTCAGGGGCACTGCAATTCACAAACCTGCAGAGTTATAAATGATACCTCTCGTCCACAAATATATTGAGGGAAGGCAACGAAGAGGATCTGAAAGCAAGGCAGAATTGCAGGAAACAGATTTCAGGAGGTCGATTCGAATCGCCTTTAAAGCACATGAAAAGCGGCAAAACGTCGACAATGATGCCCTTGGCCAAAAAGGGCGTATGCGTTTTTTCCTGAATATATTCAGGAAAAAACGCATACGCCCTTTTTGGCCAACCAAGCAACCTGGAAAGGCAAATCAGCGCTACAAAGAAGTCTCGCTTCCCATCAGTCAAAAGGGCCATGCGGAAAAAAGTGTCAAAACCAGAAATGCAGAACAGGCCATGGAGAAATGGGAGCCTTGCTACGCTGATGGGCGGGATGTAAATTGCCAACAGCCACTCTGGAGAAGTGTACGGTGTGTCCTGAAACATCGAAAAAACACAGCTTAGAGCGCATAGGGCACTTCCACTCATGGGCGTATAAATGGGGAAAACTAAAAATCAGCAAGACACAGGCACCCCAAAGTTTAGGGCTGCTCTGTTGACAAGAACCTCCACTTCATGACACCTCAAATATCCCAGGAAAGAGAAAAATGGATAAAGAAGTGGTGGTCCTTATGTACAATGGAATATCACTCAGCCATGAAATCAATGTCATAAGGCTAGTAGCAGCATGATGAGTGGCTTTAGCTACGACGATTCTAAGTGAAATAAGTCACACAGAAAAAGACACTTATCATAAGCTATCACTTATAGAGGGAATGTAAAAACCGCTACACTTGAACTGAATTACAAAACAGAACAGAGTCACACGTTGAGAAAACACACTATGGCTGCTTAACGGGAAAGGTGGGGTGGGGTGATGCATAAAACAAGGGTTTCAAATGAGCTCAGATACCGTTCCATAAACCCAATATGTCATAGAAAGACCTACTCCTTGCTCAGTGAACTGGACTCAACACCCCCTATTCACCGCACAAGAATATATCTGACTAGTAAGAAACTTAAAACCTATGTATTGATATCTCTCTGGAAGGGAGTCAAGTGGGTGTAAAGCGGCAGAAACACAGCCGTGAAAAGCGGCTAAACCCCATTATAAAAATAAATTACTTTTAAAAACCCGTGAAACAAAGACAGTGAAAGAGAGAGAAATTCTTACAAAATTCGTTCAGGGGCTGTGATGCAACCTGGATTGACCATATCTAGACCCACAGCTGGAGGAGACATAAGGGTGGACACTCTCGGGGCTGAGAGGTTTGGTGAGGTTGGGGGAGCAAACGCAGAGCCTTTAAAGTAATACTGCCTGTTACCCATCCCATGGGTCCCAAATCTCCAGGTTCAAGGGCATCTTCCTACCTCGAAAACATGCATGAGAAACCCAGAAGGTGGTACACCGTGTGATCGGGAAAGGTTTCTAACACGCACCTCATTTCTCATCTCCTTGTGCTCGGGTTCGCCATTCCAGCCGCTTTACTAGCAATCTCCCTCCTTGGAGAATCAGCACCTGTAACCTCCCGTTCCGTACAGCTTGCAATTTGTCCTGAGGATGAACGGGAAGAGGGGGAGCCAATGAGAGACTAGCTCTAGGTGTTGGGACAGGCACAGGTCACTCTATTTTCCCATCAGGAAGAAGAATTAACCACAGGCTCAGCCTGCCGCCCGGAAGCAGAATAGGGCCTGAGGCAATCCTGCGCTTTTGCGGCCAGCTCCCAAAAAAGCGAGTTGAAAAATGGAGCTCAGGGGCACTGCAATTCACAAACCTGCAGAGTTATAAATGATACCTCTCGTCCACAAATATATTGAGGGAAGGCAACGAAGAGGATCTGGAAGCAAGGCAGAATTGCAGGAAACAGATTTCAGGAGGTCGATTCGAATCGCCTTTAAAGCACATGAAAAGCGGCAAAACGTCGACAATGATGCCCTTGGCCAAAAAGGGCGTATGCGTTTTTTCCTGAATATATTCAGGAAAAAACGCATACGCCCTTTTTGGCCAACCAAGCAACCTGGAAAGGCAAATCAGCGCTACAAAGAAGTCTCGCTTCCCATCGGTCAAAAGGGCCATGCGGAAAAAAGTGTCAAAACCAGAAATGCAGAACAGGCCATGGAGAAATGGGAGCCTTGCTACGCTGATGGGCGGGATGTAAATTGCCAACAGCCACTCTGGCGAAGTGTACGGTGTGTCCTGAAACATCGAAAAAACACAGCTTAGAGCGCATAGGGCACTTCCACTCATGGGCGTATAAATGGGGAAAACTAAAAATCAGCAAGACACAGGCACCCCAAAGTTTAGGGCTGCTCTGTTGACAAGAACCTCCACTTCATGACACCTCAAATATCCCAGGAAAGAGAAAAATGGATAAAGAAGTGGTGGTCCTTATGTACAATGGAATATCACTCAGCCATGAAATCAATGTCATAAGGCTAGTAGCAGCATGATGAGTGGCTTTAGCTACGACGATTCTAAGTGAAATAAGTCACACAGAAAACGACACTTATCATAAGCTATCACTTATAGAGGGAATGTAAAAACCGCTACACTTGAACTGAATTACAAAACAGAACAGAGTCACACGTTGAGAAAACACACTATGGCTGCTTAACGGGAAAGGTGGGGTGGGGTGATGCATAAAACAAGGGTTTCAAATGAGCTCAGATACCGTTCCATAAACCCAATATGTCATAGAAAGACCTACTCCTTGCTCAGTGAACTGGACTCAACACCCCCTATTCACCGCACAAGAATATATCTGACTAGTAAGAAACTTAAAACCTATGTATTGATATCTCTCTGGAAGTGAGTCAAGTGGGTGTAAAGCGGCAGAAACACAGCCGTGAAAAGCGGCTAAACCCCATTATAAAAATAAATTACTTTTAAAAACCCGTGAAACAAAGACAGTGAAAGAGAGAGAAATTCTTACAAAATTCGTTCAGGGGCTGTGATGCAACCTGGATTGACCATATCTAGACCCACAGCTGGATGAGACATAAGGGTGGACACTCTCGGGGTTGAGAGGTTTGGTGAGGTTGGGGGAGCAAACGCAGAGCCTTTAAAGTAATACTGCCTGTTACCCATCCCATGGGTCCCAAATCTCCAGGTTCAAGGGCATCTTCCTACCTCGAAAACATGCATGAGAAACCCAGAAGGTGGTACACCGTGTGATCGGGAAAGGTTTCTAACACGCGCCTCATTTCTCATCTCCTTGTGCTCGGGTTCGCCATTCCAGCCGCTTTACTAGCAATCTCCCTCCTTGGAGAATCAGCACCTGTAACCTCCCGTTCCGTACAGCTTGCAATTTGTCCTGAGGATGAACGGGAAGAGGGGGAGCCAATGAGAGACTAGCTCTAGGTGTTGGGACAGGCACAGGTCACTCTATTTTCCCATCAGGAAGAAGAATTAACCACAGGCTCAGCCTGCCGCCCGGAAGCAGAATAGGGCCTGAGGCAATCCTGCGCTTTTGCGGCCAGCTCCCAAAAAAGCGAGTTGAAAAATGGAGCTCAGGGGCACTGCAATTCACAAACCTGCAGAGTTATAAATGATACCTCTCGTCCACAAATATATTGAGGGAAGGCAACGAAGAGGATCTGAAAGCAAGGCAGAATTGCAGGAAACAGATTTCAGGAGGTCGATTCGAATCGCCTTTAAAGCACATGAAAAGCGGCAAAACGTCGACAATGATGCCCTTGGCCAAAAAGGGCGTATGCGTTTTTTCCTGAATATATTCAGGAAAAAACGCATACGCCCTTTTTGGCCAACCAAGCAACCTGGAAAGGCAAATCAGCGCTACAAAGAAGTCTCGCTTCCCATCGGTCAAAAGGGCCATGCGGAAAAAAGTGTCAAAACCAGAAATGCAGAACAGGCCATGGAGAAATGGGAGCCTTGCTACGCTGATGGGCGGGATGTAAATTGCCAACAGCCACTCTGGAGAAGTGTACGGTGTGTCCTGAAACATCGAAAAAACACAGCTTAGAGCGCATAGGGCACTTCCACTCATGGGCGTATAAATGGGGAAAACTAAAAATCAGCAAGACACAGGCACCCCAAAGTTTAGGGCTGCTCTGTTGACAAGAACCTCCACTTCATGACACCTCAAATATCCCAGGAAAGAGAAAAATGGATAAAGAAGTGGTGGTCCTTATGTACAATGGAATATCACTCAGCCATGAAATCAATGTCATAAGGCTAGTAGCAGCATGATGAGTGGCTTTAGCTACGACGATTCTAAGTGAAATAAGTCACACAGAAAACGACACTTATCATAAGCTATCACTTATAGAGGGAATGTAAAAACCGCTACACTTGAACTGAATTACAAAACAGAACAGAGTCACACGTTGAGAAAACACACTATGGCTGCTTAACGGGAAAGGTGGGGTGGGGTGATGCATAAAACAAGGGTTTCAAATGAGCTCAGATACCGTTCCATAAACCCAATATGTCATAGAAAGACCTACTCCTTGCTCAGTGAACTGGACTCAACACCCCCTATTCACCGCACAAGAATATATCTGACTAGTAAGAAACTTAAAACCTATGTATTGATATCTCTCTGGAAGTGAGTCAAGTGGGTGTAAAGCGGCAGAAACACAGCCGTGAAAAGCGGCTAAACCCCATTATAAAAATAAATTACTTTTAAAAACCCGTGAAACAAAGACAGTGAAAGAGAGAGAAATTCTTACAAAATTCGTTCAGGGGCTGTGATGCAACCTGGATTGACCATATCTAGACCCACAGCTGGATGAGACATAAGGGTGGACACTCTCGGGGTTGAGAGGTTTGGTGAGGTTGGGGGAGCAAACGCAGAGCCTTTAAAGTAATACTGCCTGTTACCCATCCCATGGGTCCCAAATCTCCAGGTTCAAGGGCATCTTCCTACCTCGAAAACATGCATGAGAAACCCAGAAGGTGGTACACCGTGTGATCGGGAAAGGTTTCTAACACGCGCCTCATTTCTCATCTCCTTGTGCTCGGGTTCGCCATTCCAGCCGCTTTACTAGCAATCTCCCTCCTTGGAGAATCAGCACCTGTAACCTCCCGTTCCGTACAGCTTGCAATTTGTCCTGAGGATGAACGGGAAGAGGGGGAGCCAATGAGAGACTAGCTCTAGGTGTTGGGACAGGCACAGGTCACTCTATTTTCCCATCAGGAAGAAGAATTAACCACAGGCTCAGCCTGCCGCCCGGAAGCAGAATAGGGCCTGAGGCAATCCTGCGCTTTTGCGGCCAGCTCCCAAAAAAGCGAGTTGAAAAATGGAGCTCAGGGGCACTGCAATTCACAAACCTGCAGAGTTATAAATGATACCTCTCGTCCACAAATATATTGAGGGAAGGCAACGAAGAGGATCTGAAAGCAAGGCAGAATTGCAGGAAACAGATTTCAGGAGGTCGATTCGAATCGCCTTTAAAGCACATGAAAAGCGGCAAAACGTCGACAATGATGCCCTTGGCCAAAAAGGGCGTATGCGTTTTTTCCTGAATATATTCAGGAAAAAACGCATACGCCCTTTTTGGCCAACCAAGCAACCTGGAAAGGCAAATCAGCGCTACAAAGAAGTCTCGCTTCCCATCGGTCAAAAGGGCCATGCGGAAAAAAGTGTCAAAACCAGAAATGCAGAACAGGCCATGGAGAAATGGGAGCCTTGCTACGCTGATGGGCGGGATGTAAATTGCCAACAGCCACTCTGGAGAAGTGTACGGTGTGTCCTGAAACATCGAAAAAACACAGCTTAGAGCGCATAGGGCACTTCCACTCATGGGCGTATAAATGGGGAAAACTAAAAATCAGCAAGACACAGGCACCCCAAAGTTTAGGGCTGCTCTGTTGACAAGAACCTCCACTTCATGACACCTCAAATATCCCAGGAAAGAGAAAAATGGATAAAGAAGTGGTGGTCCTTATGTACAATGGAATATCACTCAGCCATGAAATCAATGTCATAAGGCTAGTAGCAGCATGATGAGTGGCTTTAGCTACGACGATTCTAAGTGAAATAAGTCACACAGAAAACGACACTTATCATAAGCTATCACTTATAGAGGGAATGTAAAAACCGCTACACTTGAACTGAATTACAAAACAGAACAGAGTCACACGTTGAGAAAACACACTATGGCTGCTTAACGGGAAAGGTGGGGTGGGGTGATGCATAAAACAAGGGTTTCAAATGAGCTCAGATACCGTTCCATAAACCCAATATGTCATAGAAAGACCTACTCCTTGCTCAGTGAACTGGACTCAACACCCCCTATTCACCGCACAAGAATATATCTGACTAGTAAGAAACTTAAAACCTATGTATTGCTATCTCTCTGGAAGGGAGTCAAGTGGGTGTAAAGCGGCAGAAACACAGCCGTGAAAAGCGGCTAAACCCCATTATAAAAATAAATTACTTTTAAAAACCCGTGAAACAAAGACAGTGAAAGAGAGAGAAATTCTTACAAAATTCGTTCAGGGGCTGTGATGCAACCTGGATTGACCATATCTAGACCCACAGCTGGAGGAGACATAAGGGTGGACACTCTCGGGGCTGAGAGGTTTGGTGAGGTTGGGGGAGCAAACGCAGAGCCTTTAAAGTAATACTGCCTGTTACCCATCCCATGGGTCCCAAATCTCCAGGTTCAAGGGCATCTTCCTACCTCGAAAACATGCATGAGAAACCCAGAAGGTGGTACACCGTGTGATCGGGAAAGGTTTCTAACACGCACCTCATTTCTCATCTCCTTGTGCTCGGGTTCGCCATTCCAGCCGCTTTACTAGCAATCTCCCTCCTTGGAGAATCAGCACCTGTAACCTCCCGTTCCGTACAGCTTGCAATTTGTCCTGAGGATGAACGGGAAGAGGGGGAGCCAATGAGAGATTAGCTCTAGGTGTTGGGACAGGCACAGGTCACTCTATTTTCCCATCAGGAAGAAGAATTAACCACAGGCTCAGCCTGCCGCCCGGAAGCAGAATAGGGCCTGAGGCAATCCTGCGCTTTTGCGGCCAGCTCCCAAAAAAGCGAGTTGAAAAATGGAGCTCAGGGGCACTGCAATTCACAAACCTGCAGAGTTATAAATGATACCTCTCGTCCACAAATATATTGAGGGAAGGCAACGAAGAGGATCTGAAAGCAAGGCAGAATTGCAGGAAACAGATTTCAGGAGGTCGATTCGAATCGCCTTTAAAGCACATGAAAAGCGGCAAAACGTCGACAATGATGCCCTTGGCCAAAAAGGGCGTATGCGTTTTTTCCTGAATATATTCAGGAAAAAACGCATACGCCCTTTTTGGCCAACCAAGCAACCTGGAAAGGCAAATCAGCGCTACAAAGAAGTCTCGCTTCCCATCGGTCAAAAGGGCCATGCGGAAAAAAGTGTCAAAACCAGAAATGCAGAACAGGCCATGGAGAAATGGGAGCCTTGCTACGCTGATGGGCGGGATGTAAATTGCCAACAGCCACTCTGGCGAAGTGTACGGTGTGTCCTGAAACATCGAAAAAACACAGCTTAGAGCGCATAGGGCACTTCCACTCATGGGCGTATAAATGGGGAAAACTAAAAATCAGCAAGACACAGGCACCCCAAAGTTTAGGGCTGCTCTGTTGACAAGAACCTCCACTTCATGACACCTCAAATATCCCAGGAAAGAGAAAAATGGATAAAGAAGTGGTGGTCCTTATGTACAATGGAATATCACTCAGCCATGAAATCAATGTCATAAGGCTAGTAGCAGCATGATGAGTGGCTTTAGCTACGACGATTCTAAGTGAAATAAGTCACACAGAAAAAGACACTTATCATAAGCTATCACTTATAGAGGGAATGTAAAAACCGCTACACTTGAACTGAATTACAAAACAGAACAGAGTCACACGTTGAGAAAACACACTATGGCTGCTTAACGGGAAAGGTGGGGTGGGGTGATGCATAAAACAAGGGTTTCAAATGAGCTCAGATACCGTTCCATAAACCCAATATGTCATAGAAAGACCTACTCCTTGCTCAGTGAACTGGACTCAACACCCCCTATTCACCGCACAAGAATATATCTGACTAGTAAGAAACTTAAAACCTATGTATTGCTATCTCTCTGGAAGGGAGTCAAGTGGGTGTAAAGCGGCAGAAACACAGCCGTGAAAAGCGGCTAAACCCCATTATAAAAATAAATTACTTTTAAAAACCCGTGAAACAAAGACAGTGAAAGAGAGAGAAATTCTTACAAAATTCGTTCAGGGGCTGTGATGCAACCTGGATTGACCATATCTAGACCCACAGCTGGAGGAGACATAAGGGTGGACACTCTCGGGGCTGAGAGGTTTGGTGAGGTTGGGGGAGCAAACGCAGAGCCTTTAAAGTAATACTGCCTGTTACCCATCCCATGGGTCCCAAATCTCCAGGTTCAAGGGCATCTTCCTACCTCGAAAACATGCATGAGAAACCCAGAAGGTGGTACACCGTGTGATCGGGAAAGGTTTCTAACACGCACCTCATTTCTCATCTCCTTGTGCTCGGGTTCGCCATTCCAGCTGCTTTACTAGCAATCTCCCTCCTTGGAGAATCAGCACCTGTAACCTCCCGTTCCGTACAGCTTGCAATTTGTCCTGAGGATGAACGGGAAGAGGGGGAGCCAATGAGAGATTAGCTCTAGGTGTTGGGACAGGCACAGGTCACTCTATTTTCCCATCAGGAAGAAGAATTAACCACAGGCTCAGCCTGCCGCCCGGAAGCAGAATAGGGCCTGAGGCAATCCTGCGCTTTTGCGGCCAGCTCCCAAAAAAGCGAGTTGAAAAATGGAGCTCAGGGGCACTGCAATTCACAAACCTGCAGAGTTATAAATGATACCTCTCGTCCACAAATATATTGAGGGAAGGCAACGAAGAGGATCTGAAAGCAAGGCAGAATTGCAGGAAACAGATTTCAGGAGGTCGATTCGAATCGCCTTTGAAGCACATGAAAAGCGGCAAAACGTCGACAATGATGCCCTTGGCCAAAAAGGGCGTATGCGTTTTTTCCTGAATATATTCAGGAAAAAACGCATACGCCCTTTTTGGCCAACCAAGCAACCTGGAAAGGCAAATCAGCGCTACAAAGAAGTCTCGCTTCCCATCGGTCAAAAGGGCCATGCGGAAAAAAGTGTCAAAACCAGAAAAGCAGAACAGGCCATGGAGAAATGGGAGCCTTGCTACGCTGATGGGCGGGATGTAAATTGCCAACAGCCACTCTGGCGAAGTGTACGGTGTGTCCTGAAACATCGAAAAAACACAGCTTAGAGCGCATAGGGCACTTCCACTCATGGGCGTATAAATGGGGAAAACTAAAAATCAGCAAGACACAGGCACCCCAAAGTTTAGGGCTGCTCTGTTGACAAGAACCTCCACTTCATGACACCTCAAATATCCCAGGAAAGAGAAAAATGGATAAAGAAGTGGTGGTCCTTATGTACAATGGAATATCACTCAGCCATGAAATCAATGTCATAAGGCTAGTAGCAGCATGATGAGTGGCTTTAGCTACGACGATTCTAAGTGAAATAAGTCACACAGAAAAAGACACTTATCATAAGCTATCACTTATAGAGGGAATGTAAAAACCGCTACACTTGAACTGAATTACAAAACAGAACAGAGTCACACGTTGAGAAAACACACTATGGCTGCTTAACGGGAAAGGTGGGGTGGGGTGATGCATAAAACAAGGGTTTCAAATGAGCTCAGATACCGTTCCATAAACCCAATATGTCATAGAAAGACCTACTCCTTGCTCAGTGAACTGGACTCAACACCCCCTATTCACCGCACAAGAATATATCTGACTAGTAAGAATCTTAAAACCTATGTATTGATATCTCTCTGGAAATGAGTCAAGTGGGTGTAAAGCGGCAGAAACACAGCCGTGAAAAGCGGCTAAACCCCATTATAAAAATAAATTACTTTTAAAAACCCGTGAAACAAAGACAGTGAAAGAGAGAGAAATTCTTACAAAATTCGTTCAGGGGCTGTGATGCAACCTGGATTGACCATATCTAGACCCACAGCTGGAGGAGACATAAGGGTGGACACTCTCGGGGCTGAGAGGTTTGGTGAGGTTGGGGGAGCAAACGCAGAGCCTTTAAAGTAATACTGCCTGTTACCCATCCCATGGGTCCCAAATCTCCAGGTTCAAGGGCATCTTCCTACCTCGAAAACATGCATGAGAAACCCAGAAGGTGGTACACCGTGTGATCGGGAAAGGTTTCTAACACGCGCCTCATTTCTCATCTCCTTGTGCTCGGGTTCGCCATTCCAGCCGCTTTACTAGCAATCTCCCTCCTTGGAGAATCAGCACCTGTAACCTCCCGTTCCGTACAGCTTGCAATTTGTCCTGAGGATGAACGGGAAGAGGGGGAGCCAATGAGAGACTAGCTCTAGGTGTTGGGACAGGCACAGGTCACTCTATTTTCCCATCAGGAAGAAGAATTAACCACAGGCTCAGCCTGCCGCCCGGAAGCAGAATAGGGCCTGAGGCAATCCTGCGCTTTTGCGGCCAGCTCCCAAAAAAGCGAGTTGAAAAATGGAGCTCAGGGGCACTGCAATTCACAAACCTGCAGAGTTATAAATGATACCTCTCGTCCACAAATATATTGAGGGAAGGCAACGAAGAGGATCTGAAAGCAAGGCAGAATTGCAGGAAACAGATTTCAGGAGGTCGATTCGAATCGCCTTTAAAGCACATGAAAAGCGGCAAAACGTCGACAATGATGCCCTTGGCCAAAAAGGGCGTATGCGTTTTTTCCTGAATATATTCAGGAAAAAACGCATACGCCCTTTTTGGCCAACCAAGCAACCTGGAAAGGCAAATCAGCGCTACAAAGAAGTCTCGCTTCCCATCGGTCAAAAGGGCCATGCGGAAAAAAGAGTCAAAACCAGAAATGCAGAACAGGCCATGGAGAAATGGGAGCCTTGCTACGCTGATGGGCGGGATGTAAATTGCCAACAGCCACTCTGGAGAAGTGTACGGTGTGTCCTGAAACATCGAAAAAACACAGCTTAGAGCGCATAGGGCACTTCCACTCATGGGCGTATAAATGGGGAAAACTAAAAATCAGCAAGACACAGGCACCCCAAAGTTTAGGGCTGCTCTGTTGACAAGAACCTCCACTTCATGACACCTCAAATATCCCAGGAAAGAGAAAAATGGATAAAGAAGTGGTGGTCCTTATGTACAATGGAATATCACTCAGCCATGAAATCAATGTCATAAGGCTAGTAGCAGCATGATGAGTGGCTTTAGCTACGACGATTCTAAGTGAAATAAGTCACACAGAAAACGACACTTATCATAAGCTATCACTTATAGAGGGAATGTAAAAACCGCTACACTTGAACTGAATTACAAAACAGAACAGAGTCACACGTTGAGAAAACACACTATGGCTGCTTAACGGGAAAGGTGGGGTGGGGTGATGCATAAAACAAGGGTTTCAAATGAGCTCAGATACCGTTCCATAAACCCAATATGTCATAGAAAGACCTACTCCTTGCTCAGTGAACTGGACTCAACACCCCCTATTCACCGCACAAGAATATATCTGACTAGTAAGAAACTTAAAACCTATGTATTGATATCTCTCTGGAAATGAGTCAAGTGGGTGTAAAGCGGCAGAAACACAGCCGTGAAAAGCGGCTAAACCCCATTATAAAAATAAATTACTTTTAAAAACCCGTGAAACAAAGACAGTGAAAGAGAGAGAAATTCTTACAAAATTCGTTCAGGGGCTGTGATGCAACCTGGATTGACCATATCTAGACCCACAGCTGGAGGAGACATAAGGGTGGACACTCTCGGGGCTGAGAGGTTTGGTGAGGTTGGGGGAGCAAACGCAGAGCCTTTAAAGTAATACTGCCTGTTACCCATCCCATGGGTCCCAAATCTCCAGGTTCAAGGGCATCTTCCTACCTCGAAAACATGCATGAGAAACCCAGAAGGTGGTACACCGTGTGATCGGGAAAGGTTTCTAACACGCGCCTCATTTCTCATCTCCTTGTGCTCAGGTTCGCCATTCCAGCCGCTTTACTAGCAATCTCCCTCCTTGGAGAATCAGCACCTGTAACCTCCCGTTCCGTACAGCTTGCAATTTGTCCTGAGGATGAACGGGAAGAGGGGGAGCCAATGAGAGACTAGCTCTAGGTGTTGGGACAGGCACAGGTCACTCTATTTTCCCATCAGGAAGAAGAATTAACCACAGGCTCAGCCTGCCGCCCGGAAGCAGAATAGGGCCTGAGGCAATCCTGCGCTTTTGCGGCCAGCTCCCAAAAAAGCGAGTTGAAAAATGGAGCTCAGGGGCACTGCAATTCACAAACCTGCAGAGTTATAAATGATACCTCTCGTCCACAAATATATTGAGGGAAGGCAACGAAGAGGATCTGAAAGCAAGGCAGAATTGCAGGAAACAGATTTCAGGAGGTCGATTCGAATCGCCTTTAAAGCACACGAAAAGCGGCAAAACGTCGACAATGATGCCCTTGGCCAAAAAGGGCGTATGCGTTTTTTCCTGAATATATTCAGGAAAAAACGCATACGCCCTTTTTGGCCAACCAAGCAACCTGGAAAGGCAAATCAGCGCTACAAAGAAGTCTCGCTTCCCATCGGTCAAAAGGGCCATGCGGAAAAAAGTGTCAAAACCAGAAATGCAGAACAGGCCATGGAGAAATGGGAGCCTTGCTACGCTGATGGGCGGGATGTAAATTGCCAACAGCCACTCTGGAGAAGTGTACGGTGTGTCCTGAAACATCGAAAAAACACAGCTTAGAGCGCATAGGGCACTTCCACTCATGGGCGTATAAATGGGGAAAACTAAAAATCAGCAAGACACAGGCACCCCAAAGTTTAGGGCTGCTCTGTTGACAAGAACCTCCACTTCATGACACCTCAAATATCCCAGGAAAGAGAAAAATGGATAAAGAAGTGGTGGTCCTTATGTACAATGGAATATCACTCAGCCATGAAATCAATGTCATAAGGCTAGTAGCAGCATGATGAGTGGCTTTAGCTACGACGATTCTAAGTGAAATAAGTCACACAGAAAAAGACACTTATCATAAGCTATCACTTATAGAGGGAATGTAAAAACCGCTACACTTGAACTGAATTACAAAACAGAACAGAGTCACACGTTGAGAAAACACACTATGGCTGCTTAACGGGAAAGGTGGGGTGGGGTGATGCATAAAACAAGGGTTTCAAATGAGCTCAGATACCGTTCCATAAACCCAATATGTCATAGAAAGACCTACTCCTTGCTCAGTGAACTGGACTCAACACCCCCTATTCACCGCACAAGAATATATCTGACTAGTAAGAAACTTAAAACCTATGTATTGATATCTCTCTGGAAGTGGGTCAAGTGGGTGTAAAGCGGCAGAAACACAGCCGTGAAAAGCGGCTAAACCCCATTATAAAAATAAATTACTTTTAAAAACCCGCGAAACAAAGACAGTGAAAGAGAGAGAAATTCTTACAAAATTCGTTCAGGGGCTGTGATGCAACCTGGATTGACCATATCTAGACCCACAGCTGGAGGAGACATAAGGGTGGACACTCTCGGGGCTGAGAGGTTTGGTGAGGTTGGGGGAGCAAACGCAGAGCCTTTAAAGTAATACTGCCTGTTACCCATCCCATGGGTCCCAAATCTCCAGGTTCAAGGGCATCTTCCTACCTCGAAAACATGCATGAGAAACCCAGAAGGTGGTACACCGTGTGATCGGGAAAGGTTTCTAACACGCACCTCATTTCTCATCTCCTTGTGCTCGGGTTCGCCATTCCAGCCGCTTTACTAGCAATCTCCCTCCTTGGAGAATCAGCACCTGTAACCTCCCGTTCCGTACAGCTTGCAATTTGTCCTGAGGATGAACGGGAAGAGGGGGAGCCAATGAGAGACTAGCTCTAGGTGTTGGGACAGGCACAGGTCACTCTATTTTCCCATCAGGAAGAAGAATTAACCACAGGCTCAGCCTGCCGCCCGGAAGCAGAATAGGGCCTGAGGCAATCCTGCGCTTTTGCGGCCAGCTCCCAAAAAAGCGAGTTGAAAAATGGAGCTCAGGGGCACTGCAATTCACAAACCTGCAGAGTTATAAATGATACCTCTCGTCCACAAATATATTGAGGGAAGGCAACGAAGAGGATCTGAAAGCAAGGCAGAATTGCAGGAAACAGATTTCAGGAGGTCGATTCGAATCGCCTTTAAAGCACATGAAAAGCGGCAAAACGTCGACAATGATGCCCTTGGCCAAAAAGGGCGTATGCGTTTTTTCCTGAATATATTCAGGAAAAAACGCATACGCCCTTTTTGGCCAACCAAGCAACCTGGAAAGGCAAATCAGCGCTACAAAGAAGTCTCGCTTCCCATCGGTCAAAAGGGCCATGCGGAAAAAAGTGTCAAAACCAGAAATGCAGAACAGGCCATGGAGAAATGGGAGCCTTGCTACGCTGATGGGCGGGATGTAAATTGCCAACAGCCACTCTGGAGAAGTGTACGGTGTGTCCTGAAACATCGAAAAAACACAGCTTAGAGCGCATAGGGCACTTCCACTCATGGGCGTATAAATGGGGAAAACTAAAAATCAGCAAGACACAGGCACCCCAAAGTTTAGGGCTGCTCTGTTGACAAGAACCTCCACTTCATGACACCTCAAATATCCCAGGAAAGAGAAAAATGGATAAAGAAGTGGTGGTCCTTATGTACAATGGAATATCACTCAGCCATGAAATCAATGTCATAAGGCTAGTAGCAGCATGATGAGTGGCTTTAGCTACGACGATTCTAAGTGAAATAAGTCACACAGAAAAAGACACTTATCATAAGCTATCACTTATAGAGGGAATGTAAAAACCGCTACACTTGAACTGAATTACAAAACAGAACAGAGTCACACGTTGAGAAAACACACTATGGCTGCTTAACGGGAAAGGTGGGGTGGGGTGATGCATAAAACAAGGGTTTCAAATGAGCTCAGATACCGTTCCATAAACCCAATATGTCATAGAAAGACCTACTCCTTGCTCAGTGAACTGGACTCAACACCCCCTATTCACCGCACAAGAATATATCTGACTAGTAAGAAACTTAAAACCTATGTATTGCTATCTCTCTGGAAGTGGGTCAAGTGGGTGTAAAGCGGCAGAAACACAGCCGTGAAAAGCGGCTAAACCCCATTATAAAAATAAATTACTTTTAAAAACCCGTGAAACAAAGACAGTGAAAGAGAGAGAAATTCTTACAAAATTCGTTCAGGGGCTGTGATGCAACCTGGATTGACCATATCTAGACCCACAGCTGGAGGAGACATAAGGGTGGACACTCTCGGGGCTGAGAGGTTTGGTGAGGTTGGGGGAGCAAACGCAGAGCCTTTAAAGTAATACTGCCTGTTACCCATCCCATGGGTCCCAAATCTCCAGGTTCAAGGGCATCTTCCTACCTCGAAAACATGCATGAGAAACCCAGAAGGTGGTACACCGTGTGATCGGGAAAGGTTTCTAACACGCACCTCATTTCTCATCTCCTTGTGCTCGGGTTCGCCATTCCAGCCGCTTTACTAGCAATCTCCCTCCTTGGAGAATCAGCACCTGTAACCTCCCGTTCCGTACAGCTTGCAATTTGTCCTGAGGATGAACGGGAAGAGGGGGAGCCAATGAGAGATTAGCTCTAGGTGTTGGGACAGGCACAGGTCACTCTATTTTCCCATCAGGAAGAAGAATTAACCACAGGCTCAGCCTGCCGCCCGGAAGCAGAATAGGGCCTGAGGCAATCCTGCGCTTTTGCGGCCAGCTCCCAAAAAAGCGAGTTGAAAAATGGAGCTCAGGGGCACTGCAATTCACAAACCTGCAGAGTTATAAATGATACCTCTCGTCCACAAATATATTGAGGGAAGGCAACGAAGAGGATCTGAAAGCAAGGCAGAATTGCAGGAAACAGATTTCAGGAGGTCGATTCGAATCGCCTTTAAAGCACATGAAAAGCGGCAAAACGTCGACAATGATGCCCTTGGCCAAAAAGGGCGTATGCGTTTTTTCCTGAATATATTCAGGAAAAAACGCATACGCCCTTTTTGGCCAACCAAGCAACCTGGAAAGGCAAATCAGCGCTACAAAGAAGTCTCGCTTCCCATCGGTCAAAAGGGCCATGCGGAAAAAAGTGTCAAAACCAGAAATGCAGAACAGGCCATGGAGAAATGGGAGCCTTGCTACGCTGATGGGCGGGATGTAAATTGCCAACAGCCACTCTGGCGAAGTGTACGGTGTGTCCTGAAACATCGAAAAAACACAGCTTAGAGCGCATAGGGCACTTCCACTCATGGGCGTATAAATGGGGAAAACTAAAAATCAGCAAGACACAGGCACCCCAAAGTTTAGGGCTGCTCTGTTGACAAGAACCTCCACTTCATGACACCTCAAATATCCCAGGAAAGAGAAAAATGGATAAAGAAGTGGTGGTCCTTATGTACAATGGAATATCACTCAGCCATGAAATCAATGTCATAAGGCTAGTAGCAGCATGATGAGTGGCTTTAGCTACGACGATTCTAAGTGAAATAAGTCACACAGAAAAAGACACTTATCATAAGCTATCACTTATAGAGGGAATGTAAAAACCGCTACACTTGAACTGAATTACAAAACAGAACAGAGTCACACGTTGAGAAAACACACTATGGCTGCTTAACGGGAAAGGTGGGGTGGGGTGATGCATAAAACAAGGGTTTCAAATGAGCTCAGATACCGTTCCATAAACCCAATATGTCATAGAAAGACCTACTCCTTGCTCAGTGAACTGGACTCAACACCCCCTATTCACCGCACAAGAATATATCTGACTAGTAAGAAACTTAAAACCTATGTATTGCTATCTCTCTGGAAGGGAGTCAAGTGGGTGTAAAGCGGCAGAAACACAGCCGTGAAAAGCGGCTAAACCCCATTATAAAAATAAATTACTTTTAAAAACCCGTGAAACAAAGACAGTGAAAGAGAGAGAAATTCTTACAAAATTCGTTCAGGGGCTGTGATGCAACCTGGATTGACCATATCTAGACCCACAGCTGGAGGAGACATAAGGGTGGACACTCTCGGGGCTGAGAGGTTTGGTGAGGTTGGGGGAGCAAACGCAGAGCCTTTAAAGTAATACTGCCTGTTACCCATCCCATGGGTCCCAAATCTCCAGGTTCAAGGGCATCTTCCTACCTCGAAAACATGCATGAGAAACCCAGAAGGTGGTACACCGTGTGATCGGGAAAGGTTTCTAACACGCACCTCATTTCTCATCTCCTTGTGCTCGGGTTCGCCATTCCAGCTGCTTTACTAGCAATCTCCCTCCTTGGAGAATCAGCACCTGTAACCTCCCGTTCCGTACAGCTTGCAATTTGTCCTGAGGATGAACGGGAAGAGGGGGAGCCAATGAGAGATTAGCTCTAGGTGTTGGGACAGGCACAGGTCACTCTATTTTCCCATCAGGAAGAAGAATTAACCACAGGCTCAGCCTGCCGCCCGGAAGCAGAATAGGGCCTGAGGCAATCCTGCGCTTTTGCGGCCAGCTCCCAAAAAAGCGAGTTGAAAAATGGAGCTCAGGGGCACTGCAATTCACAAACCTGCAGAGTTATAAATGATACCTCTCGTCCACAAATATATTGAGGGAAGGCAACGAAGAGGATCTGAAAGCAAGGCAGAATTGCAGGAAACAGATTTCAGGAGGTCGATTCGAATCGCCTTTGAAGCACATGAAAAGCGGCAAAACGTCGACAATGATGCCCTTGGCCAAAAAGGGCGTATGCGTTTTTTCCTGAATATATTCAGGAAAAAACGCATACGCCCTTTTTGGCCAACCAAGCAACCTGGAAAGGCAAATCAGCGCTACAAAGAAGTCTCGCTTCCCATCGGTCAAAAGGGCCATGCGGAAAAAAGTGTCAAAACCAGAAAAGCAGAACAGGCCATGGAGAAATGGGAGCCTTGCTACGCTGATGGGCGGGATGTAAATTGCCAACAGCCACTCTGGCGAAGTGTACGGTGTGTCCTGAAACATCGAAAAAACACAGCTTAGAGCGCATAGGGCACTTCCACTCATGGGCGTATAAATGGGGAAAACTAAAAATCAGCAAGACACAGGCACCCCAAAGTTTAGGGCTGCTCTGTTGACAAGAACCTCCACTTCATGACACCTCAAATATCCCAGGAAAGAGAAAAATGGATAAAGAAGTGGTGGTCCTTATGTACAATGGAATATCACTCAGCCATGAAATCAATGTCATAAGGCTAGTAGCAGCATGATGAGTGGCTTTAGCTACGACGATTCTAAGTGAAATAAGTCACACAGAAAAAGACACTTATCATAAGCTATCACTTATAGAGGGAATGTAAAAACCGCTACACTTGAACTGAATTACAAAACAGAACAGAGTCACACGTTGAGAAAACACACTATGGCTGCTTAACGGGAAAGGTGGGGTGGGGTGATGCATAAAACAAGGGTTTCAAATGAGCTCAGATACCGTTCCATAAACCCAATATGTCATAGAAAGACCTACTCCTTGCTCAGTGAACTGGACTCAACACCCCCTATTCACCGCACAAGAATATATCTGACTAGTAAGAATCTTAAAACCTATGTATTGATATCTCTCTGGAAATGAGTCAAGTGGGTGTAAAGCGGCAGAAACACAGCCGTGAAAAGCGGCTAAACCCCATTATAAAAATAAATTACTTTTAAAAACCCGTGAAACAAAGACAGTGAAAGAGAGAGAAATTCTTACAAAATTCGTTCAGGGGCTGTGATGCAACCTGGATTGACCATATCTAGACCCACAGCTGGAGGAGACATAAGGGTGGACACTCTCGGGGCTGAGAGGTTTGGTGAGGTTGGGGGAGCAAACGCAGAGCCTTTAAAGTAATACTGCCTGTTACCCATCCCATGGGTCCCAAATCTCCAGGTTCAAGGGCATCTTCCTACCTCGAAAACATGCATGAGAAACCCAGAAGGTGGTACACCGTGTGATCGGGAAAGGTTTCTAACACGCGCCTCATTTCTCATCTCCTTGTGCTCGGGTTCGCCATTCCAGCCGCTTTACTAGCAATCTCCCTCCTTGGAGAATCAGCACCTGTAACCTCCCGTTCCGTACAGCTTGCAATTTGTCCTGAGGATGAACGGGAAGAGGGGGAGCCAATGAGAGACTAGCTCTAGGTGTTGGGACAGGCACAGGTCACTCTATTTTCCCATCAGGAAGAAGAATTAACCACAGGCTCAGCCTGCCGCCCGGAAGCAGAATAGGGCCTGAGGCAATCCTGCGCTTTTGCGGCCAGCTCCCAAAAAAGCGAGTTGAAAAATGGAGCTCAGGGGCACTGCAATTCACAAACCTGCAGAGTTATAAATGATACCTCTCGTCCACAAATATATTGAGGGAAGGCAACGAAGAGGATCTGAAAGCAAGGCAGAATTGCAGGAAACAGATTTCAGGAGGTCGATTCGAATCGCCTTTAAAGCACATGAAAAGCGGCAAAACGTCGACAATGATGCCCTTGGCCAAAAAGGGCGTATGCGTTTTTTCCTGAATATATTCAGGAAAAAACGCATACGCCCTTTTTGGCCAACCAAGCAACCTGGAAAGGCAAATCAGCGCTACAAAGAAGTCTCGCTTCCCATCGGTCAAAAGGGCCATGCGGAAAAAAGAGTCAAAACCAGAAATGCAGAACAGGCCATGGAGAAATGGGAGCCTTGCTACGCTGATGGGCGGGATGTAAATTGCCAACAGCCACTCTGGAGAAGTGTACGGTGTGTCCTGAAACATCGAAAAAACACAGCTTAGAGCGCATAGGGCACTTCCACTCATGGGCGTATAAATGGGGAAAACTAAAAATCAGCAAGACACAGGCACCCCAAAGTTTAGGGCTGCTCTGTTGACAAGAACCTCCACTTCATGACACCTCAAATATCCCAGGAAAGAGAAAAATGGATAAAGAAGTGGTGGTCCTTATGTACAATGGAATATCACTCAGCCATGAAATCAATGTCATAAGGCTAGTAGCAGCATGATGAGTGGCTTTAGCTACGACGATTCTAAGTGAAATAAGTCACACAGAAAACGACACTTATCATAAGCTATCACTTATAGAGGGAATGTAAAAACCGCTACACTTGAACTGAATTACAAAACAGAACAGAGTCACACGTTGAGAAAACACACTATGGCTGCTTAACGGGAAAGGTGGGGTGGGGTGATGCATAAAACAAGGGTTTCAAATGAGCTCAGATACCGTTCCATAAACCCAATATGTCATAGAAAGACCTACTCCTTGCTCAGTGAACTGGACTCAACACCCCCTATTCACCGCACAAGAATATATCTGACTAGTAAGAAACTTAAAACCTATGTATTGATATCTCTCTGGAAATGAGTAAAGTGGGTGTAAAGCGGCAGAAACACAGCCGTGAAAAGCGGCTAAACCCCATTATAAAAATAAATTACTTTTAAAAACCCGTGAAACAAAGACAGTGAAAGAGAGAGAAATTCTTACAAAATTCGTTCAGGGGCTGTGATGCAACCTGGATTGACCATATCTAGACCCACAGCTGGAGGAGACATAAGGGTGGACACTCTCGGGGCTGAGAGGTTTGGTGAGGTTGGGGGAGCAAACGCAGAGCCTTTAAAGTAATACTGCCTGTTACCCATCCCATGGGTCCCAAATCTCCAGGTTCAAGGGCATCTTCCTACCTCGAAAACATGCATGAGAAACCCAGAAGGTGGTACACCGTGTGATCGGGAAAGGTTTCTAACACGCGCCTCATTTCTCATCTCCTTGTGCTCAGGTTCGCCATTCCAGCCGCTTTACTAGCAATCTCCCTCCTTGGAGAATCAGCACCTGTAACCTCCCGTTCCGTACAGCTTGCAATTTGTCCTGAGGATGAACGGGAAGAGGGGGAGCCAATGAGAGACTAGCTCTAGGTGTTGGGACAGGCACAGGTCACTCTATTTTCCCATCAGGAAGAAGAATTAACCACAGGCTCAGCCTGCCGCCCGGAAGCAGAATAGGGCCTGAGGCAATCCTGCGCTTTTGCGGCCAGCTCCCAAAAAAGCGAGTTGAAAAATGGAGCTCAGGGGCACTGCAATTCACAAACCTGCAGAGTTATAAATGATACCTCTCGTCCACAAATATATTGAGGGAAGGCAACGAAGAGGATCTGAAAGCAAGGCAGAATTGCAGGAAACAGATTTCAGGAGGTCGATTCGAATCGCCTTTAAAGCACACGAAAAGCGGCAAAACGTCGACAATGATGCCCTTGGCCAAAAAGGGCGTATGCGTTTTTTCCTGAATATATTCAGGAAAAAACGCATACGCCCTTTTTGGCCAACCAAGCAACCTGGAAAGGCAAATCAGCGCTACAAAGAAGTCTCGCTTCCCATCGGTCAAAAGGGCCATGCGGAAAAAAGTGTCAAAACCAGAAATGCAGAACAGGCCATGGAGAAATGGGAGCCTTGCTACGCTGATGGGCGGGATGTAAATTGCCAACAGCCACTCTGGAGAAGTGTACGGTGTGTCCTGAAACATCGAAAAAACACAGCTTAGAGCGCATAGGGCACTTCCACTCATGGGCGTATAAATGGGGAAAACTAAAAATCAGCAAGACACAGGCACCCCAAAGTTTAGGGCTGCTCTGTTGACAAGAACCTCCACTTCATGACACCTCAAATATCCCAGGAAAGAGAAAAATGGATAAAGAAGTGGTGGTCCTTATGTACAATGGAATATCACTCAGCCATGAAATCAATGTCATAAGGCTAGTAGCAGCATGATGAGTGGCTTTAGCTACGACGATTCTAAGTGAAATAAGTCACACAGAAAAAGACACTTATCATAAGCTATCACTTATAGAGGGAATGTAAAAACCGCTACACTTGAACTGAATTACAAAACAGAACAGAGTCACACGTTGAGAAAACACACTATGGCTGCTTAACGGGAAAGGTGGGGTGGGGTGATGCATAAAACAAGGGTTTCAAATGAGCTCAGATACCGTTCCATAAACCCAATATGTCATAGAAAGACCTACTCCTTGCTCAGTGAACTGGACTCAACACCCCCTATTCACCGCACAAGAATATATCTGACTAGTAAGAAACTTAAAACCTATGTATTGATATCTCTCTGGAAGTGGGTCAAGTGGGTGTAAAGCGGCAGAAACACAGCCGTGAAAAGCGGCTAAACCCCATTATAAAAATAAATTACTTTTAAAAACCCGTGAAACAAAGACAGTGAAAGAGAGAGAAATTCTTACAAAATTCGTTCAGGGGCTGTGATGCAACCTGGATTGACCATATCTAGACCCACAGCTGGAGGAGACATAAGGGTGGACACTCTCGGGGCTGAGAGGTTTGGTGAGGTTGGGGGAGCAAACGCAGAGCCTTTAAAGTAATACTGCCTGTTACCCATCCCATGGGTCCCAAATCTCCAGGTTCAAGGGCATCTTCCTACCTCGAAAACATGCATGAGAAACCCAGAAGGTGGTACACCGTGTGATCGGGAAAGGTTTCTAACACGCGCCTCATTTCTCATCTCCTTGTGCTCGGGTTCGCCATTCCAGCCGCTTTACTAGCAATCTCCCTCCTTGGAGAATCAGCACCTGTAACCTCCCGTTCCGTACAGCTTGCAATTTGTCCTGAGGATGAACGGGAAGAGGGGGAGCCAATGAGAGACTAGCTCTAGGTGTTGGGACAGGCACAGGTCACTCTATTTTCCCATCAGGAAGAAGAATTAACCACAGGCTCAGCCTGCCGCCCGGAAGCAGAATAGGGCCTGAGGCAATCCTGCGCTTTTGCGGCCAGCTCCCAAAAAAGCGAGTTGAAAAATGGAGCTCAGGGGCACTGCAATTCACAAACCTGCAGAGTTATAAATGATACCTCTCGTCCACAAATATATTGAGGGAAGGCAACGAAGAGGATCTGAAAGCAAGGCAGAATTGCAGGAAACAGATTTCAGGAGGTCGATTCGAATCGCCTTTAAAGCACATGAAAAGCGGCAAAACGTCGACAATGATGCCCTTGGCCAAAAAGGGCGTATGCGTTTTTTCCTGAATATATTCAGGAAAAAACGCATACGCCCTTTTTGGCCAACCAAGCAACCTGGAAAGGCAAATCAGCGCTACAAAGAAGTCTCGCTTCCCATCGGTCAAAAGGGCCATGCGGAAAAAAGAGTCAAAACCAGAAATGCAGAACAGGCCATGGAGAAATGGGAGCCTTGCTACGCTGATGGGCGGGATGTAAATTGCCAACAGCCACTCTGGAGAAGTGTACGGTGTGTCCTGAAACATCGAAAAAACACAGCTTAGAGCGCATAGGGCACTTCCACTCATGGGCGTATAAATGGGGAAAACTAAAAATCAGCAAGACACAGGCACCCCAAAGTTTAGGGCTGCTCTGTTGACAAGAACCTCCACTTCATGACACCTCAAATATCCCAGGAAAGAGAAAAATGGATAAAGAAGTGGTGGTCCTTATGTACAATGGAATATCACTCAGCCATGAAATCAATGTCATAAGGCTAGTAGCAGCATGATGAGTGGCTTTAGCTACGACGATTCTAAGTGAAATAAGTCACACAGAAAACGACACTTATCATAAGCTATCACTTATAGAGGGAATGTAAAAACCGCTACACTTGAACTGAATTACAAAACAGAACAGAGTCACACGTTGAGAAAACACACTATGGCTGCTTAACGGGAAAGGTGGGGTGGGGTGATGCATAAAACAAGGGTTTCAAATGAGCTCAGATACCGTTCCATAAACCCAATATGTCATAGAAAGACCTACTCCTTGCTCAGTGAACTGGACTCAACACCCCCTATTCACCGCACAAGAATATATCTGACTAGTAAGAAACTTAAAACCTATGTATTGATATCTCTCTGGAAATGAGTCAAGTGGGTGTAAAGCGGCAGAAACACAGCCGTGAAAAGCGGCTAAACCCCATTATAAAAATAAATTACTTTTAAAAACCCGTGAAACAAAGACAGTGAAAGAGAGAGAAATTCTTACAAAATTCGTTCAGGGGCTGTGATGCAACCTGGATTGACCATATCTAGACCCACAGCTGGAGGAGACATAAGGGTGGACACTCTCGGGGCTGAGAGGTTTGGTGAGGTTGGGGGAGCAAACGCAGAGCCTTTAAAGTAATACTGCCTGTTACCCATCCCATGGGTCCCAAATCTCCAGGTTCAAGGGCATCTTCCTACCTCGAAAACATGCATGAGAAACCCAGAAGGTGGTACACCGTGTGATCGGGAAAGGTTTCTAACACGCGCCTCATTTCTCATCTCCTTGTGCTCAGGTTCGCCATTCCAGCCGCTTTACTAGCAATCTCCCTCCTTGGAGAATCAGCACCTGTAACCTCCCGTTCCGTACAGCTTGCAATTTGTCCTGAGGATGAACGGGAAGAGGGGGAGCCAATGAGAGACTAGCTCTAGGTGTTGGGACAGGCACAGGTCACTCTATTTTCCCATCAGGAAGAAGAATTAACCACAGGCTCAGCCTGCCGCCCGGAAGCAGAATAGGGCCTGAGGCAATCCTGCGCTTTTGCGGCCAGCTCCCAAAAAAGCGAGTTGAAAAATGGAGCTCAGGGGCACTGCAATTCACAAACCTGCAGAGTTATAAATGATACCTCTCGTCCACAAATATATTGAGGGAAGGCAACGAAGAGGATCTGAAAGCAAGGCAGAATTGCAGGAAACAGATTTCAGGAGGTCGATTCGAATCGCCTTTAAAGCACACGAAAAGCGGCAAAACGTCGACAATGATGCCCTTGGCCAAAAAGGGCGTATGCGTTTTTTCCTGAATATATTCAGGAAAAAACGCATACGCCCTTTTTGGCCAACCAAGCAACCTGGAAAGGCAAATCAGCGCTACAAAGAAGTCTCGCTTCCCATCGGTCAAAAGGGCCATGCGGAAAAAAGTGTCAAAACCAGAAATGCAGAACAGGCCATGGAGAAATGGGAGCCTTGCTACGCTGATGGGCGGGATGTAAATTGCCAACAGCCACTCTGGAGAAGTGTACGGTGTGTCCTGAAACATCGAAAAAACACAGCTTAGAGCGCATAGGGCACTTCCACTCATGGGCGTATAAATGGGGAAAACTAAAAATCAGCAAGACACAGGCACCCCAAAGTTTAGGGCTGCTCTGTTGACAAGAACCTCCACTTCATGACACCTCAAATATCCCAGGAAAGAGAAAAATGGATAAAGAAGTGGTGGTCCTTATGTACAATGGAATATCACTCAGCCATGAAATCAATGTCATAAGGCTAGTAGCAGCATGATGAGTGGCTTTAGCTACGACGATTCTAAGTGAAATAAGTCACACAGAAAAAGACACTTATCATAAGCTATCACTTATAGAGGGAATGTAAAAACCGCTACACTTGAACTGAATTACAAAACAGAACAGAGTCACACGTTGAGAAAACACACTATGGCTGCTTAACGGGAAAGGTGGGGTGGGGTGATGCATAAAACAAGGGTTTCAAATGAGCTCAGATACCGTTCCATAAACCCAATATGTCATAGAAAGACCTACTCCTTGCTCAGTGAACTGGACTCAACACCCCCTATTCACCGCACAAGAATATATCTGACTAGTAAGAAACTTAAAACCTATGTATTGATATCTCTCTGGAAGTGGGTCAAGTGGGTGTAAAGCGGCAGAAACACAGCCGTGAAAAGCGGCTAAACCCCATTATAAAAATAAATTACTTTTAAAAACCCGCGAAACAAAGACAGTGAAAGAGAGAGAAATTCTTACAAAATTCGTTCAGGGGCTGTGATGCAACCTGGATTGACCATATCTAGACCCACAGCTGGAGGAGACATAAGGGTGGACACTCTCGGGGCTGAGAGGTTTGGTGAGGTTGGGGGAGCAAACGCAGAGCCTTTAAAGTAATACTGCCTGTTACCCATCCCATGGGTCCCAAATCTCCAGGTTCAAGGGCATCTTCCTACCTCGAAAACATGCATGAGAAACCCAGAAGGTGGTACACCGTGTGATCGGGAAAGGTTTCTAACACGCACCTCATTTCTCATCTCCTTGTGCTCGGGTTCGCCATTCCAGCCGCTTTACTAGCAATCTCCCTCCTTGGAGAATCAGCACCTGTAACCTCCCGTTCCGTACAGCTTGCAATTTGTCCTGAGGATGAACGGGAAGAGGGGGAGCCAATGAGAGACTAGCTCTAGGTGTTGGGACAGGCACAGGTCACTCTATTTTCCCATCAGGAAGAAGAATTAACCACAGGCTCAGCCTGCCGCCCGGAAGCAGAATAGGGCCTGAGGCAATCCTGCGCTTTTGCGGCCAGCTCCCAAAAAAGCGAGTTGAAAAATGGAGCTCAGGGGCACTGCAATTCACAAACCTGCAGAGTTATAAATGATACCTCTCGTCCACAAATATATTGAGGGAAGGCAACGAAGAGGATCTGAAAGCAAGGCAGAATTGCAGGAAACAGATTTCAGGAGGTCGATTCGAATCGCCTTTAAAGCACATGAAAAGCGGCAAAACGTCGACAATGATGCCCTTGGCCAAAAAGGGCGTATGCGTTTTTTCCTGAATATATTCAGGAAAAAACGCATACGCCCTTTTTGGCCAACCAAGCAACCTGGAAAGGCAAATCAGCGCTACAAAGAAGTCTCGCTTCCCATCGGTCAAAAGGGCCATGCGGAAAAAAGTGTCAAAACCAGAAATGCAGAACAGGCCATGGAGAAATGGGAGCCTTGCTACGCTGATGGGCGGGATGTAAATTGCCAACAGCCACTCTGGAGAAGTGTACGGTGTGTCCTGAAACATCGAAAAAACACAGCTTAGAGCGCATAGGGCACTTCCACTCATGGGCGTATAAATGGGGAAAACTAAAAATCAGCAAGACACAGGCACCCCAAAGTTTAGGGCTGCTCTGTTGACAAGAACCTCCACTTCATGACACCTCAAATATCCCAGGAAAGAGAAAAATGGATAAAGAAGTGGTGGTCCTTATGTACAATGGAATATCACTCAGCCATGAAATCAATGTCATAAGGCTAGTAGCAGCATGATGAGTGGCTTTAGCTACGACGATTCTAAGTGAAATAAGTCACACAGAAAAAGACACTTATCATAAGCTATCACTTATAGAGGGAATGTAAAAACCGCTACACTTGAACTGAATTACAAAACAGAACAGAGTCACACGTTGAGAAAACACACTATGGCTGCTTAACGGGAAAGGTGGGGTGGGGTGATGCATAAAACAAGGGTTTCAAATGAGCTCAGATACCGTTCCATAAACCCAATATGTCATAGAAAGACCTACTCCTTGCTCAGTGAACTGGACTCAACACCCCCTATTCACCGCACAAGAATATATCTGACTAGTAAGAAACTTAAAACCTATGTATTGCTATCTCTCTGGAAGTGGGTCAAGTGGGTGTAAAGCGGCAGAAACACAGCCGTGAAAAGCGGCTAAACCCCATTATAAAAATAAATTACTTTTAAAAACCCGTGAAACAAAGACAGTGAAAGAGAGAGAAATTCTTACAAAATTCGTTCAGGGGCTGTGATGCAACCTGGATTGACCATATCTAGACCCACAGCTGGAGGAGACATAAGGGTGGACACTCTCGGGGCTGAGAGGTTTGGTGAGGTTGGGGGAGCAAACGCAGAGCCTTTAAAGTAATACTGCCTGTTACCCATCCCATGGGTCCCAAATCTCCAGGTTCAAGGGCATCTTCCTACCTCGAAAACATGCATGAGAAACCCAGAAGGTGGTACACCGTGTGATCGGGAAAGGTTTCTAACACGCACCTCATTTCTCATCTCCTTGTGCTCGGGTTCGCCATTCCAGCCGCTTTACTAGCAATCTCCCTCCTTGGAGAATCAGCACCTGTAACCTCCCGTTCCGTACAGCTTGCAATTTGTCCTGAGGATGAACGGGAAGAGGGGGAGCCAATGAGAGATTAGCTCTAGGTGTTGGGACAGGCACAGGTCACTCTATTTTCCCATCAGGAAGAAGAATTAACCACAGGCTCAGCCTGCCGCCCGGAAGCAGAATAGGGCCTGAGGCAATCCTGCGCTTTTGCGGCCAGCTCCCAAAAAAGCGAGTTGAAAAATGGAGCTCAGGGGCACTGCAATTCACAAACCTGCAGAGTTATAAATGATACCTCTCGTCCACAAATATATTGAGGGAAGGCAACGAAGAGGATCTGAAAGCAAGGCAGAATTGCAGGAAACAGATTTCAGGAGGTCGATTCGAATCGCCTTTAAAGCACATGAAAAGCGGCAAAACGTCGACAATGATGCCCTTGGCCAAAAAGGGCGTATGCGTTTTTTCCTGAATATATTCAGGAAAAAACGCATACGCCCTTTTTGGCCAACCAAGCAACCTGGAAAGGCAAATCAGCGCTACAAAGAAGTCTCGCTTCCCATCGGTCAAAAGGGCCATGCGGAAAAAAGTGTCAAAACCAGAAATGCAGAACAGGCCATGGAGAAATGGGAGCCTTGCTACGCTGATGGGCGGGATGTAAATTGCCAACAGCCACTCTGGCGAAGTGTACGGTGTGTCCTGAAACATCGAAAAAACACAGCTTAGAGCGCATAGGGCACTTCCACTCATGGGCGTATAAATGGGGAAAACTAAAAATCAGCAAGACACAGGCACCCCAAAGTTTAGGGCTGCTCTGTTGACAAGAACCTCCACTTCATGACACCTCAAATATCCCAGGAAAGAGAAAAATGGATAAAGAAGTGGTGGTCCTTATGTACAATGGAATATCACTCAGCCATGAAATCAATGTCATAAGGCTAGTAGCAGCATGATGAGTGGCTTTAGCTACGACGATTCTAAGTGAAATAAGTCACACAGAAAAAGACACTTATCATAAGCTATCACTTATAGAGGGAATGTAAAAACCGCTACACTTGAACTGAATTACAAAACAGAACAGAGTCACACGTTGAGAAAACACACTATGGCTGCTTAACGGGAAAGGTGGGGTGGGGTGATGCATAAAACAAGGGTTTCAAATGAGCTCAGATACCGTTCCATAAACCCAATATGTCATAGAAAGACCTACTCCTTGCTCAGTGAACTGGACTCAACACCCCCTATTCACCGCACAAGAATATATCTGACTAGTAAGAAACTTAAAACCTATGTATTGCTATCTCTCTGGAAGGGAGTCAAGTGGGTGTAAAGCGGCAGAAACACAGCCGTGAAAAGCGGCTAAACCCCATTATAAAAATAAATTACTTTTAAAAACCCGTGAAACAAAGACAGTGAAAGAGAGAGAAATTCTTACAAAATTCGTTCAGGGGCTGTGATGCAACCTGGATTGACCATATCTAGACCCACAGCTGGAGGAGACATAAGGGTGGACACTCTCGGGGCTGAGAGGTTTGGTGAGGTTGGGGGAGCAAACGCAGAGCCTTTAAAGTAATACTGCCTGTTACCCATCCCATGGGTCCCAAATCTCCAGGTTCAAGGGCATCTTCCTACCTCGAAAACATGCATGAGAAACCCAGAAGGTGGTACACCGTGTGATCGGGAAAGGTTTCTAACACGCACCTCATTTCTCATCTCCTTGTGCTCGGGTTCGCCATTCCAGCTGCTTTACTAGCAATCTCCCTCCTTGGAGAATCAGCACCTGTAACCTCCCGTTCCGTACAGCTTGCAATTTGTCCTGAGGATGAACGGGAAGAGGGGGAGCCAATGAGAGATTAGCTCTAGGTGTTGGGACAGGCACAGGTCACTCTATTTTCCCATCAGGAAGAAGAATTAACCACAGGCTCAGCCTGCCGCCCGGAAGCAGAATAGGGCCTGAGGCAATCCTGCGCTTTTGCGGCCAGCTCCCAAAAAAGCGAGTTGAAAAATGGAGCTCAGGGGCACTGCAATTCACAAACCTGCAGAGTTATAAATGATACCTCTCGTCCACAAATATATTGAGGGAAGGCAACGAAGAGGATCTGAAAGCAAGGCAGAATTGCAGGAAACAGATTTCAGGAGGTCGATTCGAATCGCCTTTGAAGCACATGAAAAGCGGCAAAACGTCGACAATGATGCCCTTGGCCAAAAAGGGCGTATGCGTTTTTTCCTGAATATATTCAGGAAAAAACGCATACGCCCTTTTTGGCCAACCAAGCAACCTGGAAAGGCAAATCAGCGCTACAAAGAAGTCTCGCTTCCCATCGGTCAAAAGGGCCATGCGGAAAAAAGTGTCAAAACCAGAAAAGCAGAACAGGCCATGGAGAAATGGGAGCCTTGCTACGCTGATGGGCGGGATGTAAATTGCCAACAGCCACTCTGGCGAAGTGTACGGTGTGTCCTGAAACATCGAAAAAACACAGCTTAGAGCGCATAGGGCACTTCCACTCATGGGCGTATAAATGGGGAAAACTAAAAATCAGCAAGACACAGGCACCCCAAAGTTTAGGGCTGCTCTGTTGACAAGAACCTCCACTTCATGACACCTCAAATATCCCAGGAAAGAGAAAAATGGATAAAGAAGTGGTGGTCCTTATGTACAATGGAATATCACTCAGCCATGAAATCAATGTCATAAGGCTAGTAGCAGCATGATGAGTGGCTTTAGCTACGACGATTCTAAGTGAAATAAGTCACACAGAAAAAGACACTTATCATAAGCTATCACTTATAGAGGGAATGTAAAAACCGCTACACTTGAACTGAATTACAAAACAGAACAGAGTCACACGTTGAGAAAACACACTATGGCTGCTTAACGGGAAAGGTGGGGTGGGGTGATGCATAAAACAAGGGTTTCAAATGAGCTCAGATACCGTTCCATAAACCCAATATGTCATAGAAAGACCTACTCCTTGCTCAGTGAACTGGACTCAACACCCCCTATTCACCGCACAAGAATATATCTGACTAGTAAGAATCTTAAAACCTATGTATTGATATCTCTCTGGAAATGAGTCAAGTGGGTGTAAAGCGGCAGAAACACAGCCGTGAAAAGCGGCTAAACCCCATTATAAAAATAAATTACTTTTAAAAACCCGTGAAACAAAGACAGTGAAAGAGAGAGAAATTCTTACAAAATTCGTTCAGGGGCTGTGATGCAACCTGGATTGACCATATCTAGACCCACAGCTGGAGGAGACATAAGGGTGGACACTCTCGGGGCTGAGAGGTTTGGTGAGGTTGGGGGAGCAAACGCAGAGCCTTTAAAGTAATACTGCCTGTTACCCATCCCATGGGTCCCAAATCTCCAGGTTCAAGGGCATCTTCCTACCTCGAAAACATGCATGAGAAACCCAGAAGGTGGTACACCGTGTGATCGGGAAAGGTTTCTAACACGCGCCTCATTTCTCATCTCCTTGTGCTCGGGTTCGCCATTCCAGCCGCTTTACTAGCAATCTCCCTCCTTGGAGAATCAGCACCTGTAACCTCCCGTTCCGTACAGCTTGCAATTTGTCCTGAGGATGAACGGGAAGAGGGGGAGCCAATGAGAGACTAGCTCTAGGTGTTGGGACAGGCACAGGTCACTCTATTTTCCCATCAGGAAGAAGAATTAACCACAGGCTCAGCCTGCCGCCCGGAAGCAGAATAGGGCCTGAGGCAATCCTGCGCTTTTGCGGCCAGCTCCCAAAAAAGCGAGTTGAAAAATGGAGCTCAGGGGCACTGCAATTCACAAACCTGCAGAGTTATAAATGATACCTCTCGTCCACAAATATATTGAGGGAAGGCAACGAAGAGGATCTGAAAGCAAGGCAGAATTGCAGGAAACAGATTTCAGGAGGTCGATTCGAATCGCCTTTAAAGCACATGAAAAGCGGCAAAACGTCGACAATGATGCCCTTGGCCAAAAAGGGCGTATGCGTTTTTTCCTGAATATATTCAGGAAAAAACGCATACGCCCTTTTTGGCCAACCAAGCAACCTGGAAAGGCAAATCAGCGCTACAAAGAAGTCTCGCTTCCCATCGGTCAAAAGGGCCATGCGGAAAAAAGAGTCAAAACCAGAAATGCAGAACAGGCCATGGAGAAATGGGAGCCTTGCTACGCTGATGGGCGGGATGTAAATTGCCAACAGCCACTCTGGAGAAGTGTACGGTGTGTCCTGAAACATCGAAAAAACACAGCTTAGAGCGCATAGGGCACTTCCACTCATGGGCGTATAAATGGGGAAAACTAAAAATCAGCAAGACACAGGCACCCCAAAGTTTAGGGCTGCTCTGTTGACAAGAACCTCCACTTCATGACACCTCAAATATCCCAGGAAAGAGAAAAATGGATAAAGAAGTGGTGGTCCTTATGTACAATGGAATATCACTCAGCCATGAAATCAATGTCATAAGGCTAGTAGCAGCATGATGAGTGGCTTTAGCTACGACGATTCTAAGTGAAATAAGTCACACAGAAAACGACACTTATCATAAGCTATCACTTATAGAGGGAATGTAAAAACCGCTACACTTGAACTGAATTACAAAACAGAACAGAGTCACACGTTGAGAAAACACACTATGGCTGCTTAACGGGAAAGGTGGGGTGGGGTGATGCATAAAACAAGGGTTTCAAATGAGCTCAGATACCGTTCCATAAACCCAATATGTCATAGAAAGACCTACTCCTTGCTCAGTGAACTGGACTCAACACCCCCTATTCACCGCACAAGAATATATCTGACTAGTAAGAAACTTAAAACCTATGTATTGATATCTCTCTGGAAATGAGTCAAGTGGGTGTAAAGCGGCAGAAACACAGCCGTGAAAAGCGGCTAAACCCCATTATAAAAATAAATTACTTTTAAAAACCCGTGAAACAAAGACAGTGAAAGAGAGAGAAATTCTTACAAAATTCGTTCAGGGGCTGTGATGCAACCTGGATTGACCATATCTAGACCCACAGCTGGAGGAGACATAAGGGTGGACACTCTCGGGGCTGAGAGGTTTGGTGAGGTTGGGGGAGCAAACGCAGAGCCTTTAAAGTAATACTGCCTGTTACCCATCCCATGGGTCCCAAATCTCCAGGTTCAAGGGCATCTTCCTACCTCGAAAACATGCATGAGAAACCCAGAAGGTGGTACACCGTGTGATCGGGAAAGGTTTCTAACACGCGCCTCATTTCTCATCTCCTTGTGCTCAGGTTCGCCATTCCAGCCGCTTTACTAGCAATCTCCCTCCTTGGAGAATCAGCACCTGTAACCTCCCGTTCCGTACAGCTTGCAATTTGTCCTGAGGATGAACGGGAAGAGGGGGAGCCAATGAGAGACTAGCTCTAGGTGTTGGGACAGGCACAGGTCACTCTATTTTCCCATCAGGAAGAAGAATTAACCACAGGCTCAGCCTGCCGCCCGGAAGCAGAATAGGGCCTGAGGCAATCCTGCGCTTTTGCGGCCAGCTCCCAAAAAAGCGAGTTGAAAAATGGAGCTCAGGGGCACTGCAATTCACAAACCTGCAGAGTTATAAATGATACCTCTCGTCCACAAATATATTGAGGGAAGGCAACGAAGAGGATCTGAAAGCAAGGCAGAATTGCAGGAAACAGATTTCAGGAGGTCGATTCGAATCGCCTTTAAAGCACACGAAAAGCGGCAAAACGTCGACAATGATGCCCTTGGCCAAAAAGGGCGTATGCGTTTTTTCCTGAATATATTCAGGAAAAAACGCATACGCCCTTTTTGGCCAACCAAGCAACCTGGAAAGGCAAATCAGCGCTACAAAGAAGTCTCGCTTCCCATCGGTCAAAAGGGCCATGCGGAAAAAAGTGTCAAAACCAGAAATGCAGAACAGGCCATGGAGAAATGGGAGCCTTGCTACGCTGATGGGCGGGATGTAAATTGCCAACAGCCACTCTGGAGAAGTGTACGGTGTGTCCTGAAACATCGAAAAAACACAGCTTAGAGCGCATAGGGCACTTCCACTCATGGGCGTATAAATGGGGAAAACTAAAAATCAGCAAGACACAGGCACCCCAAAGTTTAGGGCTGCTCTGTTGACAAGAACCTCCACTTCATGACACCTCAAATATCCCAGGAAAGAGAAAAATGGATAAAGAAGTGGTGGTCCTTATGTACAATGGAATATCACTCAGCCATGAAATCAATGTCATAAGGCTAGTAGCAGCATGATGAGTGGCTTTAGCTACGACGATTCTAAGTGAAATAAGTCACACAGAAAAAGACACTTATCATAAGCTATCACTTATAGAGGGAATGTAAAAACCGCTACACTTGAACTGAATTACAAAACAGAACAGAGTCACACGTTGAGAAAACACACTATGGCTGCTTAACGGGAAAGGTGGGGTGGGGTGATGCATAAAACAAGGGTTTCAAATGAGCTCAGATACCGTTCCATAAACCCAATATGTCATAGAAAGACCTACTCCTTGCTCAGTGAACTGGACTCAACACCCCCTATTCACCGCACAAGAATATATCTGACTAGTAAGAAACTTAAAACCTATGTATTGATATCTCTCTGGAAGTGGGTCAAGTGGGTGTAAAGCGGCAGAAACACAGCCGTGAAAAGCGGCTAAACCCCATTATAAAAATAAATTACTTTTAAAAACCCGTGAAACAAAGACAGTGAAAGAGAGAGAAATTCTTACAAAATTCGTTCAGGGGCTGTGATGCAACCTGGATTGACCATATCTAGACCCACAGCTGGAGGAGACATAAGGGTGGACACTCTCGGGGCTGAGAGGTTTGGTGAGGTTGGGGGAGCAAACGCAGAGCCTTTAAAGTAATACTGCCTGTTACCCATCCCATGGGTCCCAAATCTCCAGGTTCAAGGGCATCTTCCTACCTCGAAAACATGCATGAGAAACCCAGAAGGTGGTACACCGTGTGATCGGGAAAGGTTTCTAACACGCACCTCATTTCTCATCTCCTTGTGCTCGGGTTCGCCATTCCAGCCGCTTTACTAGCAATCTCCCTCCTTGGAGAATCAGCACCTGTAACCTCCCGTTCCGTACAGCTTGCAATTTGTCCTGAGGATGAACGGGAAGAGGGGGAGCCAATGAGAGACTAGCTCTAGGTGTTGGGACAGGCACAGGTCACTCTATTTTCCCATCAGGAAGAAGAATTAACCACAGGCTCAGCCTGCCGCCCGGAAGCAGAATAGGGCCTGAGGCAATCCTGCGCTTTTGCGGCCAGCTCCCAAAAAAGCGAGTTGAAAAATGGAGCTCAGGGGCACTGCAATTCACAAACCTGCAGAGTTATAAATGATACCTCTCGTCCACAAATATATTGAGGGAAGGCAACGAAGAGGATCTGAAAGCAAGGCAGAATTGCAGGAAACAGATTTCAGGAGGTCGATTCGAATCGCCTTTAAAGCACATGAAAAGCGGCAAAACGTCGACAATGATGCCCTTGGCCAAAAAGGGCGTATGCGTTTTTTCCTGAATATATTCAGGAAAAAACGCATACGCCCTTTTTGGCCAACCAAGCAACCTGGAAAGGCAAATCAGCGCTACAAAGAAGTCTCGCTTCCCATCGGTCAAAAGGGCCATGCGGAAAAAAGTGTCAAAACCAGAAATGCAGAACAGGCCATGGAGAAATGGGAGCCTTGCTACGCTGATGGGCGGGATGTAAATTGCCAACAGCCACTCTGGAGAAGTGTACGGTGTGTCCTGAAACATCGAAAAAACACAGCTTAGAGCGCATAGGGCACTTCCACTCATGGGCGTATAAATGGGGAAAACTAAAAATCAGCAAGACACAGGCACCCCAAAGTTTAGGGCTGCTCTGTTGACAAGAACCTCCACTTCATGACACCTCAAATATCCCAGGAAAGAGAAAAATGGATAAAGAAGTGGTGGTCCTTATGTACAATGGAATATCACTCAGCCATGAAATCAATGTCATAAGGCTAGTAGCAGCATGATGAGTGGCTTTAGCTACGACGATTCTAAGTGAAATAAGTCACACAGAAAAAGACACTTATCATAAGCTATCACTTATAGAGGGAATGTAAAAACCGCTACACTTGAACTGAATTACAAAACAGAACAGAGTCACACGTTGAGAAAACACACTATGGCTGCTTAACGGGAAAGGTGGGGTGGGGTGATGCATAAAACAAGGGTTTCAAATGAGCTCAGATACCGTTCCATAAACCCAATATGTCATAGAAAGACCTACTCCTTGCTCAGTGAACTGGACTCAACACCCCCTATTCACCGCACAAGAATATATCTGACTAGTAAGAAACTTAAAACCTATGTATTGATATCTCTCTGGAAGTGGGTCAAGTGGGTGTAAAGCGGCAGAAACACAGCCGTGAAAAGCGGCTAAACCCCATTATAAAAATAAATTACTTTTAAAAACCCGTGAAACAAAGACAGTGAAAGAGAGAGAAATTCTTACAAAATTCGTTCAGGGGCTGTGATACAACCTGGATTGACCATATCTAGACCCACAGCTGGAGGAGACATAAGGGTGGACACTCTCGGGGCTGAGAGGTTTGGTGAGGTTGGGGGAGCAAACGCAGAGCCTTTAAAGTAATACTGCCTGTTACCCATCCCATGGGTCCCAAATCTCCAGGTTCAAGGGCATCTTCCTACCTCGAAAACATGCATGAGAAACCCAGAAGGTGGTACACCGTGTGATCGGGAAAGGTTTCTAACACGCGCCTCATTTCTCATCTCCTTGTGCTCGGGTTCGTCATTCCAGCCGCTTTACTAGCAATCTCCCTCCTTGGAGAATCAGCACCTGTAACCTCCCGTTCCGTACAGCTTGCAATTTGTCCTGAGGATGAACGGGAAGAGGGGGAGCCAATGAGAGACTAGCTCTAGGTGTTGGGACAGGCACAGGTCACTCTATTTTCCCATCAGGAAGAAGAATTAACCACAGGCTCAGCCTGCCGCCCGGAAGCAGAATAGGGCCTGAGGCAATCCTGCGCTTTTGCGGCCAGCTCCCAAAAAAGCGAGTTGAAAAATGGAGCTCAGGGGCACTGCAATTCACAAACCTGCAGAGTTATAAATGATAACTCTCGTCCACAAATATATTGAGGGAAGGCAACGAAGAGGATCTGAAAGCAAGGCAGAATTGCAGGAAACAGATTTCAGGAGGTCGATTCGAATCGCCTTTAAAGCACATGAAAAGCGGCAAAACGTCGACAATGATGCCCTTGGCCAAAAAGGGCGTATGCGTTTTTTCCTGAATATATTCAGGAAAAAACGCATACGCCCTTTTTGGCCAACCAAGCAACCTGGAAAGGCAAATCAGCGCTACAAAGAAGTCTTGCTTCCCATCGGTCAAAAGGGCCATGCGGAAAAAAGTGTCAAAACCAGAAATGCAGAACAGGCCATGGAGAAATGGGAGCCTTGCTACGCTGATGGGCGGGATGTAAATTGCCAACAGCCACTCTGGAGAAGTGTACGGTGTGTCCTGAAACATCGAAAAAACACAGCTTAGAGCGCATAGGGCACTTCCACTCATGGGCGTATAAATGGGGAAAACTAAAAATCAGCAAGACACAGGCACCCCAAAGTTTAGGGCTGCTCTGTTGACAAGAACCTCCACTTCATGACACCTCAAATATCCCAGGAAAGAGAAAAATGGATAAAGAAGTGGTGGTCCTTATGTACAATGGAATATCACTCAGCCATGAAATCAATGTCATAAGGCTAGTAGCAGCATGATGAGTGGCTTTAGCTACGACGATTCTAAGTGAAATAAGTCACACAGAAAAAGACACTTATCATAAGCTATCACTTATAGAGGGAATGTAAAAACCGCTACACTTGAACTGAATTACAAAACAGAACAGAGTCACACGTTGAGAAAACACACTATGGCTGCTTAACGGGAAAGGTGGGGTGGGGTGATGCATAAAACAAGGGTTTCAAATGAGCTCAGATACCGTTCCATAAACCCAATATGTCATAGAAAGACCTACTCCTTGCTCAGTGAACTGGACTCAACACCCCCTATTCACCGCACAAGAATATATCTGACTAGTAAGAAACTTAAAACCTATGTATTGATATCTCTCTGGAAGTGGGTCAAGTGGGTGTAAAGCGGCAGAAACACAGCCGTGAAAAGCGGCTAAACCCCATTATAAAAATAAATTACTTTTAAAAACCCGTGAAACAAAGACAGTGAAAGAGAGAGAAATTCTTACAAAATTCGTTCAGGGGCTGTGATGCAACCTGGATTGACCATATCTAGACCCACAGCTGGAGGAGACATAAGGGTGGACACTCTCGGGGCTGAGAGGTTTGGTGAGGTTGGGGGAGCAAACGCAGAGCCTTTAAAGTAATACTGCCTGTTACCCATCCCATGGGTCCCAAATCTCCAGGTTCAAGGGCATCTTCCTACCTCGAAAACATGCATGAGAAACCCAGAAGGTGGTACACCGTGTGATCGGGAAAGGTTTCTAAAACGCGCCTCATTTCTCATCTCCTTGTGCTCGGGTTCGTCATTCCAGCCGCTTTACTAGCAATCTCCCTCCTTGGAGAATCAGCACCTGTAACCTCCCGTTCCGTACAGCTTGCAATTTGTCCTGAGGATGAACGGGAAGAGGGGGAGCCAATGAGAGACTAGCTCTAGGTGTTGGGACAGGCACAGGTCACTCTATTTTCCCATCAGGAAGAAGAATTAACCACAGGCTCAGCCTGCCGCCCGGAAGCAGAATAGGGCCTGAGGCAATCCTGCGCTTTTGCGGCCAGCTCCCAAAAAAGCGAGTTGAAAAATGGAGCTCAGGGGCACTGCAATTCACAAACCTGCAGAGTTATAAATGATAACTCTCGTCCACAAATATATTGAGGGAAGGCAACGAAGAGGATCTGAAAGCAAGGCAGAATTGCAGGAAACAGATTTCAGGAGGTCGATTCGAATCGCCTTTAAAGCACATGAAAAGCGGCAAAACGTCGACAATGATGCCCTTGGCCAAAAAGGGCGTATGCGTTTTTTCCTGAATATATTCAGGAAAAAACGCATACGCCCTTTTTGGCCAACCAAGCAACCTGGAAAGGCAAATCAGCGCTACAAAGAAGTCTTGCTTCCCATCGGTCAAAAGGGCCATGCGGAAAAAAGTGTCAAAACCAGAAATGCAGAACAGGCCATGGAGAAATGGGAGCCTTGCTACGCTGATGGGCGGGATGTAAATTGCCAACAGCCACTCTGGAGAAGTGTACGGTGTGTCCTGAAACATCGAAAAAACACAGCTTAGAGCGCATAGGGCACTTCCACTCATGGGCGTATAAATGGGGAAAACTAAAAATCAGCAAGACACAGGCACCCCAAAGTTTAGGGCTGCTCTGTTGACAAGAACCTCCACTTCATGACACCTCAAATATCCCAGGAAAGAGAAAAATGGATAAAGAAGTGGTGGTCCTTATGTACAATGGAATATCACTCAGCCATGAAATCAATGTCATAAGGCTAGTAGCAGCATGATGAGTGGCTTTAGCTACGACGATTCTAAGTGAAATAAGTCACACAGAAAAAGACACTTATCATAAGCTATCACTTATAGAGGGAATGTAAAAACCGCTACACTTGAACTGAATTACAAAACAGAACAGAGTCACACGTTGAGAAAACACACTATGGCTGCTTAACGGGAAAGGTGGGGTGGGGTGATGCATAAAACAAGGGTTTCAAATGAGCTCAGATACCGTTCCATAAACCCAATATGTCATAGAAAGACCTACTCCTTGCTCAGTGAACTGGACTCAACACCCCCTATTCACCGCACAAGAATATATCTGACTAGTAAGAAACTTAAAACCTATGTATTGATATCTCTCTGGAAATGAGTCAAGTGGGTGTAAAGCGGCAGAAACACAGCCGTGAAAAGCGGCTAAACCCCATTATAAAAATAAATTACTTTTAAAAACCCGTGAAACAAAGACAGTGAAAGAGAGAGAAATTCTTACAAAATTCGTTCAGGGGCTGTGATGCAACCTGGATTGACCATATCTAGACCCACAGCTGGAGGAGACATAAGGGTGGACACTCTCGGGGCTGAGAGGTTTGGTGAGGTTGGGGGAGCAAACGCAGAGCCTTTAAAGTAATACTGCCTGTTACCCATCCCATGGGTCCCAAATCTCCAGGTTCAAGGGCATCTTCCTACCTCGAAAACATGCATGAGAAACCCAGAAGGTGGTACACCGTGTGATCGGGAAAGGTTTCTAAAACGCGCCTCATTTCTCATCTCCTTGTGCTCGGGTTCGTCATTCCAGCCGCTTTACTAGCAATCTCCCTCCTTGGAGAATCAGCACCTGTAACCTCCCGTTCCGTACAGCTTGCAATTTGTCCTGAGGATGAACGGGAAGAGGGGGAGCCAATGAGAGACTAGCTCTAGGTGTTGGGACAGGCACAGGTCACTCTATTTTCCCATCAGGAAGAAGAATTAACCACAGGCTCAGCCTGCCGCCCGGAAGCAGAATAGGGCCTGAGGCAATCCTGCGCTTTTGCGGCCAGCTCCCAAAAAAGCGAGTTGAAAAATGGAGCTCAGGGGCACTGCAATTCACAAACCTGCAGAGTTATAAATGATACCTCTCGTCCACAAATATATTGAGGGAAGGCAACGAAGAGGATCTGAAAGCAAGGCAGAATTGCAGGAAACAGATTTCAGGAGGTCGATTCGAATCGCCTTTAAAGCACACGAAAAGCGGCAAAGCGTCGACAATGATGCCCTTGGCCAAAAAGGGCGTATGCGTTTTTTCCTGAATATATTCAGGAAAAAACGCATACGCCCTTTTTGGCCAACCAAGCAACCTGGAAAGGCAAATCAGCGCTACAAAGAAGTCTCGCTTCCCATCGGTCAAAAGGGCCATGCGGAAAAAAGTGTCAAAACCAGAAATGCAGAACAGGCCATGGAGAAATGGGAGCCTTGCTACGCTGATGGGCGGGATGTAAATTGCCAACAGCCACTCTGGAGAAGTGTACGGTGTGTCCTGAAACATCGAAAAAACACAGCTTAGAGCGCATAGGGCACTTCCACTCATGGGCGTATAAATGGGGAAAACTAAAAATCAGCAAGACACAGGCACCCCAAAGTTTAGGGCTGCTCTGTTGACAAGAACCTCCACTTCATGACACCTCAAATATCCCAGGAAAGAGAAAAATGGATAAAGAAGTGGTGGTCCTTATGTACAATGGAATATCACTCAGCCATGAAATCAATGTCATAAGGCTAGTAGCAGCATGATGAGTGGCTTTAGCTACGACGATTCTAAGTGAAATAAGTCACACAGAAAAAGACACTTATCATAAGCTATCACTTATAGAGGGAATGTAAAAACCGCTACACTTGAACTGAATTACAAAACAGAACAGAGTCACACGTTGAGAAAACACACTATGGCTGCTTAACGGGAAAGGTGGGGTGGGGTGATGCATAAAACAAGGGTTTCAAATGAGCTCAGATACCGTTCCATAAACCCAATATGTCATAGAAAGACCTACTCCTTGCTCAGTGAACTGGACTCAACACCCCCTATTCACCGCACAAGAATATATCTGACTAGTAAGAAACTTAAAACCTATGTATTGATATCTCTCTGGAAGTGAGTCAAGTGGGTGTAAAGCGGCAGAAACACAGCCGTGAAAAGCGGCTAAACCCCATTATAAAAATAAATTACTTTTAAAAACCCGTGAAACAAAGACAGTGAAAGAGAGAGAAATTCTTACAAAATTCGTTCAGGGGCTGTGATGCAACCTGGATTGACCATATCTAGACCCACAGCTGGAGGAGACATAAGGGTGGACACTCTCGGGGCTGAGAGGTTTGGTGAGGTTGGGGGAGCAAACGCAGAGCCTTTAAAGTAATACTGCCTGTTACCCATCCCATGGGTCCCAAATCTCCAGGTTCAAGGGCATCTTCCTACCTCGAAAACATGCATGAGAAACCCAGAAGGTGGTACACCGTGTGATCGGGAAAGGTTTCTAACACGCACCTAATTTCTCATCTCCCTTTTGCTCGGGTTCGCCATTCCAGCCGCTTTACTAGGAATCTCCCTCCTTGGAGAATCAGCACCTGTAACCTCCCGTTCCGTACAGCTTGCAATTTGTCCTGAGGATGAACGGGAAGAGGGGGAGCCAATGAGAGACTAGCTCTAGGTGTTGGGACAGGCACAGCTCACTATTTTCCCATCAGGAAGAAGAATTAACCACAGGCTCAGCCTGCCGCCCGGAAGCAGAATAGGGCCTGAGGCAATCCTGCGCTTTTGCGGCCAGCTCCCAAACAAGCGAGTTGAAAAATGGAGCTCAGGGGCACTGCAATTCACAAACCTGCAGAGTTATAAATGATACCTCTCGTCCACAAATATATTGAGCGAAGGCAACGAAGAGGATCTGAAAGCAAGGCAGAATTGCAGGAAACAGATTTCAGGAGGTCGATTCGAATCGCCTTTAAAGCACAAGAAAAGCGGCAAAACGTCGACAATGATGCCCTTGGCCAAAGAGGGCGTATGCGTTTTTTCCTGAATATATTCAGGAAAAAACGCATACGCCCTTTTTGGCCAACCAAGCAACCTGGAAAGGCAAATCAGCGCTACAAAGAAGTCTCGCTTCCCATCGGTCAAAAGGGCCATGCGGAAAAAAGTGTCAAAACCAGAAATGCAGAACAGGCCATGGAGAAATGGGAGCCTTGCTACGCTGATGGGCGGGATGTAAATTGCCAACAGCCACTCTGGAGAAGTGTACGGTGTGTCCTGAAACATCGAAAAAACACAGCTTAGAGCGCATAGGGCACTTCCACTCATGGGCGTATAAATTGGGAAAACTAAAAATCAGCAAGACACAGGCACCCCAAAGTTTAGGGCTGCTCTGTTGACAAGAACCTCCACTTCATGACACCTCAAATATCCCAGGAAAGAGAAAAATGGATAAAGAAGTGGTGGTCCTTATGTACAGTGGAATATCACTCAGCCATGAAATCAATGTCATAAGGCTAGTAGCAGCATGATGAGTGGCTTTAGCAACGACGATTCTAAGTGAAATAAGTCACACAGAAAAAGACACTTATCATAAGCTATCACTTATAGAGGGAATGTAAAAACCGCTACACTTGAACTGAATTACAAAACAGAACAGAGTCACACGTTGAGAAAACACACTATGGCTGCTTAACGGGAAAGGTGGGGTGGGGTGATGCATAAAACAAGGGTTTCAAATGAGCTCAGATACCGTTCCATAAACCCAATATGTAATAGAAAGACCTACTGCTTGCTAAGTTAACTGGACTCCACACCCCCTATTCACCGCACAAGAATATATCTGACTAGTAAGAATCTTAAAACCTATGTATTGCTATCTCTCTGGAAGTGAGTCAAGTGGGTGTAAAGCGGCAGAAACACAGCCGTGAAAAGCGGCTAAACCCCATTATAAAAATAAATTACTTTTAAAAACCCGTGAAACAAAGACAGTGAAAGAGAGAGAAATTCTTACAAAATTCGTTCAGGGGCTGTGATGCAACCTGGATTGACCATATCTAGACCCACAGCTGGAGGAGACATAAGGGTGGACACTCTCGGGGCTGAGAGGTTTGGTGAGGTTGGGGGAGCAAACGCAGAGCCTTTAAAGTAATACTGCCTGTTACCCATCCCATGGGTCCCAAATCTCCAGGTTCAAGGGCATCTTCCTACCTCGAAAACATGCATGAGAAACCCAGAAGGTGGTACACCGTGTGATCGGGAAAGGTTTCTAACACGCACCTCATTTCTCATCTCCTTGTGCTCGGGTTCGCCATTCCAGCCGCTTTACTAGCAATCTCCCTCCTTGGAGAATCAGCACCTGTAACCTCCCGTTCCGTACAGCTTGCAATTTGTCCTGAGGATGAACGGGAAGAGGGGGAGCCAATGAGAGACTAGCTCTAGGTGTTGGGACAGGCACAGGTCACTCTATTTTCCCATCAGGAAGAAGAATTAACCACAGGCTCAGCCTGCCGCCCGGAAGCAGAATAGGGCCTGAGGCAATCCTGCGCTTTTGCGGCCAGCTCCCAAAAAAGCGAGTTGAAAAATGGAGCTCAGGGGCACTGCAATTCACAAACCTGCAGAGTTATAAATGATACCTCTCGTCCACAAATATATTGAGGGAAGGCAACGAAGAGGATCTGAAAGCAAGGCAGAATTGCAGGAAACAGATTTCAGGAGGTCGATTCGAATCGCCTTTAAAGCACACGAAAAGCGGCAAAACGTCGACAATGATGCCCTTGGCCAAAAAGGGCGTATGCGTTTTTTCCTGAATATATTCAGGAAAAAACGCATACGCCCTTTTTGGCCAACCAAGCAACCTGGAAAGGCAAATCAGCGCTACAAAGAAGTCTCGCTTCCCATCGGTCAAAAGGGCCATGCGGAAAAAAGTGTCAAAACCAGAAATGCAGAACAGGCCATGGAGAAATGGGAGCCTTGCTACGCTGATGGGCGGGATGTAAATTGCCAACAGCCACTCTGGAGAAGTGTACGGTGTGTCCTGAAACATCGAAAAAACACAGCTTAGAGCGCATAGGGCACTTCCACTCATGGGCGTATAAATGGGGAAAACTAAAAATCAGCAAGACACAGGCACCCCAAAGTTTAGGGCTGCTCTGTTGACAAGAACCTCCACTTCATGACACCTCAAATATCCCAGGAAAGAGAAAAATGGATAAAGAAGTGGTGGTCCTTATGTACAATGGAATATCACTCAGCCATGAAATCAATGTCATAAGGCTAGTAGCAGCATGATGAGTGGCTTTAGCTACGACGATTCTAAGTGAAATAAGTCACACAGAAAAAGACACTTATCATAAGCTATCACTTATAGAGGGAATGTAAAAACCGCTACACTTGAACTGAATTACAAAACAGAACAGAGTCACACGTTGAGAAAACACACTATGGCTGCTTAACGGGAAAGGTGGGGTGGGGTGATGCATAAAACAAGGGTTTCAAATGAGCTCAGATACCGTTCCATAAACCCAATATGTCATAGAAAGACCTACTCCTTGCTCAGTGAACTGGACTCAACACCCCCTATTCACCGCACAAGAATATATCTGACTAGTAAGAAACTTAAAACCTATGTATTGATATCTCTCTGGAAGTGGGTCAAGTGGGTGTAAAGCGGCAGAAACACAGCCGTGAAAAGCGGCTAAACCCCATTATAAAAATAAATTACTTTTAAAAACCCGTGAAACAAAGACAGTGAAAGAGAGAGAAATTCTTACAAAATTCGTTCAGGGGCTGTGATGCAACCTGGATTGACCATATCTAGACCCACAGCTGGAGGAGACATAAGGGTGGACACTCTCGGGGCTGAGAGGTTTGGTGAGGTTGGGGGAGCAAACGCAGAGCCTTTAAAGTAATACTGCCTGTTACCCATCCCATGGGTCCCAAATCTCCAGGTTCAAGGGCATCTTCCTACCTCGAAAACATGCATGAGAAACCCAGAAGGTGGTACACCGTGTGATCGGGAAAGGTTTCTAAAACGCGCCTCATTTCTCATCTCCTTGTGCTCGGGTTCGTCATTCCAGCCGCTTTACTAGCAATCTCCCTCCTTGGAGAATCAGCACCTGTAACCTCCCGTTCCGTACAGCTTGCAATTTGTCCTGAGGATGAACGGGAAGAGGGGGAGCCAATGAGAGACTAGCTCTAGGTGTTGGGACAGGCACAGGTCACTCTATTTTCCCATCAGGAAGAAGAATTAACCACAGGCTCAGCCTGCCGCCCGGAAGCAGAATAGGGCCTGAGGCAATCCTGCGCTTTTGCGGCCAGCTCCCAAAAAAGCGAGTTGAAAAATGGAGCTCAGGGGCACTGCAATTCACAAACCTGCAGAGTTATAAATGATACCTCTCGTCCACAAATATATTGAGGGAAGGCAACGAAGAGGATCTGAAAGCAAGGCAGAATTGCAGGAAACAGATTTCAGGAGGTCGATTCGAATCGCCTTTAAAGCACACGAAAAGCGGCAAAGCGTCGACAATGATGCCCTTGGCCAAAAAGGGCGTATGCGTTTTTTCCTGAATATATTCAGGAAAAAACGCATACGCCCTTTTTGGCCAACCAAGCAACCTGGAAAGGCAAATCAGCGCTACAAAGAAGTCTCGCTTCCCATCGGTCAAAAGGGCCATGCGGAAAAAAGTGTCAAAACCAGAAATGCAGAACAGGCCATGGAGAAATGGGAGCCTTGCTACGCTGATGGGCGGGATGTAAATTGCCAACAGCCACTCTGGAGAAGTGTACGGTGTGTCCTGAAACATCGAAAAAACACAGCTTAGAGCGCATAGGGCACTTCCACTCATGGGCGTATAAATGGGGAAAACTAAAAATCAGCAAGACACAGGCACCCCAAAGTTTAGGGCTGCTCTGTTGACAAGAACCTCCACTTCATGACACCTCAAATATCCCAGGAAAGAGAAAAATGGATAAAGAAGTGGTGGTCCTTATGTACAATGGAATATCACTCAGCCATGAAATCAATGTCATAAGGCTAGTAGCAGCATGATGAGTGGCTTTAGCTACGACGATTCTAAGTGAAATAAGTCACACAGAAAAAGACACTTATCATAAGCTATCACTTATAGAGGGAATGTAAAAACCGCTACACTTGAACTGAATTACAAAACAGAACAGAGTCACACGTTGAGAAAACACACTATGGCTGCTTAACGGGAAAGGTGGGGTGGGGTGATGCATAAAACAAGGGTTTCAAATGAGCTCAGATACCGTTCCATAAACCCAATATGTCATAGAAAGACCTACTCCTTGCTCAGTGAACTGGACTCAACACCCCCTATTCACCGCACAAGAATATATCTGACTAGTAAGAAACTTAAAACCTATGTATTGATATCTCTCTGGAAGTGAGTCAAGTGGGTGTAAAGCGGCAGAAACACAGCCGTGAAAAGCGGCTAAACCCCATTATAAAAATAAATTACTTTTAAAAACCCGTGAAACAAAGACAGTGAAAGAGAGAGAAATTCTTACAAAATTCGTTCAGGGGCTGTGATGCAACCTGGATTGACCATATCTAGACCCACAGCTGGAGGAGACATAAGGGTGGACACTCTCGGGGCTGAGAGGTTTGGTGAGGTTGGGGGAGCAAACGCAGAGCCTTTAAAGTAATACTGCCTGTTACCCATCCCATGGGTCCCAAATCTCCAGGTTCAAGGGCATCTTCCTACCTCGAAAACATGCATGAGAAACCCAGAAGGTGGTACACCGTGTGATCGGGAAAGGTTTCTAACACGCACCTCATTTCTCATCTCCCTTTTGCTCGGGTTCGCCATTCCAGCCGCTTTACTAGGAATCTCCCTCCTTGGAGAATCAGCACCTGTAACCTCCCGTTCCGTACAGCTTGCAATTTGTCCTGAGGATGAACGGGAAGAGGGGGAGCCAATGAGAGACTAGCTCTAGGTGTTGGGACAGGCACAGCTCACTATTTTCCCATCAGGAAGAAGAATTAACCACAGGCTCAGCCTGCCGCCCGGAAGCAGAATAGGGCCTGAGGCAATCCTGCGCTTTTGCGGCCAGCTCCCAAACAAGCGAGTTGAAAAATGGAGCTCAGGGGCACTGCAATTCACAAACCTGCAGAGTTATAAATGATACCTCTCGTCCACAAATATATTGAGCGAAGGCAACGAAGAGGATCTGAAAGCAAGGCAGAATTGCAGGAAACAGATTTCAGGAGGTCGATTCGAATCGCCTTTAAAGCACAAGAAAAGCGGCAAAACGTCGACAATGATGCCCTTGGCCAAAGAGGGCGTATGCGTTTTTTCCTGAATATATTCAGGAAAAAACGCATACGCCCTTTTTGGCCAACCAAGCAACCTGGAAAGGCAAATCAGCGCTACAAAGAAGTCTCGCTTCCCATCGGTCAAAAGGGCCATGCGGAAAAAAGTGTCAAAACCAGAAATGCAGAACAGGCCATGGAGAAATGGGAGCCTTGCTACGCTGATGGGCGGGATGTAAATTGCCAACAGCCACTCTGGAGAAGTGTACGGTGTGTCCTGAAACATCGAAAAAACACAGCTTAGAGCGCATAGGGCACTTCCACTCACGGGCGTATAAATTGGGAAAACTAAAAATCAGCAAGACACAGGCACCCCAAAGTTTAGGGCTGCTCTGTTGACAAGAACCTCCACTTCATGACACCTCAAATATCCCAGGAAAGAGAAAAATGGATAAAGAAGTGGTGGTCCTTATGTACAGTGGAATATCACTCAGCCATGAAATCAATGTCATAAGGCTAGTAGCAGCATGATGAGTGGCTTTAGCAACGACGATTCTAAGTGAAATAAGTCACACAGAAAAAGACACTTATCATAAGCTATCACTTATAGAGGGAATGTAAAAACCGCTACACTTGAACTGAATTACAAAACAGAACAGAGTCACACGTTGAGAAAACACACTATGGCTGCTTAACGGGAAAGGTGGGGTGGGGTGATGCATAAAACAAGGGTTTCAAATGAGCTCAGATACCGTTCCATAAACCCAATATGTAATAGAAAGACCTACTGCTTGCTAAGTTAACTGGACTCCACACCCCCTATTCACCGCACAAGAATATATCTGACTAGTAAGAATCTTAAAACCTATGTATTGCTATCTCTCTGGAAGTGAGTCAAGTGGGTGTAAAGCGGCAGAAACACAGCCGTGAAAAGCGGCTAAACCCCATTATAAAAATAAATTACTTTTAAAAACCCGTGAAACAAAGACAGTGAAAGAGAGAGAAATTCTTACAAAATTCGTTCAGGGGCTGTGATGCAACCTGGATTGACCATATCTAGACCCACAGCTGGAGGAGACATAAGGGTGGACACTCTCGGGGCTGAGAGGTTTGGTGAGGTTGGGGGAGCAAACGCAGAGCCTTTAAAGTAATACTGCCTGTTACCCATCCCATGGGTCCCAAATCTCCAGGTTCAAGGGCATCTTCCTACCTCGAAAACATGCATGAGAAACCCAGAAGGTGGTACACCGTGTGATCGGGAAAGGTTTCTAACACGCACCTCATTTCTCATCTCCTTGTGCTCGGGTTCGCCATTCCAGCCGCTTTACTAGCAATCTCCCTCCTTGGAGAATCAGCACCTGTAACCTCCCGTTCCGTACAGCTTGCAATTTGTCCTGAGGATGAACGGGAAGAGGGGGAGCCAATGAGAGACTAGCTCTAGGTGTTGGGACAGGCACAGGTCACTCTATTTTCCCATCAGGAAGAAGAATTAACCACAGGCTCAGCCTGCCGCCCGGAAGCAGAATAGGGCCTGAGGCAATCCTGCGCTTTTGCGGCCAGCTCCCAAAAAAGCGAGTTGAAAAATGGAGCTCAGGGGCACTGCAATTCACAAACCTGCAGAGTTATAAATGATACCTCTCGTCCACAAATATATTGAGGGAAGGCAACGAAGAGGATCTGAAAGCAAGGCAGAATTGCAGGAAACAGATTTCAGGAGGTCGATTCGAATCGCCTTTAAAGCACACGAAAAGCGGCAAAACGTCGACAATGATGCCCTTGGCCAAAAAGGGCGTATGCGTTTTTTCCTGAATATATTCAGGAAAAAACGCATACGCCCTTTTTGGCCAACCAAGCAACCTGGAAAGGCAAATCAGCGCTACAAAGAAGTCTCGCTTCCCATCGGTCAAAAGGGCCATGCGGAAAAAAGTGTCAAAACCAGAAATGCAGAACAGGCCATGGAGAAATGGGAGCCTTGCTACGCTGATGGGCGGGATGTAAATTGCCAACAGCCACTCTGGAGAAGTGTACGGTGTGTCCTGAAACATCGAAAAAACACAGCTTAGAGCGCATAGGGCACTTCCACTCATGGGCGTATAAATGGGGAAAACTAAAAATCAGCAAGACACAGGCACCCCAAAGTTTAGGGCTGCTCTGTTGACAAGAACCTCCACTTCATGACACCTCAAATATCCCAGGAAAGAGAAAAATGGATAAAGAAGTGGTGGTCCTTATGTACAATGGAATATCACTCAGCCATGAAATCAATGTCATAAGGCTAGTAGCAGCATGATGAGTGGCTTTAGCTACGACGATTCTAAGTGAAATAAGTCACACAGAAAAAGACACTTATCATAAGCTATCACTTATAGAGGGAATGTAAAAACCGCTACACTTGAACTGAATTACAAAACAGAACAGAGTCACACGTTGAGAAAACACACTATGGCTGCTTAACGGGAAAGGTGGGGTGGGGTGATGCATAAAACAAGGGTTTCAAATGAGCTCAGATACCGTTCCATAAACCCAATATGTCATAGAAAGACCTACTCCTTGCTCAGTGAACTGGACTCAACACCCCCTATTCACCGCACAAGAATATATCTGACTAGTAAGAAACTTAAAACCTATGTATTGATATCTCTCTGGAAGTGGGTCAAGTGGGTGTAAAGCGGCAGAAACACAGCCGTGAAAAGCGGCTAAACCCCATTATAAAAATAAATTACTTTTAAAAACCCGTGAAACAAAGACAGTGAAAGAGAGAGAAATTCTTACAAAATTCGTTCAGGGGCTGTGATGCAACCTGGATTGACCATATCTAGACCCACAGCTGGAGGAGACATAAGGGTGGACACTCTCGGGGCTGAGAGGTTTGGTGAGGTTGGGGGAGCAAACGCAGAGCCTTTAAAGTAATACTGCCTGTTACCCATCCCATGGGTCCCAAATCTCCAGGTTCAAGGGCATCTTCCTACCTCGAAAACATGCATGAGAAACCCAGAAGGTGGTACACCGTGTGATCGGGAAAGGTTTCTAAAACGCGCCTCATTTCTCATCTCCTTGTGCTCGGGTTCGTCATTCCAGCCGCTTTACTAGCAATCTCCCTCCTTGGAGAATCAGCACCTGTAACCTCCCGTTCCGTACAGCTTGCAATTTGTCCTGAGGATGAACGGGAAGAGGGGGAGCCAATGAGAGACTAGCTCTAGGTGTTGGGACAGGCACAGGTCACTCTATTTTCCCATCAGGAAGAAGAATTAACCACAGGCTCAGCCTGCCGCCCGGAAGCAGAATAGGGCCTGAGGCAATCCTGCGCTTTTGCGGCCAGCTCCCAAAAAAGCGAGTTGAAAAATGGAGCTCAGGGGCACTGCAATTCACAAACCTGCAGAGTTATAAATGATAACTCTCGTCCACAAATATATTGAGGGAAGGCAACGAAGAGGATCTGAAAGCAAGGCAGAATTGCAGGAAACAGATTTCAGGAGGTCGATTCGAATCGCCTTTAAAGCACATGAAAAGCGGCAAAACGTCGACAATGATGCCCTTGGCCAAAAAGGGCGTATGCGTTTTTTCCTGAATATATTCAGGAAAAAACGCATACGCCCTTTTTGGCCAACCAAGCAACCTGGAAAGGCAAATCAGCGCTACAAAGAAGTCTTGCTTCCCATCGGTCAAAAGGGCCATGCGGAAAAAAGTGTCAAAACCAGAAATGCAGAACAGGCCATGGAGAAATGGGAGCCTTGCTACGCTGATGGGCGGGATGTAAATTGCCAACAGCCACTCTGGAGAAGTGTACGGTGTGTCCTGAAACATCGAAAAAACACAGCTTAGAGCGCATAGGGCACTTCCACTCATGGGCGTATAAATGGGGAAAACTAAAAATCAGCAAGACACAGGCACCCCAAAGTTTAGGGCTGCTCTGTTGACAAGAACCTCCACTTCATGACACCTCAAATATCCCAGGAAAGAGAAAAATGGATAAAGAAGTGGTGGTCCTTATGTACAATGGAATATCACTCAGCCATGAAATCAATGTCATAAGGCTAGTAGCAGCATGATGAGTGGCTTTAGCTACGACGATTCTAAGTGAAATAAGTCACACAGAAAAAGACACTTATCATAAGCTATCACTTATAGAGGGAATGTAAAAACCGCTACACTTGAACTGAATTACAAAACAGAACAGAGTCACACGTTGAGAAAACACACTATGGCTGCTTAACGGGAAAGGTGGGGTGGGGTGATGCATAAAACAAGGGTTTCAAATGAGCTCAGATACCGTTCCATAAACCCAATATGTCATAGAAAGACCTACTCCTTGCTCAGTGAACTGGACTCAACACCCCCTATTCACCGCACAAGAATATATCTGACTAGTAAGAAACTTAAAACCTATGTATTGATATCTCTCTGGAAGTGGGTCAAGTGGGTGTAAAGCGGCAGAAACACAGCCGTGAAAAGCGGCTAAACCCCATTATAAAAATAAATTACTTTTAAAAACCCGTGAAACAAAGACAGTGAAAGAGAGAGAAATTCTTACAAAATTCGTTCAGGGGCTGTGATGCAACCTGGATTGACCATATCTAGACCCACAGCTGGAGGAGACATAAGGGTGGACACTCTCGGGGCTGAGAGGTTTGGTGAGGTTGGGGGAGCAAACGCAGAGCCTTTAAAGTAATACTGCCTGTTACCCATCCCATGGGTCCCAAATCTCCAGGTTCAAGGGCATCTTCCTACCTCGAAAACATGCATGAGAAACCCAGAAGGTGGTACACCGTGTGATCGGGAAAGGTTTCTAAAACGCGCCTCATTTCTCATCTCCTTGTGCTCGGGTTCGTCATTCCAGCCGCTTTACTAGCAATCTCCCTCCTTGGAGAATCAGCACCTGTAACCTCCCGTTCCGTACAGCTTGCAATTTGTCCTGAGGATGAACGGGAAGAGGGGGAGCCAATGAGAGACTAGCTCTAGGTGTTGGGACAGGCACAGGTCACTCTATTTTCCCATCAGGAAGAAGAATTAACCACAGGCTCAGCCTGCCGCCCGGAAGCAGAATAGGGCCTGAGGCAATCCTGTGCTTTTGCGGCCAGCTCCCAAAAAAGCGAGTTGAAAAATGGAGCTCAGGGGCACTGCAATTCACAAACCTGCAGAGTTATAAATGATACCTCTCGTCCACAAATATATTGAGGGAAGGCAACGAAGAGGATCTGAAAGCAAGGCAGAATTGCAGGAAACAGATTTCAGGAGGTCGATTCGAATCGCCTTTAAAGCACACGAAAAGCGGCAAAGCGTCGACAATGATGCCCTTGGCCAAAAAGGGCGTATGCGTTTTTTCCTGAATATATTCAGGAAAAAACGCATACGCCCTTTTTGGCCAACCAAGCAACCTGGAAAGGCAAATCAGCGCTACAAAGAAGTCTCGCTTCCCATCGGTCAAAAGGGCCATGCGGAAAAAAGTGTCAAAACCAGAAATGCAGAACAGGCCATGGAGAAATGGGAGCCTTGCTACGCTGATGGGCGGGATGTAAATTGCCAACAGCCACTCTGGAGAAGTGTACGGTGTGTCCTGAAACATCGAAAAAACACAGCTTAGAGCGCATAGGGCACTTCCACTCATGGGCGTATAAATGGGGAAAACTAAAAATCAGCAAGACACAGGCACCCCAAAGTTTAGGGCTGCTCTGTTGACAAGAACCTCCACTTCATGACACCTCAAATATCCCAGGAAAGAGAAAAATGGATAAAGAAGTGGTGGTCCTTATGTACAATGGAATATCACTCAGCCATGAAATCAATGTCATAAGGCTAGTAGCAGCATGATGAGTGGCTTTAGCTACGACGATTCTAAGTGAAATAAGTCACACAGAAAAAGACACTTATCATAAGCTATCACTTATAGAGGGAATGTAAAAACCGCTACACTTGAACTGAATTACAAAACAGAACAGAGTCACACGTTGAGAAAACACACTATGGCTGCTTAACGGGAAAGGTGGGGTGGGGTGATGCATAAAACAAGGGTTTCAAATGAGCTCAGATACCGTTCCATAAACCCAATATGTCATAGAAAGACCTACTCCTTGCTCAGTGAACTGGACTCAACACCCCCTATTCACCGCACAAGAATATATCTGACTAGTAAGAAACTTAAAACCTATGTATTGATATCTCTCTGGAAGTGAGTCAAGTGGGTGTAAAGCGGCAGAAACACAGCCGTGAAAAGCGGCTAAACCCCATTATAAAAATAAATTACTTTTAAAAACCCGTGAAACAAAGACAGTGAAAGAGAGAGAAATTCTTACAAAATTCGTTCAGGGGCTGTGATGCAACCTGGATTGACCATATCTAGACCCACAGCTGGAGGAGACATAAGGGTGGACACTCTCGGGGCTGAGAGGTTTGGTGAGGTTGGGGGAGCAAACGCAGAGCCTTTAAAGTAATACTGCCTGTTACCCATCCCATGGGTCCCAAATCTCCAGGTTCAAGGGCATCTTCCTACCTCGAAAACATGCATGAGAAACCCAGAAGGTGGTACACCGTGTGATCGGGAAAGGTTTCTAACACGCACCTAATTTCTCATCTCCCTTTTGCTCGGGTTCGCCATTCCAGCCGCTTTACTAGCAATCTCCCTCCTTGGAGAATCAGCACCTGTAACCTCCCGTTCCGTACAGCTTGCAATTTGTCCTGAGGATGAACGGGAAGAGGGGGAGCCAATGAGAGACTAGCTCTAGGTGTTGGGACAGGCACAGCTCACTATTTTCCCATCAGGAAGAAGAATTAACCACAGGCTCAGCCTGCCGCCCGGAAGCAGAATAGGGCCTGAGGCAATCCTGCGCTTTTGCGGCCAGCTCCCAAACAAGCGAGTTGAAAAATGGAGCTCAGGGGCACTGCAATTCACAAACCTGCAGAGTTATAAATGATACCTCTCGTCCACAAATATATTGAGCGAAGGCAACGAAGAGGATCTGAAAGCAAGGCAGAATTGCAGGAAACAGATTTCAGGAGGTCGATTCGAATCGCCTTTAAAGCACAAGAAAAGCGGCAAAACGTCGACAATGATGCCCTTGGCCAAAGAGGGCGTATGCGTTTTTTCCTGAATATATTCAGGAAAAAACGCATACGCCCTTTTTGGCCAACCAAGCAACCTGGAAAGGCAAATCAGCGCTACAAAGAAGTCTCGCTTCCCATCGGTCAAAAGGGCCATGCGGAAAAAAGTGTCAAAACCAGAAATGCAGAACAGGCCATGGAGAAATGGGAGCCTTGCTACGCTGATGGGCGGGATGTAAATTGCCAACAGCCACTCTGGAGAAGTGTACGGTGTGTCCTGAAACATCGAAAAAACACAGCTTAGAGCGCATAGGGCACTTCCACTCACGGGCGTATAAATTGGGAAAACTAAAAATCAGCAAGACACAGGCACCCCAAAGTTTAGGGCTGCTCTGTTGACAAGAACCTCCACTTCATGACACCTCAAATATCCCAGGAAAGAGAAAAATGGATAAAGAAGTGGTGGTCCTTATGTACAGTGGAATATCACTCAGCCATGAAATCAATGTCATAAGGCTAGTAGCAGCATGATGAGTGGCTTTAGCAACGACGATTCTAAGTGAAATAAGTCACACAGAAAAAGACACTTATCATAAGCTATCACTTATAGAGGGAATGTAAAAACCGCTACACTTGAACTGAATTACAAAACAGAACAGAGTCACACGTTGAGAAAACACACTATGGCTGCTTAACGGGAAAGGTGGGGTGGGGTGATGCATAAAACAAGGGTTTCAAATGAGCTCAGATACCGTTCCATAAACCCAATATGTCATAGAAAGACCTACTGCTTGCTAAGTTAACTGGACTCCACACCCCCTATTCACCGCACAAGAATATATCTGACTAGTAAGAATTTTAAAACCTATGTATTGCTATCTCTCTGGAAGTGAGTCAAGTGGGTGTAAAGCGGCAGAAACACAGCCGTGAAAAGCAGCTAAACCCCATTATAAAAATTAAATTACTTTTAAAAACCCGTTAAACAAAGACAGTGAAAGAGAGAGAAATTCTTACAAAATTCGTTCAGGGGCTGTGATGCAACCTGGATTGACCATATCTAGACCCACAGCTGGAGGAGACATAAGAGTGGACACTCTCGGGGTTGAGAGGTTTGGTGAGGTTGGGGGAGCAAACGCAGAGCCTTTAAAGTAATACTGCCTGTTACCCATCCCATGGGTCCCAAATCTCCAGGTTCAAGGGCATCTTCCTACCTCGAAAACATGCATGAGAAACCCAGAAGGTGGTACACCGTGTGATCGGGAAAGGTTTCTAAAACGCGCCTCATTTCTCATCTCCTTGTGCTCGGGTTCGTCATTCCAGCCGCTTTACTAGCAATCTCCCTCCTTGGAGAATCAGCACCTTTAACCTCCCGTTCCGTACAGCTTGCAATTTGTCCTGAGGATGAACGGGAAGAGGGGGAGCCAATGAGAGACTAGCTCTAGGTGTTGGGACAGGCACAGGTCACTCTATTTTCCCATCAGGAAGAAGAATTAACCACAGGCTCAGCCTGCCGCCCGGAAGCAGAATAGGGCCTGAGGCAATCCTGCGCTTTTGCGGCCAGCTCCCAAAAAAGCGAGTTGAAAAATGGAGCTCAGGGGCACTGCAATTCACAAACCTGCAGAGTTATAAATGATAACTCTCGTCCACAAATATATTGAGGGAAGGCAACGAAGAGGATCTGAAAGCAAGGCAGAATTGCAGGAAACAGATTTCAGGAGGTCGATTCGAATCGCCTTTAAAGCACATGAAAAGCGGCAAAACGTCGACAATGATGCCCTTGGCCAAAAAGGGCCTATGCGTTTTTTCCTGAATATATTCAGGAAAAAACGCATACGCCCTTTTTGGCCAACCAAGCAACCTGGAAAGGCAAATCAGCGCTACAAAGAAGTCTCGCTTCCCATCGGTCAAAAGGGCCATGCGGAAAAAAGTGTCAAAACCAGAAATGCAGAACAGGCCATGGAGAAATGGGAGCCTTGCTACGCTGATGGGCGGGATGTAAATTGCCAACAGCCACTCTGGAGAAGTGTACGGTGTGTCCTGAAACATCGAAAAAACACAGCTTAGAGCGCATAGGGCACTTCCACTCATGGGCGTATAAATGGGGAAAACTAAAAATCAGCAAGACACAGGCACCCCAAAGTTTAGGGCTGCTCTGTTGACAAGAACCTCCACTTCATGACACCTCAAATATCCCAGGAAAGAGAAAAATGGATAAAGAAGTGGTGGTCCTTATGTACAATGGAATATCACTCAGCCATGAAATCAATGTCATAAGGCTAGTAGCAGCATGATGAGTGGCTTTAGCTACGACGATTCTAAGTGAAATAAGTCACACAGAAAACGACACTTATCATAAGCTATCACTTATAGAGGGAATGTAAAAACCGCTACACTTGAACTGAATTACAAAACAGAACAGAGTCACACGTTGAGAAAACACACTATGGCTGCTTAACGGGAAAGGTGGGGTGGGGTGATGCATAAAACAAGGGTTTCAAATGAGCTCAGATACCGTTCCATAAACCCAATATGTCATAGAAAGACCTACTCCTTGCTCAGTGAACTGGACTCAACACCCCCTATTCACCGCACAAGAATATATCTGACTAGTAAGAATCTTAAAACCTATGTATTGATATCTCTCTGGAAATGAGTCAAGTGGGTGTAAAGCGGCAGAAACACAGCCGTGAAAAGCGGCTAAACCCCATTATAAAAATAAATTACTTTTAAAAACCCGTGAAACAAAGACAGTGAAAGAGAGAGAAATTCTTACAAAATTCGTTCAGGGGCTGTGATGCAACCTGGATTGACCATATCTAGACCCACAGCTGGAGGAGACATAAGGGTGGACACTCTCGGGGCTGAGAGGTTTGGTGAGGTTGGGGGAGCAAACGCAGAGCCTTTAAAGTAATACTGCCTGTTACCCATCCCATGGGTCCCAAATCTCCAGGTTCAAGGGCATCTTCCTACCTCGAAAACATGCATGAGAAACCCAGAAGGTGGTACACCGTGTGATCGGGAAAGGTTTCTAACACGCGCCTCATTTCTCATCTCCTTGTGCTCGGGTTCGCCATTCCAGCCGCTTTACTAGCAATCTCCCTCCTTGGAGAATCAGCACCTGTAACCTCCCGTTCCGTACAGCTTGCAATTTGTCCTGAGGATGAACGGGAAGAGGGGGAGCCAATGAGAGACTAGCTCTAGGTGTTGGGACAGGCACAGGTCACTCTATTTTCCCATCAGGAAGAAGAATTAACCACAGGCTCAGCCTGCCGCCCGGAAGCAGAATAGGGCCTGAGGCAATCCTGCGCTTTTGCGGCCAGCTCCCAAAAAAGCGAGTTGAAAAATGGAGCTCAGGGGCACTGCAATTCACAAACCTGCAGAGTTATAAATGATACCTCTCGTCCACAAATATATTGAGGGAAGGCAACGAAGAGGATCTGAAAGCAAGGCAGAATTGCAGGAAACAGATTTCAGGAGGTCGATTCGAATCGCCTTTAAAGCACATGAAAAGCGGCAAAACGTCGACAATGATGCCCTTGGCCAAAAAGGGCGTATGCGTTTTTTCCTGAATATATTCAGGAAAAAACGCATACGCCCTTTTTGGCCAACCAAGCAACCTGGAAAGGCAAATCAGCGCTACAAAGAAGTCTCGCTTCCCATCGGTCAAAAGGGCCATGCGGAAAAAAGTGTCAAAACCAGAAATGCAGAACAGGCCATGGAGAAATGGGAGCCTTGCTACGCTGATGGGCGGGATGTAAATTGCCAACAGCCACTCTGGAGAAGTGTACGGTGTGTCCTGAAACATCGAAAAAACACAGCTTAGAGCGCATAGGGCACTTCCACTCATGGGCGTATAAATGGGGAAAACTAAAAATCAGCAAGACACAGGCACCCCAAAGTTTAGGGCTGCTCTGTTGACAAGAACCTCCACTTCATGACACCTCAAATATCCCAGGAAAGAGAAAAATGGATAAAGAAGTGGTGGTCCTTATGTACAATGGAATATCACTCAGCCATGAAATCAATGTCATAAGGCTAGTAGCAGCATGATGAGTGGCTTTAGCTACGACGATTCTAAGTGAAATAAGTCACACAGAAAAAGACACTTATCATAAGCTATCACTTATAGAGGGAATGTAAAAACCGCTACACTTGAACTGAATTACAAAACAGAACAGAGTCACACGTTGAGAAAACACACTATGGCTGCTTAACGGGAAAGGTGGGGTGGGGTGATGCATAAAACAAGGGTTTCAAATGAGCTCAGATACCGTTCCATAAACCCAATATGTCATAGAAAGACCTACTCCTTGCTCAGTGAACTGGACTCAACACCCCCTATTCACCGCACAAGAATATATCTGACTAGTAAGAATCTTAAAACCTATGTATTGCTATCTCTCTGGAAGTGAGTCAAGTGGGTGTAAAGCGGCAGAAACACAGCCGTGAAAAGCAGCTAAACCCCATTATAAAAATTAAATTACTTTTAAAAACCCGTTAAACAAAGACAGTGAAAGAGAGAGAAATTCTTACAAAATTCGTTCAGGGGCTGTGATGCAACCTGGATTGACCATATCTAGACCCACAGCTGGAGGAGACATAAGAGTGGACACTCTCGGGGTTGAGAGGTTTGGTGAGGTTGGGGGAGCAAACGCAGAGCCTTTAAAGTAATACTGCCTGTTACCCATCCCATGGGTCCCAAATCTCCAGGTTCAAGGGCATCTTCCTACCTCGAAAACATGCATGAGAAACCCAGAAGGTGGTACACCGTGTGATCGGGAAAGGTTTCTAAAACGCGCCTCATTTCTCATCTCCTTGTGCTCGGGTTCGTCATTCCAGCCGCTTTACTAGCAATCTCCCTCCTTGGAGAATCAGCACCTTTAACCTCCCGTTCCGTACAGCTTGCAATTTGTCCTGAGGATGAACGGGAAGAGGGGGAGCCAATGAGAGACTAGCTCTAGGTGTTGGGACAGGCACAGGTCACTCTATTTTCCCATCAGGAAGAAGAATTAACCACAGGCTCAGCCTGCCGCCCGGAAGCAGAATAGGGCCTGAGGCAATCCTGCGCTTTTGCGGCCAGCTCCCAAAAAAGCGAGTTGAAAAATGGAGCTCAGGGGCACTGCAATTCACAAACCTGCAGAGTTATAAATGATAACTCTCGTCCACAAATATATTGAGGGAAGGCAACGAAGAGGATCTGAAAGCAAGGCAGAATTGCAGGAAACAGATTTCAGGAGGTCGATTCGAATCGCCTTTAAAGCACATGAAAAGCGGCAAAACGTCGACAATGATGCCCTTGGCCAAAAAGGGCCTATGCGTTTTTTCCTGAATATATTCAGGAAAAAACGCATACGCCCTTTTTGGCCAACCAAGCAACCTGGAAAGGCAAATCAGCGCTACAAAGAAGTCTCGCTTCCCATCGGTCAAAAGGGCCATGCGGAAAAAAGTGTCAAAACCAGAAATGCAGAACAGGCCATGGAGAAATGGAAGCCTTGCTACGCTGATGGGCGGGATGTAAATTGCCAACAGCCACTCTGGAGAAGTGTACGGTGTGTCCTGAAACATCGAAAAAACACAGCTTAGAGCGCATAGGGCACTTCCACTCATGGGCGTATAAATGGGGAAAACTAAAAATCAGCAAGACACAGGCACCCCAAAGTTTAGGGCTGCTCTGTTGACAAGAACCTCCACTTCATGACACCTCAAATATCCCAGGAAAGAGAAAAATGGATAAAGAAGTGGTGGTCCTTATGTACAATGGAATATCACTCAGCCATGAAATCAATGTCATAAGGCTAGTAGCAGCATGATGAGTGGCTTTAGCTACGACGATTCTAAGTGAAATAAGTCACACAGAAAACGACACTTATCATAAGCTATCACTTATAGAGGGAATGTAAAAACCGCTACACTTGAACTGAATTACAAAACAGAACAGAGTCACACGTTGAGAAAACACACTATGGCTGCTTAACGGGAAAGGTGGGGTGGGGTGATGCATAAAACAAGGGTTTCAAATGAGCTCAGATACCGTTCCATAAACCCAATATGTCATAGAAAGACCTACTCCTTGCTCAGTGAACTGGACTCAACACCCCCTATTCACCGCACAAGAATATATCTGACTAGTAAGAATCTTAAAACCTATGTATTGATATCTCTCTGGAAATGAGTCAAGTGGGTGTAAAGCGGCAGAAACACAGCCGTGAAAAGCGGCTAAACCCCATTATAAAAATAAATTACTTTTAAAAACCCGTGAAACAAAGACAGTGAAAGAGAGAGAAATTCTTACAAAATTCGTTCAGGGGCTGTGATGCAACCTGGATTGACCATATCTAGACCCACAGCTGGAGGAGACATAAGGGTGGACACTCTCGGGGCTGAGAGGTTTGGTGAGGTTGGGGGAGCAAACGCAGAGCCTTTAAAGTAATACTGCCTGTTACCCATCCCATGGGTCCCAAATCTCCAGGTTCAAGGGCATCTTCCTACCTCGAAAACATGCATGAGAAACCCAGAAGGTGGTACACCGTGTGATCGGGAAAGGTTTCTAACACGCGCCTCATTTCTCATCTCCTTGTGCTCGGGTTCGCCATTCCAGCCGCTTTACTAGCAATCTCCCTCCTTGGAGAATCAGCACCTGTAACCTCCCGTTCCGTACAGCTTGCAATTTGTCCTGAGGATGAACGGGAAGAGGGGGAGCCAATGAGAGACTAGCTCTAGGTGTTGGGACAGGCACAGGTCACTCTATTTTCCCATCAGGAAGAAGAATTAACCACAGGCTCAGCCTGCCGCCCGGAAGCAGAATAGGGCCTGAGGCAATCCTGCGCTTTTGCGGCCAGCTCCCAAAAAAGCGAGTTGAAAAATGGAGCTCAGGGGCACTGCAATTCACAAACCTGCAGAGTTATAAATGATACCTCTCGTCCACAAATATATTGAGGGAAGGCAACGAAGAGGATCTGAAAGCAAGGCAGAATTGCAGGAAACAGATTTCAGGAGGTCGATTCGAATCGCCTTTAAAGCACATGAAAAGCGGCAAAACGTCGACAATGATGCCCTTGGCCAAAAAGGGCGTATGCGTTTTTTCCTGAATATATTCAGGAAAAAACGCATACGCCCTTTTTGGCCAACCAAGCAACCTGGAAAGGCAAATCAGCGCTACAAAGAAGTCTCGCTTCCCATCGGTCAAAAGGGCCATGCGGAAAAAAGTGTCAAAACCAGAAATGCAGAACAGGCCATGGAGAAATGGGAGCCTTGCTACGCTGATGGGCGGGATGTAAATTGCCAACAGCCACTCTGGAGAAGTGTACGGTGTGTCCTGAAACATCGAAAAAACACAGCTTAGAGCGCATAGGGCACTTCCACTCATGGGCGTATAAATGGGGAAAACTAAAAATCAGCAAGACACAGGCACCCCAAAGTTTAGGGCTGCTCTGTTGACAAGAACCTCCACTTCATGACACCTCAAATATCCCAGGAAAGAGAAAAATGGATAAAGAAGTGGTGGTCCTTATGTACAATGGAATATCACTCAGCCATGAAATCAATGTCATAAGGCTAGTAGCAGCATGATGAGTGGCTTTAGCTACGACGATTCTAAGTGAAATAAGTCACACAGAAAAAGACACTTATCATAAGCTATCACTTATAGAGGGAATGTAAAAACCGCTACACTTGAACTGAATTACAAAACAGAACAGAGTCACACGTTGAGAAAACACACTATGGCTGCTTAACGGGAAAGGTGGGGTGGGGTGATGCATAAAACAAGGGTTTCAAATGAGCTCAGATACCGTTCCATAAACCCAATATGTCATAGAAAGACCTACTCCTTGCTCAGTGAACTGGACTCAACACCCCCTATTCACCGCACAAGAATATATCTGACTAGTAAGAAACTTAAAACCTATGTATTGATATCTCTCTGGAAGTGGGTCAAGTGGGTGTAAAGCGGCAGAAACACAGCCGTGAAAAGCGGCTAAACCCCATTATAAAAATAAATTACTTTTAAAAACCCGTGAAACAAAGACAGTGAAAGAGAGAGAAATTCTTACAAAATTCGTTCAGGGGCTGTGATGCAACCTGGATTGACCATATCTAGACCCACAGCTGGAGGAGACATAAGGGTGGACACTCTCGGGGCTGAGAGGTTTGGTGAGGTTGGGGGAGCAAACGCAGAGCCTTTAAAGTAATACTGCCTGTTACCCATCCCATGGGTCCCAAATCTCCAGGTTCAAGGGCATCTTCCTACCTCGAAAACATGCATGAGAAACCCAGAAGATGGTACACCGTGTGATCGGGAAAGGTTTCTAAAACGCGCCTCATTTCTCATCTCCTTGTGCTCGGGTTCGTCATTCCAGCCGCTTTACTAGCAATCTCCCTCCTTGGAGAATCAGCACCTGTAACCTCCCGTTCCGTACAGCTTGCAATTTGTCCTGAGGATGAACGGGAAGAGGGGGAGCCAATGAGAGACTAGCTCTAGGTGTTGGGACAGGCACAGGTCACTCTATTTTCCCATCAGGAAGAAGAATTAACCACAGGCTCAGCCTGCCGCCCGGAAGCAGAATAGGGCCTGAGGCAATCCTGCGCTTTTGCGGCCAGCTCCCAAAAAAGCGAGTTGAAAAATGGAGCTCAGGGGCACTGCAATTCACAAACCTGCAGAGTTATAAATGATAACTCTCGTCCACAAATATATTGAGGGAAGGCAACGAAGAGGATCTGAAAGCAAGGCAGAATTGCAGGAAACAGATTTCAGGAGGTCGATTCGAATCGCCTTTAAAGCACATGAAAAGCGGCAAAACGTCGACAATGATGCCCTTGGCCAAAAAGGGCCTATGCGTTTTTTCCTGAATATATTCAGGAAAAAACGCATACGCCCTTTTTGGCCAACCAAGCAACCTGGAAAGGCAAATCAGCGCTACAAAGAAGTCTCGCTTCCCATCGGTCAAAAGGGCCATGCGGAAAAAAGTGTCAAAACCAGAAATGCAGAACAGGCCATGGAGAAATGGGAGCCTTGCTACGCTGATGGGCGGGATGTAAATTGCCAACAGCCACTCTGGAGAAGTGTACGGTGTGTCCTGAAACATCGAAAAAACACAGCTTAGAGCGCATAGGGCACTTCCACTCATGGGCGTATAAATGGGGAAAACTAAAAATCAGCAAGACACAGGCACCCCAAAGTTTAGGGCTGCTCTGTTGACAAGAACCTCCACTTCATGACACCTCAAATATCCCAGGAAAGAGAAAAATGGATAAAGAAGTGGTGGTCCTTATGTACAATGGAATATCACTCAGCCATGAAATCAATGTCATAAGGCTAGTAGCAGCATGATGAGTGGCTTTAGCTACGACGATTCTAAGTGAAATAAGTCACACAGAAAAAGACACTTATCATAAGCTATCACTTATAGAGGGAATGTAAAAACCGCTACACTTGAACTGAATTACAAAACAGAACAGAGTCACACGTTGAGAAAACACACTATGGCTGCTTAACGGGAAAGGTGGGGTGGGGTGATGCATAAAACAAGGGTTTCAAATGAGCTCAGATACCGTTCCATAAACCCAATATGTCATAGAAAGACCTACTCCTTGCTCAGTGAACTGGACTCAACACCCCCTATTCACCGCACAAGAATATATCTGACTAGTAAGAAACTTAAAACCTATGTATTGATATCTCTCTGGAAGTAGGTCAAGTGGGTGTAAAGCGGCAGAAACACAGCCGTGAAAAGCGGCTAAACCCCATTATAAAAATAAATTACTTTTAAAAACCCGTGAAACAAAGACAGTGAAAGAGAGAGAAATTCTTACAAAATTCGTTCAGGGGCTGTGATGCAACCTGGATTGACCATATCTAGACCCACAGCTGGAGGAGACATAAGGGTGGACACTCTCGGGGCTGAGAGGTTTGGTGAGGTTGGGGGAGCAAACGCAGAGCCTTTAAAGTAATACTGCCTGTTACCCATCCCATGGGTCCCAAATCTCCAGGTTCAAGGGCATCTTCCTACCTCGAAAACATGCATGAGAAACCCAGAAGGTGGTACACCGTGTGATCGGGAAAGGTTTCTAAAACGCGCCTCATTTCTCATCTCCTTGTGCTCGGGTTCGTCATTCCAGCCGCTTTACTAGCAATCTCCCTCCTTGGAGAATCAGCACCTGTAACCTCCCGTTCCGTACAGCTTGCAATTTGTCCTGAGGATGAACGGGAAGAGGGGGAGCCAATGAGAGACTAGCTGTAGGTGTTGGGACAGGCACAGGTCACTCTATTTTCCCATCAGGAAGAAGAATTAACCACAGGCTCAGCCTGCCGCCCAGAAGCAGAATAGGGCCTGAGGCAATCCTGCGCTTTTGCGGCCAGCTCCCAAAAAAGCGAGTTGAAAAATGGAGCTCAGGGGCACTGCAATTCACAAACCTGCAGAGTTATAAATGATACCTCTCGTCCACAAATATATTGAGGGAAGGCAACGAAGAGGATCTGAAAGCAAGGCAGAATTGCAGGAAACAGATTTCAGGAGGTCGATTCGAATCGCCTTTAAAGCACACGAAAAGCGGCAAAACGTCGACAATGATGCCCTTGGCCAAAAAGGGCGTATGCGTTTTTTCCTGAATATATTCAGGAAAAAACGCATACGCCCTTTTTGGCCAACCAAGCAACCTGGAAAGGCAAATCAGCGCTACAAAGAAGTCTCGCTTCCCATCGGTCAAAAGGGCCATGCGGAAAAAAGTGTCAAAACCAGAAATGCAGAACAGGCCATGGAGAAATGGGAGCCTTGCTACGCTGATGGGCGGGATGTAAATTGCCAACAGCCACTCTGGAGAAGTGTACGGTGTGTCCTGAAACATCGAAAAAACACAGCTTAGAGCGCATAGGGCACTTCCACTCATGGGCGTATAAATGGGGAAAACTAAAAATCAGCAAGACACAGGCACCCCAAAGTTTAGGGCTGCTCTGTTGACAAGAACCTCCACTTCATGACACCTCAAATATCCCAGGAAAGAGAAAAATGGATAAAGAAGTGGTGGTCCTTATGTACAATGGAATATCACTCAGCCATGAAATCAATGTCATAAGGCTAGTAGCAGCATGATGAGTGGCTTTAGCTACGACGATTCTAAGTGAAATAAGTCACACAGAAAAAGACACTTATCATAAGCTATCACTTATAGAGGGAATGTAAAAACCGCTACACTTGAACTGAATTACAAAACAGAACAGAGTCACACGTTGAGAAAACACACTATGGCTGCTTAACGGGAAAGGTGGGGTGGGGTGATGCATAAAACAAGGGTTTCAAATGAGCTCAGATACCGTTCCATAAACCCAATATGTCATAGAAAGACCTACTCCTTGCTCAGTGAACTGGACTCAACACCCCCTATTCACCGCACAAGAATATATCTGACTAGTAAGAAACTTAAAACCTATGTATTGATATCTCTCTGGAAGTGAGTCAAGTGGGTGTAAAGCGGCAGAAACACAGCCGTGAAAAGCGGCTAAACCCCATTATAAAAATAAATTACTTTTAAAAACCCGTGAAACAAAGACAGTGAAAGAGAGAGAAATTCTTACAAAATTCGTTCAGGGGCTGTGATGCAACCTGGATTGACCATATCTAGACCCACAGCTGGAGGAGACATAAGGGTGGACACTCTCGGGGCTGAGAGGTTTGGTGAGGTTGGGGGAGCAAACGCAGAGCCTTTAAAGTAATACTGCCTGTTACCCATCCCATGGGTCCCAAATCTCCAGGTTCAAGGGCATCTTCCTACCTCGAAAACATGCATGAGAAACCCAGAAGGTGGTACACCGTGTGATCGGGAAAGGTTTCTAACACGCACCTCATTTCTCATCTCCCTTTTGCTCGGGTTCGCCATTCCAGCCGCTTTACTAGCAATCTCCCTCCTTGGAGAATCAGCACCTGTAACCTCCCGTTCCGTACAGCTTGCAATTTGTCCTGAGGATGAACGGGAAGAGGGGGAGCCAATGAGAGACTAGCTCTAGGTGTTGGGACAGGCACAGCTCACTATTTTCCCATCAGGAAGAAGAATTAACCACAGGCTCAGCCTGCCGCCCGGAAGCAGAATAGGGCCTGAGGCAATCCTGCGCTTTTGCGGCCAGCTCCCAAACAAGCGAGTTGAAAAATGGAGCTCAGGGGCACTGCAATTCACAAACCTGCAGAGTTATAAATGATACCTCTCGTCCACAAATATATTGAGCGAAGGCAACGAAGAGGATCTGAAAGCAAGGCAGAATTGCAGGAAACAGATTTCAGGAGGTCGATTCGAATCGCCTTTAAAGCACAAGAAAAGCGGCAAAACGTCGACAATGATGCCCTTGGCCAAAGAGGGAGTATGCGTTTTTTCCTGAATATATTCAGGAAAAAACGCATACGCCCTTTTTGGCCAACCAAACAACCTGGAAAGGCAAATCAGCGCTACAAAGAAGTCTCGCTTCCCATCGGTCAAAAGGGCCATGCGGAAAAAAGTGTCAAAACCAGAAATGCAGAACAGGCCATGGAGAAATGGGAGCCTTGCTACGCTGATGGGCGGGATGTAAATTGCCAACAGCCACTCTGGAGAAGTGTACGGTGTGTCCTGAAACATCGAAAAAACACAGCTTAGAGCGCATAGGGCACTTCCACTCACGGGCGTATAAATTGGGAAAACTAAAAATCAGCAAGACACAGGCACCCCAAAGTTTAGGGCTGCTCTGTTGACAAGAACCTCCACTTCATGACACCTCAAATATCCCAGGAAAGAGAAAAATGGATAAAGAAGTGGTGGTCCTTATGTACAATGGAATATCACTCAGCCATGAAATCAATGTCATAAGGCTAGTAGCAGCATGATGAGTGGCTTTAGCAACGACGATTCTAAGTGAAATAAGTCACACAGAAAAAGACACTTATCATAAGCTATCACTTATAGAGGGAATGTAAAAACCGCTACACTTGAACTGAATTACAAAACAGAACAGAGTCACACGTTGAGAAAACACACTATGGCTGCTTAACGGGAAAGGTGGGGTGGGGTGATGCATAAAACAAGGGTTTCAAATGAGCTCAGATACCGTTCCATAAACCCAATATGTCATAGAAAGACCTACTGCTTGCTAAGTTAACTGGACTCCACACCCCCTATTCACCGCACAAGAATATATCTGACTAGTAAGAATCTTAAAACCTATGTATTGCTATCTCTCTGGAAGTGAGTCAAGTGGGTGTAAAGCGGCAGAAACACAGCCGTGAAAAGCAGCTAAACCCCATTATAAAAATTAAATTACTTTTAAAAACCCGTGAAACAAAGACAGTGAAAGAGAGAGAAATTCTTACAAAATTCGTTCAGGGGCTGTGATGCAACCTGGATTGACCATATCTAGACCCACAGCTGGAGGAGACATAAGGGTGGACACTCTCGGGGTTGAGAGGTTTGGTGAGGTTGGGGGAGCAAACGCAGAGCCTTTAAAGTAATACTGCCTGTTACCCATCCCATGGGTCCCAAATCTCCAGGTTCAAGGGCATCTTCCTACCTCGAAAACATGCATGAGAAACCCAGAAGGTGGTACACCGTGTGATCGGGAAAGGTTTCTAAAACGCGCCTCATTTCTCATCTCCTTGTGCTCGGGTTCGTCATTCCAGCCGCTTTACTAGCAATCTCCCTCCTTGGAGAATCAGCACCTTTAACCTCCCGTTCCGTACAGCTTGCAATTTGTCCTGAGGATGAACGGGAAGAGGGGGAGCCAATGAGAGACTAGCTCTAGGTGTTGGGACAGGCACAGGTCACTCTATTTTCCCATCAGGAAGAAGAATTAACCACAGGCTCAGCCTGCCGCCCGGAAGCAGAATAGGGCCTGAGGCAATCCTGCGCTTTTGCGGCCAGCTCCCAAAAAAGCGAGTTGAAAAATGGAGCTCAGGGGCACTGCAATTCACAAACCTGCAGAGTTATAAATGATAACTCTCGTCCACAAATATATTGAGGGAAGGCAACGAAGAGGATCTGAAAGCAAGGCAGAATTGCAGGAAACAGATTTCAGGAGGTCGATTCGAATCGCCTTTAAAGCACATGAAAAGCGGCAAAACGTCGACAATGATGCCCTTGGCCAAAAAGGGCCTATGCGTTTTTTCCTGAATATATTCAGGAAAAAACGCATACGCCCTTTTTGGCCAACCAAGCAACCTGGAAAGGCAAATCAGCGCTACAAAGAAGTCTCGCTTCCCATCGGTCAAAAGGGCCATGCGGAAAAAAGTGTCAAAACCAGAAATGCAGAACAGGCCATGGAGAAATGGGAGCCTTGCTACGCTGATGGGCGGGATGTAAATTGCCAACAGCCACTCTGGAGAAGTGTACGGTGTGTCCTGAAACATCGAAAAAACACAGCTTAGAGCGCATAGGGCACTTCCACTCATGGGCGTATAAATGGGGAAAACTAAAAATCAGCAAGACACAGGCACCCCAAAGTTTAGGGCTGCTCTGTTGACAAGAACCTCCACTTCATGACACCTCAAATATCCCAGGAAAGAGAAAAATGGATAAAGAAGTGGTGGTCCTTATGTACAATGGAATATCACTCAGCCATGAAATCAATGTCATAAGGCTAGTAGCAGCATGATGAGTGGCTTTAGCTACGACGATTCTAAGTGAAATAAGTCACACAGAAAACGACACTTATCATAAGCTATCACTTATAGAGGGAATGTAAAAACCGCTACACTTGAACTGAATTACAAAACAGAACAGAGTCACACGTTGAGAAAACACACTATGGCTGCTTAACGGGAAAGGTGGGGTGGGGTGATGCATAAAACAAGGGTTTCAAATGAGCTCAGATACCGTTCCATAAACCCAATATGTCATAGAAAGACCTACTCCTTGCTCAGTGAACTGGACTCAACACCCCCTATTCACCGCACAAGAATATATCTGACTAGTAAGAATCTTAAAACCTATGTATTGATATCTCTCTGGAAATGAGTCAAGTGGGTGTAAAGCGGCAGAAACACAGCCGTGAAAAGCGGCTAAACCCCATTATAAAAATAAATTACTTTTAAAAACCCGTGAAACAAAGACAGTGAAAGAGAGAGAAATTCTTACAAAATTCGTTCAGGGGCTGTGATGCAACCTGGATTGACCATATCTAGACCCACAGCTGGAGGAGACATAAGGGTGGACACTCTCGGGGCTGAGAGGTTTGGTGAGGTTGGGGGAGCAAACGCAGAGCCTTTAAAGTAATACTGCCTGTTACCCATCCCATGGGTCCCAAATCTCCAGGTTCAAGGGCATCTTCCTACCTCGAAAACATGCATGAGAAACCCAGAAGGTGGTACACCGTGTGATCGGGAAAGGTTTCTAACACGCGCCTCATTTCTCATCTCCTTGTGCTCGGGTTCGCCATTCCAGCCGCTTTACTAGCAATCTCCCTCCTTGGAGAATCAGCACCTGTAACCTCCCGTTCCGTACAGCTTGCAATTTGTCCTGAGGATGAACGGGAAGAGGGGGAGCCAATGAGAGACTAGCTCTAGGTGTTGGGACAGGCACAGGTCACTCTATTTTCCCATCAGGAAGAAGAATTAACCACAGGCTCAGCCTGCCGCCCGGAAGCAGAATAGGGCCTGAGGCAATCCTGCGCTTTTGCGGCCAGCTCCCAAAAAAGCGAGTTGAAAAATGGAGCTCAGGGGCACTGCAATTCACAAACCTGCAGAGTTATAAATGATACCTCTCGTCCACAAATATATTGAGGGAAGGCAACGAAGAGGATCTGAAAGCAAGGCAGAATTGCAGGAAACAGATTTCAGGAGGTCGATTCGAATCGCCTTTAAAGCACATGAAAAGCGGCAAAACGTCGACAATGATGCCCTTGGCCAAAAAGGGCGTATGCGTTTTTTCCTGAATATATTCAGGAAAAAACGCATACGCCCTTTTTGGCCAACCAAGCAACCTGGAAAGGCAAATCAGCGCTACAAAGAAGTCTCGCTTCCCATCGGTCAAAAGGGCCATGCGGAAAAAAGTGTCAAAACCAGAAATGCAGAACAGGCCATGGAGAAATGGGAGCCTTGCTACGCTGATGGGCGGGATGTAAATTGCCAACAGCCACTCTGGAGAAGTGTACGGTGTGTCCTGAAACATCGAAAAAACACAGCTTAGAGCGCATAGGGCACTTCCACTCATGGGCGTATAAATGGGGAAAACTAAAAATCAGCAAGACACAGGCACCCCAAAGTTTAGGGCTGCTCTGTTGACAAGAACCTCCACTTCATGACACCTCAAATATCCCAGGAAAGAGAAAAATGGATAAAGAAGTGGTGGTCCTTATGTACAATGGAATATCACTCAGCCATGAAATCAATGTCATAAGGCTAGTAGCAGCATGATGAGTGGCTTTAGCTACGACGATTCTAAGTGAAATAAGTCACACAGAAAAAGACACTTATCATAAGCTATCACTTATAGAGGGAATGTAAAAACCGCTACACTTGAACTGAATTACAAAACAGAACAGAGTCACACGTTGAGAAAACACACTATGGCTGCTTAACGGGAAAGGTGGGGTGGGGTGATGCATAAAACAAGGGTTTCAAATGAGCTCAGATACCGTTCCATAAACCCAATATGTCATAGAAAGACCTACTCCTTGCTCAGTGAACTGGACTCAACACCCCCTATTCACCGCACAAGAATATATCTGACTAGTAAGAAACTTAAAACCTATGTATTGATATCTCTCTGGAAGTGGGTCAAGTGGGTGTAAAGCGGCAGAAACACAGCCGTGAAAAGCGGCTAAACCCCATTATAAAAATAAATTACTTTTAAAAACCCGTGAAACAAAGACAGTGAAAGAGAGAGAAATTCTTACAAAATTCGTTCAGGGGCTGTGATGCAACCTGGATTGACCATATCTAGACCCACAGCTGGAGGAGACATAAGGGTGGACACTCTCGGGGCTGAGAGGTTTGGTGAGGTTGGGGGAGCAAACGCAGAGCCTTTAAAGTAATACTGCCTGTTACCCATCCCATGGGTCCCAAATCTCCAGGTTCAAGGGCATCTTCCTACCTCGAAAACATGCATGAGAAACCCAGAAGATGGTACACCGTGTGATCGGGAAAGGTTTCTAAAACGCGCCTCATTTCTCATCTCCTTGTGCTCGGGTTCGTCATTCCAGCCGCTTTACTAGCAATCTCCCTCCTTGGAGAATCAGCACCTGTAACCTCCCGTTCCGTACAGCTTGCAATTTGTCCTGAGGATGAACGGGAAGAGGGGGAGCCAATGAGAGACTAGCTCTAGGTGTTGGGACAGGCACAGGTCACTCTATTTTCCCATCAGGAAGAAGAATTAACCACAGGCTCAGCCTGCCGCCCGGAAGCAGAATAGGGCCTGAGGCAATCCTGCGCTTTTGCGGCCAGCTCCCAAAAAAGCGAGTTGAAAAATGGAGCTCAGGGGCACTGCAATTCACAAACCTGCAGAGTTATAAATGATAACTCTCGTCCACAAATATATTGAGGGAAGGCAACGAAGAGGATCTGAAAGCAAGGCAGAATTGCAGGAAACAGATTTCAGGAGGTCGATTCGAATCGCCTTTAAAGCACATGAAAAGCGGCAAAACGTCGACAATGATGCCCTTGGCCAAAAAGGGCCTATGCGTTTTTTCCTGAATATATTCAGGAAAAAACGCATACGCCCTTTTTGGCCAACCAAGCAACCTGGAAAGGCAAATCAGCGCTACAAAGAAGTCTCGCTTCCCATCGGTCAAAAGGGCCATGCGGAAAAAAGTGTCAAAACCAGAAATGCAGAACAGGCCATGGAGAAATGGGAGCCTTGCTACGCTGATGGGCGGGATGTAAATTGCCAACAGCCACTCTGGAGAAGTGTACGGTGTGTCCTGAAACATCGAAAAAACACAGCTTAGAGCGCATAGGGCACTTCCACTCATGGGCGTATAAATGGGGAAAACTAAAAATCAGCAAGACACAGGCACCCCAAAGTTTAGGGCTGCTCTGTTGACAAGAACCTCCACTTCATGACACCTCAAATATCCCAGGAAAGAGAAAAATGGATAAAGAAGTGGTGGTCCTTATGTACAATGGAATATCACTCAGCCATGAAATCAATGTCATAAGGCTAGTAGCAGCATGATGAGTGGCTTTAGCTACGACGATTCTAAGTGAAATAAGTCACACAGAAAAAGACACTTATCATAAGCTATCACTTATAGAGGGAATGTAAAAACCGCTACACTTGAACTGAATTACAAAACAGAACAGAGTCACACGTTGAGAAAACACACTATGGCTGCTTAACGGGAAAGGTGGGGTGGGGTGATGCATAAAACAAGGGTTTCAAATGAGCTCAGATACCGTTCCATAAACCCAATATGTCATAGAAAGACCTACTCCTTGCTCAGTGAACTGGACTCAACACCCCCTATTCACCGCACAAGAATATATCTGACTAGTAAGAAACTTAAAACCTATGTATTGATATCTCTCTGGAAGTAGGTCAAGTGGGTGTAAAGCGGCAGAAACACAGCCGTGAAAAGCGGCTAAACCCCATTATAAAAATAAATTACTTTTAAAAACCCGTGAAACAAAGACAGTGAAAGAGAGAGAAATTCTTACAAAATTCGTTCAGGGGCTGTGATGCAACCTGGATTGACCATATCTAGACCCACAGCTGGAGGAGACATAAGGGTGGACACTCTCGGGGCTGAGAGGTTTGGTGAGGTTGGGGGAGCAAACGCAGAGCCTTTAAAGTAATACTGCCTGTTACCCATCCCATGGGTCCCAAATCTCCAGGTTCAAGGGCATCTTCCTACCTCGAAAACATGCATGAGAAACCCAGAAGGTGGTACACCGTGTGATCGGGAAAGGTTTCTAAAACGCGCCTCATTTCTCATCTCCTTGTGCTCGGGTTCGTCATTCCAGCCGCTTTACTAGCAATCTCCCTCCTTGGAGAATCAGCACCTGTAACCTCCCGTTCCGTACAGCTTGCAATTTGTCCTGAGGATGAACGGGAAGAGGGGGAGCCAATGAGAGACTAGCTGTAGGTGTTGGGACAGGCACAGGTCACTCTATTTTCCCATCAGGAAGAAGAATTAACCACAGGCTCAGCCTGCCGCCCAGAAGCAGAATAGGGCCTGAGGCAATCCTGCGCTTTTGCGGCCAGCTCCCAAAAAAGCGAGTTGAAAAATGGAGCTCAGGGGCACTGCAATTCACAAACCTGCAGAGTTATAAATGATACCTCTCGTCCACAAATATATTGAGGGAAGGCAACGAAGAGGATCTGAAAGCAAGGCAGAATTGCAGGAAACAGATTTCAGGAGGTCGATTCGAATCGCCTTTAAAGCACACGAAAAGCGGCAAAACGTCGACAATGATGCCCTTGGCCAAAAAGGGCGTATGCGTTTTTTCCTGAATATATTCAGGAAAAAACGCATACGCCCTTTTTGGCCAACCAAGCAACCTGGAAAGGCAAATCAGCGCTACAAAGAAGTCTCGCTTCCCATCGGTCAAAAGGGCCATGCGGAAAAAAGTGTCAAAACCAGAAATGCAGAACAGGCCATGGAGAAATGGGAGCCTTGCTACGCTGATGGGCGGGATGTAAATTGCCAACAGCCACTCTGGAGAAGTGTACGGTGTGTCCTGAAACATCGAAAAAACACAGCTTAGAGCGCATAGGGCACTTCCACTCATGGGCGTATAAATGGGGAAAACTAAAAATCAGCAAGACACAGGCACCCCAAAGTTTAGGGCTGCTCTGTTGACAAGAACCTCCACTTCATGACACCTCAAATATCCCAGGAAAGAGAAAAATGGATAAAGAAGTGGTGGTCCTTATGTACAATGGAATATCACTCAGCCATGAAATCAATGTCATAAGGCTAGTAGCAGCATGATGAGTGGCTTTAGCTACGACGATTCTAAGTGAAATAAGTCACACAGAAAAAGACACTTATCATAAGCTATCACTTATAGAGGGAATGTAAAAACCGCTACACTTGAACTGAATTACAAAACAGAACAGAGTCACACGTTGAGAAAACACACTATGGCTGCTTAACGGGAAAGGTGGGGTGGGGTGATGCATAAAACAAGGGTTTCAAATGAGCTCAGATACCGTTCCATAAACCCAATATGTCATAGAAAGACCTACTCCTTGCTCAGTGAACTGGACTCAACACCCCCTATTCACCGCACAAGAATATATCTGACTAGTAAGAAACTTAAAACCTATGTATTGATATCTCTCTGGAAGTGAGTCAAGTGGGTGTAAAGCGGCAGAAACACAGCCGTGAAAAGCGGCTAAACCCCATTATAAAAATAAATTACTTTTAAAAACCCGTGAAACAAAGACAGTGAAAGAGAGAGAAATTCTTACAAAATTCGTTCAGGGGCTGTGATGCAACCTGGATTGACCATATCTAGACCCACAGCTGGAGGAGACATAAGGGTGGACACTCTCGGGGCTGAGAGGTTTGGTGAGGTTGGGGGAGCAAACGCAGAGCCTTTAAAGTAATACTGCCTGTTACCCATCCCATGGGTCCCAAATCTCCAGGTTCAAGGGCATCTTCCTACCTCGAAAACATGCATGAGAAACCCAGAAGGTGGTACACCGTGTGATCGGGAAAGGTTTCTAACACGCACCTCATTTCTCATCTCCCTTTTGCTCGGGTTCGCCATTCCAGCCGCTTTACTAGCAATCTCCCTCCTTGGAGAATCAGCACCTGTAACCTCCCGTTCCGTACAGCTTGCAATTTGTCCTGAGGATGAACGGGAAGAGGGGGAGCCAATGAGAGACTAGCTCTAGGTGTTGGGACAGGCACAGCTCACTATTTTCCCATCAGGAAGAAGAATTAACCACAGGCTCAGCCTGCCGCCCGGAAGCAGAATAGGGCCTGAGGCAATCCTGCGCTTTTGCGGCCAGCTCCCAAACAAGCGAGTTGAAAAATGGAGCTCAGGGGCACTGCAATTCACAAACCTGCAGAGTTATAAATGATACCTCTCGTCCACAAATATATTGAGCGAAGGCAACGAAGAGGATCTGAAAGCAAGGCAGAATTGCAGGAAACAGATTTCAGGAGGTCGATTCGAATCGCCTTTAAAGCACAAGAAAAGCGGCAAAACGTCGACAATGATGCCCTTGGCCAAAGAGGGAGTATGCGTTTTTTCCTGAATATATTCAGGAAAAAACGCATACGCCCTTTTTGGCCAACCAAACAACCTGGAAAGGCAAATCAGCGCTACAAAGAAGTCTCGCTTCCCATCGGTCAAAAGGGCCATGCGGAAAAAAGTGTCAAAACCAGAAATGCAGAACAGGCCATGGAGAAATGGGAGCCTTGCTACGCTGATGGGCGGGATGTAAATTGCCAACAGCCACTCTGGAGAAGTGTACGGTGTGTCCTGAAACATCGAAAAAACACAGCTTAGAGCGCATAGGGCACTTCCACTCACGGGCGTATAAATTGGGAAAACTAAAAATCAGCAAGACACAGGCACCCCAAAGTTTAGGGCTGCTCTGTTGACAAGAACCTCCACTTCATGACACCTCAAATATCCCAGGAAAGAGAAAAATGGATAAAGAAGTGGTGGTCCTTATGTACAATGGAATATCACTCAGCCATGAAATCAATGTCATAAGGCTAGTAGCAGCATGATGAGTGGCTTTAGCAACGACGATTCTAAGTGAAATAAGTCACACAGAAAAAGACACTTATCATAAGCTATCACTTATAGAGGGAATGTAAAAACCGCTACACTTGAACTGAATTACAAAACAGAACAGAGTCACACGTTGAGAAAACACACTATGGCTGCTTAACGGGAAAGGTGGGGTGGGGTGATGCATAAAACAAGGGTTTCAAATGAGCTCAGATACCGTTCCATAAACCCAATATGTCATAGAAAGACCTACTGCTTGCTAAGTTAACTGGACTCCACACCCCCTATTCACCGCACAAGAATATATCTGACTAGTAAGAATCTTAAAACCTATGTATTGCTATCTCTCTGGAAGTGAGTCAAGTGGGTGTAAAGCGGCAGAAACACAGCCGTGAAAAGCAGCTAAACCCCATTATAAAAATTAAATTACTTTTAAAAACCCGTGAAACAAAGACAGTGAAAGAGAGAGAAATTCTTACAAAATTCGTTCAGGGGCTGTGATGCAACCTGGATTGACCATATCTAGACCCACAGCTGGAGGAGACATAAGGGTGGACACTCTCGGGGTTGAGAGGTTTGGTGAGGTTGGGGGAGCAAACGCAGAGCCTTTAAAGTAATACTGCCTGTTACCCATCCCATGGGTCCCAAATCTCCAGGTTCAAGGGCATCTTCCTACCTCGAAAACATGCATGAGAAACCCAGAAGGTGGTACACCGTGTGATCGGGAAAGGTTTCTAAAACGCGCCTCATTTCTCATCTCCTTGTGCTCGGGTTCGTCATTCCAGCCGCTTTACTAGCAATCTCCCTCCTTGGAGAATCAGCACCTTTAACCTCCCGTTCCGTACAGCTTGCAATTTGTCCTGAGGATGAACGGGAAGAGGGGGAGCCAATGAGAGACTAGCTCTAGGTGTTGGGACAGGCACAGGTCACTCTATTTTCCCATCAGGAAGAAGAATTAACCACAGGCTCAGCCTGCCGCCCGGAAGCAGAATAGGGCCTGAGGCAATCCTGCGCTTTTGCGGCCAGCTCCCAAAAAAGCGAGTTGAAAAATGGAGCTCAGGGGCACTGCAATTCACAAACCTGCAGAGTTATAAATGATACCTCTCGTCCACAAATATATTGAGGGAAGGCAACGAAGAGGATCTGAAAGCAAGGCAGAATTGCAGGAAACAGATTTCAGGAGGTCGATTCGAATCGCCTTTAAAGCACATGAAAAGCGGCAAAACGTCGACAATGATGCCCTTGGCCAAAAAGGGCCTATGCGTTTTTTCCTGAATATATTCAGGAAAAAACGCATACGCCCTTTTTGGCCAACCAAGCAACCTGGAAAGGCAAATCAGCGCTACAAAGAAGTCTCGCTTCCCATCGGTCAAAAGGGCCATGCGGAAAAAAGTGTCAAAACCAGAAATGCAGAACAGGCCATGGAGAAATGGGAGCCTTGCTACGCTGATGGGCGGGATGTAAATTGCCAACAGCCACTCTGGAGAAGTGTACGGTGTGTCCTGAAACATCGAAAAAACACAGCTTAGAGCGCATAGGGCACTTCCACTCATGGGCGTATAAATGGGGAAAACTAAAAATCAGCAAGACACAGGCACCCCAAAGTTGAGGGCTGCTCTGTTGACAAGAACCTCCACTTCATGACACCTCAAATATCCCAGGAAAGAGAAAAATGGATAAAGAAGTGGTGGTCCTTATGTACAATGGAATATCACTCAGCCATGAAATCAATGTCATAAGGCTAGTAGCAGCATGATGAGTGGCTTTAGCTACGACGATTCTAAGTGAAATAAGTCACACAGAAAAAGACACTTATCATAAGCTATCACTTATAGAGGGAATGTAAAAACCGCTACACTTGAACTGAATTACAAAACAGAACAGAGTCACACGTTGAGAAAACACACTATGGCTGCTTAACGGGAAAGGTGGGGTGGGGTGATGCATAAAACAAGGGTTTCAAATGAGCTCAGATACCGTTCCATAAACCCAATATGTCATAGAAAGACCTACTCCTTGCTCAGTGAACTGGACTCCACACCCCCTATTCACCGCACAAGAATATATCTGACTAGTAAGAATCTTAAAACCTATGTATTGCTATCTCTCTGGAAGTGAGTCAAGTGGGTGTAAAGCGGCAGAAACACAGCCGTGAAAAGCGGCTAAACCCCATTATAAAAATAAATTACTTTTAAAAACCCGTGAAACAAAGACAGTGAAAGAGAGAGAAATTCTTACAAAATTCGTTCAGGGGCTGTGATGCAACCTGGATTGACCATATCTAGACCCACAGCTGGATGAGACATAAGGGTGGACACTCTCGGGGTTGAGAGGTTTGGTGAGGTTGGGGGAGCAAACGCAGAGCCTTTAAAGTAATACTGCCTGTTTCCCATCCCATGGGTCCCAAATCTCCAGGTTCAAGGGCATCTTCCTACCTCGAAAACATGCATGAGAAACCCAGAAGGTGGTACACCGTGTGATCGGGAAAGGTTTCTAAAACGCGCCTCATTTCTCATCTCCTTGTGCTCGGGTTCGTCATTCCAGCCGCTTTACTAGCAATCTCCCTCCTTGGAGAATCAGCACCTTTAACCTCCCGTTCCGTACAGCTTGCAATTTGTCCTGAGGATGAACGGGAAGAGGGGGAGCCAATGAGAGACTAGCTCTAGGTGTTGGGACAGGCACAGGTCACTCTATTTTCCCATCAGGAAGAAGAATTAACCACAGGCTCAGCCTGCCGCCCGGAAGCAGAATAGGGCCTGAAGCAATCCTGCGCTTTTGCGGCCAGCTCCCAAAAAAGCGAGTTGAAAAATGGAGCTCAGGGGCACTGCAATTCACAAACCTGCAGAGTTATAAATGATAACTCTCGTCCACAAATATATTGAGGGAAGGCAACGAAGAGGATCTGAAAGCAAGGCAGAATTGCAGGAAACAGATTTCAGGAGGTCGATTCGAATCGCCTTTAAAGCACATGAAAAGCGGCAAAACGTCGACAATGATGCCCTTGGCCAAAAAGGGCCTATGCGTTTTTTCCTGAATATATTCAGGAAAAAACGCATACGCCCTTTTTGGCCAACCAAGCAACCTGGAAAGGCAAATCAGCGCTACAAAGAAGTCTCGCTTCCCATCGGTCAAAAGGGTCATGCGGAAAAAAGTGTCAAAACCAGAAATGCAGAACAGGCCATGGAGAAATGGGAGCCTTGCTACGCTGATGGGCGGGATGTAAATTGCCAACAGCCACTCTGGAGAAGTGTACGGTGTGTCCTGAAACATCGAAAAAACACAGCTTAGAGCGCATAGGGCACTTCCACTCATGGGCGTATAAATGGGGAAAACTAAAAATCAGCAAGACACAGGCACCCCAAAGTTTAGGGCTGCTCTGTTGACAAGAACCTCCACTTCATGACACCTCAAATATCCCAGGAAAGAGAAAAATGGATAAAGAAGTGGTGGTCCTTATGTACAATGGAATATCACTCAGCCATGAAATCAATGTCATAAGGCTAGTAGCAGCATGATGAGTGGCTTTAGCTACGACGATTCTAAGTGAAATAAGTCACACAGAAAAAGACACTTATCATAAGCTATCACTTATAGAGGGAATGTAAAAACCGCTACACTTGAACTGAATTACAAAACAGAACAGAGTCACACGTTGAGAAAACACACTATGGCTGCTTAACGGGAAAGGTGGGGTGGGGTGATGCATAAAACAAGGGTTTCAAATGAGCTCAGATACCATTCCATAAACCCAATATGTCATAGAAAGACCTACTCCTTGCTCAGTGAACTGGACTCCACACCCCCTATTCACCGCACAAGAATATATCTGACTAGTAAGAAACTTAAAACCTATGTATTGCTATCTCTCTGGAAGTGAATCAAGTGGGTGTAAAGCGGCAGAAACACAGCCGTGAAAAGCGGCTAAACGCCATTATAAAAATAAATTACTTTTAAAAACCCGTGAAACAAAGACAGTGAAAGAGAGAGAAATTCTTACAAAATTCGTTCAGGGGCTGTGATGCAACCTGGATTGACCATATCTAGACCCACAGCTGGATGATACATAAGGGTGGACACTCTCGGGGTTGAGAGGTTTGGTGAGGTTGGGGGAGCAAACGCAGAGCCTTTAAAGTAATACTGCCTGTTTCCCATCCCATGGGTCCCAAATCTCCAGGTTCAAGGGCATCTTCCTACCTCGAAAACATGCATGAGAAACCCAGAAGGTGGTACACCGTGTGATCGGGAAAGGTTTCTAAAACGCGCCTCATTTCTCATCTCCTTGTGCTCGGGTTCGTCATTCCAGCCGCTTTACTAGCAATCTCCCTCCTTGGAGAATCAGCACCTGTAACCTCCCGTTCCGTACAGCTTGCAATTTGTCCTGAGGATGAACGGGAAGAGGGGGAGCCAATGAGAGACTAGCTCTAGGTGTTGGGACAGGCACAGGTCACTCTATTTTCCCATCAGGAAGAAGAATTAACCACAGGCTCAGCCTGCCGCCCGGAAGCAGAATAGGGCCTGAGGCAATCCTGCGCTTTTGCGGCCAGCTCCCAAAAAAGCGAGTTGAAAAATGGAGCTCAGGGGCACTGCAATTCACAAACCTGCAGAGTTATAAATGATAACTCTCGTCCACAAATATATTGAGGGAAGGCAACGAAGAGGATCTGAAAGCAAGGCAGAATTGCAGGAAACAGATTTCAGGAGGTCGATTCGAATCGCCTTTAAAGCACATGAAAAGCGGCAAAACGTCGACAATGATGCCCTTGGCCAAAAAGGGCCTATGCGTTTTTTCCTGAATATATTCAGGAAAAAACGCATACGCCCTTTTTGGCCAACCAAGCAACCTGGAAAGGCAAATCAGCGCTACAAAGAAGTCTCGCTTCCCATCGGTCAAAAGGGCCATGCGGAAAAAAGTGTCAAAACCAGAAATGCAGAACAGGCCATGGAGAAATGGGAGCCTTGCTACGCTGATGGGCGGGATGTAAATTGCCAACAGCCACTCTGGAGAAGTGTACGGTGTGTCCTGAAACATCGAAAAAACACAGCTTAGAGCGCATAGGGCACTTCCACTCATGGGCGTATAAATGGGGAAAACTAAAAATCAGCAAGACACAGGCACCCCAAAGTTGAGGGCTGCTCTGTTGACAAGAACCTCCACTTCATGACACCTCAAATATCCCAGGAAAGAGAAAAATGGATAAAGAAGTGGTGGTCCTTATGTACAATGGAATATCACTCAGCCATGAAATCAATGTCATAAGGCTAGTAGCAGCATGATGAGTGGCTTTAGCTACGACGATTCTAAGTGAAATAAGTCACACAGAAAAAGACACTTATCATAAGCTATCACTTATAGAGGGAATGTAAAAACCGCTACACTTGAACTGAATTACAAAACAGAACAGAGTCACACGTTGAGAAAACACACTATGGCTGCTTAACGGGAAAGGTGGGGTGGGGTGATGCATAAAACAAGGGTTTCAAATGAGCTCAGATACCGTTCCATAAACCCAATATGTCATAGAAAGACCTACTCCTTGCTCAGTGAACTGGACTCAACACCCCCTATTCACCGCACAAGAATATATCTGACTAGTAAGAATCTTAAAACCTATGTATTGCTATCTCTCTGGAAGTGAGTCAAGTGGGTGTAAAGCGGCAGAAACACAGCCGTGAAAAGCGGCTAAACCCCATTATAAAAATAAATTACTTTTAAAAACCCGTGAAACAAAGACAGTGAAAGAGAGAGAAATTCTTACAAAATTCGTTCAGGGGCTGTGATGCAACCTGGATTGACCATATCTAGACCCACAGCTGGAGGAGACATAAGGGTGGACACTCTCGGGGCTGAGAGGTTTGGTGAGGTTGGGGGAGCAAACGCAGAGCCTTTAAAGTAATACTGCCTGTTACCCATCCCATGGGTCCCAAATCTCCAGGTTCAAGGGCATCTTCCTACCTCGAAAACATGCATGAGAAACCCAGAAGGTGGTACACCGTGTGATCGGGAAAGGTTTCTAACACGCACCTGATTTCTCATCTCGTTGTGCTCGGGTTCGCCATTCCAGCCGCTTTACTAGCAATCTCCCTCCTTGGAGAATCAGCACCTGTAACCTCCCGTTCCGTACAGCTTGCAATTTGCCCTGAGGATGAACGGGAAGAGGGGGAGCCAATGAGAGACTAGCTCTAGGTGTTGGGACAGGCACAGGTCACTCTATTTTCCCATCAGGAAGAAGAATTAACCACAGGCTCAGCCTGCCGCCCGGAAGCAGAATAGGGCCTGAGGCAATCCTGCGCTTTTGCGGCCAGCTCCCAAAAAAGCGAGTTGAAAAATGGAGCTCAGGGGCACTGCAATTCACAAACCTGCAGAGTTATAAATGATAACTCTCGTCCACAAATATATTGAGGGAAGGCAACGAAGAGGATCTGAAAGCAAGGCAGAATTGCAGGAAACAGATTTCAGGAGGTCGATTCGAATCGCCTTTAAAGCACACGAAAAGCGGCAAAACGTCGACAATGATGCCCTTGGCCAAAAAGGGCCTATGCGTTTTTTCCTGAATATATTCAGGAAAAAACGCATACGCCCTTTTTGGCCAACCAAGCAACCTGGAAAGGCAAATCAGCGCTACAAAGAAGTCTCGCTTCCCATCGGTCAAAAGGGCCATGCGGAAAAAAGTGTCAAAACCAGAAATGCAGAACAGGCCATGGAGAAATGGGAGCCTTGCTACGCTGATGGGCGGGATGTAAATTGCCAACAGCCACTCTGGAGAAGTGTACGGTGTGTCCTGAAACATCGAAAAAACACAGCTTAGAGCGCATAGGGCACTTCCACTCATGGGCGTATAAATGGGGAAAACTAAAAATCAGCAAGACACAGGCACCCCAAAGTTGAGGGCTGCTCTGTTGACAAGAACCTCCACTTCATGACACCTCAAATATCCCAGGAAAGAGAAAAATGGATAAAGAAGTGGTGGTCCTTATGTACAATGGAATATCACTCAGCCATGAAATCAATGTCATAAGGCTAGTAGCAGCACGATGAGTGGCTTTAGCTACGACGATTCTAAGTGAAATAAGTCACACAGAAAAAGACACTTATCATAAGCTATCACTTATAGAGGGAATGTAAAAACCGCTACACTTGAACTGAATTACAAAACAGAACAGAGTCACACGTTGAGAAAACACACTATGGCTGCTTAACGGGAAAGGTGGGGTGGGGTGATGCATAAAACAAGGGTTTCAAATGAGCTCAGATACCGTTCCATAAACCCAATATGTCATAGAAAGACCTACTCCTTGCTCAGTGAACTGGACTCAACACCCCCTATTCACCGCACAAGAATATATCTGACTAGTAAGAATCTTAAAACCTATGTATTGCTATCTCTCTGGAAGTGAGTCAAGTGGGTGTAAAGCGGCAGAAACACAGCCGTGAAAAGCGGCTAAACCCCATTATAAAAATAAATTACTTTTAAAAACCCGTGAAACAAAGACAGTGAAAGAGAGAGAAATTCTTACAAAATTCGTTCAGGGGCTGTGATGCAACCTGGATTGACCATATCTAGACCCACAGCTGGAGGAGACATAAGGGTGGACACTCTCGGGGCTGAGAGGTTTGGTGAGGTTGGGGGAGCAAACGCAGAGCCTTTAAAGTAATACTGCCTGTTACCCATCCCATGGGTCCCAAATCTCCAGGTTCAAGGGCATCTTCCTACCTCGAAAACATGCATGAGAAACCCAGAAGGTGGTACACCGTGTGATCGGGAAAGGTTTCTAACACGCACCTCATTTCTCATCTCCTTGTGCTCGGGTTCGCCATTCCAGCCGCTTTACTAGCAATCTCCCTCCTTGGAGAATCAGCACCTGTAACCTCCCGTTCCGTACAGCTTGCAATTTGTCCTGAGGATGAACGGGAAGAGGGGGAGCCAATGAGAGACTAGCTCTAGGTGTTGGGACAGGCACAGGTCACTCTATTTTCCCATCAGGAAGAAGAATTAACCACAGGCTCAGCCTGCCGCCCGGAAGCAGAATAGGGCCTGAGGCAATCCTGCGCTTTTGCGGCCAGCTCCCAAAAAAGCGAGTTGAAAAATGGAGCTCAGGGGCACTGCAATTCACAAACCTGCAGAGTTATAAATGATAACTCTCGTCCACAAATATATTGAGGGAAGGCAACGAAGAGGATCTGAAAGCAAGGCAGAATTGCAGGAAACAGATTTCAGGAGGTCGATTCGAATCGCCTTTAAAGCACATGAAAAGCGGCAAAACGTCGACAATGATGCCCTTGGCCAAAAAGGGCGTATGCGTTTTTTCCTGAATATATTCAGGAAAAAACGCATACGCCCTTTTTGGCCAACCAAGCAACCTGGAAAGGCAAATCAGCGCTACAAAGAAGTCTCGCTTCCCATCGGTCAAAAGGGTCATGCGGAAAAAAGTGTCAAAACCAGAAATGCAGAACAGGCCATGGAGAAATGGGAGCCTTGCTGCGCTGATGGGCGGGATGTAAATTGCCAACAGCCACTCTGGAGAAGTGTACGGTGTGTCCTGAAACATCGAAAAAACACAGCTTAGAGCGCATAGGGCACTTCCACTCATGGGCGTATAAATGGGGAAAACTAAAAATCAGCAAGACACAGGCACCCCAAAGTTTAGGGCTGCTCTGTTGACAAGAACCTCCACTTCATGACACCTCAAATATCCCAGGAAAGAGAAAAATGGATAAAGAAGTGGTGGTCCTTATGTACAATGGAATATCACTCAGCCATGAAATCAATGTCATAAGGCTAGTAGCAGCATGATGAGTGGCTTTAGCTACGACGATTCTAAGTGAAATAAGTCACACAGAAAAAGACACTTATCATAAGCTATCACTTATAGAGGGAATGTAAAAACCGCTACACTTGAACTGAATTACAAAACAGAACAGAGTCACACGTTGAGAAAACACACTATGGCTGCTTAACGGGAAAGGTGGGGTGGGGTGATGCATAAAACAAGGGTTTCAAATGAGCTCAGATACCGTTCCATAAACCCAATATGTCATAGAAAGACCTACTCCTTGCTCAGTGAACTGGACTCCACACCCCCTATTCACCGCACAAGAATATATCTGACTAGTAAGAATCTTAAAACCTATGTATTGCTATCTCTCTGGAAGTGAGTCAAGTGGGTGTAAAGCGGCAGAAACACAGCCGTGAAAAGCGGCTAAACCCCATTATAAAAATAAATTACTTTTAAAAACCCGTGAAACAAAGACAGTGAAAGAGAGAGAAATTCTTACAAAATTCGTTCAGGGGCTGTGATGCAACCTGGATTGACCATATCTAGACCCACAGCTGGAGGAGACATAAGGGTGGACACTCTCGGGGCTGAGAGGTTTGGTGAGGTTGGGGGAGCAAACGCAGAGCCTTTAAAGTAATACTGCCTGTTACCCATCCCATGGGTCCCAAATCTCCAGGTTCAAGGGCATCTTCCTACCTCGAAAACATGCATGAGAAACCCAGAAGGTGGTACACCGTGTGATCGGGAAAGGTTTCTAACACGCACCTCATTTCTCATCTCCTTGTGCTCGGGTTCGCCATTCCAGCCGCTTTACTAGCAATCTCCCTCCTTGGAGAATCAGCACCTGTAACCTCCCGTTCCGTACAGCTTGCAATTTGTCCTGAGGATGAACGGGAAGAGGGGGAGCCAATGAGAGACTAGCTCTAGGTGTTGGGACAGGCACAGGTCACTCTATTTTCCCATCAGGAAGAAGAATTAACCACAGGCTCAGCCTGCCGCCCGGAAGCAGAATAGGGCCTGAGGCAATCCTGCGCTTTTGCGGCCAGCTCCCAAAAAAGCGAGTTGAAAAATGGAGCTCAGGGGCACTGCAATTCACAAACCTGCAGAGTTATAAATGATACCTCTCGTCCACAAATATATTGAGGGAAGGCAACGAAGAGGATCTGAAAGCAAGGCAGAATTGCAGGAAACAGATTTCAGGAGGTCGATTCGAATCGCCTTTAAAGCACATGAAAAGCGGCAAAACGTCGACAATGATGCCCTTGGCCAAAAAGGGCGTATGCGTTTTTTCCTGAATATATTCAGGAAAAAACGCATACGCCCTTTTGGGCCAACCAAGCAACCTGGAAAGGCAAATCAGCGCTACAAAGAAGTCTCGCTTCCCATCGGTCAAAAGGGCCATGCGGAAAAAAGTGTCAAAACCAGAAATGCAGAACAGGCCATGGAGAAATGGGAGCCTTGCTACGCTGATGGGCGGGATGTAAATTGCCAACAGCCACTCTGGAGAAGTGTACGGTGTGTCCTGAAACATCGAAAAAACACAGCTTAGAGCGCATAGGGCACTTCCACTCATGGGCGTATAAATGGGGAAAACTAAAAATCAGCAAGACACAGGCACCCCAAAGTTTAGGGCTGCTCTGTTGACAAGAACCTCCACTTCATGACACCTCAAATATCCCAGGAAAGAGAAAAATGGATAAAGAAGTGGTGGTCCTTATGTACAATGGAATATCACTCAGCCATGAAATCAATGTCATAAGGCTAGTAGCAGCATGATGAGTGGCTTTAGCTACGACGATTCTAAGTGAAATAAGTCACACAGAAAAAGACACTTATCATAAGCTATCACTTATAGAGGGAATGTAAAAACCGCTACACTTGAACTGAATTACAAAACAGAACAGAGTCACACGTTGAGAAAACACACTATGGCTGCTTAACGGGAAAGGTGGGGTGGGGTGATGCATAAAACAAGGGTTTCAAATGAGCTCAGATACCGTTCCATAAACCCAATATGTCATAGAAAGACCTACTCCTTGCTCAGTGAACTGGACTCAACACCCCCTATTCACCGCACAAGAATATATCTGACTAGTAAGAAACTTAAAACCTATGTATTGATATCTCTCTGGAAGGGAGTCAAGTGGGTGTAAAGCGGCAGAAACACAGCCGTGAAAAGCGGCTAAACCCCATTATAAAAATAAATTACTTTTAAAAACCCGTGAAACAAAGACAGTGAAAGAGAGAGAAATTCTTACAAAATTCGTTCAGGGGCTGTGATGCAACCTGGATTGACCATATCTAGACCCACAGCTGGAGGAGACATAAGGGTGGACACTCTCGGGGCTGAGAGGTTTGGTGAGGTTGGGGGAGCAAACGCAGAGCCTTTAAAGTAATACTGCCTGTTACCCATCCCATGGGTCCCAAATCTCCAGGTTCAAGGGCATCTTCCTACCTCGAAAACATGCATGAGAAACCCAGAAGGTGGTACACCGTGTGATCGGGAAAGGTTTCTAACACGCGCCTCATTTCTCATCTCCTTGTGCTCGGGTTCGCCATTCCAGCCGCTTTACTAGCAATCTCCCTCCTTGGAGAATCAGCACCTGTAACCTCCCGTTCCGTACAGCTTGCAATTTGTCCTGAGGATGAACGGGAAGAGGGGGAGCCAATGAGAGACTAGCTCTAGGTGTTGGGACAGGCACAGGTCACTCTATTTTCCCATCAGGAAGAAGAATTAACCACAGGCTCAGCCTGCCGCCCGGAAGCAGAATAGGGCCTGAGGCAATCCTGCGCTTTTGCGGCCAGCTCCCAAAAAAGCGAGTTGAAAAATGGAGCTCAGGGGCACTGCAATTCACAAACCTGCAGAGTTATAAATGATAACTCTCGTCCACAAATATATTGAGGGAAGGCAACGAAGAGGATTTGAAAGCAAGGCAGAATTGCAGGAAACAGATTTCAGGAGGTCGATTCGAATCGCCTTTAAAGCACATGAAAAGCGGCAAAACGTCGACAATGATGCCCTTGGCCAAAAAGGGCGTATGCGTTTTTTCCTGAATATATTCAGGAAAAAACGCATACGCCCTTTTTGGCCAACCAAGCAACCTGGAAAGGCAAATCAGCGCTACAAAGAAGTCTCGCTTCCCATCGGTCAAAAGGGCCATGCGGAAAAAAGTGTCAAAACCAGAAATGCAGAACAGGCCATGGAGAAATGGGAGCCTTGCTACGCTGATGGGCGGGATGTAAATTGCCAACAGCCACTCTGGAGAAGTGTACGGTGTGTCCTGAAACATCGAAAAAACACAGCTTAGAGCGCATAGGGCACTTCCACTCATGGGCGTATAAATGGGGAAAACTAAAAATCAGCAAGACACAGGCACCCCAAAGTTTAGGGCTGCTCTGTTGACAAGAACCTCCACTTCATGACACCTCAAATATCCCAGGAAAGAGAAAAATGGATAAAGAAGTGGTGGTCCTTATGTACAATGGAATATCACTCAGCCATGAAATCAATGTCATAAGGCTAGTAGCAGCATGATGAGTGGCTTTAGCTACGACGATTCTAAGTGAAATAAGTCACACAGAAAAAGACACTTATCATAAGCTATCACTTATAGAGGGAATGTAAAAACCGCTACACTTGAACTGAATTACAAAACAGAACAGAGTCACACGTTGAGAAAACACACTATGGCTGCTTAACGGGAAAGGTGGGGTGGGGTGATGCATAAAACAAGGGTTTCAAATGAGCTCAGATACCGTTCCATAAACCCAATATGTCATAGAAAGACCTACTCCTTGCTCAGTGAACTGGACTCAACACCCCCTATTCACCGCACAAGAATATATCTGACTAGTAAGAAACTTAAAACCTATGTATTGATATCTCTCTGGAAGGGAGTCAAGTGGGTGTAAAGCGGCAGAAACACAGCCGTGAAAAGCGGCTAAACCCCATTATAAAAATAAATTACTTTTAAAAACCCGTGAAACAAAGACAGTGAAAGAGAGAGAAATTCTTACAAAATTCGTTCAGGGGCTGTGATGCAACCTGGATTGACCATATCTAGACCCACAGCTGGAGGAGACATAAGGGTGGACACTCTCGGGGCTGAGAGGTTTGGTGAGGTTGGGGGAGCAAACGCAGAGCCTTTAAAGTAATACTGCCTGTTACCCATCCCATGGGTCCCAAATCTCCAGGTTCAAGGGCATCTTCCTACCTCGAAAACATGCATGAGAAACCCAGAAGGTGGTACACCGTGTGATCGGGAAAGGTTTCTAACACGCACCTCATTTCTCATCTCCTTGTGCTCGGGTTCGCCATTCCAGCCGCTTTACTAGCAATCTCCCTCCTTGGAGAATCAGCACCTGTAACCTCCCGTTCCGTACAGCTTGCAATTTGTCCTGAGGATGAACGGGAAGAGGGGGAGCCAATGAGAGACTAGCTCTAGGTGTTGGGACAGGCACAGGTCACTCTATTTTCCCATCAGGAAGAAGAATTAACCACAGGCTCAGCCTGCCGCCCGGAAGCAGAATAGGGCCTGAGGCAATCCTGCGCTTTTGCGGCCAGCTCCCAAAAAAGCGAGTTGAAAAATGGAGCTCAGGGGCACTGCAATTCACAAACCTGCAGAGTTATAAATGATACCTCTCGTCCACAAATATATTGAGGGAAGGCAACGAAGAGGATCTGAAAGCAAGGCAGAATTGCAGGAAACAGATTTCAGGAGGTCGATTCGAATCGCCTTTAAAGCACATGAAAAGCGGCAAAACGTCGACAATGATGCCCTTGGCCAAAAAGGGCGTATGCGTTTTTTCCTGAATATATTCAGGAAAAAACGCATACGCCCTTTTTGGCCAACCAAGCAACCTGGAAAGGCAAATCAGCGCTACAAAGAAGTCTCGCTTCCCATCGGTCAAAAGGGCCATGCGGAAAAAAGTGTCAAAACCAGAAATGCAGAACAGGCCATGGAGAAATGGGAGCCTTGCTACGCTGATGGGCGGGATGTAAATTGCCAACAGCCACTCTGGAGAAGTGTACGGTGTGTCCTGAAACATCGAAAAAACACAGCTTAGAGCGCATAGGGCACTTCCACTCATGGGCGTATAAATGGGGAAAACTAAAAATCAGCAAGACACAGGCACCCCAAAGTTTAGGGCTGCTCTGTTGACAAGAACCTCCACTTCATGACACCTCAAATATCCCAGGAAAGAGAAAAATGGATAAAGAAGTGGTGGTCCTTATGTACAATGGAATATCACTCAGCCATGAAATCAATGTCATAAGGCTAGTAGCAGCATGATGAGTGGCTTTAGCTACGACGATTCTAAGTGAAATAAGTCACACAGAAAACGACACTTATCATAAGCTATCACTTATAGAGGGAATGTAAAAACCGCTACACTTGAACTGAATTACAAAACAGAACAGAGTCACACGTTGAGAAAACACACTATGGCTGCTTAACGGGAAAGGTGTGGTGGGGTGATGCATAAAACAAGGGTTTCAAATGAGCTCAGATACCGTTCCATAAACCCAATATGTCATAGAAAGACCTACTCCTTGCTCAGTGAACTGGACTCAACACCCCCTATTCACCGCACAAGAATATATCTGACTAGTAAGAAACTTAAAACCTATGTATTGATATCTCTCTGGAAGTGAGTCAAGTGGGTGTAAAGCGGCAGAAACACAGCCGTGAAAAGCGGCTAAACCCCATTATAAAAATAAATTACTTTTAAAAACCCGTGAAACAAAGACAGTGAAAGAGAGAGAAATTCTTACAAAATTCGTTCAGGGGCTGTGATGCAACCTGGATTGACCATATCTAGACCCACAGCTGGAGGAGACATAAGGGTGGACACTCTCGGGGTTGAGAGGTTTGGTGAGGTTGGGGGAGCAAACGCAGAGCCTTTAAAGTAATACTGCCTGTTTCCCATCCCATGGGTCCCAAATCTCCAGGTTCAAGGGCATCTTCCTACCTCGAAAACATGCATGAGAAACCCAGAAGGTGGTACACCGTGTGATCGGGAAAGGTTTCTAACACGCACCTCATTTCTCATCTCCTTGTGCTCGGGTTCGCCATTCCAGCCGCTTTACTAGCAATCTCCCTCCTTGGAGAATCAGCACCTGTAACCTCCCGTTCCGTACAGCTTGCAATTTGTCCTGAGGATGAACGGGAAGAGGGGGAGCCAATGAGAGACTAGCTCTAGGTGTTGGGACAGGCACAGGTCACTCTATTTTCCCATCAGGAAGAAGAATTAACCACAGGCTCAGCCTGCCGCCCGGAAGCAGAATAGGGCCTGAGGCAATCCTGCGCTTTTGCGGCCAGCTCCCAAAAAAGCGAGTTGAAAAATGGAGCTCAGGGGCACTGCAATTCACAAACCTGCAGAGTTATAAATGATACCTCTCGTCCACAAATATATTGAGGGAAGGCAACGAAGAGGATCTGAAAGCAAGGCAGAATTGCAGGAAACAGATTTCAGGAGGTCGATTCGAATCGCCTTTAAAGCACATGAAAAGCGGCAAAACGTCGACAATGATGCCCTTGGCCAAAAAGGGCGTATGCGTTTTTTCCTGAATATATTCAGGAAAAAACGCATACGCCCTTTTTGGCCAACCAAGCAACCTGGAAAGGCAAATCAGCGCTACAAAGAAGTCTCGCTTCCCATCGGTCAAAAGGGCCATGCGGAAAAAAGTGTCAAAACCAGAAATGCAGAACAGGCCATGGAGAAATGGGAGCCTTGCTACGCTGATGGGCGGGATGTAAATTGCCAACAGCCACTCTGGAGAAGTGTACGGTGTGTCCTGAAACATCGAAAAAACACAGCTTAGAGCGCATAGGGCACTTCCACTCATGGGCGTATAAATGGGGAAAACTAAAAATCAGCAAGACACAGGCACCCCAAAGTTTAGGGCTGCTCTGTTGACAAGAACCTCCACTTCATGACACCTCAAATATCCCAGGAAAGAGAAAAATGGATAAAGAAGTGGTGGTCCTTATGTACAATGGAATATCACTCAGCCATGAAATCAATGTCATAAGGCTAGTAGCAGCATGATGAGTGGCTTTAGCTACGACGATTCTAAGTGAAATAAGTCACACAGAAAAAGACACTTATCATAAGCTATCACTTATAGAGGGAATGTAAAAACCGCTACACTTGAACTGAATTACAAAACAGAACAGAGTCACACGTTGAGAAAACACACTATGGCTGCTTAACGGGAAAGGTGGGGTGGGGTGATGCATAAAACAAGGGTTTCAAATGAGCTCAGATACCGTTCCATAAACCCAATATGTCATAGAAAGACCTACTCCTTGCTCAGTGAACTGGACTCAACACCCCCTATTCACCGCACAAGAATATATCTGACTAGTAAGAAACTTAAAACCTATGTATTGCTATCTCTCTGGAAGGGAGTCAAGTGGGTGTAAAGCGGCAGAAACACAGCCGTGAAAAGCGGCTAAACCCCATTATAAAAATAAATTACTTTTAAAAACCCGTGAAACAAAGACAGTGAAAGAGAGAGAAATTCTTACAAAATTCGTTCAGGGGCTGTGATGCAACCTGGATTGACCATATCTAGACCCACAGCTGGAGGAGACATAAGGGTGGACACTCTCGGGGCTGAGAGGTTTGGTGAGGTTGGGGGAGCAAACGCAGAGCCTTTAAAGTAATACTGCCTGTTACCCATCCCATGGGTCCCAAATCTCCAGGTTCAAGGGCATCTTCCTACCTCGAAAACATGCATGAGAAACCCAGAAGGTGGTACACCGTGTGATCGGGAAAGGTTTCTAACACGCACCTCATTTCTCATCTCCTTGTGCTCGGGTTCGCCATTCCAGCCGCTTTACTAGCAATCTCCCTCCTTGGAGAATCAGCACCTGTAACCTCCCGTTCCGTACAGCTTGCAATTTGTCCTGAGGATGAACGGGAAGAGGGGGAGCCAATGAGAGACTAGCTCTAGGTGTTGGGACAGGCACAGGTCACTCTATTTTCCCATCAGGAAGAAGAATTATCCACAGGCTCAGCCTGCCGCCCGGAAGCAGAATAGGGCCTGAGGCAATCCTGCGCTTTTGCGGCCAGCTCCCAAAAAAGCGAGTTGAAAACTGGAGCTCAGGGGCACTGCAATTCACAAACCTGCAGAGTTATAAATGATACCTCTCGTCCACAAATATATTGAGGGAAGGCAACGAAGAGGATCTGAAAGCAAGGCAGAATTGCAGGAAACAGATTTCAGGAGGTCGATTCGAATCGCCTTTAAAGCACACGAAAAGCGGCAAAACGTCGACAATGATGCCCTTGGCCAAAAAGGGCGTATGCGTTTTTTCCTGAATATATTCAGGAAAAAACGCATACGCCCTTTTTGGCCAACCAAGCAACCTGGAAAGGCAAATCAGCGCTACAAAGAAGTCTCGCTTCCCATCGGTCAAAAGGGCCATGCGGAAAAAAGTGTCAAAACCAGAAATGCAGAACAGGCCATGGAGAAATGGGAGCCTTGCTACGCTGATGGGCGGGATGTAAATTGCCAACAGCCACTCTGGAGAAGTGTACGGTGTGTCCTGAAACATCGAAAAAACACAGCTTAGAGCGCATAGGGCACTTCCACTCATGGGCGTATAAATGGGGAAAACTAAAAATCAGCAAGACACAGGCACCCCAAAGTTTAGGGCTGCTCTGTTGACAAGAACCTCCACTTCATGACACCTCAAATATCCCAGGAAAGAGAAAAATGGATAAAGAAGTGGTGGTCCTTATGTACAATGGAATATCACTCAGCCATGAAATCAATGTCATAAGGCTAGTAGCAGCATGATGAGTGGCTTTAGCTACGACGATTCTAAGTGAAATAAGTCACACAGAAAAAGACACTTATCATAAGCTATCACTTATAGAGGGAATGTAAAAACCGCTACACTTGAACTGAATTACAAAACAGAACAGAGTCACACGTTGAGAAAACACACTATGGCTGCTTAACGGGAAAGGTGGGGTGGGGTGATGCATAAAACAAGGGTTTCAAATGAGCTCAGATACCGTTCCATAAACCCAATATGTCATAGAAAGACCTACTCCTTGCTCAGTGAACTGGACTCAACACCCCCTATTCACCGCACAAGAATATATCTGACTAGTAAGAATCTTAAAACCTATGTATTGATATCTCTCTGGAAATGAGTCAAGTGGGTGTAAAGCGGCAGAAACACAGCCGTGAAAAGCGGCTAAACCCCATTATAAAAATAAATTACTTTTAAAAACCCGTGAAACAAAGACAGTGAAAGAGAGAGAAATTCTGACAAAATTCGTTCAGGGGCTGTGATGCAACCTGGATTGACCATATCTAGACCCACAGCTGGAGGAGACATAAGGGTGGACACTCTCGGGGCTGAGAGGTTTGGTGAGGTTGGGGGAGCAAACGCAGAGCCTTTAAAGTAATACTGCCTGTTACCCATCCCATGGGTCCCAAATCTCCAGGTTCAAGGGCATCTTCCTACCTCGAAAACATGCATGAGAAACCCAGAAGGTGGTACACCGTGTGATCGGGAAAGGTTTCTAACACGCGCCTCATTTCTCATCTCCTTGTGCTCGGGTTCGCCATTCCAGCCGCTTTACTAGCAATCTCCCTCCTTGGAGAATCAGCACCTGTAACCTCCCGTTCCGTACAGCTTGCAATTTGTCCTGAGGATGAACGGGAAGAGGGGGAGCCAATGAGAGACTAGCTCTAGGTGTTGGGACAGGCACAGGTCACTCTATTTTCCCATCAGGAAGAAGAATTAACCACAGGCTCAGCCTGCCGCCCGGAAGCAGAATAGGGCCTGAGGCAATCCTGCGCTTTTGCGGCCAGCTCCCAAAAAAGCGAGTTGAAAAATGGAGCTCAGGGGCACTGCAATTCACAAACCTGCAGAGTTATAAATGATACCTCTCGTCCACAAATATATTGAGGGAAGGCAACGAAGAGGATCTGAAAGCAAGGCAGAATTGCAGGAAACAGATTTCAGGAGGTCGATTCGAATCGCCTTTAAAGCACACGAAAAGCGGCAAAACGTCGACAATGATGCCCTTGGCCAAAAAGGGCGTATGCGTTTTTTCCTGAATATATTCAGGAAAAAACGCATACGCCCTTTTTGGCCAACCAAGCAACCTGGAAAGGCAAATCAGCGCTACAAAGAAGTCTCGCTTCCCATCGGTCAAAAGGGCCATGCGGAAAAAAGTGTCAAAACCAGAAATGCAGAACAGGCCATGGAGAAATGGGAGCCTTGCTACGCTGATGGGCGGGATGTAAATTGCCAACAGCCACTCTGGAGAAGTGTACGGTGTGTCCTGAAACATCGAAAAAACACAGCTTAGAGCGCATAGGGCACTTCCACTCATGGGCGTATAAATGGGGAAAACTAAAAATCAGCAAGACACAGGCACCCCAAAGTTTAGGGCTGCTCTGTTGACAAGAACCTCCACTTCATGACACCTCAAATATCCCAGGAAAGAGAAAAATGGATAAAGAAGTGGTGGTCCTTATGTACAATGGAATATCACTCAGCCATGAAATCAATGTCATAAGGCTAGTAGCAGCATGATGAGTGGCTTTAGCTACGACGATTCTAAGTGAAATAAGTCACACAGAAAAAGACACTTATCATAAGCTATCACTTATAGAGGGAATGTAAAAACCGCTACACTTGAACTGAATTACAAAACAGAACAGAGTCACACGTTGAGAAAACACACTATGGCTGCTTAACGGGAAAGGTGGGGTGGGGTGATGCATAAAACAAGGGTTTCAAATGAGCTCAGATACCGTTCCATAAACCCAATATGTCATAGAAAGACCTACTCCTTGCTCAGTGAACTGGACTCAACACCCCCTATTCACCGCACAAGAATATATCTGACTAGTAAGAAACTTAAAACCTATGTATTGATATCTCTCTGGAAGTGGGTCAAGTGGGTGTAAAGCGGCAGAAACACAGCCGTGAAAAGCGGCTAAACCCCATTATAAAAATAAATTACTTTTAAAAACCCGTGAAACAAAGACAGTGAAAGAGAGAGAAATTCTTACAAAATTCGTTCAGGGGCTGTGATGCAACCTGGATTGACCATATCTAGACCCACAGCTGGAGGAGACATAAGGGTGGACACTCTCGGGGCTGAGAGGTTTGGTGAGGTTGGGGGAGCAAACGCAGAGCCTTTAAAGTAATACTGCCTGTTACCCATCCCATGGGTCCCAAATCTCCAGGTTCAAGGGCATCTTCCTACCTCGAAAACATGCATGAGAAACCCAGAAGGTGGTACACCGTGTGATCGGGAAAGGTTTCTAACACGCACCTCATTTCTCATCTCCTTGTGCTCGGGTTCGCCATTCCAGCCGCTTTACTAGCAATCTCCCTCCTTGGAGAATCAGCACCTGTAACCTCCCGTTCCGTACAGCTTGCAATTTGTCCTGAGGATGAACGGGAAGAGGGGGAGCCAATGAGAGACTAGCTCTAGGTGTTGGGACAGGCACAGGTCACTCTATTTTCCCATCAGGAAGAAGAATTATCCACAGGCTCAGCCTGCCGCCCGGAAGCAGAATAGGGCCTGAGGCAATCCTGCGCTTTTGCGGCCAGCTCCCAAAAAAGCGAGTTGAAAACTGGAGCTCAGGGGCACTGCAATTCACAAACCTGCAGAGTTATAAATGATACCTCTCGTCCACAAATATATTGAGGGAAGGCAACGAAGAGGATCTGAAAGCAAGGCAGAATTGCAGGAAACAGATTTCAGGAGGTCGATTCGAATCGCCTTTAAAGCACACGAAAAGCGGCAAAACGTCGACAATGATGCCCTTGGCCAAAAAGGGCGTATGCGTTTTTTCCTGAATATATTCAGGAAAAAACGCATACGCCCTTTTTGGCCAACCAAGCAACCTGGAAAGGCAAATCAGCGCTACAAAGAAGTCTCGCTTCCCATCGGTCAAAAGGGCCATGCGGAAAAAAGTGTCAAAACCAGAAATGCAGAACAGGCCATGGAGAAATGGGAGCCTTGCTACGCTGATGGGCGGGATGTAAATTGCCAACAGCCACTCTGGAGAAGTGTACGGTGTGTCCTGAAACATCGAAAAAACACAGCTTAGAGCGCATAGGGCACTTCCACTCATGGGCGTATAAATGGGGAAAACTAAAAATCAGCAAGACACAGGCACCCCAAAGTTTAGGGCTGCTCTGTTGACAAGAACCTCCACTTCATGACACCTCAAATATCCCAGGAAAGAGAAAAATGGATAAAGAAGTGGTGGTCCTTATGTACAATGGAATATCACTCAGCCATGAAATCAATGTCATAAGGCTAGTAGCAGCATGATGAGTGGCTTTAGCTACGACGATTCTAAGTGAAATAAGTCACACAGAAAAAGACACTTATCATAAGCTATCACTTATAGAGGGAATGTAAAAACCGCTACACTTGAACTGAATTACAAAACAGAACAGAGTCACACGTTGAGAAAACACACTATGGCTGCTTAACGGGAAAGGTGGGGTGGGGTGATGCATAAAACAAGGGTTTCAAATGAGCTCAGATACCGTTCCATAAACCCAATATGTCATAGAAAGACCTACTCCTTGCTCAGTGAACTGGACTCAACACCCCCTATTCACCGCACAAGAATATATCTGACTAGTAAGAATCTTAAAACCTATGTATTGATATCTCTCTGGAAATGAGTCAAGTGGGTGTAAAGCGGCAGAAACACAGCCGTGAAAAGCGGCTAAACCCCATTATAAAAATAAATTACTTTTAAAAACCCGTGAAACAAAGACAGTGAAAGAGAGAGAAATTCTGACAAAATTCGTTCAGGGGCTGTGATGCAACCTGGATTGACCATATCTAGACCCACAGCTGGAGGAGACATAAGGGTGGACACTCTCGGGGCTGAGAGGTTTGGTGAGGTTGGGGGAGCAAACGCAGAGCCTTTAAAGTAATACTGCCTGTTACCCATCCCATGGGTCCCAAATCTCCAGGTTCAAGGGCATCTTCCTACCTCGAAAACATGCATGAGAAACCCAGAAGGTGGTACACCGTGTGATCGGGAAAGGTTTCTAACACGCGCCTCATTTCTCATCTCCTTGTGCTCGGGTTCGCCATTCCAGCCGCTTTACTAGCAATCTCCCTCCTTGGAGAATCAGCACCTGTAACCTCCCGTTCCGTACAGCTTGCAATTTGTCCTGAGGATGAACGGGAAGAGGGGGAGCCAATGAGAGACTAGCTCTAGGTGTTGGGACAGGCACAGGTCACTCTATTTTCCCATCAGGAAGAAGAATTAACCACAGGCTCAGCCTGCCGCCCGGAAGCAGAATAGGGCCTGAGGCAATCCTGCGCTTTTGCGGCCAGCTCCCAAAAAAGCGAGTTGAAAAATGGAGCTCAGGGGCACTGCAATTCACAAACCTGCAGAGTTATAAATGATACCTCTCGTCCACAAATATATTGAGGGAAGGCAACGAAGAGGATCTGAAAGCAAGGCAGAATTGCAGGAAACAGATTTCAGGAGGTCGATTCGAATCGCCTTTAAAGCACACGAAAAGCGGCAAAACGTCGACAATGATGCCCTTGGCCAAAAAGGGCGTATGCGTTTTTTCCTGAATATATTCAGGAAAAAACGCATACGCCCTTTTTGGCCAACCAAGCAACCTGGAAAGGCAAATCAGCGCTACAAAGAAGTCTCGCTTCCCATCGGTCAAAAGGGCCATGCGGAAAAAAGTGTCAAAACCAGAAATGCAGAACAGGCCATGGAGAAATGGGAGCCTTGCTACGCTGATGGGCGGGATGTAAATTGCCAACAGCCACTCTGGAGAAGTGTACGGTGTGTCCTGAAACATCGAAAAAACACAGCTTAGAGCGCATAGGGCACTTCCACTCATGGGCGTATAAATGGGGAAAACTAAAAATCAGCAAGACACAGGCACCCCAAAGTTTAGGGCTGCTCTGTTGACAAGAACCTCCACTTCATGACACCTCAAATATCCCAGGAAAGAGAAAAATGGATAAAGAAGTGGTGGTCCTTATGTACAATGGAATATCACTCAGCCATGAAATCAATGTCATAAGGCTAGTAGCAGCATGATGAGTGGCTTTAGCTACGACGATTCTAAGTGAAATAAGTCACACAGAAAAAGACACTTATCATAAGCTATCACTTATAGAGGGAATGTAAAAACCGCTACACTTGAACTGAATTACAAAACAGAACAGAGTCACACGTTGAGAAAACACACTATGGCTGCTTAACGGGAAAGGTGGGGTGGGGTGATGCATAAAACAAGGGTTTCAAATGAGCTCAGATACCGTTCCATAAACCCAATATGTCATAGAAAGACCTACTCCTTGCTCAGTGAACTGGACTCAACACCCCCTATTCACCGCACAAGAATATATCTGACTAGTAAGAAACTTAAAACCTATGTATTGATATCTCTCTGGAAGTGGGTCAAGTGGGTGTAAAGCGGCAGAAACACAGCCGTGAAAAGCGGCTAAACCCCATTATAAAAATAAATTACTTTTAAAAACCCGTGAAACAAAGACAGTGAAAGAGAGAGAAATTCTTACAAAATTCGTTCAGGGGCTGTGATGCAACCTGGATTGACCATATCTAGACCCACAGCTGGAGGAGACATAAGGGTGGACACTCTCGGGGCTGAGAGGTTTGGTGAGGTTGGGGGAGCAAACGCAGAGCCTTTAAAGTAATACTGCCTGTTACCCATCCCATGGGTCCCAAATCTCCAGGTTCAAGGGCATCTTCCTACCTCGAAAACATGCATGAGAAACCCAGAAGGTGGTACACCGTGTGATCGGGAAAGGTTTCTAACACGCACCTCATTTCTCATCTCCTTGTGCTCGGGTTCGCCATTCCAGCCGCTTTACTAGCAATCTCCCTCCTTGGAGAATCAGCACCTGTAACCTCCCGTTCCGTACAGCTTGCAATTTGTCCTGAGGATGAACGGGAAGAGGGGGAGCCAATGAGAGACTAGCTCTAGGTGTTGGGACAGGCACAGGTCACTCTATTTTCCCATCAGGAAGAAGAATTAACCACAGGCTCAGCCTGCCGCCCGGAAGCAGAATAGGGCCTGAGGCAATCCTGCGCTTTTGCGGCCAGCTCCCAAAAAAGCGAGTTGAAAAATGGAGCTCAGGGGCACTGCAATTCACAAACCTGCAGAGTTATAAATGATACCTCTCGTCCACAAATATATTGAGGGAAGGCAACGAAGAGGATCTGAAAGCAAGGCAGAATTGCAGGAAACAGATTTCAGGAGGTCGATTCGAATCGCCTTTAAAGCACATGAAAAGCGGCAAAACGTCGACAATGATGCCCTTGGCCAAAAAGGGCGTATGCGTTTTTTCCTGAATATATTCAGGAAAAAACGCATACGCCCTTTTTGGCCAACCAAGCAACCTGGAAAGGCAAATCAGCGCTACAAAGAAGTCTCGCTTCCCATCGGTCAAAAGGGCCATGCGGAAAAAAGTGTCAAAACCAGAAATGCAGAACAGGCCATGGAGAAATGGGAGCCTTGCTACGCTGATGGGCGGGATGTAAATTGCCAACAGCCACTCTGGAGAAGTGTACGGTGTGTCCTGAAACATCGAAAAAACACAGCTTAGAGCGCATAGGGCACTTCCACTCATGGGCGTATAAATGGGGAAAACTAAAAATCAGCAAGACACAGGCACCCCAAAGTTTAGGGCTGCTCTGTTGACAAGAACCTCCACTTCATGACACCTCAAATATCCCAGGAAAGAGAAAAATGGATAAAGAAGTGGTGGTCCTTATGTACAATGGAATATCACTCAGCCATGAAATCAATGTCATAAGGCTAGTAGCAGCATGATGAGTGGCTTTAGCTACGACGATTCTAAGTGAAATAAGTCACACAGAAAAAGACACTTATCATAAGCTATCACTTATAGAGGGAATGTAAAAACCGCTACACTTGAACTGAATTACAAAACAGAACAGAGTCACACGTTGAGAAAACACACTATGGCTGCTTAACGGGAAAGGTGAGGTGGGGTGATGCATAAAACAAGGGTTTCAAATGAGCTCAGATACCGTTCCATAAACCCAATATGTCATAGAAAGACCTACTCCTTGCTCAGTGAACTGGACTCAACACCCCCTATTCACCGCACAAGAATATATCTGACTAGTAAGAATCTTAAAACCTATGTATTGATATCTCTCTGGAAATGAGTCAAGTGGGTGTAAAGCGGCAGAAACACAGCCGTGAAAAGCGGCTAAACCCCATTATAAAAATAAATTACTTTTAAAAACCCGTGAAACAAAGACAGTGAAAGAGAGAGAAATTCTTACAAAATTCGTTCAGGGGCTGTGATGCAACCTGGATTGACCATATCTAGACCCACAGCTGGAGGAGACATAAGGGTGGACACTCTCGGGGCTGAGAGGTTTGGTGAGGTTGGGGGAGCAAACGCAGAGCCTTTAAAGTAATACTGCCTGTTACCCATCCCATGGGTCCCAAATCTCCAGGTTCAAGGGCATCTTCCTACCTCGAAAACATGCATGAGAAACCCAGAAGGTGGTACACCGTGTGATCGGGAAAGGTTTCTAACACGCGCCTCATTTCTCATCTCCTTGTGCTCGGGTTCGCCATTCCAGCCGCTTTACTAGCAATCTCCCTCCTTGGAGAATCAGCACCTGTAACCTCCCGTTCCGTACAGCTTGCAATTTGTCCTGAGGATGAACGGGAAGAGGGGGAGCCAATGAGAGACTAGCTCTAGGTGTTGGGACAGGCACAGGTCACTCTATTTTCCCATCAGGAAGAAGAATTAACCACAGGCTCAGCCTGCCGCCCGGAAGCAGAATAGGGCCTGAGGCAATCCTGCGCTTTTGCGGCCAGCTCCCAAAAAAGCGAGTTGAAAAATGGAGCTCAGGGGCACTGCAATTCACAAACCTGCAGAGTTATAAATGATACCTCTCGTCCACAAATATATTGAGGGAAGGCAACGAAGAGGATCTGAAAGCAAGGCAGAATTGCAGGAAACAGATTTCAGGAGGTCGATTCGAATCGCCTTTAAAGCACACGAAAAGCGGCAAAACGTCGACAATGATGCCCTTGGCCAAAATGGGCGTATGCGTTTTTTCCTGAATATATTCAGGAAAAAACGCATACGCCCTTTTTGGCCAACCAAGCAACCTGGAAAGGCAAATCAGCGCTACAAAGAAGTCTCGCTTCCCATCGGTCAAAAGGGCCATGCGGAAAAAAGTGTCAAAACCAGAAATGCAGAACAGGCCATGGAGAAATGGGAGCCTTGCTACGCTGATGGGCGGGATGTAAATTGCCAACAGCCACTCTGGAGAAGTGTACGGTGTGTCCTGAAACATCGAAAAAACACAGCTTAGAGCGCATAGGGCACTTCCACTCATGGGCGTATAAATGGGGAAAACTAAAAATCAGCAAGACACAGGCACCCCAAAGTTTAGGGCTGCTCTGTTGACAAGAACCTCCACTTCATGACACCTCAAATATCCCAGGAAAGAGAAAAATGGATAAAGAAGTGGTGGTCCTTATGTACAATGGAATATCACTCAGCCATGAAATCAATGTCATAAGGCTAGTAGCAGCATGATGAGTGGCTTTAGCTACGACGATTCTAAGTGAAATAAGTCACACAGAAAAAGACACTTATCATAAGCTATCACTTATAGAGGGAATGTAAAAACCGCTACACTTGAACTGAATTACAAAACAGAACAGAGTCACACGTTGAGAAAACACACTATGGCTGCTTAACGGGAAAGGTGGGGTGGGGTGATGCATAAAACAAGGGTTTCAAATGAGCTCAGATACCGTTCCATAAACCCAATATGTCATAGAAAGACCTACTCCTTGCTCAGTGAACTGGACTCAACACCCCCTATTCACCGCACAAGAATATATCTGACTAGTAAGAAACTTAAAACCTATGTATTGATATCTCTCTGGAAGTGGGTCAAGTGGGTGTAAAGCGGCAGAAACACAGCCGTGAAAAGCGGCTAAACCCCATTATAAAAATAAATTACTTTTAAAAACCCGTGAAACAAAGACAGTGAAAGAGAGAGAAATTCTTACAAAATTCGTTCAGGGGCTGTGATGCAACCTGGATTGACCATATCTAGACCCACAGCTGGAGGAGACATAAGGGTGGACACTCTCGGGGCTGAGAGGTTTGGTGAGGTTGGGGGAGCAAACGCAGAGCCTTTAAAGTAATACTGCCTGTTACCCATCCCATGGGTCCCAAATCTCCAGGTTCAAGGGCATCTTCCTACCTCGAAAACATGCATGAGAAACCCAGAAGGTGGTACACCGTGTGATCGGGAAAGGTTTCTAAAACGCGCCTCATTTCTCATCTCCTTGTGCTCGGGTTCGTCATTCCAGCCGCTTTACTAGCAATCTCCCTCCTTGGAGAATCAGCACCTGTAACCTCCCGTTCCGTACAGCTTGCAATTTGTCCTGAGGATGAACGGGAAGAGGGGGAGCCAATGAGAGACTAGCTCTAGGTGTTGGGACAGGCACAGGTCACTCTATTTTCCCATCAGGAAGAAGAATTAACCACAGGCTCAGCCTGCCGCCCGGAAGCAGAATAGGGCCTGAGGCAATCCTGCGCTTTTGCGGCCAGCTCCCAAAAAAGCGAGTTGAAAAATGGAGCTCAGGGGCACTGCAATTCACAAACCTGCAGAGTTATAAATGATAACTCTCGTCCACAAATATATTGAGGGAAGGCAACGAAGAGGATCTGAAAGCAAGGCAGAATTGCAGGAAACAGATTTCAGGAGGTCGATTCGAATCGCCTTTAAAGCACAAGAAAAGCGGCAAAACGTCGACAATGATGCCCTTGGCCAAAGAGGGCGTATGCGTTTTTTCCTGAATATATTCAGGAAAAAACGCATACGCCCTTTTTGGCCAACCAAGCAACCTGGAAAGGCAAATCAGCGCTACAAAGAAGTCTTGCTTCCCATCGGTCAAAAGGGCCATGCGGAAAAAAGTGTCAAAACCAGAAATGCAGAACAGGCCATGGAGAAATGGGAGCCTTGCTACGCTGATGGGCGGGATGTAAATTGCCAACAGCCACTCTGGAGAAGTGTACGGTGTGTCCTGAAACATCGAAAAAACACAGCTTAGAGCGCATAGGGCACTTCCACTCATGGGCGTATAAATGGGGAAAACTAAAAATCAGCAAGACACAGGCACCCCAAAGTTTAGGGCTGCTCTGTTGACAAGAACCTCCACTTCATGACACCTCAAATATCCCAGGAAAGAGAAAAATGGATAAAGAAGTGGTGGTCCTTATGTACAATGGAATATCACTCAGCCATGAAATCAATGTCATAAGGCTAGTAGCAGCATGATGAGTGGCTTTAGCTACGACGATTCTAAGTGAAATAAGTCACACAGAAAACGACACTTATCATAAGCTATCACTTATAGAGGGAATGTAAAAACCGCTACACTTGAACTGAATTACAAAACAGAACAGAGTCACACGTTGAGAAAACACACTATGGCTGCTTAACGGGAAAGGTGGGGTGGGGTGATGCATAAAACAAGGGTTTCAAATGAGCTCAGATACCGTTCCATAAACCCAATATGTCATAGAAAGACCTACTCCTTGCTCAGTGAACTGGACTCAACACCCCCTATTCACCGCACAAGAATATATCTGACTAGTAAGAAACTTAAAACCTATGTATTGATATCTCTCTGGAAGTGGGTCAAGTGGGTGTAAAGCGGCAGAAACACAGCCGTGAAAAGCGGCTAAACCCCATTATAAAAATAAATTACTTTTAAAAACCCGTGAAACAAAGACAGTGAAAGAGAGAGAAATTCTTACAAAATTCGTTCAGGGGCTGTGATGCAACCTGGATTGACCATATCTAGACCCACAGCTGGAGGAGACATAAGGGTGGACACTCTCGGGGCTGAGAGGTTTGGTGAGGTTGGGGGAGCAAACGCAGAGCCTTTAAAGTAATACTGCCTGTTACCCATCCCATGGGTCCCAAATCTCCAGGTTCAAGGGCATCTTCCTACCTCGAAAACATGCATGAGAAACCCAGAAGGTGGTACACCGTGTGATCGGGAAAGGTTTCTAAAACGCGCCTCATTTCTCATCTCCTTGTGCTCGGGTTCGTCATTCCAGCCGCTTTACTAGCAATCTCCCTCCTTGGAGAATCAGCACCTGTAACCTCCCGTTCCGTACAGCTTGCAATTTGTCCTGAGGATGAACGGGAAGAGGGGGAGCCAATGAGAGACTAGCTCTAGGTGTTGGGACAGGCACAGGTCACTCTATTTTCCCATCAGGAAGAAGAATTAACCACAGGCTCAGCCTGCCGCCCGGAAGCAGAATAGGGCCTGAGGCAATCCTGCGCTTTTGCGGCCAGCTCCCAAAAAAGCGAGTTGAAAAATGGAGCTCAGGGGCACTGCAATTCACAAACCTGCAGAGTTATAAATGATAACTCTCGTCCACAAATATATTGAGGGAAGGCAACGAAGAGGATCTGAAAGCAAGGCAGAATTGCAGGAAACAGATTTCAGGAGGTCGATTCGAATCGCCTTTAAAGCACAAGAAAAGCGGCAAAACGTCGACAATGATGCCCTTGGCCAAAGAGGGCGTATGCGTTTTTTCCTGAATATATTCAGGAAAAAACGCATACGCCCTTTTTGGCCAACCAAGCAACCTGGAAAGGCAAATCAGCGCTACAAAGAAGTCTTGCTTCCCATCGGTCAAAAGGGCCATGCGGAAAAAAGTGTCAAAACCAGAAATGCAGAACAGGCCATGGAGAAATGGGAGCCTTGCTACGCTGATGGGCGGGATGTAAATTGCCAACAGCCACTCTGGAGAAGTGTACGGTGTGTCCTGAAACATCGAAAAAACACAGCTTAGAGCGCATAGGGCACTTCCACTCATGGGCGTATAAATGGGGAAAACTAAAAATCAGCAAGACACAGGCACCCCAAAGTTTAGGGCTGCTCTGTTGACAAGAACCTCCACTTCATGACACCTCAAATATCCCAGGAAAGAGAAAAATGGATAAAGAAGTGGTGGTCCTTATGTACAATGGAATATCACTCAGCCATGAAATCAATGTCATAAGGCTAGTAGCAGCATGATGAGTGGCTTTAGCTACGACGATTCTAAGTGAAATAAGTCACACAGAAAACGACACTTATCATAAGCTATCACTTATAGAGGGAATGTAAAAACCGCTACACTTGAACTGAATTACAAAACAGAACAGAGTCACACGTTGAGAAAACACACTATGGCTGCTTAACGGGAAAGGTGGGGTGGGGTGATGCATAAAACAAGGGTTTCAAATGAGCTCAGATACCGTTCCATAAACCCAATATGTCATAGAAAGACCTACTCCTTGCTCAGTGAACTGGACTCAACACCCCCTATTCACCGCACAAGAATATATCTGACTAGTAAGAAACTTAAAACCTATGTATTGATATCTCTCTGGAAGTGGGTCAAGTGGGTGTAAAGCGGCAGAAACACAGCCGTGAAAAGCGGCTAAACCCCATTATAAAAATAAATTACTTTTAAAAACCCGTGAAACAAAGACAGTGAAAGAGAGAGAAATTCTTACAAAATTCGTTCAGGGGCTGTGATGCAACCTGGATTGACCATATCTAGACCCACAGCTGGAGGAGACATAAGGGTGGACACTCTCGGGGCTGAGAGGTTTGGTGAGGTTGGGGGAGCAAACGCAGAGCCTTTAAAGTAATACTGCCTGTTACCCATCCCATGGGTCCCAAATCTCCAGGTTCAAGGGCATCTTCCTACCTCGAAAACATGCATGAGAAACCCAGAAGGTGGTACACCGTGTGATCGGGAAAGGTTTCTAAAACGCGCCTCATTTCTCATCTCCTTGTGCTCGGGTTCGTCATTCCAGCCGCTTTACTAGCAATCTCCCTCCTTGGAGAATCAGCACCTGTAACCTCCCGTTCCGTACAGCTTGCAATTTGTCCTGAGGATGAACGGGAAGAGGGGGAGCCAATGAGAGACTAGCTCTAGGTGTTGGGACAGGCACAGGTCACTCTATTTTCCCATCAGGAAGAAGAATTAACCACAGGCTCAGCCTGCCGCCCGGAAGCAGAATAGGGCCTGAGGCAATCCTGCGCTTTTGCGGCCAGCTCCCAAAAAAGCGAGTTGAAAAATGGAGCTCAGGGGCACTGCAATTCACAAACCTGCAGAGTTATAAATGATACCTCTCGTCCACAAATATATTGAGGGAAGGCAACGAAGAGGATCTGAAAGCAAGGCAGAATTGCAGGAAACAGATTTCAGGAGGTCGATTCGAATCGCCTTTAAAGCACACGAAAAGCGGCAAAGCGTCGACAATGATGCCCTTGGCCAAAAAGGGCGTATGCGTTTTTTCCTGAATATATTCAGGAAAAAACGCATACGCCCTTTTTGGCCAACCAAGCAACCTGGAAAGGCAAATCAGCGCTACAAAGAAGTCTCGCTTCCCATCGGTCAAAAGGGCCATGCGGAAAAAAGTGTCAAAACCAGAAATGCAGAACAGGCCATGGAGAAATGGGAGCCTTGCTACGCTGATGGGCGGGATGTAAATTGCCAACAGCCACTCTGGAGAAGTGTACGGTGTGTCCTGAAACATCGAAAAAACACAGCTTAGAGCGCATAGGGCACTTCCACTCATGGGCGTATAAATGGGGAAAACTAAAAATCAGCAAGACACAGGCACCCCAAAGTTTAGGGCTGCTCTGTTGACAAGAACCTCCACTTCATGACACCTCAAATATCCCAGGAAAGAGAAAAATGGATAAAGAAGTGGTGGTCCTTATGTACAATGGAATATCACTCAGCCATGAAATCAATGTCATAAGGCTAGTAGCAGCATGATGAGTGGCTTTAGCTACGACGATTCTAAGTGAAATAAGTCACACAGAAAAAGACACTTATCATAAGCTATCACTTATAGAGGGAATGTAAAAACCGCTACACTTGAACTGAATTACAAAACAGAACAGAGTCACACGTTGAGAAAACACACTATGGCTGCTTAACGGGAAAGGTGGGGTGGGGTGATGCATAAAACAAGGGTTTCAAATGAGCTCAGATACCGTTCCATAAACCCAATATGTCATAGAAAGACCTACTCCTTGCTCAGTGAACTGGACTCAACACCCCCTATTCACCGCACAAGAATATATCTGACTAGTAAGAAACTTAAAACCTATGTATTGATATCTCTCTGGAAGTGAGTCAAGTGGGTGTAAAGCGGCAGAAACACAGCCGTGAAAAGCGGCTAAACCCCATTATAAAAATAAATTACTTTTAAAAACCCGTGAAACAAAGACAGTGAAAGAGAGAGAAATTCTTACAAAATTCGTTCAGGGGCTGTGATGCAACCTGGATTGACCATATCTAGACCCACAGCTGGAGGAGACATAAGGGTGGACACTCTCGGGGCTGAGAGGTTTGGTGAGGTTGGGGGAGCAAACGCAGAGCCTTTAAAGTAATACTGCCTGTTACCCATCCCATGGGTCCCAAATCTCCAGGTTCAAGGGCATCTTCCTACCTCGAAAACATGCATGAGAAACCCAGAAGGTGGTACACCGTGTGATCGGGAAAGGTTTCTAACACGCGCCTCATTTCTCATCTCCTTGTGCTCGGGTTCGCCATTCCAGCCGCTTTACTAGCAATCTCCCTCCTTGGAGAATCAGCACCTGTAACCTCCCGTTCCGTACAGCTTGCAATTTGTCCTGAGGATGAACGGGAAGAGGGGGAGCCAATGAGAGACTAGCTCTAGGTGTTGGGACAGGCACAGGTCACTCTATTTTCCCATCAGGAAGAAGAATTAACCACAGGCTCAGCCTGCCGCCCGGAAGCAGAATAGGGCCTGAGGCAATCCTGCGCTTTTGCGGCCAGCTCCCAAAAAAGCGAGTTGAAAAATGGAGCTCAGGGGCACTGCAATTCACAAACCTGCAGAGTTATAAATGATACCTCTCGTCCACAAATATATTGAGGGAAGGCAACGAAGAGGATCTGAAAGCAAGGCAGAATTGCAGGAAACAGATTTCAGGAGGTCGATTCGAATCGCCTTTAAAGCACACGAAAAGCGGCAAAACGTCGACAATGATGCCCTTGGCCAAAATGGGCGTATGCGTTTTTTCCTGAATATATTCAGGAAAAAACGCATACGCCCTTTTTGGCCAACCAAGCAACCTGGAAAGGCAAATCAGCGCTACAAAGAAGTCTCGCTTCCCATCGGTCAAAAGGGCCATGCGGAAAAAAGTGTCAAAACCAGAAATGCAGAACAGGCCATGGAGAAATGGGAGCCTTGCTACGCTGATGGGCGGGATGTAAATTGCCAACAGCCACTCTGGAGAAGTGTACGGTGTGTCCTGAAACATCGAAAAAACACAGCTTAGAGCGCATAGGGCACTTCCACTCATGGGCGTATAAATGGGGAAAACTAAAAATCAGCAAGACACAGGCACCCCAAAGTTTAGGGCTGCTCTGTTGACAAGAACCTCCACTTCATGACACCTCAAATATCCCAGGAAAGAGAAAAATGGATAAAGAAGTGGTGGTCCTTATGTACAATGGAATATCACTCAGCCATGAAATCAATGTCATAAGGCTAGTAGCAGCATGATGAGTGGCTTTAGCTACGACGATTCTAAGTGAAATAAGTCACACAGAAAACGACACTTATCATAAGCTATCACTTATAGAGGGAATGTAAAAACCGCTACACTTGAACTGAATTACAAAACAGAACAGAGTCACACGTTGAGAAAACACACTATGGCTGCTTAACGGGAAAGGTGGGGTGGGGTGATGCATAAAACAAGGGTTTCAAATGAGCTCAGATACCGTTCCATAAACCCAATATGTCATAGAAAGACCTACTCCTTGCTCAGTGAACTGGACTCAACACCCCCTATTCACCGCACAAGAATATATCTGACTAGTAAGAAACTTAAAACCTATGTATTGATATCTCTCTGGAAGTGGGTCAAGTGGGTGTAAAGCGGCAGAAACACAGCCGTGAAAAGCGGCTAAACCCCATTATAAAAATAAATTACTTTTAAAAACCCGTGAAACAAAGACAGTGAAAGAGAGAGAAATTCTTACAAAATTCGTTCAGGGGCTGTGATGCAACCTGGATTGACCATATCTAGACCCACAGCTGGAGGAGACATAAGGGTGGACACTCTCGGGGCTGAGAGGTTTGGTGAGGTTGGGGGAGCAAACGCAGAGCCTTTAAAGTAATACTGCCTGTTACCCATCCCATGGGTCCCAAATCTCCAGGTTCAAGGGCATCTTCCTACCTCGAAAACATGCATGAGAAACCCAGAAGGTGGTACACCGTGTGATCGGGAAAGGTTTCTAAAACGCGCCTCATTTCTCATCTCCTTGTGCTCGGGTTCGTCATTCCAGCCGCTTTACTAGCAATCTCCCTCCTTGGAGAATCAGCACCTGTAACCTCCCGTTCCGTACAGCTTGCAATTTGTCCTGAGGATGAACGGGAAGAGGGGGAGCCAATGAGAGACTAGCTCTAGGTGTTGGGACAGGCACAGGTCACTCTATTTTCCCATCAGGAAGAAGAATTAACCACAGGCTCAGCCTGCCGCCCGGAAGCAGAATAGGGCCTGAGGCAATCCTGCGCTTTTGCGGCCAGCTCCCAAAAAAGCGAGTTGAAAAATGGAGCTCAGGGGCACTGCAATTCACAAACCTGCAGAGTTATAAATGATAACTCTCGTCCACAAATATATTGAGGGAAGGCAACGAAGAGGATCTGAAAGCAAGGCAGAATTGCAGGAAACAGATTTCAGGAGGTCGATTCGAATCGCCTTTAAAGCACAAGAAAAGCGGCAAAACGTCGACAATGATGCCCTTGGCCAAAGAGGGCGTATGCGTTTTTTCCTGAATATATTCAGGAAAAAACGCATACGCCCTTTTTGGCCAACCAAGCAACCTGGAAAGGCAAATCAGCGCTACAAAGAAGTCTTGCTTCCCATCGGTCAAAAGGGCCATGCGGAAAAAAGTGTCAAAACCAGAAATGCAGAACAGGCCATGGAGAAATGGGAGCCTTGCTACGCTGATGGGCGGGATGTAAATTGCCAACAGCCACTCTGGAGAAGTGTACGGTGTGTCCTGAAACATCGAAAAAACACAGCTTAGAGCGCATAGGGCACTTCCACTCATGGGCGTATAAATGGGGAAAACTAAAAATCAGCAAGACACAGGCACCCCAAAGTTTAGGGCTGCTCTGTTGACAAGAACCTCCACTTCATGACACCTCAAATATCCCAGGAAAGAGAAAAATGGATAAAGAAGTGGTGGTCCTTATGTACAATGGAATATCACTCAGCCATGAAATCAATGTCATAAGGCTAGTAGCAGCATGATGAGTGGCTTTAGCTACGACGATTCTAAGTGAAATAAGTCACACAGAAAACGACACTTATCATAAGCTATCACTTATAGAGGGAATGTAAAAACCGCTACACTTGAACTGAATTACAAAACAGAACAGAGTCACACGTTGAGAAAACACACTATGGCTGCTTAACGGGAAAGGTGGGGTGGGGTGATGCATAAAACAAGGGTTTCAAATGAGCTCAGATACCGTTCCATAAACCCAATATGTCATAGAAAGACCTACTCCTTGCTCAGTGAACTGGACTCAACACCCCCTATTCACCGCACAAGAATATATCTGACTAGTAAGAAACTTAAAACCTATGTATTGATATCTCTCTGGAAGTGGGTCAAGTGGGTGTAAAGCGGCAGAAACACAGCCGTGAAAAGCGGCTAAACCCCATTATAAAAATAAATTACTTTTAAAAACCCGTGAAACAAAGACAGTGAAAGAGAGAGAAATTCTTACAAAATTCGTTCAGGGGCTGTGATGCAACCTGGATTGACCATATCTAGACCCACAGCTGGAGGAGACATAAGGGTGGACACTCTCGGGGCTGAGAGGTTTGGTGAGGTTGGGGGAGCAAACGCAGAGCCTTTAAAGTAATACTGCCTGTTACCCATCCCATGGGTCCCAAATCTCCAGGTTCAAGGGCATCTTCCTACCTCGAAAACATGCATGAGAAACCCAGAAGGTGGTACACCGTGTGATCGGGAAAGGTTTCTAAAACGCGCCTCATTTCTCATCTCCTTGTGCTCGGGTTCGTCATTCCAGCCGCTTTACTAGCAATCTCCCTCCTTGGAGAATCAGCACCTGTAACCTCCCGTTCCGTACAGCTTGCAATTTGTCCTGAGGATGAACGGGAAGAGGGGGAGCCAATGAGAGACTAGCTCTAGGTGTTGGGACAGGCACAGGTCACTCTATTTTCCCATCAGGAAGAAGAATTAACCACAGGCTCAGCCTGCCGCCCGGAAGCAGAATAGGGCCTGAGGCAATCCTGCGCTTTTGCGGCCAGCTCCCAAAAAAGCGAGTTGAAAAATGGAGCTCAGGGGCACTGCAATTCACAAACCTGCAGAGTTATAAATGATACCTCTCGTCCACAAATATATTGAGGGAAGGCAACGAAGAGGATCTGAAAGCAAGGCAGAATTGCAGGAAACAGATTTCAGGAGGTCGATTCGAATCGCCTTTAAAGCACACGAAAAGCGGCAAAGCGTCGACAATGATGCCCTTGGCCAAAAAGGGCGTATGCGTTTTTTCCTGAATATATTCAGGAAAAAACGCATACGCCCTTTTTGGCCAACCAAGCAACCTGGAAAGGCAAATCAGCGCTACAAAGAAGTCTCGCTTCCCATCGGTCAAAAGGGCCATGCGGAAAAAAGTGTCAAAACCAGAAATGCAGAACAGGCCATGGAGAAATGGGAGCCTTGCTACGCTGATGGGCGGGATGTAAATTGCCAACAGCCACTCTGGAGAAGTGTACGGTGTGTCCTGAAACATCGAAAAAACACAGCTTAGAGCGCATAGGGCACTTCCACTCATGGGCGTATAAATGGGGAAAACTAAAAATCAGCAAGACACAGGCACCCCAAAGTTTAGGGCTGCTCTGTTGACAAGAACCTCCACTTCATGACACCTCAAATATCCCAGGAAAGAGAAAAATGGATAAAGAAGTGGTGGTCCTTATGTACAATGGAATATCACTCAGCCATGAAATCAATGTCATAAGGCTAGTAGCAGCATGATGAGTGGCTTTAGCTACGACGATTCTAAGTGAAATAAGTCACACAGAAAAAGACACTTATCATAAGCTATCACTTATAGAGGGAATGTAAAAACCGCTACACTTGAACTGAATTACAAAACAGAACAGAGTCACACGTTGAGAAAACACACTATGGCTGCTTAACGGGAAAGGTGGGGTGGGGTGATGCATAAAACAAGGGTTTCAAATGAGCTCAGATACCGTTCCATAAACCCAATATGTCATAGAAAGACCTACTCCTTGCTCAGTGAACTGGACTCAACACCCCCTATTCACCGCACAAGAATATATCTGACTAGTAAGAAACTTAAAACCTATGTATTGATATCTCTCTGGAAGTGAGTCAAGTGGGTGTAAAGCGGCAGAAACACAGCCGTGAAAAGCGGCTAAACCCCATTATAAAAATAAATTACTTTTAAAAACCCGTGAAACAAAGACAGTGAAAGAGAGAGAAATTCTTACAAAATTCGTTCAGGGGCTGTGATGCAACCTGGATTGACCATATCTAGACCCACAGCTGGAGGAGACATAAGGGTGGACACTCTCGGGGCTGAGAGGTTTGGTGAGGTTGGGGGAGCAAACGCAGAGCCTTTAAAGTAATACTGCCTGTTACCCATCCCATGGGTCCCAAATCTCCAGGTTCAAGGGCATCTTCCTACCTCGAAAACATGCATGAGAAACCCAGAAGGTGGTACACCGTGTGATCGGGAAAGGTTTCTAACACGCGCCTCATTTCTCATCTCCTTGTGCTCGGGTTCGCCATTCCAGCCGCTTTACTAGCAATCTCCCTCCTTGGAGAATCAGCACCTGTAACCTCCCGTTCCGTACAGCTTGCAATTTGTCCTGAGGATGAACGGGAAGAGGGGGAGCCAATGAGAGACTAGCTCTAGGTGTTGGGACAGGCACAGGTCACTCTATTTTCCCATCAGGAAGAAGAATTAACCACAGGCTCAGCCTGCCGCCCGGAAGCAGAATAGGGCCTGAGGCAATCCTGCGCTTTTGCGGCCAGCTCCCAAAAAAGCGAGTTGAAAAATGGAGCTCAGGGGCACTGCAATTCACAAACCTGCAGAGTTATAAATGATACCTCTCGTCCACAAATATATTGAGGGAAGGCAACGAAGAGGATCTGAAAGCAAGGCAGAATTGCAGGAAACAGATTTCAGGAGGTCGATTCGAATCGCCTTTAAAGCACAAGAAAAGCGGCAAAACGTCGACAATGATGCCCTTGGCCAAAGAGGGCGTATGCGTTTTTTCCTGAATATATTCAGGAAAAAACGCATACGCCCTTTTTGGCCAACCAAGCAACCTGGAAAGGCAAATCAGCGCTACAAAGAAGTCTTGCTTCCCATCGGTCAAAAGGGCCATGCGGAAAAAAGTGTCAAAACCAGAAATGCAGAACAGGCCATGGAGAAATGGGAGCCTTGCTACGCTGATGGGCGGGATGTAAATTGCCAACAGCCACTCTGGAGAAGTGTACGGTGTGTCCTGAAACATCGAAAAAACACAGCTTAGAGCGCATAGGGCACTTCCACTCATGGGCGTATAAATGGGGAAAACTAAAAATCAGCAAGACACAGGCACCCCAAAGTTTAGGGCTGCTCTGTTGACAAGAACCTCCACTTCATGACACCTCAAATATCCCAGGAAAGAGAAAAATGGATAAAGAAGTGGTGGTCCTTATGTACAATGGAATATCACTCAGCCATGAAATCAATGTCATAAGGCTAGTAGCAGCATGATGAGTGGCTTTAGCTACGACGATTCTAAGTGAAATAAGTCACACAGAAAACGACACTTATCATAAGCTATCACTTATAGAGGGAATGTAAAAACCGCTACACTTGAACTGAATTACAAAACAGAACAGAGTCACACGTTGAGAAAACACACTATGGCTGCTTAACGGGAAAGGTGGGGTGGGGTGATGCATAAAACAAGGGTTTCAAATGAGCTCAGATACCGTTCCATAAACCCAATATGTCATAGAAAGACCTACTCCTTGCTCAGTGAACTGGACTCAACACCCCCTATTCACCGCACAAGAATATATCTGACTAGTAAGAAACTTAAAACCTATGTATTGATATCTCTCTGGAAGTGGGTCAAGTGGGTGTAAAGCGGCAGAAACACAGCCGTGAAAAGCGGCTAAACCCCATTATAAAAATAAATTACTTTTAAAAACCCGTGAAACAAAGACAGTGAAAGAGAGAGAAATTCTTACAAAATTCGTTCAGGGGCTGTGATGCAACCTGGATTGACCATATCTAGACCCACAGCTGGAGGAGACATAAGGGTGGACACTCTCGGGGCTGAGAGGTTTGGTGAGGTTGGGGGAGCAAACGCAGAGCCTTTAAAGTAATACTGCCTGTTACCCATCCCATGGGTCCCAAATCTCCAGGTTCAAGGGCATCTTCCTACCTCGAAAACATGCATGAGAAACCCAGAAGGTGGTACACCGTGTGATCGGGAAAGGTTTCTAAAACGCGCCTCATTTCTCATCTCCTTGTGCTCGGGTTCGTCATTCCAGCCGCTTTACTAGCAATCTCCCTCCTTGGAGAATCAGCACCTGTAACCTCCCGTTCCGTACAGCTTGCAATTTGTCCTGAGGATGAACGGGAAGAGGGGGAGCCAATGAGAGACTAGCTCTAGGTGTTGGGACAGGCACAGGTCACTCTATTTTCCCATCAGGAAGAAGAATTAACCACAGGCTCAGCCTGCCGCCCGGAAGCAGAATAGGGCCTGAGGCAATCCTGCGCTTTTGCGGCCAGCTCCCAAAAAAGCGAGTTGAAAAATGGAGCTCAGGGGCACTGCAATTCACAAACCTGCAGAGTTATAAATGATAACTCTCGTCCACAAATATATTGAGGGAAGGCAACGAAGAGGATCTGAAAGCAAGGCAGAATTGCAGGAAACAGATTTCAGGAGGTCGATTCGAATCGCCTTTAAAGCACAAGAAAAGCGGCAAAACGTCGACAATGATGCCCTTGGCCAAAGAGGGCGTATGCGTTTTTTCCTGAATATATTCAGGAAAAAACGCATACGCCCTTTTTGGCCAACCAAGCAACCTGGAAAGGCAAATCAGCGCTACAAAGAAGTCTTGCTTCCCATCGGTCAAAAGGGCCATGCGGAAAAAAGTGTCAAAACCAGAAATGCAGAACAGGCCATGGAGAAATGGGAGCCTTGCTACGCTGATGGGCGGGATGTAAATTGCCAACAGCCACTCTGGAGAAGTGTACGGTGTGTCCTGAAACATCGAAAAAACACAGCTTAGAGCGCATAGGGCACTTCCACTCATGGGCGTATAAATGGGGAAAACTAAAAATCAGCAAGACACAGGCACCCCAAAGTTTAGGGCTGCTCTGTTGACAAGAACCTCCACTTCATGACACCTCAAATATCCCAGGAAAGAGAAAAATGGATAAAGAAGTGGTGGTCCTTATGTACAATGGAATATCACTCAGCCATGAAATCAATGTCATAAGGCTAGTAGCAGCATGATGAGTGGCTTTAGCTACGACGATTCTAAGTGAAATAAGTCACACAGAAAAAGACACTTATCATAAGCTATCACTTATAGAGGGAATGTAAAAACCGCTACACTTGAACTGAATTACAAAACAGAACAGAGTCACACGTTGAGAAAACACACTATGGCTGCTTAACGGGAAAGGTGGGGTGGGGTGATGCATAAAACAAGGGTTTCAAATGAGCTCAGATACCGTTCCATAAACCCAATATGTCATAGAAAGACCTACTCCTTGCTCAGTGAACTGGACTCAACACCCCCTATTCACCGCACAAGAATATATCTGACTAGTAAGAAACTTAAAACCTATGTATTGATATCTCTCTGGAAGTGGGTCAAGTGGGTGTAAAGCGGCAGAAACACAGCCGTGAAAAGCGGCTAAACCCCATTATAAAAATAAATTACTTTTAAAAACCCGTGAAACAAAGACAGTGAAAGAGAGAGAAATTCTTACAAAATTCGTTCAGGGGCTGTGATGCAACCTGGATTGACCATATCTAGACCCACAGCTGGAGGAGACATAAGGGTGGACACTCTCGGGGCTGAGAGGTTTGGTGAGGTTGGGGGAGCAAACGCAGAGCCTTTAAAGTAATACTGCCTGTTACCCATCCCATGGGTCCCAAATCTCCAGGTTCAAGGGCATCTTCCTACCTCGAAAACATGCATGAGAAACCCAGAAGGTGGTACACCGTGTGATCGGGAAAGGTTTCTAAAACGCGCCTCATTTCTCATCTCCTTGTGCTCGGGTTCGTCATTCCAGCCGCTTTACTAGCAATCTCCCTCCTTGGAGAATCAGCACCTGTAACCTCCCGTTCCGTACAGCTTGCAATTTGTCCTGAGGATGAACGGGAAGAGGGGGAGCCAATGAGAGACTAGCTCTAGGTGTTGGGACAGGCACAGGTCACTCTATTTTCCCATCAGGAAGAAGAATTAACCACAGGCTCAGCCTGCCGCCCGGAAGCAGAATAGGGCCTGAGGCAATCCTGCGCTTTTGCGGCCAGCTCCCAAAAAAGCGAGTTGAAAAATGGAGCTCAGGGGCACTGCAATTCACAAACCTGCAGAGTTATAAATGATAACTCTCGTCCACAAATATATTGAGGGAAGGCAACGAAGAGGATCTGAAAGCAAGGCAGAATTGCAGGAAACAGATTTCAGGAGGTCGATTCGAATCGCCTTTAAAGCACAAGAAAAGCGGCAAAACGTCGACAATGATGCCCTTGGCCAAAGAGGGCGTATGCGTTTTTTCCTGAATATATTCAGGAAAAAACGCATACGCCCTTTTTGGCCAACCAAGCAACCTGGAAAGGCAAATCAGCGCTACAAAGAAGTCTTGCTTCCCATCGGTCAAAAGGGCCATGCGGAAAAAAGTGTCAAAACCAGAAATGCAGAACAGGCCATGGAGAAATGGGAGCCTTGCTACGCTGATGGGCGGGATGTAAATTGCCAACAGCCACTCTGGAGAAGTGTACGGTGTGTCCTGAAACATCGAAAAAACACAGCTTAGAGCGCATAGGGCACTTCCACTCATGGGCGTATAAATGGGGAAAACTAAAAATCAGCAAGACACAGGCACCCCAAAGTTTAGGGCTGCTCTGTTGACAAGAACCTCCACTTCATGACACCTCAAATATCCCAGGAAAGAGAAAAATGGATAAAGAAGTGGTGGTCCTTATGTACAATGGAATATCACTCAGCCATGAAATCAATGTCATAAGGCTAGTAGCAGCATGATGAGTGGCTTTAGCTACGACGATTCTAAGTGAAATAAGTCACACAGAAAACGACACTTATCATAAGCTATCACTTATAGAGGGAATGTAAAAACCGCTACACTTGAACTGAATTACAAAACAGAACAGAGTCACACGTTGAGAAAACACACTATGGCTGCTTAACGGGAAAGGTGGGGTGGGGTGATGCATAAAACAAGGGTTTCAAATGAGCTCAGATACCGTTCCATAAACCCAATATGTCATAGAAAGACCTACTCCTTGCTCAGTGAACTGGACTCAACACCCCCTATTCACCGCACAAGAATATATCTGACTAGTAAGAAACTTAAAACCTATGTATTGATATCTCTCTGGAAGTGGGTCAAGTGGGTGTAAAGCGGCAGAAACACAGCCGTGAAAAGCGGCTAAACCCCATTATAAAAATAAATTACTTTTAAAAACCCGTGAAACAAAGACAGTGAAAGAGAGAGAAATTCTTACAAAATTCGTTCAGGGGCTGTGATGCAACCTGGATTGACCATATCTAGACCCACAGCTGGAGGAGACATAAGGGTGGACACTCTCGGGGCTGAGAGGTTTGGTGAGGTTGGGGGAGCAAACGCAGAGCCTTTAAAGTAATACTGCCTGTTACCCATCCCATGGGTCCCAAATCTCCAGGTTCAAGGGCATCTTCCTACCTCGAAAACATGCATGAGAAACCCAGAAGGTGGTACACCGTGTGATCGGGAAAGGTTTCTAAAACGCGCCTCATTTCTCATCTCCTTGTGCTCGGGTTCGTCATTCCAGCCGCTTTACTAGCAATCTCCCTCCTTGGAGAATCAGCACCTGTAACCTCCCGTTCCGTACAGCTTGCAATTTGTCCTGAGGATGAACGGGAAGAGGGGGAGCCAATGAGAGACTAGCTCTAGGTGTTGGGACAGGCACAGGTCACTCTATTTTCCCATCAGGAAGAAGAATTAACCACAGGCTCAGCCTGCCGCCCGGAAGCAGAATAGGGCCTGAGGCAATCCTGCGCTTTTGCGGCCAGCTCCCAAAAAAGCGAGTTGAAAAATGGAGCTCAGGGGCACTGCAATTCACAAACCTGCAGAGTTATAAATGATACCTCTCGTCCACAAATATATTGAGGGAAGGCAACGAAGAGGATCTGAAAGCAAGGCAGAATTGCAGGAAACAGATTTCAGGAGGTCGATTCGAATCGCCTTTAAAGCACACGAAAAGCGGCAAAGCGTCGACAATGATGCCCTTGGCCAAAAAGGGCGTATGCGTTTTTTCCTGAATATATTCAGGAAAAAACGCATACGCCCTTTTTGGCCAACCAAGCAACCTGGAAAGGCAAATCAGCGCTACAAAGAAGTCTCGCTTCCCATCGGTCAAAAGGGCCATGCGGAAAAAAGTGTCAAAACCAGAAATGCAGAACAGGCCATGGAGAAATGGGAGCCTTGCTACGCTGATGGGCGGGATGTAAATTGCCAACAGCCACTCTGGAGAAGTGTACGGTGTGTCCTGAAACATCGAAAAAACACAGCTTAGAGCGCATAGGGCACTTCCACTCATGGGCGTATAAATGGGGAAAACTAAAAATCAGCAAGACACAGGCACCCCAAAGTTTAGGGCTGCTCTGTTGACAAGAACCTCCACTTCATGACACCTCAAATATCCCAGGAAAGAGAAAAATGGATAAAGAAGTGGTGGTCCTTATGTACAATGGAATATCACTCAGCCATGAAATCAATGTCATAAGGCTAGTAGCAGCATGATGAGTGGCTTTAGCTACGACGATTCTAAGTGAAATAAGTCACACAGAAAAAGACACTTATCATAAGCTATCACTTATAGAGGGAATGTAAAAACCGCTACACTTGAACTGAATTACAAAACAGAACAGAGTCACACGTTGAGAAAACACACTATGGCTGCTTAACGGGAAAGGTGGGGTGGGGTGATGCATAAAACAAGGGTTTCAAATGAGCTCAGATACCGTTCCATAAACCCAATATGTCATAGAAAGACCTACTCCTTGCTCAGTGAACTGGACTCAACACCCCCTATTCACCGCACAAGAATATATCTGACTAGTAAGAAACTTAAAACCTATGTATTGATATCTCTCTGGAAGTGAGTCAAGTGGGTGTAAAGCGGCAGAAACACAGCCGTGAAAAGCGGCTAAACCCCATTATAAAAATAAATTACTTTTAAAAACCCGTGAAACAAAGACAGTGAAAGAGAGAGAAATTCTTACAAAATTCGTTCAGGGGCTGTGATGCAACCTGGATTGACCATATCTAGACCCACAGCTGGAGGAGACATAAGGGTGGACACTCTCGGGGCTGAGAGGTTTGGTGAGGTTGGGGGAGCAAACGCAGAGCCTTTAAAGTAATACTGCCTGTTACCCATCCCATGGGTCCCAAATCTCCAGGTTCAAGGGCATCTTCCTACCTCGAAAACATGCATGAGAAACCCAGAAGGTGGTACACCGTGTGATCGGGAAAGGTTTCTAACACGCACCTAATTTCTCATCTCCCTTTTGCTCGGGTTCGCCATTCCACCCGCTTTACTAGCAATCTCCCTCCTTGGAGAATCAGCACCTGTAACCTCCCGTTCCGTACAGCTTGCAATTTGTCCTGAGGATGAACGGGAAGAGGGGGAGCCAATGAGAGACTAGCTCTAGGTGTTGGGACAGGCACAGCTCACTATTTTCCCATCAGGAAGAAGAATTAACCACAGGCTCAGCCTGCCGCCCGGAAGCAGAATAGGGCCTGAGGCAATCCTGCGCTTTTGCGGCCAGCTCCCAAACAAGCGAGTTGAAAAATGGAGCTCAGGGGCACTGCAATTCACAAACCTGCAGAGTTATAAATGATACCTCTCGTCCACAAATATATTGAGGGAAGGCAACGAAGAGGATCTGAAAGCAAGGCAGAATTGCAGGAAACAGATTTCAGGAGGTCGATTCGAATCGCCTTTAAAGCACAAGAAAAGCGGCAAAACGTCGACAATGATGCCCTTGGCCAAAGAGGGCGTATGCGTTTTTTCCTGAATATATTCAGGAAAAAACGCATACGCCCTCTTTGGCCAACCAAGCAACCTGGAAAGGCAAATCAGCGCTACAAAGAAGTCTCGCTTCCCATCGGTCAAAAGGGCCATGCGGAAAAAAGTGTCAAAACCAGAAATGCAGAACAGGCCATGGAGAAATGGGAGCCTTGCTACGCTGATGGGCGGGATGTAAATTGCCAACAGCCACTCTGGAGAAGTGTACGGTGTGTCCTGAAACATCGAAAAAACACAGCTTAGAGCGCATAGGGCACTTCCACTCACGGGCGTATAAATTGGGAAAACTAAAAATCAGCAAGACACAGGCACCCCAAAGTTTAGGGCTGCTCTGTTGACAAGAACCTCCACTTCATGACACCTCAAATATCCCAGGAAAGAGAAAAATGGATAAAGAAGTGGTGGTCCTTATGTACAGTGGAATATCACTCAGCCATGAAATCAATGTCATAAGGCTAGTAGCAGCATGATGAGTGGCTTTAGCAACGACGATTCTAAGTGAAATAAGTCACACAGAAAAAGACACTTATCATAAGCTATCACTTATAGAGGGAATGTAAAAACCGCTACACTTGAACTGAATTACAAAACAGAACAGAGTCACACGTTGAGAAAACACACTATGGCTGCTTAACGGGAAAGGTGGGGTGGGGTGATGCATAAAACAAGGGTTTCAAATGAGCTCAGATACCGTTCCATAAACCCAATATGTCATAGAAAGACCTACTCCTTGCTCAGTGAACTGGACTCCACACCCCCTATTCACCGCACAAGAATATATCTGACTAGTAAGAATCTTAAAACCTATGTATTGCTATCTCTCTGGAAGTGAGTCAAGTGGGTGTAAAGCGGCAGAAACACAGCCGTGAAAAGCGGCTAAACCCCATTATAAAAATAAATTACTTTTAAAAACCCGTGAAACAAAGACAGTGAAAGAGAGAGAAATTCTTACAAAATTCGTTCAGGGGCTGTGATGCAACCTGGATTGACCATATCTAGACCCACAGCTGGAGGAGACATAAGGGTGGACACTCTCGGGGCTGAGAGGTTTGGTGAGGTTGGGGGAGCAAACGCAGAGCCTTTAAAGTAATACTGCCTGTTACCCATCCCATGGGTCCCAAATCTCCAGGTTCAAGGGCATCTTCCTACCTCGAAAACATGCATGAGAAACCCAGAAGGTGGTACACCGTGTGATCGGGAAAGGTTTCTAACACGCACCTCATTTCTCATCTCCTTGTGCTCGGGTTCGCCATTCCAGCCGCTTTACTAGCAATCTCCCTCCTTGGAGAATCAGCACCTGTAACCTCCCGTTCCGTACAGCTTGCAATTTGTCCTGAGGATGAACGGGAAGAGGGGGAGCCAATGAGAGACTAGCTCTAGGTGTTGGGACAGGCACAGGTCACTCTATTTTCCCATCAGGAAGAAGAATTAACCACAGGCTCAGCCTGCCGCCCGGAAGCAGAATAGGGCCTGAGGCAATCCTGCGCTTTTGCGGCCAGCTCCCAAAAAAGCGAGTTGAAAAATGGAGCTCAGGGGCACTGCAATTCACAAACCTGCAGAGTTATAAATGATAACTCTCGTCCACAAATATATTGAGGGAAGGCAACGAAGAGGATCTGAAAGCAAGGCAGAATTGCAGGAAACAGATTTCAGGAGGTCGATTCGAATCGCCTTTAAAGCACATGAAAAGCGGCAAAACGTCGACAATGATGCCCTTGGCCAAAAAGGGCGTATGCGTTTTTTCCTGAATATATTCAGGAAAAAACGCATACGCCCTTTTTGGCCAACCAAGCAACCTGGAAAGGCAAATCAGCGCTACAACGAAGTCTTGCTTCCCATCGGTCAAAAGGGCCATGCGGAAAAAAGTGTCAAAACCAGAAATGCAGAACAGGCCATGGAGAAATGGGAGCCTTGCTACGCTGATGGGCGGGATGTAAATTGCCAACAGCCACTCTGGAGAAGTGTACGGTGTGTCCTGAAACATCGAAAAAACACAGCTTAGAGCGCATAGGGCACTTCCACTCATGGGCGTATAAATGGGGAAAACTAAAAATCAGCAAGACACAGGCACCCCAAAGTTTAGGGCTGCTCTGTTGACAAGAACCTCCACTTCATGACACCTCAAATATCCCAGGAAAGAGAAAAATGGATAAAGAAGTGGTGGTCCTTATGTACAATGGAATATCACTCAGCCATGAAATCAATGTCATAAGGCTAGTAGCAGCATGATGAGTGGCTTTAGCTACGACGATTCTAAGTGAAATAAGTCACACAGAAAAAGACACTTATCATAAGCTATCACTTATAGAGGGAATGTAAAAACCGCTACACTTGAACTGAATTACAAAACAGAACAGAGTCACACGTTGAGAAAACACACTATGGCTGCTTAACGGGAAAGGTGGGGTGGGGTGATGCATAAAACAAGGGTTTCAAATGAGCTCAGATACCGTTCCATAAACCCAATATGTCATAGAAAGACCTACTCCTTGCTCAGTGAACTGGACTCAACACCCCCTATTCACCGCACAAGAATATATCTGACTAGTAAGAAACTTAAAACCTATGTATTGATATCTCTCTGGAAGTGGGTCAAGTGGGTGTAAAGCGGCAGAAACACAGCCGTGAAAAGCGGCTAAACCCCATTATAAAAATAAATTACTTTTAAAAACCCGTGAAACAAAGACAGTGAAAGAGAGAGAAATTCTTACAAAATTCGTTCAGGGGCTGTGATGCAACCTGGATTGACCATATCTAGACCCACAGCTGGAGGAGACATAAGGGTGGACACTCTCGGGGCTGAGAGGTTTGGTGAGGTTGGGGGAGCAAACGCAGAGCCTTTAAAGTAATACTGCCTGTTACCCATCCCATGGGTCCCAAATCTCCAGGTTCAAGGGCATCTTCCTACCTCGAAAACATGCATGAGAAACCCAGAAGGTGGTACACCGTGTGATCGGGAAAGGTTTCTAAAACGCGCCTCATTTCTCATCTCCTTGTGCTCGGGTTCGTCATTCCAGCCGCTTTACTAGCAATCTCCCTCCTTGGAGAATCAGCACCTGTAACCTCCCGTTCCGTACAGCTTGCAATTTGTCCTGAGGATGAACGGGAAGAGGGGGAGCCAATGAGAGACTAGCTCTAGGTGTTGGGACAGGCACAGGTCACTCTATTTTCCCATCAGGAAGAAGAATTAACCACAGGCTCAGCCTGCCGCCCGGAAGCAGAATAGGGCCTGAGGCAATCCTGCGCTTTTGCGGCCAGCTCCCAAAAAAGCGAGTTGAAAAATGGAGCTCAGGGGCACTGCAATTCACAAACCTGCAGAGTTATAAATGATACCTCTCGTCCACAAATATATTGAGGGAAGGCAACGAAGAGGATCTGAAAGCAAGGCAGAATTGCAGGAAACAGATTTCAGGAGGTCGATTCGAATCGCCTTTAAAGCACACGAAAAGCGGCAAAGCGTCGACAATGATGCCCTTGGCCAAAAAGGGCGTATGCGTTTTTTCCTGAATATATTCAGGAAAAAACGCATACGCCCTTTTTGGCCAACCAAGCAACCTGGAAAGGCAAATCAGCGCTACAAAGAAGTCTCGCTTCCCATCGGTCAAAAGGGCCATGCGGAAAAAAGTGTCAAAACCAGAAATGCAGAACAGGCCATGGAGAAATGGGAGCCTTGCTACGCTGATGGGCGGGATGTAAATTGCCAACAGCCACTCTGGAGAAGTGTACGGTGTGTCCTGAAACATCGAAAAAACACAGCTTAGAGCGCATAGGGCACTTCCACTCATGGGCGTATAAATGGGGAAAACTAAAAATCAGCAAGACACAGGCACCCCAAAGTTTAGGGCTGCTCTGTTGACAAGAACCTCCACTTCATGACACCTCAAATATCCCAGGAAAGAGAAAAATGGATAAAGAAGTGGTGGTCCTTATGTACAATGGAATATCACTCAGCCATGAAATCAATGTCATAAGGCTAGTAGCAGCATGATGAGTGGCTTTAGCTACGACGATTCTAAGTGAAATAAGTCACACAGAAAAAGACACTTATCATAAGCTATCACTTATAGAGGGAATGTAAAAACCGCTACACTTGAACTGAATTACAAAACAGAACAGAGTCACACGTTGAGAAAACACACTATGGCTGCTTAACGGGAAAGGTGGGGTGGGGTGATGCATAAAACAAGGGTTTCAAATGAGCTCAGATACCGTTCCATAAACCCAATATGTCATAGAAAGACCTACTCCTTGCTCAGTGAACTGGACTCAACACCCCCTATTCACCGCACAAGAATATATCTGACTAGTAAGAAACTTAAAACCTATGTATTGATATCTCTCTGGAAGTGGGTCAAGTGGGTGTAAAGCGGCAGAAACACAGCCGTGAAAAGCGGCTAAACCCCATTATAAAAATAAATTACTTTTAAAAACCCGTGAAACAAAGACAGTGAAAGAGAGAGAAATTCTTACAAAATTCGTTCAGGGGCTGTGATGCAACCTGGATTGACCATATCTAGACCCACAGCTGGAGGAGACATAAGGGTGGACACTCTCGGGGCTGAGAGGTTTGGTGAGGTTGGGGGAGCAAACGCAGAGCCTTTAAAGTAATACTGCCTGTTACCCATCCCATGGGTCCCAAATCTCCAGGTTCAAGGGCATCTTCCTACCTCGAAAACATGCATGAGAAACCCAGAAGGTGGTACACCGTGTGATCGGGAAAGGTTTCTAAAACGCGCCTCATTTCTCATCTCCTTGTGCTCGGGTTCGTCATTCCAGCCGCTTTACTAGCAATCTCCCTCCTTGGAGAATCAGCACCTGTAACCTCCCGTTCCGTACAGCTTGCAATTTGTCCTGAGGATGAACGGGAAGAGGGGGAGCCAATGAGAGACTAGCTCTAGGTGTTGGGACAGGCACAGGTCACTCTATTTTCCCATCAGGAAGAAGAATTAACCACAGGCTCAGCCTGCCGCCCGGAAGCAGAATAGGGCCTGAGGCAATCCTGCGCTTTTGCGGCCAGCTCCCAAAAAAGCGAGTTGAAAAATGGAGCTCAGGGGCACTGCAATTCACAAACCTGCAGAGTTATAAATGATACCTCTCGTCCACAAATATATTGAGGGAAGGCAACGAAGAGGATCTGAAAGCAAGGCAGAATTGCAGGAAACAGATTTCAGGAGGTCGATTCGAATCGCCTTTAAAGCACACGAAAAGCGGCAAAGCGTCGACAATGATGCCCTTGGCCAAAAAGGGCGTATGCGTTTTTTCCTGAATATATTCAGGAAAAAACGCATACGCCCTTTTTGGCCAACCAAGCAACCTGGAAAGGCAAATCAGCGCTACAAAGAAGTCTCGCTTCCCATCGGTCAAAAGGGCCATGCGGAAAAAAGTGTCAAAACCAGAAATGCAGAACAGGCCATGGAGAAATGGGAGCCTTGCTACGCTGATGGGCGGGATGTAAATTGCCAACAGCCACTCTGGAGAAGTGTACGGTGTGTCCTGAAACATCGAAAAAACACAGCTTAGAGCGCATAGGGCACTTCCACTCATGGGCGTATAAATGGGGAAAACTAAAAATCAGCAAGACACAGGCACCCCAAAGTTTAGGGCTGCTCTGTTGACAAGAACCTCCACTTCATGACACCTCAAATATCCCAGGAAAGAGAAAAATGGATAAAGAAGTGGTGGTCCTTATGTACAATGGAATATCACTCAGCCATGAAATCAATGTCATAAGGCTAGTAGCAGCATGATGAGTGGCTTTAGCTACGACGATTCTAAGTGAAATAAGTCACACAGAAAAAGACACTTATCATAAGCTATCACTTATAGAGGGAATGTAAAAACCGCTACACTTGAACTGAATTACAAAACAGAACAGAGTCACACGTTGAGAAAACACACTATGGCTGCTTAACGGGAAAGGTGGGGTGGGGTGATGCATAAAACAAGGGTTTCAAATGAGCTCAGATACCGTTCCATAAACCCAATATGTCATAGAAAGACCTACTCCTTGCTCAGTGAACTGGACTCAACACCCCCTATTCACCGCACAAGAATATATCTGACTAGTAAGAAACTTAAAACCTATGTATTGATATCTCTCTGGAAGTGAGTCAAGTGGGTGTAAAGCGGCAGAAACACAGCCGTGAAAAGCGGCTAAACCCCATTATAAAAATAAATTACTTTTAAAAACCCGTGAAACAAAGACAGTGAAAGAGAGAGAAATTCTTACAAAATTCGTTCAGGGGCTGTGATGCAACCTGGATTGACCATATCTAGACCCACAGCTGGAGGAGACATAAGGGTGGACACTCTCGGGGCTGAGAGGTTTGGTGAGGTTGGGGGAGCAAACGCAGAGCCTTTAAAGTAATACTGCCTGTTACCCATCCCATGGGTCCCAAATCTCCAGGTTCAAGGGCATCTTCCTACCTCGAAAACATGCATGAGAAACCCAGAAGGTGGTACACCGTGTGATCGGGAAAGGTTTCTAACACGCACCTCATTTCTCATCTCCTTGTGCTCGGGTTCGCCATTCCAGCCGCTTTACTAGCAATCTCCCTCCTTGGAGAATCAGCACCTGTAACCTCCCGTTCCGTACAGCTTGCAATTTGTCCTGAGGATGAACGGGAAGAGGGGGAGCCAATGAGAGACTAGCTCTAGGTGTTGGGACAGGCACAGGTCACTCTATTTTCCCATCAGGAAGAAGAATTAACCACAGGCTCAGCCTGCCGCCCGGAAGCAGAATAGGGCCTGAGGCAATCCTGCGCTTTTGCGGCCAGCTCCCAAAAAAGCGAGTTGAAAAATGGAGCTCAGGGGCACTGCAATTCACAAACCTGCAGAGTTATAAATGATAACTCTCGTCCACAAATATATTGAGGGAAGGCAACGAAGAGGATCTGAAAGCAAGGCAGAATTGCAGGAAACAGATTTCAGGAGGTCGATTCGAATCGCCTTTAAAGCACACGAAAAGCGGCAAAACGTCGACAATGATGCCCTTGGCCAAAAAGGGCGTATGCGTTTTTTCCTGAATATATTCAGGAAAAAACGCATACGCCCTTTTTGGCCAACCAAGCAACCTGGAAAGGCAAATCAGCGCTACAAAGAAGTCTCGCTTCCCATCGGTCAAAAGGGCCATGCGGAAAAAAGTGTCAAAACCAGAAATGCAGAACAGGCCATGGAGAAATGGGAGCCTTGCTACGCTGATGGGCGGGATGTAAATTGCCAACAGCCACTCTGGAGAAGTGTACGGTGTGTCCTGAAACATCGAAAAAACACAGCTTAGAGCGCATAGGGCACTTCCACTCATGGGCGTATAAATGGGGAAAACTAAAAATCAGCAAGACACAGGCACCCCAAAGTTTAGGGCTGCTCTGTTGACAAGAACCTCCACTTCATGACACCTCAAATATCCCAGGAAAGAGAAAAATGGATAAAGAAGTGGTGGTCCTTATGTACAATGGAATATCACTCAGCCATGAAATCAATGTCATAAGGCTAGTAGCAGCATGATGAGTGGCTTTAGCTACGACGATTCTAAGTGAAATAAGTCACACAGAAAAAGACACTTATCATAAGCTATCACTTATAGAGGGAATGTAAAAACCGCTACACTTGAACTGAATTACAAAACAGAACAGAGTCACACGTTGAGAAAACACACTATGGCTGCTTAACGGGAAAGGTGGGGTGGGGTGATGCATAAAACAAGGGTTTCAAATGAGCTCAGATACCGTTCCATAAACCCAATATGTCATAGAAAGACCTACTCCTTGCTCAGTGAACTGGACTCAACACCCCCTATTCACCGCACAAGAATATATCTGACTAGTAAGAAACTTAAAACCTATGTATTGATATCTCTCTGGAAGTGGGTCAAGTGGGTGTAAAGCGGCAGAAACACAGCCGTGAAAAGCGGCTAAACCCCATTATAAAAATAAATTACTTTTAAAAACCCGTGAAACAAAGACAGTGAAAGAGAGAGAAATTCTTACAAAATTCGTTCAGGGGCTGTGATGCAACCTGGATTGACCATATCTAGACCCACAGCTGGAGGAGACATAAGGGTGGACACTCTCGGGGCTGAGAGGTTTGGTGAGGTTGGGGGAGCAAACGCAGAGCCTTTAAAGTAATACTGCCTGTTACCCATCCCATGGGTCCCAAATCTCCAGGTTCAAGGGCATCTTCCTACCTCGAAAACATGCATGAGAAACCCAGAAGGTGGTACACCGTGTGATCGGGAAAGGTTTCTAAAACGCGCCTCATTTCTCATCTCCTTGTGCTCGGGTTCGTCATTCCAGCCGCTTTACTAGCAATCTCCCTCCTTGGAGAATCAGCACCTGTAACCTCCCGTTCCGTACAGCTTGCAATTTGTCCTGAGGATGAACGGGAAGAGGGGGAGCCAATGAGAGACTAGCTCTAGGTGTTGGGACAGGCACAGGTCACTCTATTTTCCCATCAGGAAGAAGAATTAACCACAGGCTCAGCCTGCCGCCCGGAAGCAGAATAGGGCCTGAGGCAATCCTGCGCTTTTGCGGCCAGCTCCCAAAAAAGCGAGTTGAAAAATGGAGCTCAGGGGCACTGCAATTCACAAACCTGCAGAGTTATAAATGATACCTCTCGTCCACAAATATATTGAGGGAAGGCAACGAAGAGGATCTGAAAGCAAGGCAGAATTGCAGGAAACAGATTTCAGGAGGTCGATTCGAATCGCCTTTAAAGCACATGAAAAGCGGCAAAACGTCGACAATGATGCCCTTGGCCAAAAAGGGCGTATGCGTTTTTTCCTGAATATATTCAGGAAAAAACGCATACGCCCTTTTTGGCCAACCAAGCAACCTGGAAAGGCAAATCAGCGCTACAAAGAAGTCTCGCTTCCCATCGGTCAAAAGGGCCATGCGGAAAAAAGTGTCAAAACCAGAAATGCAGAACAGGCCATGGAGAAATGGGAGCCTTGCTACGCTGATGGGCGGGATGTAAATTGCCAACAGCCACTCTGGAGAAGTGTACGGTGTGTCCTGAAACATCGAAAAAACACAGCTTAGAGCGCATAGGGCACTTCCACTCACGGGCGTATAAATTGGGAAAACTAAAAATCAGCAAGACACAGGCACCCCAAAGTTTAGGGCTGCTCTGTTGACAAGAACCTCCACTTCATGACACCTCAAATATCCCAGGAAAGAGAAAAATGGATAGAGAAGTGGTGGTCCTTATGTACAGTGGAATATCACTCAGCCATGAAATCAATGTCATAAGGCTAGTAGCAGCATGATGAGTGGCTTTAGCAACGACGATTCTAAGTGAAATAAGTCACACAGAAAAAGACACTTATCATAAGCTATCACTTATAGAGGGAATGTAAAAACCGCTACACTTGAACTGAATTACAAAACAGAACAGAGTCACACGTTGAGAAAACACACTATGGCTGCTTAACGGGAAAGGTGGGGTGGGGTGATGCATAAAACAAGGGTTTCAAATGAGCTCAGATACCGTTCCATAAACCCAATATGTAATAGAAAGACCTACTGCTTGCTAAGTTAACTGGACTCCACACCCCCTATTCACCGCACAAGAATATATCTGACTAGTAAGAATCTTAAAACCTATGTATTGCTATCTCTCTGGAAGTGAGTCAAGTGGGTGTAAAGCGGCAGAAACACAGCCGTGAAAAGCGGCTAAACCCCATTATAAAAATAAATTACTTTTAAAAACCCGTGAAACAAAGACAGTGAAAGAGAGAGAAATTCTTACAAAATTCGTTCAGGGGCTGTGATGCAACCTGGATTGACCATATCTAGACCCACAGCTGGAGGAGACATAAGGGTGGACACTCTCGGGGCTGAGAGGTTTGGTGAGGTTGGGGGAGCAAACGCAGAGCCTTTAAAGTAATACTGCCTGTTACCCATCCCATGGGTCCCAAATCTCCAGGTTCAAGGGCATCTTCCTACCTCGAAAACATGCATGAGAAACCCAGAAGGTGGTACACCGTGTGATCGGGAAAGGTTTCTAACACGCACCTCATTTCTCATCTCCTTGTGCTCGGGTTCGCCATTCCAGCCGCTTTACTAGCAATCTCCCTCCTTGGAGAATCAGCACCTGTAACCTCCCGTTCCGTACAGCTTGCAATTTGTCCTGAGGATGAACGGGAAGAGGGGGAGCCAATGAGAGACTAGCTCTAGGTGTTGGGACAGGCACAGGTCACTCTATTTTCCCATCAGGAAGAAGAATTAACCACAGGCTCAGCCTGCCGCCCGGAAGCAGAATAGGGCCTGAGGCAATCCTGCGCTTTTGCGGCCAGCTCCCAAAAAAGCGAGTTGAAAAATGGAGCTCAGGGGCACTGCAATTCACAAACCTGCAGAGTTATAAATGATACCTCTCGTCCACAAATATATTGAGGGAAGGCAACGAAGAGGATCTGAAAGCAAGGCAGAATTGCAGGAAACAGATTTCAGGAGGTCGATTCGAATCGCCTTTAAAGCACACGAAAAGCGGCAAAGCGTCGACAATGATGCCCTTGGCCAAAAAGGGCGTATGCGTTTTTTCCTGAATATATTCAGGAAAAAACGCATACGCCCTTTTTGGCCAACCAAGCAACCTGGAAAGGCAAATCAGCGCTACAAAGAAGTCTCGCTTCCCATCGGTCAAAAGGGCCATGCGGAAAAAAGTGTCAAAACCAGAAATGCAGAACAGGCCATGGAGAAATGGGAGCCTTGCTACGCTGATGGGCGGGATGTAAATTGCCAACAGCCACTCTGGAGAAGTGTACGGTGTGTCCTGAAACATCGAAAAAACACAGCTTAGAGCGCATAGGGCACTTCCACTCATGGGCGTATAAATGGGGAAAACTAAAAATCAGCAAGACACAGGCACCCCAAAGTTTAGGGCTGCTCTGTTGACAAGAACCTCCACTTCATGACACCTCAAATATCCCAGGAAAGAGAAAAATGGATAAAGAAGTGGTGGTCCTTATGTACAATGGAATATCACTCAGCCATGAAATCAATGTCATAAGGCTAGTAGCAGCATGATGAGTGGCTTTAGCTACGACGATTCTAAGTGAAATAAGTCACACAGAAAAAGACACTTATCATAAGCTATCACTTATAGAGGGAATGTAAAAACCGCTACACTTGAACTGAATTACAAAACAGAACAGAGTCACACGTTGAGAAAACACACTATGGCTGCTTAACGGGAAAGGTGGGGTGGGGTGATGCATAAAACAAGGGTTTCAAATGAGCTCAGATACCGTTCCATAAACCCAATATGTCATAGAAAGACCTACTCCTTGCTCAGTGAACTGGACTCAACACCCCCTATTCACCGCACAAGAATATATCTGACTAGTAAGAAACTTAAAACCTATGTATTGATATCTCTCTGGAAGTGGGTCAAGTGGGTGTAAAGCGGCAGAAACACAGCCGTGAAAAGCGGCTAAACCCCATTATAAAAATAAATTACTTTTAAAAACCCGTGAAACAAAGACAGTGAAAGAGAGAGAAATTCTTACAAAATTCGTTCAGGGGCTGTGATGCAACCTGGATTGACCATATCTAGACCCACAGCTGGAGGAGACATAAGGGTGGACACTCTCGGGGCTGAGAGGTTTGGTGAGGTTGGGGGAGCAAACGCAGAGCCTTTAAAGTAATACTGCCTGTTACCCATCCCATGGGTCCCAAATCTCCAGGTTCAAGGGCATCTTCCTACCTCGAAAACATGCATGAGAAACCCAGAAGGTGGTACACCGTGTGATCGGGAAAGGTTTCTAAAACGCGCCTCATTTCTCATCTCCTTGTGCTCGGGTTTGTCATTCCAGCCGCTTTACTAGCAATCTCCCTCCTTGGAGAATCAGCACCTGTAACCTCCCGTTCCGTACAGCTTGCAATTTGTCCTGAGGATGAACGGGAAGAGGGGGAGCCAATGAGAGACTAGCTCTAGGTGTTGGGACAGGCACAGGTCACTCTATTTTCCCATCAGGAAGAAGAATTAACCACAGGCTCAGCCTGCCGCCCGGAAGCAGAATAGGGCCTGAGGCAATCCTGCGCTTTTGCGGCCAGCTCCCAAAAAAGCGAGTTGAAAAATGGAGCTCAGGGGCACTGCAATTCACAAACCTGCAGAGTTATAAATGATACCTCTCGTCCACAAATATATTGAGGGAAGGCAACGAAGAGGATCTGAAAGCAAGGCAGAATTGCAGGAAACAGATTTCAGGAGGTCGATTCGAATCGCCTTTAAAGCACACGAAAAGCGGCAAAGCATCGACAATGATGCCCTTGGCCAAAAAGGGCGTATGCGTTTTTTCCTGAATATATTCAGTAAAAAACGCATACGCCCTTTTTGGCCAACCAAGCAACCTGGAAAGGCAAATCAGCGCTACAAAGAAGTCTCGCTTCCCATCGGTCAAAAGGGCCATGCGGAAAAAAGTGTCAAAACCAGAAATGCAGAACAGGCCATGGAGAAATGGGAGCCTTGCTACGCTGATGGGCGGGATGTAAATTGCCAACAGCCACTCTGGAGAAGTGTACGGTGTGTCCTGAAACATCGAAAAAACACAGCTTAGAGTGCATAGGGCACTTCCACTCATGGGCGTATAAATGGGGAAAACTAAAAATCAGCAAGACACAGGCACCCCAAAGTTTAGGGCTGCTCTGTTGACAAGAACCTCCACTTCATGACACCTCAAATATCCCAGGAAAGAGAAAAATGGATAAAGAAGTGGTGGTCCTTATGTACAATGGAATATCACTCAGCCATGAAATCAATGTCATAAGGCTAGTAGCAGCATGATGAGTGGCTTTAGCTACGACGATTCTAAGTGAAATAAGTCACACAGAAAAAGACACTTATCATAAGCTATCACTTATAGAGGGAATGTAAAAACCGCTACACTTGAACTGAATTACAAAACAGAACAGAGTCACACGTTGAGAAAACACACTATGGCTGCTTAACGGGAAAGGTGGGGTGGGGTGATGCATAAAACAAGGGTTTCAAATGAGCTCAGATACCGTTCCATAAACCCAATATGTCATAGAAAGACCTACTCCTTGCTCAGTGAACTGGACTCAACACCCCCTATTCACCGCACAAGAATATATCTGACTAGTAAGAAACTTAAAACCTATGTATTGATATCTCTCTGGAAGTGAGTCAAGTGGGTGTAAAGCGGCAGAAACACAGCCGTGAAAAGCGGCTAAACCCCATTATAAAAATAAATTACTTTTAAAAACCCGTGAAACAAAGACAGTGAAAGAGAGAGAAATTCTTACAAAATTCGTTCAGGGGCTGTGATGCAACCTGGATTGACCATATCTAGACCCACAGCTGGAGGAGACATAAGGGTGGACACTCTCGGGGTTGAGAGGTTTGGTGAGGTTGGGGGAGCAAACGCAGAGCCTTTAAAGTAATACTGCCTGTTACCCATCCCATGGGTCCCAAATCTCCAGGTTCAAGGGCATCTTCCTACCTCGAAAACATGCATGAGAAACCCAGAAGGTGGTACACCGTGTGATCGGGAAAGGTTTCTAACACGCACCTAATTTCTCATCTCCCTTTTGCTCGGGTTCGCCATTCCAGCCGCTTTACTAGCAATCTCCCTCCTTGGAGAATCAGCACCTGTAACCTCCCGTTCCGTACAGCTTGCAATTTGTCCTGAGGATGAACGGGAAGAGGGGGAGCCAATGAGAGACTAGCTCTAGGTGTTGGGACAGGCACAGCTCACTATTTTCCCATCAGGAAGAAGAATTAACCACAGGCTCAGCCTGCCGCCCGGAAGCAGAATAGGGCCTGAGGCAATCCTGCGCTTTTGCGGCCAGCTCCCAAACAAGCGAGTTGAAAAATGGAGCTCAGGGGCACTGCAATTCACAAACCTGCAGAGTTATAAATGATACCTCTCGTCCACAAATATATTGAGGGAAGGCAACGAAGAGGATCTGAAAGCAAGGCAGAATTGCAGGAAACAGATTTCAGGAGGTCGATTCGAATCGCCTTTAAAGCACATGAAAAGCGGCAAAACGTCGACAATGATGCCCTTGGCCAAAATGGGCGTATGCGTTTTTTCCTGAATATATTCAGGAAAAAACGCATACGCCCTTTTTGGCCAACCAAGCAACCTGGAAAGGCAAATCAGCGCTACAAAGAAGTCTCGCTTCCCATTGGTCAAAAGGGCCATGCGGAAAAAAGTGTCAAAACCAGAAATGCAGAACAGGCCATGGAGAAATGGGAGCCTTGCTACGCTGATGGGCGGGATGTAAATTGCCAACAGCCACTCTGGAGAAGTGTACGGTGTGTCCTGAAACATCGAAAAAACACAGCTTAGAGCGCATAGGGCACTTCCACTCATGGGCGTATAAATGGGGAAAACTAAAAATCAGCAAGACACAGGCACCCCAAAGTTTAGGGCTGCTCTGTTGACAAGAACCTCCACTTCATGACACCTCAAATATCCCAGGAAAGAGAAAAATGGATAAAGAAGTGGTGGTCCTTATGTACAATGGAATATCACTCAGCCATGAAATCAATGTCATAAGGCTAGTAGCAGCATGATGAGTGGCTTTAGCTACGACGATTCTAAGTGAAATAAGTCACACAGAAAAAGACACTTATCATAAGCTATCACTTATAGAGGGAATGTAAAAACCGCTACACTTGAACTGAATTACAAAACAGAACAGAGTCACACGTTGAGAAAACACACTATGGCTGCTTAACGGGAAAGGTGGGGTGGGGTGATGCATAAAACAAGGGTTTCAAATGAGCTCAGATACCGTTCCATAAACCCAATATGTCATAGAAAGACCTACTCCTTGCTCAGTGAACTGGACTCAACACCCCCTATTCACCGCACAAGAATATATCTGACTAGTAAGAAACTTAAAACCTATGTATTGATATCTCTCTGGAAGTGGGTCAAGTGGGTGTAAAGCGGCAGAAACACAGCCGTGAAAAGCGGCTAAACCCCATTATAAAAATAAATTACTTTTAAAAACCCGTGAAACAAAGACAGTGAAAGAGAGAGAAATTCTTACAAAATTCGTTCAGGGGCTGTGATGCAACCTGGATTGACCATATCTAGACCCACAGCTGGAGGAGACATAAGGGTGGACACTCTCGGGGCTGAGAGGTTTGGTGAGGTTGGGGGAGCAAACGCAGAGCCTTTAAAGTAATACTGCCTGTTACCCATCCCATGGGTCCCAAATCTCCAGGTTCAAGGGCATCTTCCTACCTCGAAAACATGCATGAGAAACCCAGAAGGTGGTACACCGTGTGATCGGGAAAGGTTTCTAAAACGCGCCTCATTTCTCATCTCCTTGTACTCGGGTTCGTCATTCCAGCCGCTTTACTAGCAATCTCCCTCCTTGGAGAATCAGCACCTGTAACCTCCTGTTCCGTACAGCTTGCAATTTGTCCTGAGGATGAACGGGAAGAGGGGGAGCCAATGAGAGACTAGCTCTAGGTGTTGGGACAGGCACAGGTCACTCTATTTTCCCATCAGGAAGAAGAATTAACCACAGGCTCAGCCTGCCGCCCGGAAGCAGAATAGGGCCTGAGGCAATCCTGCGCTTTTGCGGCCAGCTCCCAAAAAAGCGAGTTGAAAAATGGAGCTCAGGGGCACTGCAATTCACAAACCTGCAGAGTTATAAATGATACCTCTCGTCCACAAATATATTGAGGGAAGGCAACGAAGAGGATCTGAAAGCAAGGCAGAATTGCAGGAAACAGATTTCAGGAGGTCGATTCGAATCGCCTTTAAAGCACACGAAAAGCGGCAAAACGTCGACAATGATGCCCTTGGCCAAAATGGGCGTATGCGTTTTTTCCTGAATATATTCAGGAAAAAACGCATACGCCCTTTTTGGCCAACCAAGCAACCTGGAAAGGCAAATCAGCGCTACAAAGAAGTCTCGCTTCCCATCGGTCAAAAGGGCCATGCGGAAAAAAGTGTCAAAACCAGAAATGCAGAACAGGCCATGGAGAAATGGGAGCCTTGCTACGCTGATGGGCGGGATGTAAATTGCCAACAGCCACTCTGGAGAAGTGTACGGTGTGTCCTGAAACATCGAAAAAACACAGCTTAGAGCGCATAGGGCACTTCCACTCATGGGCGTATAAATGGGGAAAACTAAAAATCAGCAAGACACAGGCACCCCAAAGTTTAGGGCTGCTCTGTTGACAAGAACCTCCACTTCATGACACCTCAAATATCCCAGGAAAGAGAAAAATGGATAAAGAAGTGGTGGTCCTTATGTACAATGGAATATCACTCAGCCATGAAATCAATGTCATAAGGCTAGTAGCAGCATGATGAGTGGCTTTAGCTACGACGATTCTAAGTGAAATAAGTCACACAGAAAAAGACACTTATCATAAGCTATCACTTATAGAGGGAATGTAAAAACCGCTACACTTGAACTGAATTACAAAACAGAACAGAGTCACACGTTGAGAAAACACACTATGGCTGCTTAACGGGAAAGGTGGGGTGGGGTGATGCATAAAACAAGGGTTTCAAATGAGCTCAGATACCGTTCCATAAACCCAATATGTCATAGAAAGACCTACTCCTTGCTCAGTGAACTGGACTCAACACCCCCTATTCACCGCACAAGAATATATCTGACTAGTAAGAAACTTAAAACCTATGTATTGATATCTCTCTGGAAGTGAGTCAAGTGGGTGTAAAGCGGCAGAAACACAGCCGTGAAAAGCGGCTAAACCCCATTATAAAAATAAATTACTTTTAAAAACCCGTGAAACAAAGACAGTGAAAGAGAGAGAAATTCTTACAAAATTCGTTCAGGGGCTGTGATGCAACCTGGATTGACCATATCTAGACCCACAGCTGGAGGAGACATAAGGGTGGACACTCTCGGGGCTGAGAGGTTTGGTGAGGTTGGGGGAGCAAACGCAGAGCCTTTAAAGTAATACTGCCTGTTACCCATCCCATGGGTCCCAAATCTCCAGGTTCAAGGGCATCTTCCTACCTCGAAAACATGCATGAGAAACCCAGAAGGTGGTACACCGTGTGATCGGGAAAGGTTTCTAACACGCACCTCATTTCTCATCTCCTTGTGCTCGGGTTCGCCATTCCAGCCGCTTTACTAGCAATCTCCCTCCTTGGAGAATCAGCACCTGTAACCTCCCGTTCCGTACAGCTTGCAATTTGTCCTGAGGATGAACGGGAAGAGGGGGAGCCAATGAGAGACTAGCTCTAGGTGTTGGGACAGGCACAGGTCACTCTATTTTCCCATCAGGAAGAAGAATTAACCACAGGCTCAGCCTGCCGCCCGGAAGCAGAATAGGGCCTGAGGCAATCCTGCGCTTTTGCGGCCAGCTCCCAAAAAAGCGAGTTGAAAAATGGAGCTCAGGGGCACTGCAATTCACAAACCTGCAGAGTTATAAATGATAACTCTCGTCCACAAATATATTGAGGGAAGGCAACGAAGAGGATCTGAAAGCAAGGCAGAATTGCAGGAAACAGATTTCAGGAGGTCGATTCGAATCGCCTTTAAAGCACACGAAAAGCGGCAAAACGTCGACAATGATGCCCTTGGCCAAAAAGGGCGTATGCGTTTTTTCCTGAATATATTCAGGAAAAAACGCATACGCCCTTTTTGGCCAACCAAGCAACCTGGAAAGGCAAATCAGCGCTACAAAGAAGTCTCGCTTCCCATCGGTCAAAAGGGCCATGCGGAAAAAAGTGTCAAAACCAGAAATGCAGAACAGGCCATGGAGAAATGGGAGCCTTGCTACGCTGATGGGCGGGATGTAAATTGCCAACAGCCACTCTGGAGAAGTGTACGGTGTGTCCTGAAACATCGAAAAAACACAGCTTAGAGCGCATAGGGCACTTCCACTCATGGGCGTATAAATGGGGAAAACTAAAAATCAGCAAGACACAGGCACCCCAAAGTTTAGGGCTGCTCTGTTGACAAGAACCTCCACTTCATGACACCTCAAATATCCCAGGAAAGAGAAAAATGGATAAAGAAGTGGTGGTCCTTATGTACAATGGAATATCACTCAGCCATGAAATCAATGTCATAAGGCTAGTAGCAGCATGATGAGTGGCTTTAGCTACGACGATTCTAAGTGAAATAAGTCACACAGAAAAAGACACTTATCATAAGCTATCACTTATAGAGGGAATGTAAAAACCGCTACACTTGAACTGAATTACAAAACAGAACAGAGTCACACGTTGAGAAAACACACTATGGCTGCTTAACGGGAAAGGTGGGGTGGGGTGATGCATAAAACAAGGGTTTCAAATGAGCTCAGATACCGTTCCATAAACCCAATATGTCATAGAAAGACCTACTCCTTGCTCAGTGAACTGGACTCAACACCCCCTATTCACCGCACAAGAATATATCTGACTAGTAAGAAACTTAAAACCTATGTATTGATATCTCTCTGGAAGTGGGTCAAGTGGGTGTAAAGCGGCAGAAACACAGCCGTGAAAAGCGGCTAAACCCCATTATAAAAATAAATTACTTTTAAAAACCCGTGAAACAAAGACAGTGAAAGAGAGAGAAATTCTTACAAAATTCGTTCAGGGGCTGTGATGCAACCTGGATTGACCATATCTAGACCCACAGCTGGAGGAGACATAAGGGTGGACACTCTCGGGGCTGAGAGGTTTGGTGAGGTTGGGGGAGCAAACGCAGAGCCTTTAAAGTAATACTGCCTGTTACCCATCCCATGGGTCCCAAATCTCCAGGTTCAAGGGCATCTTCCTACCTCGAAAACATGCATGAGAAACCCAGAAGGTGGTACACCGTGTGATCGGGAAAGGTTTCTAAAACGCGCCTCATTTCTCATCTCCTTGTGCTCGGGTTCGTCATTCCAGCCGCTTTACTAGCAATCTCCCTCCTTGGAGAATCAGCACCTGTAACCTCCCGTTCCGTACAGCTTGCAATTTGTCCTGAGGATGAACGGGAAGAGGGGGAGCCAATGAGAGACTAGCTCTAGGTGTTGGGACAGGCACAGGTCACTCTATTTTCCCATCAGGAAGAAGAATTAACCACAGGCTCAGCCTGCCGCCCGGAAGCAGAATAGGGCCTGAGGCAATCCTGCGCTTTTGCGGCCAGCTCCCAAAAAAGCGAGTTGAAAAATGGAGCTCAGGGGCACTGCAATTCACAAACCTGCAGAGTTATAAATGATACCTCTCGTCCACAAATATATTGAGGGAAGGCAACGAAGAGGATCTGAAAGCAAGGCAGAATTGCAGGAAACAGATTTCAGGAGGTCGATTCGAATCGCCTTTAAAGCACATGAAAAGCGGCAAAACGTCGACAATGATGCCCTTGGCCAAAAAGGGCGTATGCGTTTTTTCCTGAATATATTCAGGAAAAAACGCATACGCCCTTTTTGGCCAACCAAGCAACCTGGAAAGGCAAATCAGCGCTACAAAGAAGTCTCGCTTCCCATCGGTCAAAAGGGCCATGCGGAAAAAAGTGTCAAAACCAGAAATGCAGAACAGGCCATGGAGAAATGGGAGCCTTGCTACGCTGATGGGCGGGATGTAAATTGCCAACAGCCACTCTGGAGAAGTGTACGGTGTGTCCTGAAACATCGAAAAAACACAGCTTAGAGCGCATAGGGCACTTCCACTCACGGGCGTATAAATTGGGAAAACTAAAAATCAGCAAGACACAGGCACCCCAAAGTTTAGGGCTGCTCTGTTGACAAGAACCTCCACTTCATGACACCTCAAATATCCCAGGAAAGAGAAAAATGGATAGAGAAGTGGTGGTCCTTATGTACAGTGGAATATCACTCAGCCATGAAATCAATGTCATAAGGCTAGTAGCAGCATGATGAGTGGCTTTAGCAACGACGATTCTAAGTGAAATAAGTCACACAGAAAAAGACACTTATCATAAGCTATCACTTATAGAGGGAATGTAAAAACCGCTACACTTGAACTGAATTACAAAACAGAACAGAGTCACACGTTGAGAAAACACACTATGGCTGCTTAACGGGAAAGGTGGGGTGGGGTGATGCATAAAACAAGGGTTTCAAATGAGCTCAGATACCGTTCCATAAACCCAATATGTAATAGAAAGACCTACTGCTTGCTAAGTTAACTGGACTCCACACCCCCTATTCACCGCACAAGAATATATCTGACTAGTAAGAATCTTAAAACCTATGTATTGCTATCTCTCTGGAAGTGAGTCAAGTGGGTGTAAAGCGGCAGAAACACAGCCGTGAAAAGCGGCTAAACCCCATTATAAAAATAAATTACTTTTAAAAACCCGTGAAACAAAGACAGTGAAAGAGAGAGAAATTCTTACAAAATTCGTTCAGGGGCTGTGATGCAACCTGGATTGACCATATCTAGACCCACAGCTGGAGGAGACATAAGGGTGGACACTCTCGGGGCTGAGAGGTTTGGTGAGGTTGGGGGAGCAAACGCAGAGCCTTTAAAGTAATACTGCCTGTTACCCATCCCATGGGTCCCAAATCTCCAGGTTCAAGGGCATCTTCCTACCTCGAAAACATGCATGAGAAACCCAGAAGGTGGTACACCGTGTGATCGGGAAAGGTTTCTAACACGCACCTCATTTCTCATCTCCTTGTGCTCGGGTTCGCCATTCCAGCCGCTTTACTAGCAATCTCCCTCCTTGGAGAATCAGCACCTGTAACCTCCCGTTCCGTACAGCTTGCAATTTGTCCTGAGGATGAACGGGAAGAGGGGGAGCCAATGAGAGACTAGCTCTAGGTGTTGGGACAGGCACAGGTCACTCTATTTTCCCATCAGGAAGAAGAATTAACCACAGGCTCAGCCTGCCGCCCGGAAGCAGAATAGAGCCTGAGGCAATCCTGCGCTTTTGCGGCCAGCTCCCAAAAAAGCGAGTTGAAAAATGGAGCTCAGGGGCACTGCAATTCACAAACCTGCAGAGTTATAAATGATACCTCTCGTCCACAAATATATTGAGGGAAGGCAACGAAGAGGATCTGAAAGCAAGGCAGAATTGCAGGAAACAGATTTCAGGAGGTCGATTCGAATCGCCTTTAAAGCACACGAAAAGCGGCAAAACGTCGACAATGATGCCCTTGGCCAAAAAGGGCGTATGCGTTTTTTCCTGAATATATTCAGGAAAAAACGCATACGCCCTTTTTGGCCAACCAAGCAACCTGGAAAGGCAAATCAGCGCTACAAAGAAGTCTCGCTTCCCATCGGTCAAAAGGGCCATGCGGAAAAAAGTGTCAAAACCAGAAATGCAGAACAGGCCATGGAGAAATGGGAGCCTTGCTACGCTGATGGGCGGGATGTAAATTGCCAACAGCCACTCTGGAGAAGTGTACGGTGTGTCCTGAAACATCGAAAAAACACAGCTTAGAGCGCATAGGGCACTTCCACTCATGGGCGTATAAATGGGGAAAACTAAAAATCAGCAAGACACAGGCACCCCAAAGTTTAGGGCTGCTCTGTTGACAAGAACCTCCACTTCATGACACCTCAAATATCCCAGGAAAGAGAAAAATGGATAAAGAAGTGGTGGTCCTTATGTACAATGGAATATCACTCAGCCATGAAATCAATGTCATAAGGCTAGTAGCAGCATGATGAGTGGCTTTAGCTACGACGATTCTAAGTGAAATAAGTCACACAGAAAAAGACACTTATCATAAGCTATCACTTATAGAGGGAATGTAAAAACCGCTACACTTGAACTGAATTACAAAACAGAACAGAGTCACACGTTGAGAAAACACACTATGGCTGCTTAACGGGAAAGGTGGGGTGGGGTGATGCATAAAACAAGGGTTTCAAATGAGCTCAGATACCGTTCCATAAACCCAATATGTCATAGAAAGACCTACTCCTTGCTCAGTGAACTGGACTCAACACCCCCTATTCACCGCACAAGAATATATCTGACTAGTAAGAAACTTAAAACCTATGTATTGATATCTCTCTGGAAGTGGGTCAAGTGGGTGTAAAGCGGCAGAAACACAGCCGTGAAAAGCGGCTAAACCCCATTATAAAAATAAATTACTTTTAAAAACCCGTGAAACAAAGACAGTGAAAGAGAGAGAAATTCTTACAAAATTCGTTCAGGGGCTGTGATGCAACCTGGATTGACCATATCTAGACCCACAGCTGGAGGAGACATAAGGGTGGACACTCTCGGGGCTGAGAGGTTTGGTGAGGTTGGGGGAGCAAACGCAGAGCCTTTAAAGTAATACTGCCTGTTACCCATCCCATGGGTCCCAAATCTCCAGGTTCAAGGGCATCTTCCTACCTCGAAAACATGCATGAGAAACCCAGAAGGTGGTACACCGTGTGATCGGGAAAGGTTTCTAAAACGCGCCTCATTTCTCATCTCCTTGTGCTCGGGTTCGTCATTCCAGCCGCTTTACTAGCAATCTCCCTCCTTGGAGAATCAGCACCTGTAACCTCCCGTTCCGTACAGCTTGCAATTTGTCCTGAGGATGAACGGGAAGAGGGGGAGCCAATGAGAGACTAGCTCTAGGTGTTGGGACAGGCACAGGTCACTCTATTTTCCCATCAGGAAGAAGAATTAACCACAGGCTCAGCCTGCCGCCCGGAAGCAGAATAGGGCCTGAGGCAATCCTGCGCTTTTGCGGCCAGCTCCCAAAAAAGCGAGTTGAAAAATGGAGCTCAGGGGCACTGCAATTCACAAACCTGCAGAGTTATAAATGATACCTCTCGTCCACAAATATATTGAGGGAAGGCAACGAAGAGGATCTGAAAGCAAGGCAGAATTGCAGGAAACAGATTTCAGGAGGTCGATTCGAATCGCCTTTAAAGCACATGAAAAGCGGCAAAACGTCGACAATGATGCCCTTGGCCAAAAAGGGCGTATGCGTTTTTTCCTGAATATATTCAGGAAAAAACGCATACGCCCTTTTTGGCCAACCAAGCAACCTGGAAAGGCAAATCAGCGCTACAAAGAAGTCTTCCTTCCCATCGGTCAAAAGGGCCATGCGGAAAAAAGTGTCAAAACCAGAAATGCAGAACAGGCCATGGAGAAATGGGAGCCTTGCTACGCTGATGGGCGGGATGTAAATTGCCAACAGCCACTCTGGAGAAGTGTACGGTGTGTCCTGAAACATCGAAAAAACACAGCTTAGAGCGCATAGGGCACTTCCACTCATGGGCGTATAAATGGGGAAAACTAAAAATCAGCAAGACACAGGCACCCCAAAGTTTAGGGCTGCTCTGTTGACAAGAACCTCCACTTCATGACACCTCAAATATCCCAGGAAAGAGAAAAATGGATAAAGAAGTGGTGGTCCTTATGTACAATGGAATATCACTCAGCCATGAAATCAATGTCATAAGGCTAGTAGCAGCATGATGAGTGGCTTTAGCTACGACGATTCTAAGTGAAATAAGTCACACAGAAAAAGACACTTATCATAAGCTATCACTTATAGAGGGAATGTAAAAACCGCTACACTTGAACTGAATTACAAAACAGAACAGAGTCACACGTTGAGAAAACACACTATGGCTGCTTAACGGGAAAGGTGGGGTGGGGTGATGCATAAAACAAGGGTTTCAAATGAGCTCAGATACCGTTCCATAAACCCAATATGTCATAGAAAGACCTACTCCTTGCTCAGTGAACTGGACTCAACACCCCCTATTCACCGCACAAGAATATATCTGACTAGTAAGAAACTTAAAACCTATGTATTGATATCTCTCTGGAAGTGGGTCAAGTGGGTGTAAAGCGGCAGAAACACAGCCGTGAAAAGCGGCTAAACCCCATTATAAAAATAAATTACTTTTAAAAACCCGTGAAACAAAGACAGTGAAAGAGAGAGAAATTCTTACAAAATTCGTTCAGGGGCTGTGATGCAACCTGGATTGACCATATCTAGACCCACAGCTGGAGGAGACATAAGGGTGGACACTCTCGGGGCTGAGAGGTTTGGTGAGGTTGGGGGAGCAAACGCAGAGCCTTTAAAGTAATACTGCCTGTTACCCATCCCATGGGTCCCAAATCTCCAGGTTCAAGGGCATCTTCCTACCTCGAAAACATGCATGAGAAACCCAGAAGGTGGTACACCGTGTGATCGGGAAAGGTTACTAAAACGCGCCTCATTTCTCATCTCCTTGTGCTCGGGTTCGTCATTCCAGCCGCTTTACTAGCAATCTCCCTCCTTGGAGAATCAGCACCTGTAACCTCCCGTTCCGTACAGCTTGCAATTTGTCCTGAGGATGAACGGGAAGAGGGGGAGCCAATGAGAGACTAGCTCTAGGTGTTGGGACAGGCACAGGTCACTCTATTTTCCCATCAGGAAGAAGAATTAACCACAGGCTCAGCCTGCCGCCCGGAAGCAGAATAGGGCCTGAGGCAATCCTGCGCTTTTGCGGCCAGCTCCCAAAAAAGCGAGTTGAAAAATGGAGCTCAGGGGCACTGCAATTCACAAACCTGCAGAGTTATAAATGATACCTCTCGTCCACAAATATATTGAGGGAAGGCAACGAAGAGGATCTGAAAGCAAGGCAGAATTGCAGGAAACAGATTTCAGGAGGTCGATTCGAATCGCCTTTAAAGCACACGAAAAGCGGCAAAGCGTCGACAATGATGCCCTTGGCCAAAAAGGGCGTATGCGTTTTTTCCTGAATATATTCAGTAAAAAACGCATACGCCCTTTTTGGCCAACCAAGCAACCTGGAAAGGCAAATCAGCGCTACAAAGAAGTCTCGCTTCCCATCGGTCAAAAGGGCCATGCGGAAAAAAGTGTCAAAACCAGAAATGCAGAACAGGCCATGGAGAAATGGGAGCCTTGCTACGCTGATGGGCGGGATGTAAATTGCCAACAGCCACTCTGGAGAAGTGTACGGTGTGTCCTGAAACATCGAAAAAACACAGCTTAGAGTGCATAGGGCACTTCCACTCATGGGCGTATAAATGGGGAAAACTAAAAATCAGCAAGACACAGGCACCCCAAAGTTTAGGGCTGCTCTGTTGACAAGAACCTCCACTTCATGACACCTCAAATATCCCAGGAAAGAGAAAAATGGATAAAGAAGTGGTGGTCCTTATGTACAATGGAATATCACTCAGCCATGAAATCAATGTCATAAGGCTAGTAGCAGCATGATGAGTGGCTTTAGCTACGACGATTCTAAGTGAAATAAGTCACACAGAAAAAGACACTTATCATAAGCTATCACTTATAGAGGGAATGTAAAAACCGCTACACTTGAACTGAATTACAAAACAGAACAGAGTCACACGTTGAGAAAACACACTATGGCTGCTTAACGGGAAAGGTGGGGTGGGGTGATGCATAAAACAAGGGTTTCAAATGAGCTCAGATACCGTTCCATAAACCCAATATGTCATAGAAAGACCTACTCCTTGCTCAGTGAACTGGACTCAACACCCCCTATTCACCGCACAAGAATATATCTGACTAGTAAGAAACTTAAAACCTATGTATTGATATCTCTCTGGAAGTGAGTCAAGTGGGTGTAAAGCGGCAGAAACACAGCCGTGAAAAGCGGCTAAACCCCATTATAAAAATAAATTACTTTTAAAAACCCGTGAAACAAAGACAGTGAAAGAGAGAGAAATTCTTACAAAATTCGTTCAGGGGCTGTGATGCAACCTGGATTGACCATATCTAGACCCACAGCTGGAGGAGACATAAGGGTGGACACTCTCGGGGTTGAGAGGTTTGGTGAGGTTGGGGGAGCAAACGCAGAGCCTTTAAAGTAATACTGCCTGTTACCCATCCCATGGGTCCCAAATCTCCAGGTTCAAGGGCATCTTCCTACCTCGAAAACATGCATGAGAAACCCAGAAGGTGGTACACCGTGTGATCGGGAAAGGTTTCTAACACGCACCTAATTTCTCATCTCCCTTTTGCTCGGGTTCGCCATTCCAGCCGCTTTACTAGCAATCTCCCTCCTTGGAGAATCAGCACCTGTAACCTCCCGTTCCGTACAGCTTGCAATTTGTCCTGAGGATGAACGGGAAGAGGGGGAGCCAATGAGAGACTAGCTCTAGGTGTTGGGACAGGCACAGCTCACTATTTTCCCATCAGGAAGAAGAATTAACCACAGGCTCAGCCTGCCGCCCGGAAGCAGAATAGGGCCTGAGGCAATCCTGCGCTTTTGCGGCCAGCTCCCAAACAAGCGAGTTGAAAAATGGAGCTCAGGGGCACTGCAATTCACAAACCTGCAGAGTTATAAATGATACCTCTCGTCCACAAATATATTGAGGGAAGGCAACGAAGAGGATCTGAAAGCAAGGCAGAATTGCAGGAAACAGATTTCAGGAGGTCGATTCGAATCGCCTTTAAAGCACATGAAAAGCGGCAAAACGTCGACAATGATGCCCTTGGCCAAAATGGGCGTATGCGTTTTTTCCTGAATATATTCAGGAAAAAACGCATACGCCCTTTTTGGCCAACCAAGCAACCTGGAAAGGCAAATCAGCGCTACAAAGAAGTCTCGCTTCCCATTGGTCAAAAGGGCCATGCGGAAAAAAGTGTCAAAACCAGAAATGCAGAACAGGCCATGGAGAAATGGGAGCCTTGCTACGCTGATGGGCGGGATGTAAATTGCCAACAGCCACTCTGGAGAAGTGTACGGTGTGTCCTGAAACATCGAAAAAACACAGCTTAGAGCGCATAGGGCACTTCCACTCATGGGCGTATAAATGGGGAAAACTAAAAATCAGCAAGACACAGGCACCCCAAAGTTTAGGGCTGCTCTGTTGACAAGAACCTCCACTTCATGACACCTCAAATATCCCAGGAAAGAGAAAAATGGATAAAGAAGTGGTGGTCCTTATGTACAATGGAATATCACTCAGCCATGAAATCAATGTCATAAGGCTAGTAGCAGCATGATGAGTGGCTTTAGCTACGACGATTCTAAGTGAAATAAGTCACACAGAAAAAGACACTTATCATAAGCTATCACTTATAGAGGGAATGTAAAAACCGCTACACTTGAACTGAATTACAAAACAGAACAGAGTCACACGTTGAGAAAACACACTATGGCTGCTTAACGGGAAAGGTGGGGTGGGGTGATGCATAAAACAAGGGTTTCAAATGAGCTCAGATACCGTTCCATAAACCCAATATGTCATAGAAAGACCTACTCCTTGCTCAGTGAACTGGACTCAACACCCCCTATTCACCGCACAAGAATATATCTGACTAGTAAGAAACTTAAAACCTATGTATTGATATCTCTCTGGAAGTGGGTCAAGTGGGTGTAAAGCGGCAGAAACACAGCCGTGAAAAGCGGCTAAACCCCATTATAAAAATAAATTACTTTTAAAAACCCGTGAAACAAAGACAGTGAAAGAGAGAGAAATTCTTACAAAATTCGTTCAGGGGCTGTGATGCAACCTGGATTGACCATATCTAGACCCACAGCTGGAGGAGACATAAGGGTGGACACTCTCGGGGCTGAGAGGTTTGGTGAGGTTGGGGGAGCAAACGCAGAGCCTTTAAAGTAATACTGCCTGTTACCCATCCCATGGGTCCCAAATCTCCAGGTTCAAGGGCATCTTCCTACCTCGAAAACATGCATGAGAAACCCAGAAGGTGGTACACCGTGTGATCGGGAAAGGTTTCTAACACGCACCTAATTTCTCATCTCCCTTTTGCTCGGGTTCGCCATTCCAGCCGCTTTACTAGCAATCTCCCTCCTTGGAGAATCAGCACCTGTAACCTCCCGTTCCGTACAGCTTGCAATTTGTCCTGAGGATGAACGGGAAGAGGGGGAGCCAATGAGAGACTAGCTCTAGGTGTTGGGACAGGCACAGCTCACTATTTTCCCATCAGGAAGAAGAATTAACCACAGGCTCAGCCTGCCGCCCGGAAGCAGAATAGGGCCTGAGGCAATCCTGCGCTTTTGCGGCCAGCTCCCAAACAAGCGAGTTGAAAAATGGAGCTCAGGGGCACTGCAATTCACAAACCTGCAGAGTTATAAATGATACCTCTCGTCCACAAATATATTGAGGGAAGGCAACGAAGAGGATCTGAAAGCAAGGCAGAATTGCAGGAAACAGATTTCAGGAGGTCGATTCGAATCGCCTTTAAAGCACATGAAAAGCGGCAAAACGTCGACAATGATGCCCTTGGCCAAAATGGGCGTATGCGTTTTTTCCTGAATATATTCAGGAAAAAACGCATACGCCCTTTTTGGCCAACCAAGCAACCTGGAAAGGCAAATCAGCGCTACAAAGAAGTCTCGCTTCCCATTGGTCAAAAGGGCCATGCGGAAAAAAGTGTCAAAACCAGAAATGCAGAACAGGCCATGGAGAAATGGGAGCCTTGCTACGCTGATGGGCGGGATGTAAATTGCCAACAGCCACTCTGGAGAAGTGTACGGTGTGTCCTGAAACATCGAAAAAACACAGCTTAGAGCGCATAGGGCACTTCCACTCATGGGCGTATAAATGGGGAAAACTAAAAATCAGCAAGACACAGGCACCCCAAAGTTTAGGGCTGCTCTGTTGACAAGAACCTCCACTTCATGACACCTCAAATATCCCAGGAAAGAGAAAAATGGATAAAGAAGTGGTGGTCCTTATGTACAATGGAATATCACTCAGCCATGAAATCAATGTCATAAGGCTAGTAGCAGCATGATGAGTGGCTTTAGCTACGACGATTCTAAGTGAAATAAGTCACACAGAAAAAGACACTTATCATAAGCTATCACTTATAGAGGGAATGTAAAAACCGCTACACTTGAACTGAATTACAAAACAGAACAGAGTCACACGTTGAGAAAACACACTATGGCTGCTTAACGGGAAAGGTGGGGTGGGGTGATGCATAAAACAAGGGTTTCAAATGAGCTCAGATACCGTTCCATAAACCCAATATGTCATAGAAAGACCTACTCCTTGCTCAGTGAACTGGACTCAACACCCCCTATTCACCGCACAAGAATATATCTGACTAGTAAGAAACTTAAAACCTATGTATTGATATCTCTCTGGAAGTGGGTCAAGTGGGTGTAAAGCGGCAGAAACACAGCCGTGAAAAGCGGCTAAACCCCATTATAAAAATAAATTACTTTTAAAAACCCGTGAAACAAAGACAGTGAAAGAGAGAGAAATTCTTACAAAATTCGTTCAGGGGCTGTGATGCAACCTGGATTGACCATATCTAGACCCACAGCTGGAGGAGACATAAGGGTGGACACTCTCGGGGCTGAGAGGTTTGGTGAGGTTGGGGGAGCAAACGCAGAGCCTTTAAAGTAATACTGCCTGTTACCCATCCCATGGGTCCCAAATCTCCAGGTTCAAGGGCATCTTCCTACCTCGAAAACATGCATGAGAAACCCAGAAGGTGGTACACCGTGTGATCGGGAAAGGTTTCTAAAACGCGCCTCATTTCTCATCTCCTTGTGCTCGGGTTCGTCATTCCAGCCGCTTTACTAGCAATCTCCCTCCTTGGAGAATCAGCACCTGTAACCTCCCGTTCCGTACAGCTTGCAATTTGTCCTGAGGATGAACGGGAAGAGGGGGAGCCAATGAGAGACTAGCTCTAGGTGTTGGGACAGGCACAGGTCACTCTATTTTCCCATCAGGAAGAAGAATTAACCACAGGCTCAGCCTGCCGCCCGGAAGCAGAATAGGGCCTGAGGCAATCCTGCGCTTTTGCGGCCAGCTCCCAAAAAAGCGAGTTGAAAAATGGAGCTCAGGGGCACTGCAATTCACAAACCTGCAGAGTTATAAATGATACCTCTCGTCCACAAATATATTGAGGGAAGGCAACGAAGAGGATCTGAAAGCAAGGCAGAATTGCAGGAAACAGATTTCAGGAGGTCGATTCGAATCGCCTTTAAAGCACACGAAAAGCGGCAAAACGTCGACAATGATGCCCTTGGCCAAAATGGGCGTATGCGTTTTTTCCTGAATATATTCAGGAAAAAACGCATACGCCCTTTTTGGCCAACCAAGCAACCTGGAAAGGCAAATCAGCGCTACAAAGAAGTCTCGCTTCCCATCGGTCAAAAGGGCCATGCGGAAAAAAGTGTCAAAACCAGAAATGCAGAACAGGCCATGGAGAAATGGGAGCCTTGCTACGCTGATGGGCGGGATGTAAATTGCCAACAGCCACTCTGGAGAAGTGTACGGTGTGTCCTGAAACATCGAAAAAACACAGCTTAGAGCGCATAGGGCACTTCCACTCATGGGCGTATAAATGGGGAAAACTAAAAATCAGCAAGACACAGGCACCCCAAAGTTTAGGGCTGCTCTGTTGACAAGAACCTCCACTTCATGACACCTCAAATATCCCAGGAAAGAGAAAAATGGATAAAGAAGTGGTGGTCCTTATGTACAATGGAATATCACTCAGCCATGAAATCAATGTCATAAGGCTAGTAGCAGCATGATGAGTGGCTTTAGCTACGACGATTCTAAGTGAAATAAGTCACACAGAAAAAGACACTTATCATAAGCTATCACTTATAGAGGGAATGTAAAAACCGCTACACTTGAACTGAATTACAAAACAGAACAGAGTCACACGTTGAGAAAACACACTATGGCTGCTTAACGGGAAAGGTGGGGTGGGGTGATGCATAAAACAAGGGTTTCAAATGAGCTCAGATACCGTTCCATAAACCCAATATGTCATAGAAAGACCTACTCCTTGCTCAGTGAACTGGACTCAACACCCCCTATTCACCGCACAAGAATATATCTGACTAGTAAGAAACTTAAAACCTATGTATTGATATCTCTCTGGAAGTGGGTCAAGTGGGTGTAAAGCGGCAGAAACACAGCCGTGAAAAGCGGCTAAACCCCATTATAAAAATAAATTACTTTTAAAAACCCGTGAAACAAAGACAGTGAAAGAGAGAGAAATTCTTACAAAATTCGTTCAGGGGCTGTGATGCAACCTGGATTGACCATATCTAGACCCACAGCTGGAGGAGACATAAGGGTGGACACTCTCGGGGCTGAGAGGTTTGGTGAGGTTGGGGGAGCAAACGCAGAGCCTTTAAAGTAATACTGCCTGTTACCCATCCCATGGGTCCCAAATCTCCAGGTTCAAGGGCATCTTCCTACCTCGAAAACATGCATGAGAAACCCAGAAGGTGGTACACCGTGTGATCGGGAAAGGTTTCTAAAACGCGCCTCATTTCTCATCTCCTTGTGCTCGGGTTCGTCATTCCAGCCGCTTTACTAGCAATCTCCCTCCTTGGAGAATCAGCACCTGTAACCTCCCGTTCCGTACAGCTTGCAATTTGTCCTGAGGATGAACGGGAAGAGGGGGAGCCAATGAGAGACTAGCTCTAGGTGTTGGGACAGGCACAGGTCACTCTATTTTCCCATCAGGAAGAAGAATTAACCACAGGCTCAGCCTGCCGCCCAGAAGCAGAATAGAGCCTGAGGCAACCCTGCGCTTTTGCGGCCAGCTCCCAAAAAAGCGAGTTGAAAAATGGAGCTCAGGGGCACTGCAATTCACAAACCTGCAGAGTTATAAATGATACCTCTCGTCCACAAATATATTGAGGGAAGGCAACGAAGAGGATCTGAAAGCAAGGCAGAATTGCAGGAAACAGATTTCAGGAGGTCGATTCGAATCGCCTTTAAAGCACACGAAAAGCGGCAAAGCGTCGACAATGATGCCCTTGGCCAAAAAGGGCGTATGCGTTTTTTCCTGAATATATTCAGGAAAAAACGCATACGCCCTTTTTGGCCAACCAAGCAACCTGGAAAGGCAAATCAGCGCTACAAAGAAGTCTCGCTTCCCATCGGTCAAAAGGGCCATGCGGAAAAAAGTGTCAAAACCAGAAATGCAGAACAGGCCATGGAGAAATGGGAGCCTTGCTACGCTGATGGGCGGGATGTAAATTGCCAACAGCCACTCTGGAGAAGTGTACGGTGTGTCCTGAAACATCGAAAAAACACAGCTTAGAGCGCATAGGGCACTTCCACTCATGGGCGTATAAATGGGGAAAACTAAAAATCAGCAAGACACAGGCACCCCAAAGTTTAGGGCTGCTCTGTTGACAAGAACCTCCACTTCATGACACCTCAAATATCCCAGGAAAGAGAAAAATGGATAAAGAAGTGGTGGTCCTTATGTACAATGGAATATCACTCAGCCATGAAATCAATGTCATAAGGCTAGTAGCAGCATGATGAGTGGCTTTAGCTACGACGATTCTAAGTGAAATAAGTCACACAGAAAAAGACACTTATCATAAGCTATCACTTATAGAGGGAATGTAAAAACCGCTACACTTGAACTGAATTACAAAACAGAACAGAGTCACACGTTGAGAAAACACACTATGGCTGCTTAACGGGAAAGGTGGGGTGGGGTGATGCATAAAACAAGGGTTTCAAATGAGCTCAGATACCGTTCCATAAACCCAATATGTCATAGAAAGACCTACTCCTTGCTCAGTGAACTGGACTCAACACCCCCTATTCACCGCACAAGAATATATCTGACTAGTAAGAAACTTAAAACCTATGTATTGATATCTCTCTGGAAGTGAGTCAAGTGGGTGTAAAGCGGCAGAAACACAGCCGTGAAAAGCGGCTAAACCCCATTATAAAAATAAATTACTTTTAAAAACCCGTGAAACAAAGACAGTGAAAGAGAGAGAAATTCTTACAAAATTCGTTCAGGGGCTGTGATGCAACCTGGATTGACCATATCTAGACCCACAGCTGGAGGAGACATAAGGGTGGACACTCTCGGGGCTGAGAGGTTTGGTGAGGTTGGGGGAGCAAACGCAGAGCCTTTAAAGTAATACTGCCTGTTACCCATCCCATGGGTCCCAAATCTCCAGGTTCAAGGGCATCTTCCTACCTCGAAAACATACATGAGAAACCCAGAAGGTGGTACACCGTGTGATCGGGAAAGGTTTCTAACACGCACCTAATTTCTCATCTCCCTTTTGCTCGGGTTCGCCATTCCAGCCGCTTTACTAGCAATCTCCCTCCTTGGAGAATCAGCACCTGTAACCTCCCGTTCCGTACAGCTTGCAATTTGTCCTGAGGATGAACGGGAAGAGGGGGAGCCAATGAGAGACTAGCTCTAGGTGTTGGGACAGGCACAGCTCACTATTTTCCCATCAGGAAGAAGAATTAACCACAGGCTCAGCCTGCCGCCCGGAAGCAGAATAGGGCCTGAGGCAATCCTGCGCTTTTGCGGCCAGCTCCCAAACAAGCGAGTTGAAAAATGGAGCTCAGGGGCACTGCAATTCACAAACCTGCAGAGTTATAAATGATACCTCTCGTCCACAAATATATTGAGCGAAGGCAACGAAGAGGATCTGAAAGCAAGGCAGAATTGCAGGAAACAGATTTCAGGAGGTCGATTCGAATCGCCTTTAAAGCACAAGAAAAGCGGCAAAACGTCGACAATGATGCCCTTGGCCAAAGAGGGCGTATGCGTTTTTTCCTGAATATATTCAGGAAAAAACGCATACGCCCTTTTTGGCCAACCAAGCAACCTGGAAAGGCAAATCAGCGCTACAAAGAAGTCTCGCTTCCCATCGGTCAAAAGGGCCATGCGGAAAAAAGTGTCAAAACCAGAAATGCAGAACAGGCCATGGAGAAATGGGAGCCTTGCTACGCTGATGGGCGGGATGTAAATTGCCAACAGCCACTCTGGAGAAGTGTACGGTGTGTCCTGAAACATCGAAAAAACACAGCTTAGAGCGCATAGGGCACTTCCACTCACGGGCGTATAAATTGGGAAAACTAAAAATCAGCAAGACACAGGCACCCCAAAGTTTAGGGCTGCTCTGTTGACAAGAACCTCCACTTCATGACACCTCAAATATCCCAGGAAAGAGAAAAATGGATAAAGAAGTGGTGGTCCTTATGTACAATGGAATATCACTCAGCCATGAAATCAATGTCATAAGGCTAGTAGCAGCATGATGAGTGGCTTTAGCAACGACGATTCTAAGTGAAATAAGTCACACAGAAAAAGACACTTATCATAAGCTATCACTTATAGAGGGAATGTAAAAACCGCTACACTTGAACTGAATTACAAAACAGAACAGAGTCACACGTTGAGAAAACACACTATGGCTGCTTAACGGGAAAGGTGGGGTGGGGTGATGCATAAAACAAGGGTTTCAAATGAGCTCAGATACCGTTCCATAAACCCAATATGTAATAGAAAGACCTACTGCTTGCTAAGTTAACTGGACTCCACACCCCCTATTCACCGCACAAGAATATATCTGACTAGTAAGAATCTTAAAACCTATGTATTGCTATCTCTCTGGAAGTGAGTCAAGTGGGTGTAAAGCGGCAGAAACACAGCCGTGAAAAGCAGTTAAACCCCATTATAAAAATTAAATTACTTTTAAAAACCCGTTAAACAAAGACAGTGAAAGAGAGAGAAATTCTTACAAAATTCGTTCAGGGGCTGTGATGCAACCTGGATTGACCATATCTAGACCCACAGCTGGAGGAGACATAAGGGTGGACACTCTCGGGGTTGAGAGGTTTGGTGAGGTTGGGGGAGCAAACGCAGAGCCTTTAAAGTAATACTGCCTGTTACCCATCCCATGGGTCCCAAATCTCCAGGTTCAAGGGCATCTTCCTACCTCGAAAACATGCATGAGAAACCCAGAAGGTGGTACACCGTGTGATCGGGAAAGGTTTCTAAAACGCGCCTCATTTCTCATCTCCTTGTGCTCGGGTTCGTCATTCCAGCCGCTTTACTAGCAATCTCCCTCCTTGGAGAATCAGCACCTTTAACCTCCCGTTCCGTACAGCTTGCAATTTGTCCTGAGGATGAACGGGAAGAGGGGGAGCCAATGAGAGACTAGCTCTAGGTGTTGGGACAGGCACAGGTCACTCTATTTTCCCATCACGAAGAAGAATTAACCACAGGCTCAGCCTGCCGCCCGGAAGCAGAATAGGGCCTGAGGCAATCCTGCGCTTTTGCGGCCAGCTCCCAAAAAAGCGAGTTGAAAAATGGAGCTCAGGGGCACTGCAATTCACAAACCTGCAGAGTTATAAATGATAACTCTCGTCCACAAATATATTGAGGGAAGGCAACGAAGAGGATCTGAAAGCAAGGCAGAATTGCAGGAAACAGATTTCAGGAGGTCGATTCGAATCGCCTTTAAAGCACACGAAAAGCGGCAAAACGTCGACAATGATGCCCTTGGCCAAAATGGGCGTATGCGTTTTTTCCTGAATATATTCAGGAAAAAACGCATAGGCCCTTTTTGGCCAACCAAGCAACCTGGAAAGGCAAATCAGCGCTACAAAGAAGTCTCGCTTCCCATCGGTCAAAAGGGCCATGCGGAAAAAAGTGTCAAAACCAGAAATGCAGAACAGGCCATGGAGAAATGGGAGCCTTGCTACGCTGATGGGCGGGATGTAAATTGCCAACAGCCACTCTGGAGAAGTGTACGGTGTGTCCTGAAACATCGAAAAAACACAGCTTAGAGCGCATAGGGCACTTCCACTCACGGGCGTATAAATGGGGAAAACTAAAAATCAGCAAGACACAGGCACCCCAAAGTTTAGGGCTGCTCTGTTGACAAGAACCTCCACTTCATGACACCTCAAATATCCCAGGAAAGAGAAAAATGGATAAAGAAGTGGTGGTCCTTATGTACAATGGAATATCACTCAGCCATGAAATCAATGTCATAAGGCTAGTAGCAGCATGATGAGTGGCTTTAGCTACGACGATTCTAAGTGAAATAAGTCACACAGAAAAAGACACTTATCATAAGCTATCACTTATAGAGGGAATGTAAAAACCGCTACACTTGAACTGAATTACAAAACAGAACAGAGTCACACGTTGAGAAAACACACTATGGCTGCTTAACGGGAAAGGTGGGGTGGGGTGATGCATAAAACAAGGGTTTCAAATGAGCTCAGATACCGTTCCATAAACCCAATATGTCATAGAAAGACCTACTCCTTGCTCAGTGAACTGGACTCAACACCCCCTATTCACCGCACAAGAATATATCTGACTAGTAAGAAACTTAAAACCTATGTATTGATATCTCTCTGGAAGTGGGTCAAGTGGGTGTAAAGCGGCAGAAACACAGCCGTGAAAAGCGGCTAAACCCCATTATAAAAATAAATTACTTTTAAAAACCCGTGAAACAAAGACAGTGAAAGAGAGAGAAATTCTTACAAAATTCGTTCAGGGGCTGTGATGCAACCTGGATTGACCATATCTAGACCCACAGCTGGAGGAGACATAAGGGTGGACACTCTCGGGGCTGAGAGGTTTGGTGAGGTTGGGGGAGCAAACGCAGAGCCTTTAAAGTAATACTGCCTGTTACCCATCCCATGGGTCCCAAATCTCCAGGTTCAAGGGCATCTTCCTACCTCGAAAACATGCATGAGAAACCCAGAAGGTGGTACACCGTGTGATCGGGAAAGGTTTCTAACACGCACCTAATTTCTCATCTCCCTTTTGCTCGGGTTCGCCATTCCAGCCGCTTTACTAGCAATCTCCCTCCTTGGAGAATCAGCACCTGTAACCTCCCGTTCCGTACAGCTTGCAATTTGTCCTGAGGATGAACGGGAAGAGGGGGAGCCAATGAGAGACTAGCTCTAGGTGTTGGGACAGGCACAGCTCACTATTTTCCCATCAGGAAGAAGAATTAACCACAGGCTCAGCCTGCCGCCCGGAAGCAGAATAGGGCCTGAGGCAATCCTGCGCTTTTGCGGCCAGCTCCCAAACAAGCGAGTTGAAAAATGGAGCTCAGGGGCACTGCAATTCACAAACCTGCAGAGTTATAAATGATACCTCTCGTCCACAAATATATTGAGCGAAGGCAACGAAGAGGATCTGAAAGCAAGGCAGAATTGCAGGAAACAGATTTCAGGAGGTCGATTCGAATCGCCTTTAAAGCACAAGAAAAGCGGCAAAACGTCGACAATGATGCCCTTGGCCAAAGAGGGCGTATGCGTTTTTTCCTGAATATATTCAGGAAAAAACGCATACGCCCTTTTTGGCCAACCAAGCAACCTGGAAAGGCAAATCAGCGCTACAAAGAAGTCTCGCTTCCCATCGGTCAAAAGGGCCATGCGGAAAAAAGTGTCAAAACCAGAAATGCAGAACAGGCCATGGAGAAATGGGAGCCTTGCTACGCTGATGGGCGGGATGTAAATTGCCAACAGCCACTCTGGAGAAGTGTACGGTGTGTCCTGAAACATCGAAAAAACACAGCTTAGAGCGCATAGGGCACTTCCACTCACGGGCGTATAAATTGGGAAAACTAAAAATCAGCAAGACACAGGCACCCCAAAGTTTAGGGCTGCTCTGTTGACAAGAACCTCCACTTCATGACACCTCAAATATCCCAGGAAAGAGAAAAATGGATAAAGAAGTGGTGGTCCTTATGTACAATGGAATATCACTCAGCCATGAAATCAATGTCATAAGGCTAGTAGCAGCATGATGAGTGGCTTTAGCTACGACGATTCTAAGTGAAATAAGTCACACAGAAAAAGACACTTATCATAAGCTATCACTTATAGAGGGAATGTAAAAACCGCTACACTTGAACTGAATTACAAAACAGAACAGAGTCACACGTTGAGAAAACACACTATGGCTGCTTAACGGGAAAGGTGGGGTGGGGTGATGCATAAAACAAGGGTTTCAAATGAGCTCAGATACCGTTCCATAAACCCAATATGTAATAGAAAGACCTACTGCTTGCTAAGTTAACTGGACTCCACACCCCCTATTCACCGCACAAGAATATATCTGACTAGTAAGAATCTTAAAACCTATGTATTGCTATCTCTCTGGAAGTGAGTCAAGTGGGTGTAAAGCGGCAGAAACACAGCCGTGAAAAGCAGCTAAACCCCATTATAAAAATTAAATTACTTTTAAAAACCCGTTAAACAAAGACAGTGAAAGAGAGAGAAATTCTTACAAAATTCGTTCAGGGGCTGTGATGCAACCTGGATTGACCATATCTAGACCCACAGCTGGAGGAGACATAAGGGTGGACACTCTCGGGGTTGAGAGGTTTGGTGAGGTTGGGGGAGCAAACGCAGAGCCTTTAAAGTAATACTGCCTGTTACCCATCCCATGGGTCCCAAATCTCCAGGTTCAAGGGCATCTTCCTACCTCGAAAACATGCATGAGAAACCCAGAAGGTGGTACACCGTGTGATCGGGAAAGGTTTCTAAAACGCGCCTCATTTCTCATCTCCTTGTGCTCGGGTTCGTCATTCCAGCCGCTTTACTAGCAATCTCCCTCCTTGGAGAATCAGCACCTTTAACCTCCCGTTCCGTACAGCTTGCAATTTGTCCTGAGGATGAACGGGAAGAGGGGGAGCCAATGAGAGACTAGCTCTACGTGTTGGGACAGGCACAGGTCACTCTATTTTCCCATCAGGAAGAAGAATTAACCACAGGCTCAGCCTGCCGCCCGGAAGCAGAATAGGGCCTGAGGCAATCCTGCGCTTTTGCGGCCAGCTCCCAAAAAAGCGAGTTGAAAAATGGAGCTCAGGGGCACTGCAATTCACAAACCTGCAGAGTTATAAATGATAACTCTCGTCCACAAATATATTGAGGGAAGGCAACGAAGAGGATCTGAAAGCAAGGCAGAATTGCAGGAAACAGATTTCAGGAGGTCGATTCGAATCGCCTTTAAAGCACATGAAAAGCGGCAAAACGTCGACAATGATGCCCTTGGCCAAAAAGGGCCTATGCGTTTTTTCCTGAATATATTCAGGAAAAAACGCATAGGCCCTTTTTGGCCAACCAAGCAACCTGGAAAGGCAAATCAGCGCTACAAAGAAGTCTCGCTTCCCATCGGTCAAAAGGGCCATGCGGAAAAAAGTGTCAAAACCAGAAATGCAGAACAGGCCATGGAGAAATGGGAGCCTTGCTACGCTGATGGGCGGGATGTAAATTGCCAACAGCCACTCTGGAGAAGTGTACGGTGTGTCCTGAAACATCGAAAAAACACAGCTTAGAGCGCATAGGGCACTTCCACTCATGGGCGTATAAATGGGGAAAACTAAAAATCAGCAAGACACAGGCACCCCAAAGTTTAGGGCTGCTCTGTTGACAAGAACTTCCACTTCATGACACCTCAAATATCCCAGGAAAGAGAAAAATGGATAAAGAAGTGGTGGTCCTTATGTACAATGGAATATCACTCAGCCATGAAATCAATGTCATAAGGCTAGTAGCAGCATGATGAGTGGCTTTAGCTACGACGATTCTAAGTGAAATAAGTTACACAGAAAAAGACACTTATCATAAGCTATCACTTATAGAGGGAATGTAAAAACCGCTACACTTGAACTGAATTACAAAACAGAACAGAGTCACACGTTGAGAAAACACACTATGGCTGCTTAACGGGAAAGGTGGGGTGGGGTGATGCATAAAACAAGGGTTTCAAATGAGCTCAGATACCGTTCCATAAACCCAATATGTCATAGAAAGACCTACTCCTTGCTCAGTGAACTGGACTCAACACCCCCTATTCACCGCACAAGAATATATCTGACTAGTAAGAATCTTAAAACCTATGTATTGCTATCTCTCTGGAAGTGAGTCAAGTGGGTGTAAAGCAGCAGAAACACAGCCGTGAAAAGCGGCTAAACGCCATTATAAAAATAAATTACTTTTAAAAACCCGTGAAACAAAGACAGTGAAAGAGAGAGAAATTCTTACAAAATTCGTTCAGGGGCTGTGATGCAACCTGGATTGACCATATCTAGACCCACAGCTGGATGAGACATAAGGGTGGACACTCTCGGGGTTGAGAGGTTTGGTGAGGTTGGGGGAGCAAACGCAGAGCCTTTAAAGTAATACTGCCTGTTTCCCATCCCATGGGTCCCAAATCTCCAGGTTCAAGGGCATCTTCCTACCTCGAAAACATGCATGAGAAACCCAGAAGGTGGTACACCGTGTGATCGGGAAAGGTTTCTAACACGCGCCTCATTTCTCATCTCCTTGTGCTCGGGTTCGTCATTCCAGCCGCTTTACTAGCAATCTCCCTCCTTGGAGAATCAGCACCTGTAACCTCCCGTTCCGTACAGCTTGCAATTTGTCCTGAGGATGAACGGGAAGAGGGGGAGCCAATGAGAGACTAGCTCTAGGTGTTGGGACAGGCACAGGTCACTCTATTTTCCCATCAGGAAGAAGAATTAACCACAGGCTCAGCCTGCCGCCCGGAAGCAGATTAGGGCCTGAGGCAATCCTGCGCTTTTGCGGCCAGCTCCCAAAAAAGCGAGTTGAAAACTGGAGCTCAGGGGCACTGCAATTCACAAACCTGCAGAGTTATAAATGATAACTCTCGTCCACAAATATATTGAGGGAAGGCAACGAAGAGGATCTGAAAGCAAGGCAGAATTGCAGGAAACAGATTTCAGGAGGTCGATTCGAATCGCCTTTAAAGCACATGAAAAGCGGCAAAACGTCGACAATGATGCCCTTGGCCAAAAAGGGCCTATGCGTTTTTTCCTGAATATATTCAGGAAAAAACGCATAGGCCCTTTTTGGCCAACCAAGCAACCTGGAAAGGCAAATCAGCGCTACAAAGAAGTCTCGCTTCCCATCGGTCAAAAGGGCCATGCGGAAAAAAGTGTCAAAACCAGAAATGCAGAACAGGCCATGGAGAAATGGGAGCCTTGCTACGCTGATGGGCGGGATGTAAATTGCCAACAGCCACTCTGGAGAAGTGTACGGTGTGTCCTGAAACATCGAAAAAACACAGCTTAGAGCGCATAGGGCACTTCCACTCACGGGCGTATAAATTGGGAAAACTAAAAATCAGCAAGACACAGGCACCCCAAAGTTTAGGGCTGCTCTGTTGACAAGAACCTCCACTTCATGACACCTCAAATATCCCAGGAAAGAGAAAAATGGATAAAGAAGTGGTGGTCCTTATGTACAATGGAATATCACTCAGCCATGAAATCAATGTCATAAGGCTAGTAGCAGCATGATGAGTGGCTTTAGCAACGACGATTCTAAGTGAAATAAGTCACACAGAAAAAGACACTTATCATAAGCTATCACTTATAGAGGGAATGTAAAAACCGCTACACTTGAACTGAATTACAAAACAGAACAGAGTCACACGTTGAGAAAACACACTATGGCTGCTTAACGGGAAAGGTGGGGTGGGGTGATGCATAAAACAAGGGTTTCAAATGAGCTCAGATACCGTTCCATAAACCCAATATGTAATAGAAAGACCTACTGCTTGCTAAGTTAACTGGACTCCACACCCCCTATTCACCGCACAAGAATATATCTGACTAGTAAGAATCTTAAAACCTATGTATTGCTATCTCTCTGGAAGTGAGTCAAGTGGGTGTAAAGCGGCAGAAACACAGCCGTGAAAAGCAGCTAAACCCCATTATAAAAAATTAAATTACTTTTAAAAACCCGTTAAACAAAGACAGTGAAAGAGAGAGAAATTCTTACAAAATTCGTTCAGGGGCTGTGATGCAACCTGGATTGACCATATCTAGACCCACAGCTGGAGGAGACATAAGGGTGGACACTCTCGGGGTTGAGAGGTTTGGTGAGGTTGGGGGAGCAAACGCAGAGCCTTTAAAGTAATACTGCCTGTTACCCATCCCATGGGTCCCAAATCTCCAGGTTCAAGGGCATCTTCCTACCTCGAAAACATGCATGAGAAACCCAGAAGGTGGTACACCGTGTGATCGGGAAAGGTTTCTAAAACGCGCCTCATTTCTCATCTCCTTGTGCTCGGGTTCGTCATTCCAGCCGCTTTACTAGCAATCTCCCTCCTTGGAGAATCAGCACCTTTAACCTCCCGTTCCGTACAGCTTGCAATTTGTCCTGAGGATGAACGGGAAGAGGGGGAGCCAATGAGAGACTAGCTCTAGGTGTTGGGACAGGCACAGGTCACTCTATTTTCCCATCAGGAAGAAGAATTAACCACAGGCTCAGCCTGCCGCCCGGAAGCAGAATAGGGCCTGAGGCAATCCTGCGCTTTTGCGGCCAGCTCCCAAAAAAGCGAGTTGAAAAATGGAGCTCAGGGGCACTGCAATTCACAAACCTGCAGAGTTATAAATGATACCTCTCGTCCACAAATATATTGAGGGAAGGCAACGAAGAGGATCTGAAAGCAAGGCAGAATTGCAGGAAACAGATTTCAGGAGGTCGATTCGAATCGCCTTTAAAGCACATGAAAAGCGGCAAAACGTCGACAATGATGCCCTTGGCCAAAAAGGGCCTATGCGTTTTTTCCTGAATATATTCAGGAAAAAACGCATAGGCCCTTCTTGGCCAACCAAGCAACCTGGAAAGGCAAATCAGCACTACAAAGAAGTCTCGCTTCCCATCGGTCAAAAGGGCCATGCGGAAAAAAGTGTCAAAACCAGAAATGCAGAACAGGCCATGGAGAAATGGGAGCCTTGCTACGCTGATGGGCGGGATGTAAATTGCCAACAGCCACTCTGGAGAAGTGTACGGTGTGTCCTGAAACATCGAAAAAACACAGCTTAGAGTGCATAGGGCACTTCCACTCATGGGCGTATAAATGGGGAAAACTAAAAATCAGCAAGACACAGGCACCCCAAAGTTTAGGGCTGCTCTGTTGACAAGAACCTCCACTTCATGACACCTCAAATATCCCAGGAAAGAGAAAAATGGATAAAGAAGTGGTGGTCCTTATGTACAATGGAATATCACTCAGCCATGAAATCAATGTCATAAGGCTAGTAGCAGCATGATGAGTGGCTTTAGCTACGACGATTCTAAGTGAAATAAGTCACACAGAAAAAGACACTTATCATAAGCTATCACTTATAGAGGGAATGTAAAAACCGCTACACTTGAACTGAATTACAAAACAGAACAGAGTCACACGTTGAGAAAACACACTATGGCTGCTTAACGGGAAAGGTGGGGTGGGGTGATGCATAAAACAAGGGTTTCAAATGAGCTCAGATACCGTTCCATAAACCCAATATGTCATAGAAAGACCTACTCCTTGCTCAGTGAACTGGACTCCACACCCCCTATTCACCGCACAAGAATATATCTGACTAGTAAGAAACTTAAAACCTATGTATTATTATCTCTCTGGAAGTGAGTCAAGTGGGTGTAAAGCAGCAGAAACACAGCCGTGAAAAGCGGCTAAACCCCATTATAAAAATAAATTACTTTTAAAAACCCGTGAAACAAAGACAGTGAAAGAGAGAGAAATTCTTACAAAATTCGTTCAGGGGCTGTGATGCAACCTGGATTGACCATATCTAGACCCACAGCTGGATGAGACATAAGGGTGGACACTCTCGGGGTTGAGAGGTTTGGTGAGGTTGGGGGAGCAAACGCAGAGCCTTTAAAGTAATACTGCCTGTTTCCCATCCCATGGGTCCCAAATCTCCAGGTTCAAGGGCATCTTCCTACCTCGAAAACATGCATGAGAAACCCAGAAGGTGGTACACCGTGTGATCGGGAAAGGTTTCTAACACGCGCCTCATTTCTCATCTCCTTGTGCTCGGGTTCGCCATTCCAGCCGCTTTACTAGCAATCTCCCTCCTTGGAGAATCAGCACCTTTAACCTCCCGTTCCGTACAGCTTGCAATTTGTCCTGAGGATGAACGGGAAGAGGGGGAGCCAATGAGAGACTAGCTCTAGGTGTTGGGACAGGCACAGGTCACTCTATTTTCCCATCAGGAGGAAGAATTAACCACAGGCTCAGCCTGCCGCCCGGAAGCAGAATAGGGCCTGAGGCAATCCTGCGCTTTTGCGGCCAGCTCCCAAAAAAGCGAGTTGAAAAATGGAGCTCAGGGGCACTGCAATTCACAAACCTGCAGAGTTATAAATGATAACTCTCGTCCACAAATATATTGAGGGAAGGCAACGAAGAGGATCTGAAAGCAAGGCAGAATTGCAGGAAACAGATTTCAGGAGGTCGATTCGAATCGCCTTTAAAGCACATGAAAAGCGGCAAAACGTCGACAATGATGCCCTTGGCCAAAAAGGGCCTATGCGTTTTTTCCTGAATATATTCAGGAAAAAACGCATACGCCCTTTTTGGCCAACCAAGCAACCTGGAAAGGCAAATCAGCGCTACAAAGAAGTCTCGCTTCCCATCGGTCAAAAGGGCCATGCGGAAAAAAGTGTCAAAACCAGAAATGCAGAACAGGCCATGGAGAAATGGGAGCCTTGCTACGCTGATGGGCGGGATGTAAATTGCCAACAGCCACTCTGGAGAAGTGTACGGTGTGTCCTGAAACATCGAAAAAACACAGCTTAGAGCGCATAGGGCACTTCCACTCATGGGCGTATAAATGGGGAAAACTAAAAATCAGCAAGACACAGGCACCCCAAAGTTTAGGGCTGCTCTGTTGACAAGAACCTCCACTTCATGACACCTCAAATATCCCAGGAAAGAGAAAAATGGATAAAGAAGTGGTGGTCCTTATGTACAATGGAATATCACTCAGCCATGAAATCAATGTCATAAGGCTAGTAGCAGCATGATGAGTGGCTTTAGCTACGACGATTCTAAGTGAAATAAGTTACACAGAAAAAGACACTTATCATAAGCTATCACTTATAGAGGGAATGTAAAAACCGCTACACTTGAACTGAATTACAAAACAGAACAGAGTCACACGTTGAGAAAACACACTATGGCTGCTTAACGGGAAAGGTGGGGTGGGGTGATGCATAAAACAAGGGTTTCAAATGAGCTCAGATACCGTTCCATAAACCCAATATGTCATAGAAAGACCTACTCCTTGCTCAGTGAACTGGACTCAACACCCCCTATTCACCGCACAAGAATATATCTGACTAGTAAGAATCTTAAAACCTATGTATTGCTATCTCTCTGGAAGTGAGTCAAGTGGGTGTAAAGCAGCAGAAACACAGCCGTGAAAAGCGGCTAAACGCCATTATAAAAATAAATTACTTTTAAAAACCCGTGAAACAAAGACAGTGAAAGAGAGAGAAATTCTTACAAAATTCGTTCAGGGGCTGTGATGCAACCTGGATTGACCATATCTAGACCCACAGCTGGATGAGACATAAGGGTGGACACTCTCGGGGTTGAGAGGTTTGGTGAGGTTGGGGGAGCAAACGCAGAGCCTTTAAAGTAATACTGCCTGTTTCCCATCCCATGGGTCCCAAATCTCCAGGTTCAAGGGCATCTTCCTACCTCGAAAACATGCATGAGAAACCCAGAAGGTGGTACACCGTGTGATCGGGAAAGGTTTCTAACACGCGCCTCATTTCTCATCTCCTTGTGCTCGGGTTCGTCATTCCAGCCGCTTTACTAGCAATCTCCCTCCTTGGAGAATCAGCACCTTTAACCTCCCGTTCCGTACAGCTTGCAATTTGTCCTGAGGATGAACGGGAAGAGGGGGAGCCAATGAGAGACTAGCTCTAGGTGTTGGGACAGGCACAGGTCACTCTATTTTCCCATCAGGAAGAAGAATTAACCACAGGCTCAGCCTGCCGCCCGGAAGCAGATTAGGGCCTGAGGCAATCCTGCGCTTTTGCGGCCAGCTCCCAAAAAAGCGAGTTGAAAACTGGAGCTCAGGGGCACTGCAATTCACAAACCTGCAGAGTTATAAATGATAACTCTCGTCCACAAATATATTGAGGGAAGGCAACGAAGAGGATCTGAAAGCAAGGCAGAATTGCAGGAAACAGATTTCAGGAGGTCGATTCGAATCGCCTTTAAAGCACATAAAAAGCTGCAAAACGTCGACAATGATGCCCTTGGCCAAAAAGGGCGTATGCGTTTTTTCCTGAATATATTCAGGAAAAAACGCATACGCCCTTTTTGGCCAACCAAGCAACCTGGAAAGGCAAATCAGCGCTACAAAGAAGTCTCGCTTCCCATCGGTCAAAAGGGCCATGCGGAAAAAAGTGTCAAAACCAGAAATGCAGAACAGGCCATGGAGAAATGGGAGCCTTGCTACGCTGATGGGCGGGATGTAAATTGCCAACAGCCACTCTGGAGAAGTGTACGGTGTGTCCTGAAACATCGAAAAAACACAGCTTAGAGCGCATAGGGCACTTCCACTCATGGGCGTATAAATGGGGAAAACTAAAAATCAGCAAGACACAGGCACCCCAAAGTTTAGGGCTGCTCTGTTGACAAGAACCTCCACTTCATGACACCTCAAATATCCCAGGAAAGAGAAAAATGGATAAAGAAGTGGTGGTCCTTATGTACAATGGAATATCACTCAGCCATGAAATCAATGTCATAAGGCTAGTAGCAGCATGATGAGTGGCTTTAGCTACGACGATTCTAAGTGAAATAAGTCACACAGAAAAAGACACTTATCATAAGCTATCACTTATAGAGGGAATGTAAAAACCGCTACACTTGAACTGAATTACAAAACAGAACAGAGTCACACGTTGAGAAAACACACTATGGCTGCTTAACGGGAAAGGTGGGGTGGGGTGATGCATAAAACAAGGGTTTCAAATGAGCTCAGATACCGTTCCATAAACCCAATATGTCATAGAAAGACCTACTCCTTGCTCAGTGAACTGGACTCCACACCCCCTATTCACCGCACAAGAATATATCTGACTAGTAAGAATCTTAAAACCTATGTATTGCTATCTCTCTGGAAGTGAGTCAAGTGGGTGTAAAGCGGCAGAAACACAGCCGTGAAAAGCGGCTAAACCCCATTATAAAAATAAATTACTTTTAAAAACCCGTGAAACAAAGACAGTGAAAGAGAGAGAAATTCTTACAAAATTCGTTCAGGGGCTGTGATGCAACCTGGATTGACCATATCTAGACCCACAGCTGGAGGAGACATAAGGGTGGACACTCTCGGGGCTGAGAGGTTTGGTGAGGTTGGGGGAGCAAACGCAGAGCCTTTAAAGTAATACTGCCTGTTTCCCATCCCATGGGTCCCAAATCTCCAGGTTCAAGGGCATCTTCCTACCTCGAAAACATGCATGAGAAACCCAGAAGGTGGTACACCGTGTGATCGGGAAAGGTTTCTAAAACGCGCCTCATTTCTCATCTCCTTGTGCTCGGGTTCGTCATTCCAGCCGCTTTACTAGCAATCTCCCTCCTTGGAGAATCAGCACCTTTAACCTCCCGTTCCGTACAGCTTGCAATTTGTCCTGAGGATGAACGGGAAGAGGGGGAGCCAATGAGAGACTAGCTCTAGGTGTTGGGACAGGCACAGGTCACTCTATTTTCCCATCAGGAAGAAGAATTAACCACAGGCTCAGCCTGCCGCCCGGAAGCAGAATAGGGCCTGAAGCAATCCTGCGCTTTTGCGGCCAGCTCCCAAAAAAGCGAGTTGAAAAATGGAGCTCAGGGGCACTGCAATTCACAAACCTGCAGAGTTATAAATGATAACTCTCGTCCACAAATATATTGAGGGAAGGCAACGAAGAGGATCTGAAAGCAAGGCAGAATTGCAGGAAACAGATTTCAGGAGGTCGATTCGAATCGCCTTTAAAGCACATGAAAAGCGGCAAAACGTCGACAATGATGCCCTTGGCCAAAAAGGGCGTATGCGTTTTTTCCTGAATATATTCAGGAAAAAACGCATACGCCCTTTTTGGCCAACCAAGCAACCTGGAAAGGCAAATCAGCGCTACAAAGAAGTCTCGCTTCCCATCGGTCAAAAGGGCCATGCGGAAAAAAGTGTCAAAACCAGAAATGCAGAACAGGCCATGGAGAAATGGGAGCCTTGCTACGCTGATGGGCGGGATGTAAATTGCCAACAGCCACTCTGGAGAAGTGTACGGTGTGTCCTGAAACATCGAAAAAACACAGCTTAGAGCGCATAGGGCACTTCCACTCATGGGCGTATAAATGGGGAAAACTAAAAATCAGCAAGACACAGGCACCCCAAAGTTTAGGGCTGCTCTGTTGACAAGAACCTCCACTTCATGACACCTCAAATATCCCAGGAAAGAGAAAAATGGATAAAGAAGTGGTGGTCCTTATGTACAATGGAATATCACTCAGCCATGAAATCAATGTCATAAGGCTAGTAGCAGCATGATGAGTGGCTTTAGCTACGACGATTCTAAGTGAAATAAGTCACACAGAAAAAGACACTTATCATAAGCTATCACTTATAGAGGGAATGTAAAAACCGCTACACTTGAACTGAATTACAAAACAGAACAGAGTCACACGTTGAGAAAACACACTATGGCTGCTTAACGGGAAAGGTGGGGTGGGGTGATGCATAAAACAAGGGTTTCAAATGAGCTCAGATACCGTTCCATAAACCCAATATGTCATAGAAAGACCTACTCCTTGCTCAGTGAACTGGACTCAACACCCCCTATTCACCGCACAAGAATATATCTGACTAGTAAGAATCTTAAAACCTATGTATTGCTATCTCTCTGGAAGTGAGTCAAGTGGGTGTAAAGCGGCAGAAACACAGCCGTGAAAAGCGGCTAAACCCCATTATAAAAATAAATTACTTTTAAAAACCCGTGAAACAAAGACAGTGAAAGAGAGAGAAATTCTTACAAAATTCGTTCAGGGGCTGTGATGCAACCTGGATTGACCATATCTAGACCCACAGCTGGATGAGACATAAGGGTGGACACTCTCGGGGCTGAGAGGTTTGGTGAGGTTGGGGGAGCAAACGCAGAGCCTTTAAAGTAATACTGCCTGTTACCCATCCCATGGGTCCCAAATCTCCAGGTTCAAGGGCATCTTCCTACCTCGAAAACATGCATGAGAAACCCAGAAGGTGGTACACCGTGTGATCGGGAAAGGTTTCTAACACGCGCCTCATTTCTCATCTCCTTGTGCTCGGGTTCGCCATTCCAGCCGCTTTACTAGCAATCTCCCTCCTTGGAGAATCAGCACCTTTAACCTCCCGTTCCGTACAGCTTGCAATTTGTCCTGAGGATGAACGGGAAGAGGGGGAGCCAATGAGAGACTAGCTCTAGGTGTTGGGACAGGCACAGGTCACTCTATTTTCCCATCAGGAAGAAGAATTAACCACAGGCTCAGCCTGCCGCCCGGAAGCAGAATAGGGCCTGAGGCAATCCTGCGCTTTTGCGGCCAGCTCCCAAAGAAGCGAGTTGAAAAATGGAGCTCAGGGGCACTGCAATTCACAAACCTGCAGAGTTATAAATGATAACTCTCGTCCACAAATATATTGAGGGAAGGCAACGAAGAGGATCTGAAAGCAAGGCAGAATTGCAGGAAACAGATTTCAGGAGGTCGATTCGAATCGCCTTTAAAGCACACGAAAAGCGGCAAAACGTCGACAATGATGCCCTTGGCCAAAAAGGGCGTATGCGTTTTTTCCTGAATATATTCAGGAAAAAACGCATACGCCCTTTTTGGCCAACCAAGCAACCTGGAAAGGCAAATCAGCGCTACAAAGAAGTCTCGCTTCCCATCGGTCAAAAGGGCCATGCGGAAAAAAGTGTCAAAACCAGAAATGCAGAACAGGCCATGGAGAAATGGGAGCCTTGCTGCGCTGATGGGCGGGATGTAAATTGCCAACAGCCACTCTGGAGAAGTGTACGGTGTGTCCTGAAACATCGAAAAAACACAGCTTAGAGCGCATAGGGCACTTCCACTCATGGGCGTATAAATGGGGAAAACTAAAAATCAGCAAGACACAGGCACCCCAAAGTTTAGGGCTGCTCTGTTGACAAGAACCTCCACTTCATGACACCTCAAATATCCCAGGAAAGAGAAAAATGGATAAAGAAGTGGTGGTCCTTATGTACAATGGAATATCACTCAGCCATGAAATCAATGTCATAAGGCTAGTAGCAGCACGATGAGTGGCTTTAGCTACGACGATTCTAAGTGAAATAAGTCACACAGAAAAAGACACTTATCATAAGCTATCACTTATAGAGGGAATGTAAAAACCGCTACACTTGAACTGAATTACAAAACAGAACAGAGTCACACGTTGAGAAAACACACTATGGCTGCTTAACGGGAAAGGTGGGGTGGGGTGATGCATAAAACAAGGGTTTCAAATGAGCTCAGATACCGTTCCATAAACCCAATATGTCATAGAAAGACCTACTCCTTGCTCAGTGAACTGGACTCCACACCCCCTATTCACCGCACAAGAATATATCTGACTAGTAAGAATCTTAAAACCTATGTATTGCTATCTCTCTGGAAGTGAGTCAAGTGGGTGTAAAGCGGCAGAAACACAGCCGTGAAAAGCGGCTAAACCCCATTATAAAAATAAATTACTTTTAAAAACCCGTGAAACAAAGACAGTGAAAGAGAGAGAAATTCTTACAAAATTCGTTCAGGGGCTGTGATGCAACCTGGATTGACCATATCTAGACCCACAGCTGGAGGAGACATAAGGGTGGACACTCTCGGGGCTGAGAGGTTTGGTGAGGTTGGGGGAGCAAACGCAGAGCCTTTAAAGTAATACTGCCTGTTACCCATCCCATGGGTCCCAAATCTCCAGGTTCAAGGGCATCTTCCTACCTCGAAAACATGCATGAGAAACCCAGAAGGTGGTACACCGTGTGATCGGGAAAGGTTTCTAACACGCACCTCATTTCTCATCTCCTTGTGCTCGGGTTCGCCATTCCAGCCGCTTTACTAGCAATCTCCCTCCTTGGAGAATCAGCACCTGTAACCTCCCGTTCCGTACAGCTTGCAATTTGTCCTGAGGATGAACGGGAAGAGGGGGAGCCAATGAGAGACTAGCTCTAGGTGTTGGGACAGGCACAGGTCACTCTATTTTCCCATCAGGAAGAAGAATTAACCACAGGCTCAGCCTGCCGCCCGGAAGCAGAATAGGGCCTGAGGCAATCCTGCGCTTTTGCGGCCAGCTCCCAAAAAAGCGAGTTGAAAAATGGAGCTCAGGGGCACTGCAATTCACAAACCTGCAGAGTTATAAATGATAACTCTCGTCCACAAATATATTGAGGGAAGGCAACGAAGAGGATCTGAAAGCAAGGCAGAATTGCAGGAAACAGATTTCAGGAGGTCGATTCGAATCGCCTTTAAAGCACACGAAAAGCGGCAAAACGTCGACAATGATGCCCTTGGCCAAAAAGGGCGTATGCGTTTTTTCCTGAATATATTCAGGAAAAAACGCATACGCCCTTTTTGGCCAACCAAGCAACCTGGAAAGGCAAATCAGCGCTACAAAGAAGTCTCGCTTCCCATCGGTCAAAAGGGCCATGCGGAAAAAAGTGTCAAAACCAGAAATGCAGAACAGGCCATGGAGAAATGGGAGCCTTGCTACGCTGATGGGCGGGATGTAAATTGCCAACAGCCACTCTGGAGAAGTGTACGGTGTGTCCTGAAACATCGAAAAAACACAGCTTAGAGCGCATAGGGCACTTCCACTCATGGGCGTATAAATGGGGAAAACTAAAAATCAGCAAGACACAGGCACCCCAAAGTTTAGGGCTGCTCTGTTGACAAGAACCTCCACTTCATGACACCTCAAATATCCCAGGAAAGAGAAAAATGGATAAAGAAGTGGTGGTCCTTATGTACAATGGAATATCACTCAGCCATGAAATCAATGTCATAAGGCTAGTAGCAGCACGATGAGTGGCTTTAGCTACGACGATTCTAAGTGAAATAAGTCACACAGAAAAAGACACTTATCATAAGCTATCACTTATAGAGGGAATGTAAAAACCGCTACACTTGAACTGAATTACAAAACAGAACAGAGTCACACGTTGAGAAAACACACTATGGCTGCTTAACGGGAAAGGTGGGGTGGGGTGATGCATAAAACAAGGGTTTCAAATGAGCTCAGATACCGTTCCATAAACCCAATATGTCATAGAAAGACCTACTCCTTGCTCAGTGAACTGGACTCCACACCCCCTATTCACCGCACAAGAATATATCTGACTAGTAAGAATCTTAAAACCTATGTATTGCTATCTCTCTGGAAGTGAGTCAAGTGGGTGTAAAGCGGCAGAAACACAGCCGTGAAAAGCGGCTAAACCCCATTATAAAAATAAATTACTTTTTAAAACCCGTGAAACAAAGACAGTGAAAGAGAGAGAAATTCTTACAAAATTCGTTCAGGGGCTGTGATGCAACCTGGATTGACCATATCTAGACCCACAGCTGGAGGAGACATAAGGGTGGACACTCTCGGGGCTGAGAGGTTTGGTGAGGTTGGGGGAGCAAACGCAGAGCCTTTAAAGTAATACTGCCTGTTACCCATCCCATGGGTCCCAAATCTCCAGGTTCAAGGGCATCTTCCTACCTCGAAAACATGCATGAGAAACCCAGAAGGTGGTACACCGTGTGATCGGGAAAGGTTTCTAACACGCACCTCATTTCTCATCTCCTTGTGCTCGGGTTCGCCATTCCAGCCGCTTTACTAGCAATCTCCCTCCTTGGAGAATCAGCACCTGTAACCTCCCGTTCCGTACAGCTTGCAATTTGTCCTGAGGATGAACGGGAAGAGGGGGAGCCAATGAGAGACTAGCTCTAGGTGTTGGGACAGGCACAGGTCACTCTATTTTCCCATCAGGAAGAAGAATTAACCACAGGCTCAGCCTGCCGCCCGGAAGCAGAATAGGGCCTGAGGCAATCCTGCGCTTTTGCGGCCAGCTCCCAAAAAAGCGAGTTGAAAAATGGAGCTCAGGGGCACTGCAATTCACAAACCTGCAGAGTTATAAATGATAACTCTCGTCCACAAATATATTGAGGGAAGGCAACGAAGAGGATCTGAAAGCAAGGCAGAATTGCAGGAAACAGATTTCAGGAGGTCGATTCGAATCGCCTTTAAAGCACACGAAAAGCGGCAAAACGTCGACAATGATGCCCTTGGCCAAAAAGGGCCTATGCGTTTTTTCCTGAATATATTCAGGAAAAAACGCATACGCCCTTTTTGGCCAACCAAGCAACCTGGAAAGGCAAATCAGCGCTACAAAGAAGTCTCGCTTCCCATCGGTCAAAAGGGCCATGCGGAAAAAAGTGTCAAAACCAGAAATGCAGAACAGGCCATGGAGAAATGGGAGCCTTGCTACGCTGATGGGCGAGATGTAAATTGCCAACAGCCACTCTGGAGAAGTGTACGGTGTGTCCTGAAACATCGAAAAAACACAGCTTAGAGCGCATAGGGCACTTCCACTCATGGGCGTATAAATGGGGAAAAATAAAAATCAGCAAGACACAGGCACCCCAAAGTTTAGGGCTGCTCTGTTGACAAGAACCTCCACTTCATGACACCTCAAATATCCCAGGAAAGAGAAAAATGGATAAAGAAGTGGTGGTCCTTATGTACAATGGAATATCACTCAGCCATGAAATCAATGTCATAAGGCTAGTAGCAGCATGATGAGTGGCTTTAGCTACGACGATTCTAAGTGAAATAAGTCACACAGAAAAAGACACTTATCATAAGCTATCACTTATAGAGGGAATGTAAAAACCGCTACACTTGAACTGAATTACAAAACAGAACAGAGTCACACGTTGAGAAAACACACTATGGCTGCTTAACGGGAAAGGTGGGGTGGGGTGATGCATAAAACAAGGGTTTCAAATGAGCTCAGATACCGTTCCATAAACCCAATATGTCATAGAAAGACCTACTCCTTGCTCAGTGAACTGGACTCCACACCCCCTATTCACCGCACAAGAATATATCTGACTAGTAAGAATCTTAAAACCTATGTATTGCTATCTCTCTGGAAGTGAGTCAAGTGGGTGTAAAGCGGCAGAAACACAGCCGTGAAAAGCGGCTAAACCCCATTATAAAAATAAATTACTTTTAAAAACCCGTGAAACAAAGACAGTGAAAGAGAGAGAAATTCTTACAAAATTCGTTCAGGGGCTGTGATGCAACCTGGATTGACCATATCTAGACCCACAGCTGGAGGAGACATAAGGGTGGACACTCTCGGGGCTGAGAGGTTTGGTGAGGTTGGGGGAGCAAACGCAGAGCCTTTAAAGTAATACTGCCTGTTACCCATCCCATGGGTCCCAAATCTCCAGGTTCAAGGGCATCTTCCTACCTCGAAAACATGCATGAGAAACCCAGAAGGTGGTACACCGTGTGATCGGGAAAGGTTTCTAACACGCACCTCATTTCTCATCTCCTTGTGCTCGGGTTCGCCATTCCAGCCGCTTTACTAGCAATCTCCCTCCTTGGAGAATCAGCACCTGTAACCTCCCGTTCCGTACAGCTTGCAATTTGTCCTGAGGATGAACGGGAAGAGGGGGAGCCAATGAGAGACTAGCTCTAGGTGTTGGGACAGGCACAGGTCACTCTATTTTCCCATCAGGAAGAAGAATTAACCACAGGCTCAGCCTGCCGCCCGGAAGCAGAATAGGGCCTGAGGCAATCCTGCGCTTTTGCGGCCAGCTCCCAAAAAAGCGAGTTGAAAAATGGAGCTCAGGGGCACTGCAATTCACAAACCTGCAGAGTTATAAATGATAACTCTCGTCCACAAATATATTGAGGGAAGGCAACGAAGAGGATCTGAAAGCAAGGCAGAATTGCAGGAAACAGATTTCAGGAGGTCGATTCGAATCGCCTTTAAAGCACACGAAAAGCGGCAAAACGTCGACAATGATGCCCTTGGCCAAAAAGGGCGTATGCGTTTTTTCCTGAATATATTCAGGAAAAAACGCATACGCCCTTTTTGGCCAACCAAGCAACCTGGAAAGGCAAATCAGCGCTACAAAGAAGTCTCGCTTCCCATCGGTCAAAAGGGCCATGCGGAAAAAAGTGTCAAAACCAGAAATGCAGAACAGGCCATGGAGAAATGGGAGCCTTGCTACGCTGATGGGCGGGATGTAAATTGCCAACAGCCACTCTGGCGAAGTGTACGGTGTGTCCTGAAACATCGAAAAAACACAGCTTAGAGCGCATAGGGCACTTCCACTCATGGGCGTATAAATGGGGAAAACTAAAAATCAGCAAGACACAGGCACCCCAAAGTTTAGGGCTGCTCTGTTGACAAGAACCTCCACTTCATGACACCTCAAATATCCCAGGAAAGAGAAAAATGGATAAAGAAGTGGTGGTCCTTATGTACAATGGAATATCACTCAGCCATGAAATCAATGTCATAAGGCTAGTAGCAGCATGATGAGTGGCTTTAGCTACGACGATTCTAAGTGAAATAAGTCACACAGAAAAAGACACTTATCATAAGCTATCACTTATAGAGGGAATGTAAAAACCGCTACACTTGAACTGAATTACAAAACAGAACAGAGTCACACGTTGAGAAAACACACTATGGCTGCTTAACGGGAAAGGTGGGGTGGGGTGATGCATAAAACAAGGGTTTCAAATGAGCTCAGATACCGTTCCATAAACCCAATATGTCATAGAAAGACCTACTCCTTGCTCAGTGAACTGGACTCAACACCCCCTATTCACCGCACAAGAATATATCTGACTAGTAAGAAACTTAAAACCTATGTATTGATATCTCTCTGGAAGTGAGTCAAGTGGGTGTAAAGCGGCAGAAACACAGCCGTGAAAAGCGGCTAAACCCCATTATAAAAATAAATTACTTTTAAAAACCCGTGAAACAAAGACAGTGAAAGAGAGAGAAATTCTTACAAAATTCGTTCAGGGGCTGTGATGCAACCTGGATTGACCATATCTAGACCCACAGCTGGAGGAGACATAAGGGTGGACACTCTCGGGGCTGAGAGGTTTGGTGAGGTTGGGGGAGCAAACGCAGAGCCTTTAAAGTAATACTGCCTGTTTCCCATCCCATGGGTCCCAAATCTCCAGGTTCAAGGGCATCTTCCTACCTCGAAAACATGCATGAGAAACCCAGAAGGTGGTACACCGTGTGATCGGGAAAGGTTTCTAAAACGCGCCTCATTTCTCATCTCCTTGTGCTCGGGTTCGCCATTCCAGCCGCTTTACTAGCAATCTCCCTCCTTTGAGAATCAGCACCTGTAACCTCCCGTTCCGTACAGCTTGCAATTTGTCCTGAGGATGAACGGGAAGAGGGGGAGCCAATGAGAGACTAGCTCTAGGTGTTGGGACAGGCACAGGTCACTCTATTTTCCCATCAGGAAGAAGAATTAACCACAGGCTCAGCCTGCCGCCCGGAAGCAGAATAGGGCCTGAGGCAATCCTGCGCTTTTGCGGCCAGCTCCCAAAAAAGCGAGTTGAAAAATGGAGCTCAGGGGCACTGCAATTCACAAACCTGCAGAGTTATAAATGATAACTCTCGCCCACAAATATATTGAGGGAAGGCAACGAAGAGGATCTGAAAGCAAGGCAGAATTGCAGGAAACAGATTTCAGGAGGTCGATTCGAATCGCCTTTAAAGCACACGAAAAGCGGCAAAACGTCGACAATGATGCCCTTGGCCAAAAAGGGCGTATGCGTTTTTTCCTGAATATATTCAGGAAAAAACGCATACGCCCTTTTTGGCCAACCAAGCAACCTGGAAAGGCAAATCAGCGCTACAAAGAAGTCTCGCTTCCCATCGGTCAAAAGGGCCATGCGGAAAAAAGTGTCAAAACCAGAAATGCAGAACAGGCCATGGAGAAATGGGAGCCTTGCTACGCTGATGGGCGGGATGTAAATTGCCAACAGCCACTCTGGAGAAGTGTACGGTGTGTCCTGAAACATCGAAAAAACACAGCTTAGAGCGCATAGGGCACTTCCACTCATGGGCGTATAAATGGGGAAAACTAAAAATCAGCAAGACACAGGCACCCCAAAGTTTAGGGCTGCTCTGTTGACAAGAACCTCCACTTCATGACACCTCAAATATCCCAGGAAAGAGAAAAATGGATAAAGAAGTGGTGGTCCTTATGTACAATGGAATATCACTCAGCCATGAAATCAATGTCATAAGGCTAGTAGCAGCATGATGAGTGGCTTTAGCTACGACGATTCTAAGTGAAATAAGTCACACAGAAAAAGACACTTATCATAAGCTATCACTTATAGAGGGAATGTAAAAACCGCTACACTTGAACTGAATTACAAAACAGAACAGAGTCACACGTTGAGAAAACACACTATGGCTGCTTAACGGGAAAGGTGGGGTGGGGTGATGCATAAAACAAGGGTTTCAAATGAGCTCAGATACCGTTCCATAAACCCAATATGTCATAGAAAGACCTACTCCTTGCTCAGTGAACTGGACTCAACACCCCCTATTCACCGCACAAGAATATATCTGACTAGTAAGAAACTTAAAACCTATGTATTGATATCTCTCTGGAAGTGGGTCAAGTGGGTGTAAAGCGGCAGAAACACAGCCGTGAAAAGCGGCTAAACCCCATTATAAAAATAAATTACTTTTAAAAACCCGTGAAACAAAGACAGTGAAAGAGAGAGAAATTCTTACAAAATTCGTTCAGGGGCTGTGATGCAACCTGGATTGACCATATCTAGACCCACAGCTGGAGGAGACATAAGGGTGGACACTCTCGGGGCTGAGAGGTTTGGTGAGGTTGGGGGAGCAAACGCAGAGCCTTTAAAGTAATACTGCCTGTTACCCATCCCATGGGTCCCAAATCTCCAGGTTCAAGGGCATCTTCCTACCTCGAAAACATGCATGAGAAACCCAGAAGGTGGTACACCGTGTGATCGGGAAAGGTTTCTAAAACGCGCCTCATTTCTCATCTCCTTGTGCTCGGGTTCGCCATTCCAGCCGCTTTACTAGCAATCTCCCTCCTTGGAGAATCAGCACCTGTAACCTCCCGTTCCGTACAGCTTGCAATTTGTCCTGAGGATGAACGGGAAGAGGGGGAGCCAATGAGAGACTAGCTCTAGGTGTTGGGACAGGCACAGGTCACTCTATTTTCCCATCAGGAAGAAGAATTAACCACAGGCTCAGCCTGCCGCCCGGAAGCAGAATAGGGCCTGAGGCAATCCTGCGCTTTTGCGGCCAGCTCCCAAAAAAGCGAGTTGAAAAATGGAGCTCAGGGGCACTGCAATTCACAAACCTGCAGAGTTATAAATGATAACTCTCGTCCACAAATATATTGAGGGAAGGCAACGAAGAGGATCTGAAAGCAAGGCAGAATTGCAGGAAACAGATTTCAGGAGGTCGATTCGAATCACCTTTAAAGCACACGAAAAGCGGCAAAACGTCGACAATGATGCCCTTGGCCAAAAAGGGCGTATGCGTTTTTTCCTGAATATATTCAGGAAAAAACGCATACGCCCTTTTTGGCCAACCAAGCAACCTGGAAAGGCAAATCAGCGCTACAAAGAAGTCTCGCTTCCCATCGGTTAAAAGGGCCATGCGGAAAAAAGTGTCAAAACCAGAAATGCAGGACAGGCCATGGAGAAATGGGAGCCTTGCTACGCTGATGGGCGGGATGTAAATTGCCAACAGCCACTCTGGAGAAGTGTACGGTGTGTCCTGAAACATCGAAAAAACACAGCTTAGAGCGCATAGGGCACTTCCACTCATGGGCGTATAAATGGGGAAAACTAAAAATCAGCAAGACACAGGCACCCCAAAGTTTAGGGCTGCTCTGTTGACAAGAACCTCCACTTCATGACACCTCAAATATCCCAGGAAAGAGAAAAATGGATAAAGAAGTGGTGGTCCTTATGTACAATGGAATATCACTCAGCCATGAAATCAATGTCATAAGGCTAGTAGCAGCATGATGAGTGGCTTTAGCTACGACGATTCTAAGTGAAATAAGTCACACAGAAAAAGACACTTATCATAAGCTATCACTTATAGAGGGAATGTAAAAACCGCTACACTTGAACTGAATTACAAAACAGAACAGAGTCACACGTTGAGAAAACACACTATGGCTGCTTAACGGGAAAGGTGGGGTGGGGTGATGCATAAAACAAGGGTTTCAAATGAGCTCAGATACCGTTCCATAAACCCAATATGTCATAGAAAGACCTACTCCTTGCTCAGTGAACTGGACTCCACACCCCCGATTCACCGGACAAGAATATATCTGACTAGTAAGAAACTTAAAACCTATGTATTGATATCTCTCTGGAAGTGAGTCAAGTGGGTGTAAAGCGGCAGAAACACAGCCGTGAAAAGCGGCTAAACCCCATTATAAAAATAAATTACTTTTAAAAACCCGTGAAACAAAGACAGTGAAAGAGAGAGAAATTCTTACAAAATTCGTTCAGGGGCTGTGATGCAACCTGGATTGACCATATCTAGACCCACAGCTGGAGGAGACATAAGGGTGGACACTCTCGGGGCTGAGAGGTTTGGTGAGGTTGGGGGAGCAAACGCAGAGCCTTTAAAGTAATACTGCCTGTTACCCATCCCATGGGTCCCAAATCTCCAGGTTCAAGGGCATCTTCCTACCTCGAAAACATGCATGAGAAACCCAGAAGGTGGTACACCGTGTGATCGGGAAAGGTTTCTAACACGCACCTCATTTCTCATCTCCTTGTGCTCGGGTTCGCCATTCCAGCCGCTTTACTAGCAATCTCCCTCCTTGGAGAATCAGCACCTGTAACCTCCCGTTCCGTACAGCTTGCAATTTGTCCTAAGGATGAACGGGAAGAGGGGGAGCCAATGAGAGACTAGCTCTAGGTGTTGGGACAGGCACAGGTCACTCTATTTTCCCATCAGGAAGAAGAATTAACCACAGGCTCAGCCTGCCGCCCGGAAGCAGAATAGGGCCTGAGGCAATCCTGCGCTTTTGCGGCCAGCTCCCAAAAAAGCGAGTTGAAAAATGGAGCTCAGGGGCACTGCAATTCACAAACCTGCAGAGTTATAAATGATAACTCTCGTCCACAAATATATTGAGGGAAGGCAACGAAGAGGATCTGAAAGCAAGGCAGAATTGCAGGAAACAGATTTCAGGAGGTCGATTCGAATCGCCTTTAAAGCACATGAAAAGCGGCAAAACGTCGACAATGATACCCTTGGCCAAAAAGGGCGTATGCGTTTTTTCCTGAATATATTCAGGAAAAAACGCATACGCCCTTTTTGGCCAACCAAGCAACCTGGAAAGGCAAATCAGCGCTACAAAGAAGTCTCGCTTCCCATCGGTCAAAAGGGCCATGCGGAAAAAAGTGTCAAAACCAGAAATGCAGAACAGGCCATGGAGAAATGGGAGCCTTGCTACGCTGATGGGCGGGATGTAAATTGCCAACAGCCACTCTGGAGAAGTGTACGGTGTGTCCTGAAACATCGAAAAAACACAGCTTAGAGCGCATAGGGCACTTCCACTCATGGGCGTATAAATGGGGAAAACTAAAAATCAGCAAGACACAGGCACCCCAAAGTTTAGGGCTGCTCTGTTGACAAGAACCTCCACTTCATGACACCTCAAATATCCCAGGAAAGAGAAAAATGGATAAAGAAGTGGTGGTCCTTATGTACAATGGAATATCACTCAGCCATGAAATCAATGTCATAAGGCTAGTAGCAGCATGATGAGTGGCTTTAGCTACGACGATTCTAAGTGAAATAAGTCACACAGAAAAAGACACTTATCATAAGCTATCACTTATAGAGGGAATGTAAAAACCGCTACACTTGAACTGAATTACAAAACAGAACAGAGTCACACGTTGAGAAAACACACTATGGCTGCTTAACGGGAAAGGTGGGGTGGGGTGATGCATAAAACAAGGGTTTCAAATGAGCTCAGATACCGTTCCATAAACCCAATATGTCATAGAAAGACCTACTCCTTGCTCAGTGAACTGGACTCAACACCCCCTATTCACCGCACAAGAATATATCTGACTAGTAAGAATCTTAAAACCTATGTATTGCTATCTCTCTGGAAGTGAGTCAAGTGGGTGTAAAGCGGCAGAAACACAGCCGTGAAAAGCGGCTAAACCCCATTATAAAAATAAATTACTTTTAAAAACCCGTGAAACAAAGACAGTGAAAGAGAGAGAAATTCTTACAAAATTCGTTCAGGGGCTGTGATGCAACCTGGATTGACCATATCTAGACCCACAGCTGGAGGAGACATAAGGGTGGACACTCTCGGGGTTGAGAGGTTTGGTGAGGTTGGGGGAGCAAACGCAGAGCCTTTAAAGTAATACTGCCTGTTTCCCATCCCATGGGTCCCAAATCTCCAGGTTCAAGGGCATCTTCCTACCTCGAAAACATGCATGAGAAACCCAGAAGGTGGTACACCGTGTGATCGGGAAAGGTTTCTAAAACGCGCCTCATTTCTCATCTCCTTGTGCTCGGGTTCGCCATTCCAGCCGCTTTACTAGCAATCTCCCTCCTTGGAGAATCAGCACCTGTAACCTCCCGTTCCGTACAGCTTGCAATTTGTCCTGAGGATGAAGGGGAAGAGGGGGAGCCAATGAGAGACTAGCTCTAGGTGTTGGGACAGGCACAGGTCACTCTATTTTCCCATCAGGAAGAAGAATTAACCACAGGCTCAGCCTGCCGCCCGGAAGCAGAATAGGGCCTGAGGCAATCCTGCGCTTTTGCGGCCAGCTCCCAAAAAAGCGAGTTGAAAAATGGAGCTCAGGGGCACTGCAATTCACAAACCTGCAGAGTTATAAATGATAACTCTCGTCCACAAATATATTGAGGGAAGGCAACGAAGAGGATCTGAAAGCAAGGCAGAATTGCAGGAAACAGATTTCAGGAGGTCGATTCGAATCGCCTTTAAAGCACACGAAAAGCGGCAAAACGTCGACAATGATGCCCTTGGCCAAAAAGGGCGTATGCGTTTTTTCCTGAATATATTCAGGAAAAAACGCATACGCCCTTTTTGGCCAACCAAGCAACCTGGAAAGGCAAATCAGCGCTACAAAGAAGTCTCGCTTCCCATCGGTCAAAAGGGCCATGCGGAAAAAAGTGTCAAAACCAGAAATGCAGAACAGGCCATGGAGAAATGGGAGCCTTGCTACGCTGATGGGCGGGATGTAAATTGCCAACAGCCACTCTGGAGAAGTGTACGGTGTGTCCTGAAACATCGAAAAAACACAGCTTAGAGCGCATAGGGCACTTCCACTCATGGGCGTATAAATGGGGAAAACTAAAAATCAGCAAGACACAGGCACCCCAAAGTTTAGGGCTGCTCTGTTGACAAGAACCTCCACTTCATGACACCTCAAATATCCCAGGAAAGAGAAAAATGGATAAAGAAGTGGTGGTCCTTATGTACAATGGAATATCACTCAGCCATGAAATCAATGTCATAAGGCTAGTAGCAGCATGATGAGTGGCTTTAGCTACGACGATTCTAAGTGAAATAAGTCACACAGAAAAAGACACTTATCATAAGCTATCACTTATAGAGGGAATGTAAAAACCGCTACACTTGAACTGAATTACAAAACAGAACAGAGTCACACGTTGAGAAAACACACTATGGCTGCTTAACGGGAAAGGTGGGGTGGGGTGATGCATAAAACAAGGGTTTCAAATGAGCTCAGATACCGTTCCATAAACCCAATATGTCATAGAAAGACCTACTCCTTGCTCAGTGAACTGGACTCCACACCCCCTATTCACCGGACAAGAATATATCTGACTAGTAAGAAACTTAAAACCTATGTATTGATATCTCTCTGGAAGTGAGTCAAGTGGGTGTAAAGCGGCAGAAACACAGCCGTGAAAAGCGGCTAAACCCCATTATAAAAATAAATTACTTTTAAAAACCCGTGAAACAAAGACAGTGAAAGAGAGAGAAATTCTTACAAAATTCGTTCAGGGGCTGTGATGCAACCTGGATTGACCATATCTAGACCCACAGCTGGAGGAGACATAAGGGTGGACACTCTCGGGGCTGAGAGGTTTGGTGAGGTTGGGGGAGCAAACGCAGAGCCTTTAAAGTAATACTGCCTGTTACCCATCCCATGGGTCCCAAATCTCCAGGTTCAAGGGCATCTTCCTACCTCGAAAACATGCATGAGAAACCCAGAAGGTGGTACACCGTGTGATCGGGAAAGGTTTCTAACACGCGCCTCATTTCTCATCTCCTTGTGCTCGGGTTCGCCATTCCAGCCGCTTTACTAGCAATCTCCCTCCTTGGAGAATCAGCACCTGTAACCTCCCGTTCCGTACAGCTTGCAATTTGTCCTGAGGATGAACGGGAAGAGGGGGAGCCAATGAGAGACTAGCTCTAGGTGTTGGGACAGGCACAGGTCACTCTATTTTCCCATCAGGAAGAAGAATTAACCACAGGCTCAGCCTGCCGCCCGGAAGCAGAATAGGGCCTGAGGCAATCCTGCGCTTTTGCGGCCAGCTCCCAAAAAAGCGAGTTGAAAAATGGAGCTCAGGGGCACTGCAATTCACAAACCTGCAGAGTTATAAATGATAACTCTCGTCCACAAATATATTGAGGGAAGGCAACGAAGAGGATCTGAAAGCAAGGCAGAATTGCAGGAAACAGATTTCAGGAGGTCGATTCGAATCGCCTTTAAAGCACATGAAAAGCGGCAAAACGTCGACAATGATACCCTTGGCCAAAAAGGGCGTATGCGTTTTTTCCTGAATATATTCAGGAAAAAACGCATACGCCCTTTTTGGCCAACCAAGCAACCTGGAAAGGCAAATCAGCGCTACAAAGAAGTCTCGCTTCCCATCGGTCAAAAGGGCCATGCGGAAAAAAGTGTCAAAACCAGAAATGCAGAACAGGCCATGGAGAAATGGGAGCCTTGCTACGCTGATGGGCGGGATGTAAATTGCCAACAGCCACTCTGGAGAAGTGTACGGTGTGTCCTGAAACATCGAAAAAACACAGCTTAGAGCGCATAGGGCACTTCCACTCATGGGCGTACAAATGGGGAAAACTAAAAATCAGCAAGACACAGGCACCCCAAAGTTTAGGGCTGCTCTGTTGACAAGAACCTCCACTTCATGACACCTCAAATATCCCAGGAAAGAGAAAAATGGATAAAGAAGTGGTGGTCCTTATGTACAATGGAATATCACTCAGCCATGAAATCAATGTCATAAGGCTAGTAGCAGCATGATGAGTGGCTTTAGCTACGACGATTCTAAGTGAAATAAGTCACACAGAAAAAGACACTTATCATAAGCTATCACTTATAGAGGGAATGTAAAAACCGCTACACTTGAACTGAATTACAAAACAGAACAGAGTCACACGTTGAGAAAACACACTATGGCTGCTTAACGGGAAAGGTGGGGTGGGGTGATGCATAAAACAAGGGTTTCAAATGAGCTCAGATACCGTTCCATAAACCCAATATGTCATAGAAAGACCTACTCCTTGCTCAGTGAACTGGACTCAACACCCCCTATTCACCGCACAAGAATATATCTGACTAGTAAGAATCTTAAAACCTATGTATTGCTATCTCTCTGGAAGTGAGTCAAGTGGGTGTAAAGCGGCAGAAACACAGCCGTGAAAAGCGGCTAAACCCCATTATAAAAATAAATTACTTTTAAAAACCCGTGAAACAAAGACAGTGAAAGAGAGAGAAATTCTTACAAAATTCGTTCAGGGGCTGTGATGCAACCTGGATTGACCATATCTAGACCCACAGCTGGAGGAGACATAAGGGTGGACACTCTCGGGGTTGAGAGGTTTGGTGAGGTTGGGGGAGCAAACGCAGAGCCTTTAAAGTAATACTGCCTGTTTCCCATCCCATGGGTCCCAAATCTCCAGGTTCAAGGGCATCTTCCTACCTCGAAAACATGCATGAGAAACCCAGAAGGTGGTACACCGTGTGATCGGGAAAGGTTTCTAAAACGCGCCTCATTTCTCATCTCCTTGTGCTCGGGTTCGCCATTCCAGCCTCTTTACTAGCAATCTCCCTCCTTGGAGAATCAGCACCTGTAACCTCCCGTTCCGTACAGCTTGCAATTTGTCCTGAGGATGAACGGGAAGAGGGGGAGCCAATGAGAGACTAGCTCTAGGTGTTGGGACAGGCACAGGTCACTCTATTTTCCCATCAGGAAGAAGAATTAACCACAGGCTCAGCCTGCCGCCCGGAACCAGAATAGGGCCTGAGGCAATCCTGCGCTTTTGCGGCCAGCTCCCAAAAAAGCGAGTTGAAAAATGGAGCTCAGGGGCACTGCAATTCACAAACCTGCAGAGTTATAAATGATAACTCTCGTCCACAAATATATTGAGGGAAGGCAACGAAGAGGATCTGAAAGCAAGGCAGAATTGCAGGAAACAGATTTCAGGAGGTCGATTCGAATCGCCTTTAAAGCACACGAAAAGCGGCAAAACGTCGACAATGATGCCCTTGGCCAAAAAGGGCGTATGCGTTTTTTCCTGAATATATTCAGGAAAAAACGCATACGCCCTTTTTGGCCAACCAAGCAACCTGGAAAGGCAAATCAGCGCTACAAAGAAGTCTCGCTTCCCATCGGTCAAAAGGGCCATGCGGAAAAAAGTGTCAAAACCAGAAATGCAGAACAGGCCATGGAGAAATGGGAGCCTTGCTACGCTGATGGGCGGGATGTAAATTGCCAACAGCCACTCTGGAGAAGTGTACGGTGTGTCCTGAAACATCGAAAAAACACAGCTTAGAGCGCATAGGGCACTTCCACTCATGGGCGTATAAATGGGGAAAACTAAAAATCAGCAAGACACAGGCACCCCAAAGTTTAGGGCTGCTCTGTTGACAAGAACCTCCACTTCATGACACCTCAAATATCCCAGGAAAGAGAAAAATGGATAAAGAAGTGGTGGTCCTTATGTACAATGGAATATCACTCAGCCATGAAATCAATGTCATAAGGCTAGTAGCAGCATGATGAGTGGCTTTAGCTACGACGATTCTAAGTGAAATAAGTCACACAGAAAAAGACACTTATCATAAGCTATCACTTATAGAGGGAATGTAAAAACCGCTACACTTGAACTGAATTACAAAACAGAACAGAGTCACACGTTGAGAAAACACACTATGGCTGCTTAACGGGAAAGGTGGGGTGGGGTGATGCATAAAACAAGGGTTTCAAATGAGCTCAGATACCGTTCCATAAACCCAATATGTCATAGAAAGACCTACTCCTTGCTCAGTGAACTGGACTCAACACCCCCTATTCACCGCACAAGAATATATCTGACTAGTAAGAAACTTAAAACCTATGTATTGATATCTCTCTGGAAGTGGGTCAAGTGGGTGTAAAGCGGCAGAAACACAGCCGTGAAAAGCGGCTAAACCCCATTATAAAAATAAATTACTTTTAAAAACCCGTGAAACAAAGACAGTGAAAGAGAGAGAAATTCTTACAAAATTCGTTCAGGGGCTGTGATGCAACCTGGATTGACCATATCTAGACCCACAGCTGGAGGAGACATAAGGGTGGACACTCTCGGGGCTGAGAGGTTTGGTGAGGTTGGGGGAGCAAACGCAGAGCCTTTAAAGTAATACTGCCTGTTACCCATCCCATGGGTCCCAAATCTCCAGGTTCAAGGGCATCTTCCTACCTCGAAAACATGCATGAGAAACCCAGAAGGTGGTACACCGTGTGATCGGGAAAGGTTTCTAACACGCGCCTCATTTCTCATCTCCTTGTGCTCGGGTTCGTCATTCCAGCCGCTTTACTAGCAATCTCCCTCCTTGGAGAATCAGCACCTGTAACCTCCCGTTCCGTACAGCTTGCAATTTGTCCTGAGGATGAACGGGAAGAGGGGGAGCCAATGAGAGACTAGCTCTAGGTGTTGGGACAGGCACAGGTCACTCTATTTTCCCATCAGGAAGAAGAATTAACCACAGGCTCAGCCTGCCGCCCGGAAGCAGAATAGGGCCTGAGGCAATCCTGCGCTTTTGCGGCCAGCTCCCAAAAAAGCGAGTTGAAAAATGGAGCTCAGGGGCACTGCAATTCACAAACCTGCAGAGTTATAAATGATACCTCTCGTCCACAAATATATTGAGGGAAGGCAACGAAGAGGATCTGAAAGCAAGGCAGAATTGCAGGAAACAGATTTCAGGAGGTCGATTCGAATCGCCTTTAAAGCACATGAAAAGCGGCAAAACGTCGACAATGATGCCCTTGGCCAAAAAGGGCGTATGCGTTTTTTCCTGAATATATTCAGGAAAAAACGCATACGCCCTTTTTGGCCAACCAAGCAACCTGGAAAGGCAAATCAGCGCTACAAAGAAGTCTCGCTTCCCATCGGTCAAAAGGGCCATGCGGAAAAAAGTGTCAAAACCAGAAATGCAGAACAGGCCATGGAGAAATGGGAGCCTTGCTACGCTGATGGGCGGGATGTAAATTGCCAACAGCCACTCTGGAGAAGTGTACGGTGTGTCCTGAAACATCGAAAAAACACAGCTTAGAGCGCATAGGGCACTTCCACTCATGGGCGTATAAATGGGGAAAACTAAAAATCAGCAAGACACAGGCACCCCAAAGTTTAGGGCTGCTCTGTTGACAAGAACCTCCACTTCATGACACCTCAAATATCCCAGGAAAGAGAAAAATGGATAAAGAAGTGGTGGTCCTTATGTACAATGGAATATCACTCAGCCATGAAATCAATGTCATAAGGCTAGTAGCAGCATGATGAGTGGCTTTAGCTACGACGATTCTAAGTGAAATAAGTCACACAGAAAAAGACACTTATCATAAGCTATCACTTATAGAGGGAATGTAAAAACCGCTACACTTGAACTGAATTACAAAACAGAACAGAGTCACACGTTGAGAAAACACACTATGGCTGCTTAACGGGAAAGGTGGGGTGGGGTGATGCATAAAACAAGGGTTTCAAATGAGCTCAGATACCGTTCCATAAACCCAATATGTCATAGAAAGACCTACTCCTTGCTCAGTGAACTGGACTCAACACCCCCTATTCACCGCACAAGAATATATCTGACTAGTAAGAATCTTAAAACCTATGTATTGCTATCTCTCTGGAAGTGAGTCAAGTGGGTGTAAAGCGGCAGAAACACAGCCGTGAAAAGCGGCTAAACCCCATTATAAAAATAAATTACTTTTAAAAACCCGTGAAACAAAGACAGTGAAAGAGAGAGAAATTCTTACAAAATTCGTTCAGGGGCTGTGATGCAACCTGGATTGACCATATCTAGACCCACAGCTGGAGGAGACATAAGGGTGGACACTCTCGGGGCTGAGAGGTTTGGTGAGGTTGGGGGAGCAAACGCAGAGCCTTTAAAGTAATACTGCCTGTTACCCATCCCATGGGTCCCAAATCTCCAGGTTCAAGGGCATCTTCCTACCTCGAAAACATGCATGAGAAACCCAGAAGGTGGTACACCGTGTGATCGGGAAAGGTTTCTAACACGCACCTCATTTCTCATCTCCTTGTGCTCGGGTTCGCCATTCCAGCCGCTTTACTAGCAATCTCCCTCCTTGGAGAATCAGCACCTGTAACCTCCCGTTCTGTACAGCTTGCAATTTGTCCTGAGGATGAACGGGAAGAGGGGGAGCCAATGAGAGACTAGCTCTAGGTGTTGGGACAGGCACAGGTCACTCTATTTTCCCATCAGGAAGAAGAATTAACCACAGGCTCAGCCTGCCGCCCGGAAGCAGAATAGGGCCTGAGGCAATCCTGCGCTTTTGCGGCCAGCTCCCAAAAAAGCGAGTTGAAAAATGGAGCTCAGGGGCACTGCAATTCACAAACCTGGAGAGTTATAAATGATAACTCTCGTCCACAAATATATTGAGGGAAGGCAACGAAGAGGATCTGAAAGCAAGGCAGAATTGCAGGAAACAGATTTCAGGAGGTCGATTCGAATCGCCTTTAAAGCACATGAAAAGCGGCAAAACGTCGACAATGATACCCTTGGCCAAAAAGGGCGTATGCGTTTTTTCCTGAATATATTCAGGAAAAAACGCATACGCCCTTTTTGGCCAACCAAGCAACCTGGAAAGGCAAATCAGCGCTACAAAGAAGTCTCGCTTCCCATCGGTCAAAAGGGCCATGCGGAAAAAAGTGTCAAAACCAGAAATGCAGAACAGGCCATGGAGAAATGGGAGCCTTGCTACGCTGATGGGCAGGATGTAAATTGCCAACAGCCACTCTGGAGAAGTGTACGGTGTGTCCTGAAACATCGAAAAAACACAGCTTAGAGCGCATAGGGCACTTCCACTCATGGGCGTACAAATGGGGAAAACTAAAAATCAGCAAGACACAGGCACCCCAAAGTTTAGGGCTGCTCTGTTGACAAGAACCTCCACTTCATGACACCTCAAATATCCCAGGAAAGAGAAAAATGGATAAAGAAGTGGTGGTCCTTATGTACAATGGAATATCACTCAGCCATGAAATCAATGTCATAAGGCTAGTAGCAGCATGATGAGTGGCTTTAGCTACGACGATTCTAAGTGAAATAAGTCACACAGAAAAAGACACTTATCATAAGCTATCACTTATAGAGGGAATGTAAAAACCGCTACACTTGAACTGAATTACAAAACAGAACAGAGTCACACGTTGAGAAAACACACTATGGCTGCTTAACGGGAAAGGTGGGGTGGGGTGATGCATAAAACAAGGGTTTCAAATGAGCTCAGATACCGTTCCATAAACCCAATATGTCATAGAAAGACCTACTCCTTGCTCAGTGAACTGGACTCAACACCCCCTATTCACCGCACAAGAATATATCTGACTAGTAAGAATCTTAAAACCTATGTATTGCTATCTCTCTGGAAGTGAGTCAAGTGGGTGTAAAGCGGCAGAAACACAGCCGTGAAAAGCGGCTAAACCCCATTATAAAAATAAATTACTTTTAAAAACCCGTGAAACAAAGACAGTGAAAGAGAGAGAAATTCTTACAAAATTCGTTCAGGGGCTGTGATGCAACCTGGATTGACCATATCTAGACCCACAGCTGGAGGAGACATAAGGGTGGACACTCTCGGGGTTGAGAGGTTTGGTGAGGTTGGGGGAGCAAACGCAGAGCCTTTAAAGTAATACTGCCTGTTTCCCATCCCATGGGTCCCAAATCTCCAGGTTCAAGGGCATCTTCCTACCTCGAAAACATGCATGAGAAACCCAGAAGGTGGTACACCGTGTGATCGGGAAAGGTTTCTAAAACGCGCCTCATTTCTCATCTCCTTGTGCTCGGGTTCGCCATTCCAGCCGCTTTACTAGCAATCTCCCTCCTTGGAGAATCAGCACCTGTAACCTCCCGTTCCGTACAGCTTGCAATTTGTCCTGAGGATGAACGGGAAGAGGGGGAGCCAATGAGAGACTAGCTCTAGGTGTTGGGACAGGCACAGGTCACTCTATTTTCCCATCAGGAAGAAGAATTAACCACAGGCTCAGCCTGCCGCCCGGAACCAGAATAGGGCCTGAGGCAATCCTGCGCTTTTGCGGCCAGCTCCCAAAAAAGCGAGTTGAAAAATGGAGCTCAGGGGCACTGCAATTCACAAACCTGCAGAGTTATAAATGATAACTCTCGTCCACAAATATATTGAGGGAAGGCAACGAAGAGGATCTGAAAGCAAGGCAGAATTGCAGGAAACAGATTTCAGGAGGTCGATTCGAATCGCCTTTAAAGCACATGAAAAGCGGCAAAACGTCGACAATGATACCCTTGGCCAAAAAGGGCGTATGCGTTTTTTCCTGAATATATTCAGGAAAAAACGCATACGCCCTTTTTGGCCAACCAAGCAACCTGGAAAGGCAAATCAGCGCTACAAAGAAGTCTCGCTTCCCATCGGTCAAAAGGGCCATGCGGAAAAAAGTGTCAAAACCAGAAATGCAGAACAGGCCATGGAGAAATGGGAGCCTTGCTACGCTGATGGGCGGGATGTAAATTGCCAACAGCCACTCTGGAGAAGTGTACGGTGTGTCCTGAAACATCGAAAAAACACAGCTTAGAGCGCATAGGGCACTTCCACTCATGGGCGTACAAATGGGGAAAACTAAAAATCAGCAAGACACAGGCACCCCAAAGTTTAGGGCTGCTCTGTTGACAAGAACCTCCACTTCATGACACCTCAAATATCCCAGGAAAGAGAAAAATGGATAAAGAAGTGGTGGTCCTTATGTACAATGGAATATCACTCAGCCATGAAATCAATGTCATAAGGCTAGTAGCAGCATGATGAGTGGCTTTAGCTACGACGATTCTAAGTGAAATAAGTCACACAGAAAAAGACACTTATCATAAGCTATCACTTATAGAGGGAATGTAAAAACCGCTACACTTGAACTGAATTACAAAACAGAACAGAGTCACACGTTGAGAAAACACACTATGGCTGCTTAACGGGAAAGGTGGGGTGGGGTGATGCATAAAACAAGGGTTTCAAATGAGCTCAGATACCGTTCCATAAACCCAATATGTCATAGAAAGACCTACTCCTTGCTCAGTGAACTGGACTCAACACCCCCTATTCACCGCACAAGAATATATCTGACTAGTAAGAATCTTAAAACCTATGTATTGCTATCTCTCTGGAAGTGAGTCAAGTGGGTGTAAAGCGGCAGAAACACAGCCGTGAAAAGCGGCTAAACCCCATTATAAAAATAAATTACTTTTAAAAACCCGTGAAACAAAGACAGTGAAAGAGAGAGAAATTCTTACAAAATTCGTTCAGGGGCTGTGATGCAACCTGGATTGACCATATCTAGACCCACAGCTGGAGGAGACATAAGGGTGGACACTCTCGGGGTTGAGAGGTTTGGTGAGGTTGGGGGAGCAAACGCAGAGCCTTTAAAGTAATACTGCCTGTTTCCCATCCCATGGGTCCCAAATCTCCAGGTTCAAGGGCATCTTCCTACCTCGAAAACATGCATGAGAAACCCAGAAGGTGGTACACCGTGTGATCGGGAAAGGTTTCTAAAACGCGCCTCATTTCTCATCTCCTTGTGCTCGGGTTCGCCATTCCAGCCTCTTTACTAGCAATCTCCCTCCTTGGAGAATCAGCACCTGTAACCTCCCGTTCCGTACAGCTTGCAATTTGTCCTGAGGATGAACGGGAAGAGGGGGAGCCAATGAGAGACTAGCTCTAGGTGTTGGGACAGGCACAGGTCACTCTATTTTCCCATCAGGAAGAAGAATTAACCACAGGCTCAGCCTGCCGCCCGGAACCAGAATAGGGCCTGAGGCAATCCTGCGCTTTTGCGGCCAGCTCCCAAAAAAGCGAGTTGAAAAATGGAGCTCAGGGGCACTGCAATTCACAAACCTGCAGAGTTATAAATGATAACTCTCGTCCACAAATATATTGAGGGAAGGCAACGAAGAGGATCTGAAAGCAAGGCAGAATTGCAGGAAACAGATTTCAGGAGGTCGATTCGAATCGCCTTTAAAGCACACGAAAAGCGGCAAAACGTCGACAATGATGCCCTTGGCCAAAAAGGGCGTATGCGTTTTTTCCTGAATATATTCAGGAAAAAACGCATACGCCCTTTTTGGCCAACCAAGCAACCTGGAAAGGCAAATCAGCGCTACAAAGAAGTCTCGCTTCCCATCGGTCAAAAGGGCCATGCGGAAAAAAGTGTCAAAACCAGAAATGCAGAACAGGCCATGGAGAAATGGGAGCCTTGCTACGCTGATGGGCGGGATGTAAATTGCCAACAGCCACTCTGGAGAAGTGTACGGTGTGTCCTGAAACATCGAAAAAACACAGCTTAGAGCGCATAGGGCACTTCCACTCATGGGCGTATAAATGGGGAAAACTAAAAATCAGCAAGACACAGGCACCCCAAAGTTTAGGGCTGCTCTGTTGACAAGAACCTCCACTTCATGACACCTCAAATATCCCAGGAAAGAGAAAAATGGATAAAGAAGTGGTGGTCCTTATGTACAATGGAATATCACTCAGCCATGAAATCAATGTCATAAGGCTAGTAGCAGCATGATGAGTGGCTTTAGCTACGACGATTCTAAGTGAAATAAGTCACACAGAAAAAGACACTTATCATAAGCTATCACTTATAGAGGGAATGTAAAAACCGCTACACTTGAACTGAATTACAAAACAGAACAGAGTCACACGTTGAGAAAACACACTATGGCTGCTTAACGGGAAAGGTGGGGTGGGGTGATGCATAAAACAAGGGTTTCAAATGAGCTCAGATACCGTTCCATAAACCCAATATGTCATAGAAAGACCTACTCCTTGCTCAGTGAACTGGACTCAACACCCCCTATTCACCGCACAAGAATATATCTGACTAGTAAGAAACTTAAAACCTATGTATTGATATCTCTCTGGAAGTGGGTCAAGTGGGTGTAAAGCGGCAGAAACACAGCCGTGAAAAGCGGCTAAACCCCATTATAAAAATAAATTACTTTTAAAAACCCGTGAAACAAAGACAGTGAAAGAGAGAGAAATTCTTACAAAATTCGTTCAGGGGCTGTGATGCAACCTGGATTGACCATATCTAGACCCACAGCTGGAGGAGACATAAGGGTGGACACTCTCGGGGCTGAGAGGTTTGGTGAGGTTGGGGGAGCAAACGCAGAGCCTTTAAAGTAATACTGCCTGTTACCCATCCCATGGGTCCCAAATCTCCAGGTTCAAGGGCATCTTCCTACCTCGAAAACATGCATGAGAAACCCAGAAGGTGGTACACCGTGTGATCGGGAAAGGTTTCTAACACGCGCCTCATTTCTCATCTCCTTGTGCTCGGGTTCGTCATTCCAGCCGCTTTACTAGCAATCTCCCTCCTTGGAGAATCAGCACCTGTAACCTCCCGTTCCGTACAGCTTGCAATTTGTCCTGAGGATGAACGGGAAGAGGGGGAGCCAATGAGAGACTAGCTCTAGGTGTTGGGACAGGCACAGGTCACTCTATTTTCCCATCAGGAAGAAGAATTAACCACAGGCTCAGCCTGCCGCCCGGAAGCAGAATAGGGCCTGAGGCAATCCTGCGCTTTTGCGGCCAGCTCCCAAAAAAGCGAGTTGAAAAATGGAGCTCAGGGGCACTGCAATTCACAAACCTGCAGAGTTATAAATGATACCTCTCGTCCACAAATATATTGAGGGAAGGCAACGAAGAGGATCTGAAAGCAAGGCAGAATTGCAGGAAACAGATTTCAGGAGGTCGATTCGAATCGCCTTTAAAGCACATGAAAAGCGGCAAAACGTCGACAATGATGCCCTTGGCCAAAAAGGGCGTATGCGTTTTTTCCTGAATATATTCAGGAAAAAACGCATACGCCCTTTTTGGCCAACCAAGCAACCTGGAAAGGCAAATCAGCGCTACAAAGAAGTCTCGCTTCCCATCGGTCAAAAGGGCCATGCGGAAAAAAGTGTCAAAACCAGAAATGCAGAACAGGCCATGGAGAAATGGGAGCCTTGCTACGCTGATGGGCGGGATGTAAATTGCCAACAGCCACTCTGGAGAAGTGTACGGTGTGTCCTGAAACATCGAAAAAACACAGCTTAGAGCGCATAGGGCACTTCCACTCATGGGCGTATAAATGGGGAAAACTAAAAATCAGCAAGACACAGGCACCCCAAAGTTTAGGGCTGCTCTGTTGACAAGAACCTCCACTTCATGACACCTCAAATATCCCAGGAAAGAGAAAAATGGATAAAGAAGTGGTGGTCCTTATGTACAATGGAATATCACTCAGCCATGAAATCAATGTCATAAGGCTAGTAGCAGCATGATGAGTGGCTTTAGCTACGACGATTCTAAGTGAAATAAGTCACACAGAAAAAGACACTTATCATAAGCTATCACTTATAGAGGGAATGTAAAAACCGCTACACTTGAACTGAATTACAAAACAGAACAGAGTCACACGTTGAGAAAACACACTATGGCTGCTTAACGGGAAAGGTGGGGTGGGGTGATGCATAAAACAAGGGTTTCAAATGAGCTCAGATACCGTTCCATAAACCCAATATGTCATAGAAAGACCTACTCCTTGCTCAGTGAACTGGACTCAACACCCCCTATTCACCGCACAAGAATATATCTGACTAGTAAGAATCTTAAAACCTATGTATTGCTATCTCTCTGGAAGTGAGTCAAGTGGGTGTAAAGCGGCAGAAACACAGCCGTGAAAAGCGGCTAAACCCCATTATAAAAATAAATTACTTTTAAAAACCCGTGAAACAAAGACAGTGAAAGAGAGAGAAATTCTTACAAAATTCGTTCAGGGGCTGTGATGCAACCTGGATTGACCATATCTAGACCCACAGCTGGAGGAGACATAAGGGTGGACACTCTCGGGGTTGAGAGGTTTGGTGAGGTTGGGGGAGCAAACGCAGAGCCTTTAAAGTAATACTGCCTGTTTCCCATCCCATGGGTCCCAAATCTCCAGGTTCAAGGGCATCTTCCTACCTCGAAAACATGCATGAGAAACCCAGAAGGTGGTACACCGTGTGATCGGGAAAGGTTTCTAAAACGCGCCTCATTTCTCATCTCCTTGTGCTCGGGTTCGCCATTCCAGCCGCTTTACTAGCAATCTCCCTCCTTGGAGAATCAGCACCTGTAACCTCCCGTTCCGTACAGCTTGCAATTTGTCCTGAGGATGAACGGGAAGAGGGGGAGCCAATGAGAGACTAGCTCTAGGTGTTGGGACAGGCACAGGTCACTCTATTTTCCCATCAGGAAGAAGAATTAACCACAGGCTCAGCCTGCCGCCCGGAACCAGAATAGGGCCTGAGGCAATCCTGCGCTTTTGCGGCCAGCTCCCAAAAAAGCGAGTTGAAAAATGGAGCTCAGGGGCACTGCAATTCACAAACCTGCAGAGTTATAAATGATAACTCTCGTCCACAAATATATTGAGGGAAGGCAACGAAGAGGATCTGAAAGCAAGGCAGAATTGCAGGAAACAGATTTCAGGAGGTCGATTCGAATCGCCTTTAAAGCACATGAAAAGCGGCAAAACGTCGACAATGATACCCTTGGCCAAAAAGGGCGTATGCGTTTTTTCCTGAATATATTCAGGAAAAAACGCATACGCCCTTTTTGGCCAACCAAGCAACCTGGAAAGGCAAATCAGCGCTACAAAGAAGTCTCGCTTCCCATCGGTCAAAAGGGCCATGCGGAAAAAAGTGTCAAAACCAGAAATGCAGAACAGGCCATGGAGAAATGGGAGCCTTGCTACGCTGATGGGCGGGATGTAAATTGCCAACAGCCACTCTGGAGAAGTGTACGGTGTGTCCTGAAACATCGAAAAAACACAGCTTAGAGCGCATAGGGCACTTCCACTCATGGGCGTACAAATGGGGAAAACTAAAAATCAGCAAGACACAGGCACCCCAAAGTTTAGGGCTGCTCTGTTGACAAGAACCTCCACTTCATGACACCTCAAATATCCCAGGAAAGAGAAAAATGGATAAAGAAGTGGTGGTCCTTATGTACAATGGAATATCACTCAGCCATGAAATCAATGTCATAAGGCTAGTAGCAGCATGATGAGTGGCTTTAGCTACGACGATTCTAAGTGAAATAAGTCACACAGAAAAAGACACTTATCATAAGCTATCACTTATAGAGGGAATGTAAAAACCGCTACACTTGAACTGAATTACAAAACAGAACAGAGTCACACGTTGAGAAAACACACTATGGCTGCTTAACGGGAAAGGTGGGGTGGGGTGATGCATAAAACAAGGGTTTCAAATGAGCTCAGATACCGTTCCATAAACCCAATATGTCATAGAAAGACCTACTCCTTGCTCAGTGAACTGGACTCAACACCCCCTATTCACCGCACAAGAATATATCTGACTAGTAAGAATCTTAAAACCTATGTATTGCTATCTCTCTGGAAGTGAGTCAAGTGGGTGTAAAGCGGCAGAAACACAGCCGTGAAAAGCGGCTAAACCCCATTATAAAAATAAATTACTTTTAAAAACCCGTGAAACAAAGACAGTGAAAGAGAGAGAAATTCTTACAAAATTCGTTCAGGGGCTGTGATGCAACCTGGATTGACCATATCTAGACCCACAGCTGGAGGAGACATAAGGGTGGACACTCTCGGGGTTGAGAGGTTTGGTGAGGTTGGGGGAGCAAACGCAGAGCCTTTAAAGTAATACTGCCTGTTTCCCATCCCATGGGTCCCAAATCTCCAGGTTCAAGGGCATCTTCCTACCTCGAAAACATGCATGAGAAACCCAGAAGGTGGTACACCGTGTGATCGGGAAAGGTTTCTAAAACGCGCCTCATTTCTCATCTCCTTGTGCTCGGGTTCGCCATTCCAGCCTCTTTACTAGCAATCTCCCTCCTTGGAGAATCAGCACCTGTAACCTCCCGTTCCGTACAGCTTGCAATTTGTCCTGAGGATGAACGGGAAGAGGGGGAGCCAATGAGAGACTAGCTCTAGGTGTTGGGACAGGCACAGGTCACTCTATTTTCCCATCAGGAAGAAGAATTAACCACAGGCTCAGCCTGCCGCCCGGAACCAGAATAGGGCCTGAGGCAATCCTGCGCTTTTGCGGCCAGCTCCCAAAAAAGCGAGTTGAAAAATGGAGCTCAGGGGCACTGCAATTCACAAACCTGCAGAGTTATAAATGATAACTCTCGTCCACAAATATATTGAGGGAAGGCAACGAAGAGGATCTGAAAGCAAGGCAGAATTGCAGGAAACAGATTTCAGGAGGTCGATTCGAATCGCCTTTAAAGCACACGAAAAGCGGCAAAACGTCGACAATGATGCCCTTGGCCAAAAAGGGCGTATGCGTTTTTTCCTGAATATATTCAGGAAAAAACGCATACGCCCTTTTTGGCCAACCAAGCAACCTGGAAAGGCAAATCAGCGCTACAAAGAAGTCTCGCTTCCCATCGGTCAAAAGGGCCATGCGGAAAAAAGTGTCAAAACCAGAAATGCAGAACAGGCCATGGAGAAATGGGAGCCTTGCTACGCTGATGGGCGGGATGTAAATTGCCAACAGCCACTCTGGAGAAGTGTACGGTGTGTCCTGAAACATCGAAAAAACACAGCTTAGAGCGCATAGGGCACTTCCACTCATGGGCGTATAAATGGGGAAAACTAAAAATCAGCAAGACACAGGCACCCCAAAGTTTAGGGCTGCTCTGTTGACAAGAACCTCCACTTCATGACACCTCAAATATCCCAGGAAAGAGAAAAATGGATAAAGAAGTGGTGGTCCTTATGTACAATGGAATATCACTCAGCCATGAAATCAATGTCATAAGGCTAGTAGCAGCATGATGAGTGGCTTTAGCTACGACGATTCTAAGTGAAATAAGTCACACAGAAAAAGACACTTATCATAAGCTATCACTTATAGAGGGAATGTAAAAACCGCTACACTTGAACTGAATTACAAAACAGAACAGAGTCACACGTTGAGAAAACACACTATGGCTGCTTAACGGGAAAGGTGGGGTGGGGTGATGCATAAAACAAGGGTTTCAAATGAGCTCAGATACCGTTCCATAAACCCAATATGTCATAGAAAGACCTACTCCTTGCTCAGTGAACTGGACTCAACACCCCCTATTCACCGCACAAGAATATATCTGACTAGTAAGAAACTTAAAACCTATGTATTGATATCTCTCTGGAAGTGGGTCAAGTGGGTGTAAAGCGGCAGAAACACAGCCGTGAAAAGCGGCTAAACCCCATTATAAAAATAAATTACTTTTAAAAACCCGTGAAACAAAGACAGTGAAAGAGAGAGAAATTCTTACAAAATTCGTTCAGGGGCTGTGATGCAACCTGGATTGACCATATCTAGACCCACAGCTGGAGGAGACATAAGGGTGGACACTCTCGGGGCTGAGAGGTTTGGTGAGGTTGGGGGAGCAAACGCAGAGCCTTTAAAGTAATACTGCCTGTTACCCATCCCATGGGTCCCAAATCTCCAGGTTCAAGGGCATCTTCCTACCTCGAAAACATGCATGAGAAACCCAGAAGGTGGTACACCGTGTGATCGGGAAAGGTTTCTAACACGCGCCTCATTTCTCATCTCCTTGTGCTCGGGTTCGTCATTCCAGCCGCTTTACTAGCAATCTCCCTCCTTGGAGAATCAGCACCTGTAACCTCCCGTTCCGTACAGCTTGCAATTTGTCCTGAGGATGAACGGGAAGAGGGGGAGCCAATGAGAGACTAGCTCTAGGTGTTGGGACAGGCACAGGTCACTCTATTTTCCCATCAGGAAGAAGAATTAACCACAGGCTCAGCCTGCCGCCCGGAAGCAGAATAGGGCCTGAGGCAATCCTGCGCTTTTGCGGCCAGCTCCCAAAAAAGCGAGTTGAAAAATGGAGCTCAGGGGCACTGCAATTCACAAACCTGCAGAGTTATAAATGATACCTCTCGTCCACAAATATATTGAGGGAAGGCAACGAAGAGGATCTGAAAGCAAGGCAGAATTGCAGGAAACAGATTTCAGGAGGTCGATTCGAATCGCCTTTAAAGCACATGAAAAGCGGCAAAACGTCGACAATGATGCCCTTGGCCAAAAAGGGCGTATGCGTTTTTTCCTGAATATATTCAGGAAAAAACGCATACGCCCTTTTTGGCCAACCAAGCAACCTGGAAAGGCAAATCAGCGCTACAAAGAAGTCTCGCTTCCCATCGGTCAAAAGGGCCATGCGGAAAAAAGTGTCAAAACCAGAAATGCAGAACAGGCCATGGAGAAATGGGAGCCTTGCTACGCTGATGGGCGGGATGTAAATTGCCAACAGCCACTCTGGAGAAGTGTACGGTGTGTCCTGAAACATCGAAAAAACACAGCTTAGAGCGCATAGGGCACTTCCACTCATGGGCGTATAAATGGGGAAAACTAAAAATCAGCAAGACACAGGCACCCCAAAGTTTAGGGCTGCTCTGTTGACAAGAACCTCCACTTCATGACACCTCAAATATCCCAGGAAAGAGAAAAATGGATAAAGAAGTGGTGGTCCTTATGTACAATGGAATATCACTCAGCCATGAAATCAATGTCATAAGGCTAGTAGCAGCATGATGAGTGGCTTTAGCTACGACGATTCTAAGTGAAATAAGTCACACAGAAAAAGACACTTATCATAAGCTATCACTTATAGAGGGAATGTAAAAACCGCTACACTTGAACTGAATTACAAAACAGAACAGAGTCACACGTTGAGAAAACACACTATGGCTGCTTAACGGGAAAGGTGGGGTGGGGTGATGCATAAAACAAGGGTTTCAAATGAGCTCAGATACCGTTCCATAAACCCAATATGTCATAGAAAGACCTACTCCTTGCTCAGTGAACTGGACTCAACACCCCCTATTCACCGCACAAGAATATATCTGACTAGTAAGAATCTTAAAACCTATGTATTGCTATCTCTCTGGAAGTGAGTCAAGTGGGTGTAAAGCGGCAGAAACACAGCCGTGAAAAGCGGCTAAACCCCATTATAAAAATAAATTACTTTTAAAAACCCGTGAAACAAAGACAGTGAAAGAGAGAGAAATTCTTACAAAATTCGTTCAGGGGCTGTGATGCAACCTGGATTGACCATATCTAGACCCACAGCTGGAGGAGACATAAGGGTGGACACTCTCGGGGCTGAGAGGTTTGGTGAGGTTGGGGGAGCAAACGCAGAGCCTTTAAAGTAATACTGCCTGTTACCCATCCCATGGGTCCCAAATCTCCAGGTTCAAGGGCATCTTCCTACCTCGAAAACATGCATGAGAAACCCAGAAGGTGGTACACCGTGTGATCGGGAAAGGTTTCTAACACGCACCTCATTTCTCATCTCCTTGTGCTCGGGTTCGCCATTCCAGCCGCTTTACTAGCAATCTCCCTCCTTGGAGAATCAGCACCTGTAACCTCCCGTTCCGTACAGCTTGCAATTTGTCCTGAGGATGAACGGGAAGAGGGGGAGCCAATGAGAGACTAGCTCTAGGTGTTGGGACAGGCACAGGTCACTCTATTTTCCCATCAGGAAGAAGAATTAACCACAGGCTCAGCCTGCCGCCCGGAAGCAGAATAGGGCCTGAGGCAATCCTGCGCTTTTGCGGCCAGCTCCCAAAAAAGCGAGTTGAAAAATGGAGCTCAGGGGCACTGCAATTCACAAACCTGCAGAGTTATAAATGATACCTCTCGTCCACAAATATATTGAGGGAAGGCAACGAAGAGGATCTGAAAGCAAGGCAGAATTGCAGGAAACAGATTTCAGGAGGTCGATTCGAATCGCCTTTAAAGCACATGAAAAGCGGCAAAACGTCGACAATGATGCCCTTGGCCAAAAAGGGCGTATGCGTTTTTTCCTGAATATATTCAGGAAAAAACGCATACGCCCTTTTTGGCCAACCAAGCAACCTGGAAAGGCAAATCAGCGCTACAAAGAAGTCTCGCTTCCCATCGGTCAAAAGGGCCATGCGGAAAAAAGTGTCAAAACCAGAAATGCAGAACAGGCCATGGAGAAATGGGAGCCTTGCTACGCTGATGGGCGGGATGTAAATTGCCAACAGCCACTCTGGAGAAGTGTACGGTGTGTCCTGAAACATCGAAAAAACACAGCTTAGAGCGCATAGGGCACTTCCACTCATGGGCGTACAAATGGGGAAAACTAAAAATCAGCAAGACACAGGCACCCCAAAGTTTAGGGCTGCTCTGTTGACAAGAACCTCCACTTCATGACACCTCAAATATCCCAGGAAAGAGAAAAATGGATAAAGAAGTGGTGGTCCTTATGTACAATGGAATATCACTCAGCCATGAAATCAATGTCATAAGGCTAGTAGCAGCATGATGAGTGGCTTTAGCTACGACGATTCTAAGTGAAATAAGTCACACAGAAAAAGACACTTATCATAAGCTATCACTTATAGAGGGAATGTAAAAACCGCTACACTTGAACTGAATTACAAAACAGAACAGAGTCACACGTTGAGAAAACACACTATGGCTGCTTAACGGGAAAGGTGGGGTGGGGTGATGCATAAAACAAGGGTTTCAAATGAGCTCAGATACCGTTCCATAAACCCAATATGTCATAGAAAGACCTACTCCTTGCTCAGTGAACTGGACTCAACACCCCCTATTCACCGCACAAGAATATATCTGACTAGTAAGAATCTTAAAACCTATGTATTGCTATCTCTCTGGAAGTGAGTCAAGTGGGTGTAAAGCGGCAGAAACACAGCCGTGAAAAGCGGCTAAACCCCATTATAAAAATAAATTACTTTTAAAAACCCGTGAAACAAAGACAGTGAAAGAGAGAGAAATTCTTACAAAATTCGTTCAGGGGCTGTGATGCAACCTGGATTGACCATATCTAGACCCACAGCTGGAGGAGACATAAGGGTGGACACTCTCGGGGTTGAGAGGTTTGGTGAGGTTGGGGGAGCAAACGCAGAGCCTTTAAAGTAATACTGCCTGTTTCCCATCCCATGGGTCCCAAATCTCCAGGTTCAAGGGCATCTTCCTACCTCGAAAACATGCATGAGAAACCCAGAAGGTGGTACACCGTGTGATCGGGAAAGGTTTCTAAAACGCGCCTCATTTCTCATCTCCTTGTGCTCGGGTTCGCCATTCCAGCCGCTTTACTAGCAATCTCCCTCCTTGGAGAATCAGCACCTGTAACCTCCCGTTCCGTACAGCTTGCAATTTGTCCTGAGGATGAACGGGAAGAGGGGGAGCCAATGAGAGACTAGCTCTAGGTGTTGGGACAGGCACAGGTCACTCTATTTTCCCATCAGGAAGAAGAATTAACCACAGGCTCAGCCTGCCGCCCGGAACCAGAATAGGGCCTGAGGCAATCCTGCGCTTTTGCGGCCAGCTCCCAAAAAAGCGAGTTGAAAAATGGAGCTCAGGGGCACTGCAATTCACAAACCTGCAGAGTTATAAATGATAACTCTCGTCCACAAATATATTGAGGGAAGGCAACGAAGAGGATCTGAAAGCAAGGCAGAATTGCAGGAAACAGATTTCAGGAGGTCGATTCGAATCGCCTTTAAAGCACACGAAAAGCGGCAAAACGTCGACAATGATGCCCTTGGCCAAAAAGGGCGTATGCGTTTTTTCCTGAATATATTCAGGAAAAAACGCATACGCCCTTTTTGGCCAACCAAGCAACCTGGAAAGGCAAATCAGCGCTACAAAGAAGTCTCGCTTCCCATCGGTCAAAAGGGCCATGCGGAAAAAAGTGTCAAAACCAGAAATGCAGAACAGGCCATGGAGAAATGGGAGCCTTGCTACGCTGATGGGCGGGATGTAAATTGCCAACAGCCACTCTGGAGAAGTGTACGGTGTGTCCTGAAACATCGAAAAAACACAGCTTAGAGCGCATAGGGCACTTCCACTCATGGGCGTATAAATGGGGAAAACTAAAAATCAGCAAGACACAGGCACCCCAAAGTTTAGGGCTGCTCTGTTGACAAGAACCTCCACTTCATGACACCTCAAATATCCCAGGAAAGAGAAAAATGGATAAAGAAGTGGTGGTCCTTATGTACAATGGAATATCACTCAGCCATGAAATCAATGTCATAAGGCTAGTAGCAGCATGATGAGTGGCTTTAGCTACGACGATTCTAAGTGAAATAAGTCACACAGAAAAAGACACTTATCATAAGCTATCACTTATAGAGGGAATGTAAAAACCGCTACACTTGAACTGAATTACAAAACAGAACAGAGTCACACGTTGAGAAAACACACTATGGCTGCTTAACGGGAAAGGTGGGGTGGGGTGATGCATAAAACAAGGGTTTCAAATGAGCTCAGATACCGTTCCATAAACCCAATATGTCATAGAAAGACCTACTCCTTGCTCAGTGAACTGGACTCAACACCCCCTATTCACCGCACAAGAATATATCTGACTAGTAAGAAACTTAAAACCTATGTATTGATATCTCTCTGGAAGTGGGTCAAGTGGGTGTAAAGCGGCAGAAACACAGCCGTGAAAAGCGGCTAAACCCCATTATAAAAATAAATTACTTTTAAAAACCCGTGAAACAAAGACAGTGAAAGAGAGAGAAATTCTTACAAAATTCGTTCAGGGGCTGTGATGCAACCTGGATTGACCATATCTAGACCCACAGCTGGAGGAGACATAAGGGTGGACACTCTCGGGGCTGAGAGGTTTGGTGAGGTTGGGGGAGCAAACGCAGAGCCTTTAAAGTAATACTGCCTGTTACCCATCCCATGGGTCCCAAATCTCCAGGTTCAAGGGCATCTTCCTACCTCGAAAACATGCATGAGAAACCCAGAAGGTGGTACACCGTGTGATCGGGAAAGGTTTCTAACACGCGCCTCATTTCTCATCTCCTTGTGCTCGGGTTCGTCATTCCAGCCGCTTTACTAGCAATCTCCCTCCTTGGAGAATCAGCACCTGTAACCTCCCGTTCCGTACAGCTTGCAATTTGTCCTGAGGATGAACGGGAAGAGGGGGAGCCAATGAGAGACTAGCTCTAGGTGTTGGGACAGGCACAGGTCACTCTATTTTCCCATCAGGAAGAAGAATTAACCACAGGCTCAGCCTGCCGCCCGGAAGCAGAATAGGGCCTGAGGCAATCCTGCGCTTTTGCGGCCAGCTCCCAAAAAAGCGAGTTGAAAAATGGAGCTCAGGGGCACTGCAATTCACAAACCTGCAGAGTTATAAATGATACCTCTCGTCCACAAATATATTGAGGGAAGGCAACGAAGAGGATCTGAAAGCAAGGCAGAATTGCAGGAAACAGATTTCAGGAGGTCGATTCGAATCGCCTTTAAAGCACATGAAAAGCGGCAAAACGTCGACAATGATGCCCTTGGCCAAAAAGGGCGTATGCGTTTTTTCCTGAATATATTCAGGAAAAAACGCATACGCCCTTTTTGGCCAACCAAGCAACCTGGAAAGGCAAATCAGCGCTACAAAGAAGTCTCGCTTCCCATCGGTCAAAAGGGCCATGCGGAAAAAAGTGTCAAAACCAGAAATGCAGAACAGGCCATGGAGAAATGGGAGCCTTGCTACGCTGATGGGCGGGATGTAAATTGCCAACAGCCACTCTGGAGAAGTGTACGGTGTGTCCTGAAACATCGAAAAAACACAGCTTAGAGCGCATAGGGCACTTCCACTCATGGGCGTATAAATGGGGAAAACTAAAAATCAGCAAGACACAGGCACCCCAAAGTTTAGGGCTGCTCTGTTGACAAGAACCTCCACTTCATGACACCTCAAATATCCCAGGAAAGAGAAAAATGGATAAAGAAGTGGTGGTCCTTATGTACAATGGAATATCACTCAGCCATGAAATCAATGTCATAAGGCTAGTAGCAGCATGATGAGTGGCTTTAGCTACGACGATTCTAAGTGAAATAAGTCACACAGAAAAAGACACTTATCATAAGCTATCACTTATAGAGGGAATGTAAAAACCGCTACACTTGAACTGAATTACAAAACAGAACAGAGTCACACGTTGAGAAAACACACTATGGCTGCTTAACGGGAAAGGTGGGGTGGGGTGATGCATAAAACAAGGGTTTCAAATGAGCTCAGATACCGTTCCATAAACCCAATATGTCATAGAAAGACCTACTCCTTGCTCAGTGAACTGGACTCAACACCCCCTATTCACCGCACAAGAATATATCTGACTAGTAAGAAACTTAAAACCTATGTATTGATATCTCTCTGGAAGTGGGTCAAGTGGGTGTAAAGCGGCAGAAACACAGCCGTGAAAAGCGGCTAAACCCCATTATAAAAATAAATTACTTTTAAAAACCCGTGAAACAAAGACAGTGAAAGAGAGAGAAATTCTTACACAATTCGTTCAGGGGCTGTGATGCAACCTGGATTGACCATATCTAGACCCACAGCTGGAGGAGACATAAGGGTGGACACTCTCGGGGCTGAGAGGTTTGGTGAGGTTGGGGGAGCAAACGCAGAGCCTTTAAAGTAATACTGCCTGTTACCCATCCCATGGGTCCCAAATCTCCAGGTTCAAGGGCATCTTCCTACCTCGAAAACATGCATGAGAAACCCAGAAGGTGGTACACCGTGTGATCGGGAAAGGTTTCTAACACGCGCCTCATTTCTCATCTCCTTGTGCTCGGGTTCGTCATTCCAGCCGCTTTACTAGCAATCTCCCTCCTTGGAGAATCAGCACCTGTAACCTCCCGTTCCGTACAGCTTGCAATTTGTCCTGAGGATGAACGGGAAGAGGGGGAGCCAATGAGAGACTAGCTCTAGGTGTTGGGACAGGCACAGGTCACTCTATTTTCCCATCAGGAAGAAGAATTAACCACAGGCTCAGCCTGCCGCCCGGAAGCAGAATAGGGCCTGAGGCAATCCTGCGCTTTTGCGGCCAGCTCCCAAAAAAGCGAGTTGAAAAATGGAGCTCAGGGGCACTGCAATTCACAAACCTGCAGAGTTATAAATGATAACTCTCGTCCACAAATATATTGAGGGAAGGCAACGAAGAGGATCTGAAAGCAAGGCAGAATTGCAGGAAACAGATTTCAGGAGGTCGATTCGAATCGCCTTTAAAGCACATGAAAAGCGGCAAAACGTCGACAATGATGCCCTTGGCCAAAAAGGGCGTATGCGTTTTTTCCTGAATATATTCAGGAAAAAACGCATACGCCCTTTTTGGCCAACCAATCAACCTGGAAAGGCAAATCAGCGCTACAAAGAAGTCTCGCTTCCCATCGGTCAAAAGGGCCATGCGGAAAAAAGTGTCAAAACCAGAAATGCAGAACAGGCCATGGAGAAATGGGAGCCTTGCTACGCTGATGGGCGGGATGTAAATTGCCAACAGCCACTCTGGAGAAGTGTACGGTGTGTCCTGAAACATCGAAAAAACACAGCTTAGAGCGCATAGGGCACTTCCACTCATGGGCGTATAAATGGGGAAAACTAAAACTCAGCAAGACACAGGCACCCCAAAGTTTAGGGCTGCTCTGTTGACAAGAACCTCCACTTCATGACACCTCAAATATCCCAGGAAAGAGAAAAATGGATAAAGAAGTGGTGGTCCTTATGTACAATGGAATATCACTCAGCCATGAAATCAATGTCATAAGGCTAGTAGCAGCATGATGAGTGGCTTTAGCTACGACGATTCTAAGTGAAATAAGTCACACAGAAAAAGACACTTATCATAAGCTATCACTTATAGAGGGAATGTAAAAACCGCTACACTTGAACTGAATTACAAAACAGAACAGAGTCACACGTTGAGAAAACACACTATGGCTGCTTAACGGGAAAGGTGGGGTGGGGTGATGCATAAAACAAGGGTTTCAAATGAGCTCAGATACCGTTCCATAAACCCAATATGTCATAGAAAGACCTACTCCTTGCTCAGTGAACTGGACTCAACACCCCCTATTCACCGCACAAGAATATATCTGACTAGTAAGAATCTTAAAACCTATGTATTGCTATCTCTCTGGAAGTGAGTCAAGTGGGTGTAAAGCGGCAGAAACACAGCCGTGAAAAGCGGCTAAACCCCATTATAAAAATAAATTACTTTTAAAAACCCGTGAAACAAAGACAGTGAAAGAGAGAGAAATTCTTACAAAATTCGTTCAGGGGCTGTGATGCAACCTGGATTGACCATATCTAGACCCACAGCTGGAGGAGACATAAGGGTGGACACTCTCGGGGCTGAGAGGTTTGGTGAGGTTGGGGGAGCAAACGCAGAGCCTTTAAAGTAATACTGCCTGTTACCCATCCCATGGGTCCCAAATCTCCAGGTTCAAGGGCATCTTCCTACCTCGAAAACATGCATGAGAAACCCAGAAGGTGGTACACCGTGTGATCGGGAAAGGTTTCTAACACGCACCTCATTTCTCATCTCCTTGTGCTCGGGTTCGCCATTCCAGCCGCTTTACTAGCAATCTCCCTCCTTGGAGAATCAGCACCTGTAACCTCCCGTTCTGTACAGCTTGCAATTTGTCCTGAGGATGAACGGGAAGAGGGGGAGCCAATGAGAGACTAGCTCTAGGTGTTGGGACAGGCACAGGTCACTCTATTTTCCCATCAGGAAGAAGAATTAACCACAGGCTCAGCCTGCCGCCCGGAAGCAGAATAGGGCCTGAGGCAATCCTGCGCTTTTGCGGCCAGCTCCCAAAAAAGCGAGTTGAAAAATGGAGCTCAGGGGCACTGCAATTCACAAACCTGCAGAGTTATAAATGATAACTCTCGTCCACAAATATATTGAGGGAAGGCAACGAAGAGGATCTGAAAGCAAGGCAGAATTGCAGGAAACAGATTTCAGGAGGTCGATTCGAATCGCCTTTAAAGCACATGAAAAGCGGCAAAACGTCGACAATGATACCCTTGGCCAAAAAGGGCGTATGCGTTTTTTCCTGAATATATTCAGGAAAAAACGCATACGCCCTTTTTGGCCAACCAAGCAACCTGGAAAGGCAAATCAGCGCTACAAAGAAGTCTCGCTTCCCATCGGTCAAAAGGGCCATGCGGAAAAAAGTGTCAAAACCAGAAATGCAGAACAGGCCATGGAGAAATGGGAGCCTTGCTACGCTGATGGGCGGGATGTAAATTGCCAACAGCCACTCTGGAGAAGTGTACGGTGTGTCCTGAAACATCGAAAAAACACAGCTTAGAGCGCATAGGGCACTTCCACTCATGGGCGTACAAATGGGGAAAACTAAAAATCAGCAAGACACAGGCACCCCAAAGTTTAGGGCTGCTCTGTTGACAAGAACCTCCACTTCATGACACCTCAAATATCCCAGGAAAGAGAAAAATGGATAAAGAAGTGGTGGTCCTTATGTACAATGGAATATCACTCAGCCATGAAATCAATGTCATAAGGCTAGTAGCAGCATGATGAGTGGCTTTAGCTACGACGATTCTAAGTGAAATAAGTCACACAGAAAAAGACACTTATCATAAGCTATCACTTATAGAGGGAATGTAAAAACCGCTACACTTGAACTGAATTACAAAACAGAACAGAGTCACACGTTGAGAAAACACACTATGGCTGCTTAACGGGAAAGGTGGGGTGGGGTGATGCATAAAACAAGGGTTTCAAATGAGCTCAGATACCGTTCCATAAACCCAATATGTCATAGAAAGACCTACTCCTTGCTCAGTGAACTGGACTCAACACCCCCTATTCACCGCACAAGAATATATCTGACTAGTAAGAATCTTAAAACCTATGTATTGCTATCTCTCTGGAAGTGAGTCAAGTGGGTGTAAAGCGGCAGAAACACAGCCGTGAAAAGCGGCTAAACCCCATTATAAAAATAAATTACTTTTAAAAACCCGTGAAACAAAGACAGTGAAAGAGAGAGAAATTCTTACAAAATTCGTTCAGGGGCTGTGATGCAACCTGGATTGACCATATCTAGACCCACAGCTGGAGGAGACATAAGGGTGGACACTCTCGGGGTTGAGAGGTTTGGTGAGGTTGGGGGAGCAAACGCAGAGCCTTTAAAGTAATACTGCCTGTTTCCCATCCCATGGGTCCCAAATCTCCAGGTTCAAGGGCATCTTCCTACCTCGAAAACATGCATGAGAAACCCAGAAGGTGGTACACCGTGTGATCGGGAAAGGTTTCTAACACGCGCCTCATTTCTCATCTCCTTGTGCTCGGGTTCGCCATTCCAGCCGCTTTACTAGCAATCTCCCTCCTTGGAGAATCAGCACCTGTAACCTCCCGTTCCGTACAGCTTGCAATTTGTCCTGAGGATGAACGGGAAGAGGGGGAGCCAATGAGAGACTAGCTCTAGGTGTTGGGACAGGCACAGGTCACTCTATTTTCCCATCAGGAAGAAGAATTAACCACAGGCTCAGCCTGCCGCCCGGAAGCAGAATAGGGCCTGAGGCAATCCTGCGCTTTTGCGGCCAGCTCCCAAAAAAGCGAGTTGAAAAATGGAGCTCAGGGGCACTGCAATTCACAAACCTGCAGAGTTATAAATGATAACTCTCGTCCACAAATATATTGAGGGAAGGCAACGAAGAGGATCTGAAAGCAAGGCAGAATTGCAGGAAACAGATTTCAGGAGGTCGATTCGAATCGCCTTTAAAGCACATGAAAAGCGGCAAAACGTCGACAATGATGCCCTTGGCCAAAAAGGGCGTATGCGTTTTTTCCTGAATATATTCAGGAAAAAACGCATACGCCCTTTTTGGCCAACCAAGCAACCTGGAAAGGCAAATCAGCGCTACAAAGAAGTCTCGCTTCCCATCGGTCAAAAGGGCCATGCGGAAAAAAGTGTCAAAACCAGAAATGCAGAACAGGCCATGGAGAAATGGGAGCCTTGCTACGCTGATGGGCGGGATGTAAATTGCCAACAGCCACTCTGGAGAAGTGTACGGTGTGTCCTGAAACATCGAAAAAACACAGCTTAGAGCGCATAGGGCACTTCCACTCATGGGCGTATAAATGGGGAAAACTAAAAATCAGCAAGACACAGGCACCCCAAAGTTTAGGGCTGCTCTGTTGACAAGAACCTCCACTTCATGACACCTCAAATATCCCAGGAAAGAGAAAAATGGATAAAGAAGTGGTGGTCCTTATGTACAATGGAATATCACTCAGCCATGAAATCAATGTCATAAGGCTAGTAGCAGCATGATGAGTGGCTTTAGCTACGACGATTCTAAGTGAAATAAGTCACACAGAAAAAGACACTTATCATAAGCTATCACTTATAGAGGGAATGTAAAAACCGCTACACTTGAACTGAATTACAAAACAGAACAGAGTCACACGTTGAGAAAACACACTATGGCTGCTTAACGGGAAAGGTGGGGTGGGGTGATGCATAAAACAAGGGTTTCAAATGAGCTCAGATACCGTTCCATAAACCCAATATGTCATAGAAAGACCTACTCCTTGCTCAGTGAACTGGACTCAACACCCCCTATTCACCGCACAAGAATATATCTGACTAGTAAGAAACTTAAAACCTATGTATTGATATCTCTCTGGAAGTGGGTCAAGTGGGTGTAAAGCGGCAGAAACACAGCCGTGAAAAGCGGCTAAACCCCATTATAAAAATAAATTACTTTTAAAAACCCGTGAAACAAAGACAGTGAAAGAGAGAGAAATTCTTACAAAATTCGTTCAGGGGCTGTGATGCAACCTGGATTGACCATATCTAGACCCACAGCTGGAGGAGACATAAGGGTGGACACTCTCGGGGCTGAGAGGTTTGGTGAGGTTGGGGGAGCAAACGCAGAGCCTTTAAAGTAATACTGCCTGTTACCCATCCCATGGGTCCCAAATCTCCAGGTTCAAGGGCATCTTCCTACCTCGAAAACATACATGAGAAACCCAGAAGGTGGTACACCGTGTGATCGGGAAAGGTTTCTAACACGCGCCTCATTTCTCATCTCCTTGTGCTCGGGTTCGTCATTCCAGCCGCTTTACTAGCAATCTCCCTCCTTGGAGAATCAGCACCTGTAACCTCCCGTTCCGTACAGCTTGCAATTTGTCCTGAGGATGAACGGGAAGAGGGGGAGCCAATGAGAGACTAGCTCTAGGTGTTGGGACAGGCACAGGTCACTCTATTTTCCCATCAGGAAGAAGAATTAACCACAGGCTCAGCCTGCCGCCCGGAAGCAGAATAGGGCCTGAGGCAATCCTGCGCTTTTGCGGCCAGCTCCCAAAAAAGCGAGTTGAAAAATGGAGCTCAGGGGCACTGCAATTCACAAACCTGCAGAGTTATAAATGATAACTCTCGTCCACAAATATATTGAGGGAAGGCAACGAAGAGGATCTGAAAGCAAGGCAGAATTGCAGGAAACAGATTTCAGGAGGTCGATTCGAATCGCCTTTAAAGCACATGAAAAGCGGCAAAACGTCGACAATGATGCCCTTGGCCAAAAAGGGCGTATGCGTTTTTTCCTGAATATATTCAGGAAAAAACGCATACGCCCTTTTTGGCCAACCAAGCAACCTGGAAAGGCAAATCAGCGCTACAAAGAAGTCTCGCTTCCCATCGGTCAAAAGGGCCATGCGGAAAAAAGTGTCAAAACCAGAAATGCAGAACAGGCCATGGAGAAATGGGAGCCTTGCTACGCTGATGGGCGGGATGTAAATTGCCAACAGCCACTCTGGAGAAGTGTACGGTGTGTCCTGAAACATCGAAAAAACACAGCTTAGAGCGCATAGGGCACTTCCACTCATGGGCGTATAAATGGGGAAAACTAAAAATCAGCAAGACACAGGCACCCCAAAGTTTAGGGCTGCTCTGTTGACAAGAACCTCCACTTCATGACACCTCAAATATCCCAGGAAAGAGAAAAATGGATAAAGAAGTGGTGGTCCTTATGTACAATGGAATATCACTCAGCCATGAAATCAATGTCATAAGGCTAGTAGCAGCATGATGAGTGGCTTTAGCTACGACGATTCTAAGTGAAATAAGTCACACAGAAAAAGACACTTATCATAAGCTATCACTTATAGAGGGAATGTAAAAACCGCTACACTTGAACTGAATTACAAAACAGAACAGAGTCACACGTTGAGAAAACACACTATGGCTGCTTAACGGGAAAGGTGGGGTGGGGTGATGCATAAAACAAGGGTTTCAAATGAGCTCAGATACCGTTCCATAAACCCAATATGTCATAGAAAGACCTACTCCTTGCTCAGTGAACTGGACTCAACACCCCCTATTCACCGCACAAGAATATATCTGACTAGTAAGAATCTTAAAACCTATGTATTGCTATCTCTCTGGAAGTGAGTCAAGTGGGTGTAAAGCGGCAGAAACACAGCCGTGAAAAGCGGCTAAACCCCATTATAAAAATAAATTACTTTTAAAAACCCGTGAAACAAAGACAGTGAAAGAGAGAGAAATTCTTACAAAATTCGTTCAGGGGCTGTGATGCAACCTGGATTGACCATATCTAGACCCACAGCTGGAGGAGACATAAGGGTGGACACTCTCGGGGCTGAGAGGTTTGGTGAGGTTGGGGGAGCAAACGCAGAGCCTTTAAAGTAATACTGCCTGTTACCCATCCCATGGGTCCCAAATCTCCAGGTTCAAGGGCATCTTCCTACCTCGAAAACATGCATGAGAAACCCAGAAGGTGGTACACCGTGTGATCGGGAAAGGTTTCTAACACGCACCTCATTTCTCATCTCCTTGTGCTCGGGTTCGCCATTCCAGCCGCTTTACTAGCAATCTCCCTCCTTGGAGAATCAGCACCTGTAACCTCCCGTTCTGTACAGCTTGCAATTTGTCCTGAGGATGAACGGGAAGAGGAGGAGCCAATGAGAGACTAGCTCTAGGTGTTGGGACAGGCACAGGTCACTCTATTTTCCCATCAGGAAGAAGAATTAACCACAGGCTCAGCCTGCCGCCCGGAAGCAGAATAGGGCCTGAGGCAATCCTGTGCTTTTGCGGCCAGCTCCCAAAAAAGCGAGTTGAAAAATGGAGCTCAGGGGCACTGCAATTCACAAACCTGCAGAGTTATAAATGATACCTCTCGTCCACAAATATATTGAGGGAAGGCAACGAAGAGGATCTGAAAGCAAGGCAGAATTGCAGGAAACAGATTTCAGGAGGTCGATTCGAATCGCCTTTAAAGCACATGAAAAGCGGCAAAACGTCGACAATGATGCCCTTGGCCAAAAAGGGCGTATGCGTTTTTTCCTGAATATATTCAGGAAAAAACGCATACGCCCTTTTTGGCCAACCAAGCAACCTGGAAAGGCAAATCAGCGCTACAAAGAAGTCTCGCTTCCCATCGGTCAAAAGGGCCATGCGGAAAAAAGTGTCAAAACCAGAAATGCAGAACAGGCCATGGAGAAATGGGAGCCTTGCTACGCTGATGGGCGGGATGTAAATTGCCAACAGCCACTCTGGAGAAGTGTACGGTGTGTCCTGAAACATCGAAAAAACACAGCTTAGAGCGCATAGGGCACTTCCACTCATGGGCGTACAAATGGGGAAAACTAAAAATCAGCAAGACACAGGCACCCCAAAGTTTAGGGCTGCTCTGTTGACAAGAACCTCCACTTCATGACACCTCAAATATCCCAGGAAAGAGAAAAATGGATAAAGAAGTGGTGGTCCTTATGTACAATGGAATATCACTCAGCCATGAAATCAATGTCATAAGGCTAGTAGCAGCATGATGAGTGGCTTTAGCTACGACGATTCTAAGTGAAATAAGTCACACAGAAAAAGACACTTATCATAAGCTATCACTTATAGAGGGAATGTAAAAACCGCTACACTTGAACTGAATTACAAAACAGAACAGAGTCACACGTTGAGAAAACACACTATGGCTGCTTAACGGGAAAGGTGGGGTGGGGTGATGCATAAAACAAGGGTTTCAAATGAGCTCAGATACCGTTCCATAAACCCAATATGTCATAGAAAGACCTACTCCTTGCTCAGTGAACTGGACTCAACACCCCCTATTCACCGCACAAGAATATATCTGACTAGTAAGAATCTTAAAACCTATGTATTGCTATCTCTCTGGAAGTGAGTCAAGTGGGTGTAAAGCGGCAGAAACACAGCCGTGAAAAGCGGCTAAACCCCATTATAAAAATAAATTACTTTTAAAAACCCGTGAAACAAAGACAGTGAAAGAGAGAGAAATTCTTACAAAATTCGTTCAGGGGCTGTGATGCAACCTGGATTGACCATATCTAGACCCACAGCTGGAGGAGACATAAGGGTGGACACTCTCGGGGTTGAGAGGTTTGGTGAGGTTGGGGGAGCAAACGCAGAGCCTTTAAAGTAATACTGCCTGTTTCCCATCCCATGGGTCCCAAATCTCCAGGTTCAAGGGCATCTTCCTACCTCGAAAACATGCATGAGAAACCCAGAAGGTGGTACACCGTGTGATCGGGAAAGGTTTCTAAAACGCCCCTCATTTCTCATCTCCTTGTGCTCGGGTTCGCCATTCCAGCCGCTTTACTAGCAATCTCCCTCCTTGGAGAATCAGCACCTGTAACCTCCCGTTCCGTACAGCTTGCAATTTGTCCTGAGGATGAACGGGAAGAGGGGGAGCCAATGAGAGACTAGCTCTAGGTGTTGGGACAGGCACAGGTCACTCTATTTTCCCATCAGGAAGAAGAATTAACCACAGGCTCAGCCTGCCGCCCGGAAGCAGAATAGGGCCTGAGGCAATCCTGCGCTTTTGCGGCCAGCTCCCAAAAAAGCGAGTTGAAAAATGGAGCTCAGGGGCACTGCAATTCACAAACCTGCAGAGTTATAAATGATAACTCTCGTCCACAAATATATTGAGGGAAGGCAACGAAGAGGATCTGAAAGCAAGGCAGAATTGCAGGAAACAGATTTCAGGAGGTCGATTCGAATCGCCTTTAAAGCACACGAAAAGCGGCAAAACGTCGACAATGATGCCCTTGGCCAAAAAGGGCGTATGCGTTTTTTCCTGAATATATTCAGGAAAAAACGCATACGCCCTTTTTGGCCAACCAAGCAACCTGGAAAGGCAAATCAGCGCTACAAAGAAGTCTCGCTTCCCATCGGTCAAAAGGGCCATGCGGAAAAAAGTGTCAAAACCAGAAATGCAGAACAGGCCATGGAGAAATGGGAGCCTTGCTACGCTGATGGGCGGGATGTAAATTGCCAACAGCCACTCTGGAGAAGTGTACGGTGTGTCCTGAAACATCGAAAAAACACAGCTTAGAGCGCATAGGGCACTTCCACTCATGGGCGTATAAATGGGGAAAACTAAAAATCAGCAAGACACAGGCACCCCAAAGTTTAGGGCTGCTCTGTTGACAAGAACCTCCACTTCATGACACCTCAAATATCCCAGGAAAGAGAAAAATGGATAAAGAAGTGGTGGTCCTTATGTACAATGGAATATCACTCAGCCATGAAATCAATGTCATAAGGCTAGTAGCAGCATGATGAGTGGCTTTAGCTACGACGATTCTAAGTGAAATAAGTCACACAGAAAAAGACACTTATCATAAGCTATCACTTATAGAGGGAATGTAAAAACCGCTACACTTGAACTGAATTACAAAACAGAACAGAGTCACACGTTGAGAAAACACACTATGGCTGCTTAACGGGAAAGGTGGGGTGGGGTGATGCATAAAACAAGGGTTTCAAATGAGCTCAGATACCGTTCCATAAACCCAATATGTCATAGAAAGACCTACTCCTTGCTCAGTGAACTGGACTCAACACCCCCTATTCACCGCACAAGAATATATCTGACTAGTAAGAAACTTAAAACCTATGTATTGATATCTCTCTGGAAGTGGGTCAAGTGGGTGTAAAGCGGCAGAAACACAGCCGTGAAAAGCGGCTAAACCCCATTATAAAAATAAATTACTTTTAAAAACCCGTGAAACAAAGACAGTGAAAGAGAGAGAAATTCTTACAAAATTCGTTCAGGGGCTGTGATGCAACCTGGATTGACCATATCTAGACCCACAGCTGGAGGAGACATAAGGGTGGACACTCTCGGGGCTGAGAGGTTTGGTGAGGTTGGGGGAGCAAACGCAGAGCCTTTAAAGTAATACTGCCTGTTACCCATCCCATGGGTCCCAAATCTCCAGGTTCAAGGGCATCTTCCTACCTCGAAAACATACATGAGAAACCCAGAAGGTGGTACACCGTGTGATCGGGAAAGGTTTCTAACACGCGCCTCATTTCTCATCTCCTTGTGCTCGGGTTCGTCATTCCAGCCGCTTTACTAGCAATCTCCCTCCTTGGAGAATCAGCACCTGTAACCTCCCGTTCCGTACAGCTTGCAATTTGTCCTGAGGATGAACGGGAAGAGGGGGAGCCAATGAGAGACTAGCTCTAGGTGTTGGGACAGGCACAGGTCACTCTATTTTCCCATCAGGAAGAAGAATTAACCACAGGCTCAGCCTGCCGCCCGGAAGCAGAATAGGGCCTGAGGCAATCCTGCGCTTTTGCGGCCAGCTCCCAAAAAAGCGAGTTGAAAAATGGAGCTCAGGGGCACTGCAATTCACAAACCTGCAGAGTTATAAATGATAACTCTCGTCCACAAATATATTGAGGGAAGGCAACGAAGAGGATCTGAAAGCAAGGCAGAATTGCAGGAAACAGATTTCAGGAGGTCGATTCGAATCGCCTTTAAAGCACATGAAAAGCGGCAAAACGTCGACAATGATGCCCTTGGCCAAAAAGGGCGTATGCGTTTTTTCCTGAATATATTCAGGAAAAAACGCATACGCCCTTTTTGGCCAACCAAGCAACCTGGAAAGGCAAATCAGCGCTACAAAGAAGTCTCGCTTCCCATCGGTCAAAAGGGCCATGCGGAAAAAAGTGTCAAAACCAGAAATGCAGAACAGGCCATGGAGAAATGGGAGCCTTGCTACGCTGATGGGCGGGATGTAAATTGCCAACAGCCACTCTGGAGAAGTGTACGGTGTGTCCTGAAACATCGAAAAAACACAGCTTAGAGCGCATAGGGCACTTCCACTCATGGGCGTATAAATGGGGAAAACTAAAAATCAGCAAGACACAGGCACCCCAAAGTTTAGGGCTGCTCTGTTGACAAGAACCTCCACTTCATGACACCTCAAATATCCCAGGAAAGAGAAAAATGGATAAAGAAGTGGTGGTCCTTATGTACAATGGAATATCACTCAGCCATGAAATCAATGTCATAAGGCTAGTAGCAGCATGATGAGTGGCTTTAGCTACGACGATTCTAAGTGAAATAAGTCACACAGAAAAAGACACTTATCATAAGCTATCACTTATAGAGGGAATGTAAAAACCGCTACACTTGAACTGAATTACAAAACAGAACAGAGTCACACGTTGAGAAAACACACTATGGCTGCTTAACGGGAAAGGTGGGGTGGGGTGATGCATAAAACAAGGGTTTCAAATGAGCTCAGATACCGTTCCATAAACCCAATATGTCATAGAAAGACCTACTCCTTGCTCAGTGAACTGGACTCAACACCCCCTATTCACCGCACAAGAATATATCTGACTAGTAAGAATCTTAAAACCTATGTATTGCTATCTCTCTGGAAGTGAGTCAAGTGGGTGTAAAGCGGCAGAAACACAGCCGTGAAAAGCGGCTAAACCCCATTATAAAAATAAATTACTTTTAAAAACCCGTGAAACAAAGACAGTGAAAGAGAGAGAAATTCTTACAAAATTCGTTCAGGGGCTGTGATGCAACCTGGATTGACCATATCTAGACCCACAGCTGGAGGAGACATAAGGGTGGACACTCTCGGGGCTGAGAGGTTTGGTGAGGTTGGGGGAGCAAACGCAGAGCCTTTAAAGTAATACTGCCTGTTACCCATCCCATGGGTCCCAAATCTCCAGGTTCAAGGGCATCTTCCTACCTCGAAAACATGCATGAGAAACCCAGAAGGTGGTACACCGTGTGATCGGGAAAGGTTTCTAACACGCACCTCATTTCTCATCTCCTTGTGCTCGGGTTCGCCATTCCAGCCGCTTTACTAGCAATCTCCCTCCTTGGAGAATCAGCACCTGTAACCTCCCGTTCTGTACAGCTTGCAATTTGTCCTGAGGATGAACGGGAAGAGGGGGAGCCAATGAGAGACTAGCTCTAGGTGTTGGGACAGGCACAGGTCACTCTATTTTCCCATCAGGAAGAAGAATTAACCACAGGCTCAGCCTGCCGCCCGGAAGCAGAATAGGGCCTGAGGCAATCCTGCGCTTTTGCGGCCAGCTCCCAAAAAAGCGAGTTGAAAAATGGAGCTCAGGGGCACTGCAATTCACAAACCTGCAGAGTTATAAATGATAACTCTCGTCCACAAATATATTGAGGGAAGGCAACGAAGAGGATCTGAAAGCAAGGCAGAATTGCAGGAAACAGATTTCAGGAGGTCGATTCGAATCGCCTTTAAAGCACATGAAAAGCGGCAAAACGTCGACAATGATGCCCTTGGCCAAAAAGGGCGTATGCGTTTTTTCCTGAATATATTCAGGAAAAAACGCATACGCCCTTTTTGGCCAACCAAGCAACCTGGAAAGGCAAATCAGCGCTACAAAGAAGTCTCGCTTCCCATCGGTCAAAAGGGCCATGCGGAAAAAAGTGTCAAAACCAGAAATGCAGAACAGGCCATGGAGAAATGGGAGCCTTGCTACGCTGATGGGCGGGATGTAAATTGCCAACAGCCACTCTGGAGAAGTGTACGGTGTGTCCTGAAACATCGAAAAAACACAGCTTAGAGCGCATAGGGCACTTCCACTCATGGGCGTATAAATGGGGAAAACTAAAAATCAGCAAGACACAGGCACCCCAAAGTTTAGGGCTGCTCTGTTGACAAGAACCTCCACTTCATGACACCTCAAATATCCCAGGAAAGAGAAAAATGGATAAAGAAGTGGTGGTCCTTATGTACAATGGAATATCACTCAGCCATGAAATCAATGTCATAAGGCTAGTAGCAGCATGATGAGTGGCTTTAGCTACGACGATTCTAAGTGAAATAAGTCACACAGAAAAAGACACTTATCATAAGCTATCACTTATAGAGGGAATGTAAAAACCGCTACACTTGAACTGAATTACAAAACAGAACAGAGTCACACGTTGAGAAAACACACTATGGCTGCTTAACGGGAAAGGTGGGGTGGGGTGATGCATAAAACAAGGGTTTCAAATGAGCTCAGATACCGTTCCATAAACCCAATATGTCATAGAAAGACCTACTCCTTGCTCAGTGAACTGGACTCAACACCCCCTATTCACCGCACAAGAATATATCTGACTAGTAAGAATCTTAAAACCTATGTATTGCTATCTCTCTGGAAGTGAGTCAAGTGGGTGTAAAGCGGCAGAAACACAGCCGTGAAAAGCGGCTAAACCCCATTATAAAAATAAATTACTTTTAAAAACCCGTGAAACAAAGACAGTGAAAGAGAGAGAAATTCTTACAAAATTCGTTCAGGGGCTGTGATGCAACCTGGATTGACCATATCTAGACCCACAGCTGGAGGAGACATAAGGGTGGACACTCTCGGGGCTGAGAGGTTTGGTGAGGTTGGGGGAGCAAACGCAGAGCCTTTAAAGTAATACTGCCTGTTACCCATCCCATGGGTCCCAAATCTCCAGGTTCAAGGGCATCTTCCTACCTCGAAAACATGCATGAGAAACCCAGAAGGTGGTACACCGTGTGATCGGGAAAGGTTTCTAACACGCACCTCATTTCTCATCTCCTTGTGCTCGGGTTCGCCATTCCAGCCGCTTTACTAGCAATCTCCCTCCTTGGAGAATCAGCACCTGTAACCTCCCGTTCTGTACAGCTTGCAATTTGTCCTGAGGATGAACGGGAAGAGGGGGAGCCAATGAGAGACTAGCTCTAGGTGTTGGGACAGGCACAGGTCACTCTATTTTCCCATCAGGAAGAAGAATTAACCACAGGCTCAGCCTGCCGCCCGGAAGCAGAATAGGGCCTGAGGCAATCCTGCGCTTTTGCGGCCAGCTCCCAAAAAAGCGAGTTGAAAAATGGAGCTCAGGGGCACTGCAATTCACAAACCTGCAGAGTTATAAATGATAACTCTCGTCCACAAATATATTGAGGGAAGGCAACGAAGAGGATCTGAAAGCAAGGCAGAATTGCAGGAAACAGATTTCAGGAGGTCGATTCGAATCGCCTTTAAAGCACATGAAAAGCGGCAAAACGTCGACAATGATGCCCTTGGCCAAAAAGGGCGTATGCGTTTTTTCCTGAATATATTCAGGAAAAAACGCATACGCCCTTTTTGGCCAACCAAGCAACCTGGAAAGGCAAATCAGCGCTACAAAGAAGTCTCGCTTCCCATCGGTCAAAAGGGCCATGCGGAAAAAAGTGTCAAAACCAGAAATGCAGAACAGGCCATGGAGAAATGGGAGCCTTGCTACGCTGATGGGCGGGATGTAAATTGCCAACAGCCACTCTGGAGAAGTGTACGGTGTGTCCTGAAACATCGAAAAAACACAGCTTAGAGCGCATAGGGCACTTCCACTCATGGGCGTATAAATGGGGAAAACTAAAAATCAGCAAGACACAGGCACCCCAAAGTTTAGGGCTGCTCTGTTGACAAGAACCTCCACTTCATGACACCTCAAATATCCCAGGAAAGAGAAAAATGGATAAAGAAGTGGTGGTCCTTATGTACAATGGAATATCACTCAGCCATGAAATCAATGTCATAAGGCTAGTAGCAGCATGATGAGTGGCTTTAGCTACGACGATTCTAAGTGAAATAAGTCACACAGAAAAAGACACTTATCATAAGCTATCACTTATAGAGGGAATGTAAAAACCGCTACACTTGAACTGAATTACAAAACAGAACAGAGTCACACGTTGAGAAAACACACTATGGCTGCTTAACGGGAAAGGTGGGGTGGGGTGATGCATAAAACAAGGGTTTCAAATGAGCTCAGATACCGTTCCATAAACCCAATATGTCATAGAAAGACCTACTCCTTGCTCAGTGAACTGGACTCAACACCCCCTATTCACCGCACAAGAATATATCTGACTAGTAAGAATCTTAAAACCTATGTATTGCTATCTCTCTGGAAGTGAGTCAAGTGGGTGTAAAGCGGCAGAAACACAGCCGTGAAAAGCGGCTAAACCCCATTATAAAAATAAATTACTTTTAAAAACCCGTGAAACAAAGACAGTGAAAGAGAGAGAAATTCTTACAAAATTCGTTCAGGGGCTGTGATGCAACCTGGATTGACCATATCTAGACCCACAGCTGGAGGAGACATAAGGGTGGACACTCTCGGGGCTGAGAGGTTTGGTGAGGTTGGGGGAGCAAACGCAGAGCCTTTAAAGTAATACTGCCTGTTACCCATCCCATGGGTCCCAAATCTCCAGGTTCAAGGGCATCTTCCTACCTCGAAAACATGCATGAGAAACCCAGAAGGTGGTACACCGTGTGATCGGGAAAGGTTTCTAACACGCACCTCATTTCTCATCTCCTTGTGCTCGGGTTCGCCATTCCAGCCGCTTTACTAGCAATCTCCCTCCTTGGAGAATCAGCACCTGTAACCTCCCGTTCTGTACAGCTTGCAATTTGTCCTGAGGATGAACGGGAAGAGGGGGAGCCAATGAGAGACTAGCTCTAGGTGTTGGGACAGGCACAGGTCACTCTATTTTCCCATCAGGAAGAAGAATTAACCACAGGCTCAGCCTGCCGCCCGGAAGCAGAATAGGGCCTGAGGCAATCCTGCGCTTTTGCGGCCAGCTCCCAAAAAAGCGAGTTGAAAAATGGAGCTCAGGGGCACTGCAATTCACAAACCTGCAGAGTTATAAATGATAACTCTCGTCCACAAATATATTGAGGGAAGGCAACGAAGAGGATCTGAAAGCAAGGCAGAATTGCAGGAAACAGATTTCAGGAGGTCGATTCGAATCGCCTTTAAAGCACATGAAAAGCGGCAAAACGTCGACAATGATACCCTTGGCCAAAAAGGGCGTATGCGTTTTTTCCTGAATATATTCAGGAAAAAACGCATACGCCCTTTTTGGCCAACCAAGCAACCTGGAAAGGCAAATCAGCGCTACAAAGAAGTCTCGCTTCCCATCGGTCAAAAGGGCCATGCGGAAAAAAGAGTCAAAACCAGAAATGCAGAACAGGCCATGGAGAAATGGGAGCCTTGCTACGCTGATGGGCGGGATGTAAATTGCCAACAGCCACTCTGGAGAAGTGTACGGTGTGTCCTGAAACATCGAAAAAACACAGCTTAGAGCGCATAGGGCACTTCCACTCATGGGCGTACAAATGGGGAAAACTAAAAATCAGCAAGACACAGGCACCCCAAAGTTTAGGGCTGCTCTGTTGACAAGAACCTCCACTTCATGACACCTCAAATATCCCAGGAAAGAGAAAAATGGATAAAGAAGTGGTGGTCCTTATGTACAATGGAATATCACTCAGCCATGAAATCAATGTCATAAGGCTAGTAGCAGCATGATGAGTGGCTTTAGCTACGACGATTCTAAGTGAAATAAGTCACACAGAAAAAGACACTTATCATAAGCTATCACTTATAGAGGGAATGTAAAAACCGCTACACTTGAACTGAATTACAAAACAGAACAGAGTCACACGTTGAGAAAACACACTATGGCTGCTTAACGGGAAAGGTGGGGTGGGGTGATGCATAAAACAAGGGTTTCAAATGAGCTCAGATACCGTTCCATAAACCCAATATGTCATAGAAAGACCTACTCCTTGCTCAGTGAACTGGACTCAACACCCCCTATTCACCGCACAAGAATATATCTGACTAGTAAGAATCTTAAAACCTATGTATTGCTATCTCTCTGGAAGTGAGTCAAGTGGGTGTAAAGCGGCAGAAACACAGCCGTGAAAAGCGGCTAAACCCCATTATAAAAATAAATTACTTTTAAAAACCCGTGAAACAAAGACAGTGAAAGAGAGAGAAATTCTTACAAAATTCGTTCAGGGGCTGTGATGCAACCTGGATTGACCATATCTAGACCCACAGCTGGAGGAGACATAAGGGTGGACACTCTCGGGGTTGAGAGGTTTGGTGAGGTTGGGGGAGCAAACGCAGAGCCTTTAAAGTAATACTGCCTGTTTCCCATCCCATGGGTCCCAAATCTCCAGGTTCAAGGGCATCTTCCTACCTCGAAAACATGCATGAGAAACCCAGAAGGTGGTACACCGTGTGATCGGGAAAGGTTTCTAAAACGCGCCTCATTTCTCATCTCCTTGTGCTCGGGTTCGCCATTCCAGCCGCTTTACTAGCAATCTCCCTCCTTGGAGAATCAGCACCTGTAACCTCCCGTTCCGTACAGCTTGCAATTTGTCCTGAGGATGAACGGGAAGAGGGGGAGCCAATGAGAGACTAGCTCTAGGTGTTGGGACAGGCACAGGTCACTCTATTTTCCCATCAGGAAGAAGAATTAACCACAGGCTCAGCCTGCCGCCCGGAAGCAGAATAGGGCCTGAGGCAATCCTGCGCTTTTGCGGCCAGCTCCCAAAAAAGCGAGTTGAAAAATGGAGCTCAGGGGCACTGCAATTCACAAACCTGCAGAGTTATAAATGATAACTCTCGTCCACAAATATATTGAGGGAAGGCAACGAAGAGGATCTGAAAGCAAGGCAGAATTGCAGGAAACAGATTTCAGGAGGTCGATTCGAATCGCCTTTAAAGCACATGAAAAGCGGCAAAACGTCGACAATGATGCCCTTGGCCAAAAAGGGCGTATGCGTTTTTTCCTGAATATATTCAGGAAAAAACGCATACGCCCTTTTTGGCCAACCAAGCAACCTGGAAAGGCAAATCAGCGCTACAAAGAAGTCTCGCTTCCCATCGGTCAAAAGGGCCATGCGGAAAAAAGTGTCAAAACCAGAAATGCAGAACAGGCCATGGAGAAATGGGAGCCTTGCTACGCTGATGGGCGGGATGTAAATTGCCAACAGCCACTCTGGAGAAGTGTACGGTGTGTCCTGAAACATCGAAAAAACACAGCTTAGAGCGCATAGGGCACTTCCACTCATGGGCGTATAAATGGGGAAAACTAAAAATCAGCAAGACACAGGCACCCCAAAGTTTAGGGCTGCTCTGTTGACAAGAACCTACACTTCATGACACCTCAAATATCCCAGGAAAGAGAAAAATGGATAAAGAAGTGGTGGTCCTTATGTACAATGGAATATCACTCAGCCATGAAATCAATGTCATAAGGCTAGTAGCAGCATGATGAGTGGCTTTAGCTACGACGATTCTAAGTGAAATAAGTCACACAGAAAAAGACACTTATCATAAGCTATCACTTATAGAGGGAATGTAAAAACCGCTACACTTGAACTGAATTACAAAACAGAACAGAGTCACACGTTGAGAAAACACACTATGGCTGCTTAACGGGAAAGGTGGGGTGGGGTGATGCATAAAACAAGGGTTTCAAATGAGCTCAGATACCGTTCCATAAACCCAATATGTCATAGAAAGACCTACTCCTTGCTCAGTGAACTGGACTCAACACCCCCTATTCACCGCACAAGAATATATCTGACTAGTAAGAATCTTAAAACCTATGTATTGCTATCTCTCTGGAAGTGAGTCAAGTGGGTGTAAAGCGGCAGAAACACAGCCGTGAAAAGCGGCTAAACCCCATTATAAAAATAAATTACTTTTAAAAACCCGTGAAACAAAGACAGTGAAAGAGAGAGAAATTCTTACAAAATTCGTTCAGGGGCTGTGATGCAACCTGGATTGACCATATCTAGACCCACAGCTGGAGGAGACATAAGGGTGGACACTCTCGGGGCTGAGAGGTTTGGTGAGGTTGGGGGAGCAAACGCAGAGCCTTTAAAGTAATACTGCCTGTTACCCATCCCATGGGTCCCAAATCTCCAGGTTCAAGGGCATCTTCCTACCTCGAAAACATGCATGAGAAACCCAGAAGGTGGTACACCGTGTGATCGGGAAAGGTTTCTAACACGCACCTCATTTCTCATCTCCTTGTGCTCGGGTTCGCCATTCCAGCCGCTTTACTAGCAATCTCCCTCCTTGGAGAATCAGCACCTGTAACCTCCCGTTCTGTACAGCTTGCAATTTGTCCTGAGGATGAACGGGAAGAGGGGGAGCCAATGAGAGACTAGCTCTAGGTGTTGGGACAGGCACAGGTCACTCTATTTTCCCATCAGGAAGAAGAATTAACCACAGGCTCAGCCTGCCGCCCGGAAGCAGAATAGGGCCTGAGGCAATCCTGCGCTTTTGCGGCCAGCTCCCAAAAAAGCGAGTTGAAAAATGGAGCTCAGGGGCACTGCAATTCACAAACCTGCAGAGTTATAAATGATACCTCTCGTCCACAAATATATTGAGGGAAGGCAACGAAGAGGATCTGAAAGCAAGGCAGAATTGCAGGAAACAGATTTCAGGAGGTCGATTCGAATCGCCTTTAAAGCACATGAAAAGCGGCAAAACGTCGACAATGATGCCCTTGGCCAAAAAGGGCGTATGCGTTTTTTCCTGAATATATTCAGGAAAAAACGCATACGCCCTTTTTGGCCAACCAAGCAACCTGGAAAGGCAAATCAGCGCTACAAAGAAGTCTCGCTTCCCATCGGTCAAAAGGGCCATGCGGAAAAAAGTGTCAAAACCAGAAATGCAGAACAGGCCATGGAGAAATGGGAGCCTTGCTACGCTGATGGGCGGGATGTAAATTGCCAACAGCCACTCTGGAGAAGTGTACGGTGTGTCCTGAAACATCGAAAAAACACAGCTTAGAGCGCATAGGGCACTTCCACTCATGGGCGTACAAATGGGGAAAACTAAAAATCAGCAAGACACAGGCACCCCAAAGTTTAGGGCTGCTCTGTTGACAAGAACCTCCACTTCATGACACCTCAAATATCCCAGGAAAGAGAAAAATGGATAAAGAAGTGGTGGTCCTTATGTACAATGGAATATCACTCAGCCATGAAATCAATGTCATAAGGCTAGTAGCAGCATGATGAGTGGCTTTAGCTACGACGATTCTAAGTGAAATAAGTCACACAGAAAAAGACACTTATCATAAGCTATCACTTATAGAGGGAATGTAAAAACCGCTACACTTGAACTGAATTACAAAACAGAACAGAGTCACACGTTGAGAAAACACACTATGGCTGCTTAACGGGAAAGGTGGGGTGGGGTGATGCATAAAACAAGGGTTTCAAATGAGCTCAGATACCGTTCCATAAACCCAATATGTCATAGAAAGACCTACTCCTTGCTCAGTGAACTGGACTCAACACCCCCTATTCACCGCACAAGAATATATCTGACTAGTAAGAATCTTAAAACCTATGTATTGCTATCTCTCTGGAAGTGAGTCAAGTGGGTGTAAAGCGGCAGAAACACAGCCGTGAAAAGCGGCTAAACCCCATTATAAAAATAAATTACTTTTAAAAACCCGTGAAACAAAGACAGTGAAAGAGAGAGAAATTCTTACAAAATTCGTTCAGGGGCTGTGATGCAACCTGGATTGACCATATCTAGACCCACAGCTGGAGGAGACATAAGGGTGGACACTCTCGGGGTTGAGAGGTTTGGTGAGGTTGGGGGAGCAAACGCAGAGCCTTTAAAGTAATACTGCCTGTTTCCCATCCCATGGGTCCCAAATCTCCAGGTTCAAGGGCATCTTCCTACCTCGAAAACATGCATGAGAAACCCAGAAGGTGGTACACCGTGTGATCGGGAAAGGTTTCTAAAACGCGCCTCATTTCTCATCTCCTTGTGCTCGGGTTCGCCATTCCAGCCGCTTTACTAGCAATCTCCCTCCTTGGAGAATCAGCACCTGTAACCTCCCGTTCCGTACAGCTTGCAATTTGTCCTGAGGATGAACGGGAAGAGGGGGAGCCAATGAGAGACTAGCTCTAGGTGTTGGGACAGGCACAGGTCACTCTATTTTCCCATCAGGAAGAAGAATTAACCACAGGCTCAGCCTGCCGCCCGGAACCAGAATAGGGCCTGAGGCAATCCTGCGCTTTTGCGGCCAGCTCCCAAAAAAGCGAGTTGAAAAATGGAGCTCAGGGGCACTGCAATTCACAAACCTGCAGAGTTATAAATGATAACTCTCATCCACAAATATATTGAGGGAAGGCAACGAAGAGGATCTGAAAGCAAGGCAGAATTGCAGGAAACAGATTTCAGGAGGTCGATTCGAATCGCCTTTAAAGCACATGAAAAGCGGCAAAACGTCGACAATGATACCCTTGGCCAAAAAGGGCGTATGCGTTTTTTCCTGAATATATTCAGGAAAAAACGCATACGCCCTTTTTGGCCAACCAAGCAACCTGGAAAGGCAAATCAGCGCTACAAAGAAGTCTCGCTTCCCATCGGTCAAAAGGGCCATGCGGAAAAAAGTGTCAAAACCAGAAATGCAGAACAGGCCATGGAGAAATGGGAGCCTTGCTACGCTGATGGGCGGGATGTAAATTGCCAACAGCCACTCTGGAGAAGTGTACGGTGTGTCCTGAAACATCGAAAAAACACAGCTTAGAGCGCATAGGGCACTTCCACTCATGGGCGTACAAATGGGGAAAACTAAAAATCAGCAAGACACAGGCACCCCAAAGTTTAGGGCTGCTCTGTTGACAAGAACCTCCACTTCATGACACCTCAAATATCCCAGGAAAGAGAAAAATGGATAAAGAAGTGGTGGTCCTTATGTACAATGGAATATCACTCAGCCATGAAATCAATGTCATAAGGCTAGTAGCAGCATGATGAGTGGCTTTAGCTACGACGATTCTAAGTGAAATAAGTCACACAGAAAAAGACACTTATCATAAGCTATCACTTATAGAGGGAATGTAAAAACCGCTACACTTGAACTGAATTACAAAACAGAACAGAGTCACACGTTGAGAAAACACACTATGGCTGCTTAACGGGAAAGGTGGGGTGGGGTGATGCATAAAACAAGGGTTTCAAATGAGCTCAGATACCGTTCCATAAACCCAATATGTCATAGAAAGACCTACTCCTTGCTCAGTGAACTGGACTCAACACCCCCTATTCACCGCACAAGAATATATCTGACTAGTAAGAAACTTAAAACCTATGTATTGATATCTCTCTGGAAGTGGGTCAAGTGGGTGTAAAGCGGCAGAAACACAGCCGTGAAAAGCGGCTAAACCCCATTATAAAAATAAATTACTTTTAAAAACCCGTGAAACAAAGACAGTGAAAGAGAGAGAAATTCTTACAAAATTCGTTCAGGGGCTGTGATGCAACCTGGATTGACCATATCTAGACCCACAGCTGGAGGAGACATAAGGGTGGACACTCTCGGGGCTGAGAGGTTTGGTGAGGTTGGGGGAGCAAACGCAGAGCCTTTAAAGTAATACTGCCTGTTACCCATCCCATGGGTCCCAAATCTCCAGGTTCAAGGGCATCTTCCTACCTCGAAAACATGCATGAGAAACCCAGAAGGTGGTACACCGTGTGATCGGGAAAGGTTTCTAACACGCGCCTCATTTCTCATCTCCTTGTGCTCGGGTTCGTCATTCCAGCCGCTTTACTAGCAATCTCCCTCCTTGGAGAATCAGCACCTGTAACCTCCCGTTCCGTACAGCTTGCAATTTGTCCTGAGGATGAACGGGAAGAGGGGGAGCCAATGAGAGACTAGCTCTAGGTGTTGGGACAGGCACAGGTCACTCTATTTTCCCATCAGGAAGAAGAATTAACCACAGGCTCAGCCTGCCGCCCGGAAGCAGAATAGGGCCTGAGGCAATCCTGCGCTTTTGCGGCCAGCTCCCAAAAAAGCGAGTTGAAAAATGGAGCTCAGGGGCACTGCAATTCACAAACCTGCAGAGTTATAAATGATAACTCTCGTCCACAAATATATTGAGGGAAGGCAACGAAGAGGATCTGAAAGCAAGGCAGAATTGCAGGAAACAGATTTCAGGAGGTCGATTCGAATCGCCTTTAAAGCACATGAAAAGCGGCAAAACGTCGACAATGATGCCCTTGGCCAAAAAGGGCGTATGCGTTTTTTCCTGAATATATTCAGGAAAAAACGCATACGCCCTTTTTGGCCAACCAAGCAACCTGGAAAGGCAAATCAGCGCTACAAAGAAGTCTCGCTTCCCATCGGTCAAAAGGGCCATGCGGAAAAAAGTGTCAAAACCAGAAATGCAGAACAGGCCATGGAGAAATGGGAGCCTTGCTACGCTGATGGGCGGGATGTAAATTGCCAACAGCCACTCTGGAGAAGTGTACGGTGTGTCCTGAAACATCGAAAAAACACAGCTTAGAGCGCATAGGGCACTTCCACTCATGGGCGTATAAATGGGGAAAACTAAAAATCAGCAAGACACAGGCACCCCAAAGTTTAGGGCTGCTCTGTTGACAAGAACCTCCACTTCATGACACCTCAAATATCCCAGGAAAGAGAAAAATGGATAAAGAAGTGGTGGTCCTTATGTACAATGGAATATCACTCAGCCATGAAATCAATGTCATAAGGCTAGTAGCAGCATGATGAGTGGCTTTAGCTACGACGATTCTAAGTGAAATAAGTCACACAGAAAAAGACACTTATCATAAGCTATCACTTATAGAGGGAATGTAAAAACCGCTACACTTGAACTGAATTACAAAACAGAACAGAGTCACACGTTGAGAAAACACACTATGGCTGCTTAACGGGAAAGGTGGGGTGGGGTGATGCATAAAACAAGGGTTTCAAATGAGCTCAGATACCGTTCCATAAACCCAATATGTCATAGAAAGACCTACTCCTTGCTCAGTGAACTGGACTCAACACCCCCTATTCACCGCACAAGAATATATCTGACTAGTAAGAATCTTAAAACCTATGTATTGCTATCTCTCTGGAAGTGAGTCAAGTGGGTGTAAAGCGGCAGAAACACAGCCGTGAAAAGCGGCTAAACCCCATTATAAAAATAAATTACTTTTAAAAACCCGTGAAACAAAGACAGTGAAAGAGAGAGAAATTCTTACAAAATTCGTTCAGGGGCTGTGATGCAACCTGGATTGACCATATCTAGACCCACAGCTGGAGGAGACATAAGGGTGGACACTCTCGGGGCTGAGAGGTTTGGTGAGGTTGGGGGAGCAAACGCAGAGCCTTTAAAGTAATACTGCCTGTTACCCATCCCATGGGTCCCAAATCTCCAGGTTCAAGGGCATCTTCCTACCTCGAAAACATGCATGAGAAACCCAGAAGGTGGTACACCGTGTGATCGGGAAAGGTTTCTAACACGCACCTCATTTCTCATCTCCTTGTGCTCGGGTTCGCCATTCCAGCCGCTTTACTAGCAATCTCCCTCCTTGGAGAATCAGCACCTGTAACCTCCCGTTCTGTACAGCTTGCAATTTGTCCTGAGGATGAACGGGAAGAGGGGGAGCCAATGAGAGACTAGCTCTAGGTGTTGGGACAGGCACAGGTCACTCTATTTTCCCATCAGGAAGAAGAATTAACCACAGGCTCAGCCTGCCGCCCGGAAGCAGAATAGGGCCTGAGGCAATCCTGCGCTTTTGCGGCCAGCTCCCAAAAAAGCGAGTTGAAAAATGGAGCTCAGGGGCACTGCAATTCACAAACCTGCAGAGTTATAAATGATAACTCTCGTCCACAAATATATTGAGGGAAGGCAACGAAGAGGATCTGAAAGCAAGGCAGAATTGCAGGAAACAGATTTCAGGAGGTCGATTCGAATCGCCTTTAAAGCACATGAAAAGCGGCAAAACGTCGACAATGATGCCCTTGGCCAAAAAGGGCGTATGCGTTTTTTCCTGAATATATTCAGGAAAAAACGCATACGCCCTTTTTGGCCAACCAAGCAACCTGGAAAGGCAAATCAGCGCTACAAAGAAGTCTCGCTTCCCATCGGTCAAAAGGGCCATGCGGAAAAAAGTGTCAAAACCAGAAATGCAGAACAGGCCATGGAGAAATGGGAGCCTTGCTACGCTGATGGGCGGGATGTAAATTGCCAACAGCCACTCTGGAGAAGTGTACGGTGTGTCCTGAAACATCGAAAAAACACAGCTTAGAGCGCATAGGGCACTTCCACTCATGGGCGTATAAATGGGGAAAACTAAAAATCAGCAAGACACAGGCACCCCAAAGTTTAGGGCTGCTCTGTTGACAAGAACCTCCACTTCATGACACCTCAAATATCCCAGGAAAGAGAAAAATGGATAAAGAAGTGGTGGTCCTTATGTACAATGGAATATCACTCAGCCATGAAATCAATGTCATAAGGCTAGTAGCAGCATGATGAGTGGCTTTAGCTACGACGATTCTAAGTGAAATAAGTCACACAGAAAAAGACACTTATCATAAGCTATCACTTATAGAGGGAATGTAAAAACCGCTACACTTGAACTGAATTACAAAACAGAACAGAGTCACACGTTGAGAAAACACACTATGGCTGCTTAACGGGAAAGGTGGGGTGGGGTGATGCATAAAACAAGGGTTTCAAATGAGCTCAGATACCGTTCCATAAACCCAATATGTCATAGAAAGACCTACTCCTTGCTCAGTGAACTGGACTCAACACCCCCTATTCACCGCACAAGAATATATCTGACTAGTAAGAATCTTAAAACCTATGTATTGCTATCTCTCTGGAAGTGAGTCAAGTGGGTGTAAAGCGGCAGAAACACAGCCGTGAAAAGCGGCTAAACCCCATTATAAAAATAAATTACTTTTAAAAACCCGTGAAACAAAGACAGTGAAAGAGAGAGAAATTCTTACAAAATTCGTTCAGGGGCTGTGATGCAACCTGGATTGACCATATCTAGACCCACAGCTGGAGGAGACATAAGGGTGGACACTCTCGGGGCTGAGAGGTTTGGTGAGGTTGGGGGAGCAAACGCAGAGCCTTTAAAGTAATACTGCCTGTTACCCATCCCATGGGTCCCAAATCTCCAGGTTCAAGGGCATCTTCCTACCTCGAAAACATGCATGAGAAACCCAGAAGGTGGTACACCGTGTGATCGGGAAAGGTTTCTAACACGCACCTCATTTCTCATCTCCTTGTGCTCGGGTTCGCCATTCCAGCCGCTTTACTAGCAATCTCCCTCCTTGGAGAATCAGCACCTGTAACCTCCCGTTCTGTACAGCTTGCAATTTGTCCTGAGGATGAACGGGAAGAGGGGGAGCCAATGAGAGACTAGCTCTAGGTGTTGGGACAGGCACAGGTCACTCTATTTTCCCATCAGGAAGAAGAATTAACCACAGGCTCAGCCTGCCGCCCGGAAGCAGAATAGGGCCTGAGGCAATCCTGCGCTTTTGCGGCCAGCTCCCAAAAAAGCGAGTTGAAAAATGGAGCTCAGGGGCACTGCAATTCACAAACCTGCAGAGTTATAAATGATAACTCTCGTCCACAAATATATTGAGGGAAGGCAACGAAGAGGATCTGAAAGCAAGGCAGAATTGCAGGAAACAGATTTCAGGAGGTCGATTCGAATCGCCTTTAAAGCACATGAAAAGCTGCAAAACGTCGACAATGATGCCCTTGGCCAAAAAGGGCGTATGCGTTTTTTCCTGAATATATTCAGGAAAAAACGCATACGCCCTTTTTGGCCAACCAAGCAACCTGGAAAGGCAAATCAGCGCTACAAAGAAGTCTCGCTTCCCATCGGTCAAAAGGGCCATGCGGAAAAAAGTGTCAAAACCAGAAATGCAGAACAGGCCATGGAGAAATGGGAGCCTTGCTACGCTGATGGGCGGGATGTAAATTGCCAACAGCCACTCTGGAGAAGTGTACGGTGTGTCCTGAAACATCGAAAAAACACAGCTTAGAGCTCATAGGGCACTTCCACTCATGGGCGTATAAATGGGGAAAACTAAAAATCAGCAAGACACAGGCACCCCAAAGTTTAGGGCTGCTCTGTTGACAAGAACCTCCACTTCATGACACCTCAAATATCCCAGGAAAGAGAAAAATGGATAAAGAAGTGGTGGTCCTTATGTACAATGGAATATCACTCAGCCATGAAATCAATGTCATAAGGCTAGTAGCAGCATGATGAGTGGCTTTAGCTACGACGATTCTAAGTGAAATAAGTCACACAGAAAAAGACACTTATCATAAGCTATCACTTATAGAGGGAATGTAAAAACCGCTACACTTGAACTGAATTACAAAACAGAACAGAGTCACACGTTGAGAAAACACACTATGGCTGCTTAACGGGAAAGGTGGGGTGGGGTGATGCATAAAACAAGGGTTTCAAATGAGCTCAGATACCGTTCCATAAACCCAATATGTCATAGAAAGACCTACTCCTTGCTCAGTGAACTGGACTCAACACCCCCTATTCACCGCACAAGAATATATCTGACTAGTAAGAATCTTAAAACCTATGTATTGCTATCTCTCTGGAAGTGAGTCAAGTGGGTGTAAAGCGGCAGAAACACAGCCGTGAAAAGCGGCTAAACCCCATTATAAAAATAAATTACTTTTAAAAACCCGTGAAACAAAGACAGTGAAAGAGAGAGAAATTCTTACAAAATTCGTTCAGGGGCTGTGATGCAACCTGGATTGACCATATCTAGACCCACAGCTGGAGGAGACATAAGGGTGGACACTCTCGGGGCTGAGAGGTTTGGTGAGGTTGGGGGAGCAAACGCAGAGCCTTTAAAGTAATACTGCCTGTTACCCATCCCATGGGTCCCAAATCTCCAGGTTCAAGGGCATCTTCCTACCTCGAAAACATGCATGAGAAACCCAGAAGGTGGTACACCGTGTGATCGGGAAAGGTTTCTAACACGCACCTCATTTCTCATCTCCTTGTGCTCGGGTTCGCCATTCCAGCCGCTTTACTAGCAATCTCCCTCCTTGGAGAATCAGCACCTGTAACCTCCCGTTCTGTACAGCTTGCAATTTGTCCTGAGGATGAACGGGAAGAGGGGGAGCCAATGAGAGACTAGCTCTAGGTGTTGGGACAGGCACAGGTCACTCTATTTTCCCATCAGGAAGAAGAATTAACCACAGGCTCAGCCTGCCGCCCGGAAGCAGAATAGGGCCTGAGGCAATCCTGCGCTTTTGCGGCCAGCTCCCAAAAAAGCGAGTTGAAAAATGGAGCTCAGGGGCACTGCAATTCACAAACCTGCAGAGTTATAAATGATAACTCTCGTCCACAAATATATTGAGGGAAGGCAACGAAGAGGATCTGAAAGCAAGGCAGAATTGCAGGAAACAGATTTCAGGAGGTCGATTCGAATCGCCTTTAAAGCACAAGAAAAGCGGCAAAACGTCGACAATGATACCCTTGGCCAAAAAGGGCGTATGCGTTTTTTCCTGAATATATTCAGGAAAAAACGCATACGCCCTTTTTGGCCAACCAAGCAACCTGGAAAGGCAAATCAGCGCTACAAAGAAGTCTCGCTTCCCATCGGTCAAAAGGGCCATGCGGAAAAAAGTGTCAAAACCAGAAATGCAGAACAGGCCATGGAGAAATGGGAGCCTTGCTACGCTGATGGGCGGGATGTAAATTGCCAACAGCCACTCTGGAGAAGTGTACGGTGTGTCCTGAAACATCGAAAAAACACAGCTTAGAGCGCATAGGGCACTTCCACTCATGGGCGTACAAATGGGGAAAACTAAAAATCAGCAAGACACAGGCACCCCAAAGTTTAGGGCTGCTCTGTTGACAAGAACCTCCACTTCATGACACCTCAAATATCCCAGGAAAGAGAAAAATGGATAAAGAAGTGGTGGTCCTTATGTACAATGGAATATCACTCAGCCATGAAATCAATGTCATAAGGCTAGTAGCAGCATGATGAGTGGCTTTAGCTACGACGATTCTAAGTGAAATAAGTCACACAGAAAAAGACACTTATCATAAGCTATCACTTATAGAGGGAATGTAAAAACCGCTACACTTGAACTGAATTACAAAACAGAACAGAGTCACACGTTGAGAAAACACACTATGGCTGCTTAACGGGAAAGGTGGGGTGGGGTGATGCATAAAACAAGGGTTTCAAATGAGCTCAGATACCGTTCCATAAACCCAATATGTCATAGAAAGACCTACTCCTTGCTCAGTGAACTGGACTCAACACCCCCTATTCACCGCACAAGAATATATCTGACTAGTAAGAATCTTAAAACCTATGTATTGCTATCTCTCTGGAAGTGAGTCAAGTGGGTGTAAAGCGGCAGAAACACAGCCGTGAAAAGCGGCTAAACCCCATTATAAAAATAAATTACTTTTAAAAACCCGTGAAACAAAGACAGTGAAAGAGAGAGAAATTCTTACAAAATTCGTTCAGGGGCTGTGATGCAACCTGGATTGACCATATCTAGACCCACAGCTGGAGGAGACATAAGGGTGGACACTCTCGGGGTTGAGAGGTTTGGTGAGGTTGGGGGAGCAAACGCAGAGCCTTTAAAGTAATACTGCCTGTTTCCCATCCCATGGGTCCCAAATCTCCAGGTTCAAGGGCATCTTCCTACCTCGAAAACATGCATGAGAAACCCAGAAGGTGGTACACCGTGTGATCGGGAAAGGTTTCTAACACGCGCCTCATTTCTCATCTCCTTGTGCTCGGGTTCGCCATTCCAGCCGCTTTACTAGCAATCTCCCTCCTTGGAGAATCAGCACCTGTAACCTCCCGTTCCGTACAGCTTGCAATTTGTCCTGAGGATGAACGGGAAGAGGGGGAGCCAATGAGAGACTAGCTCTAGGTGTTGGGACAGGCACAGGTCACTCTATTTTCCCATCAGGAAGAAGAATTAACCACAGGCTCAGCCTGCCGCCCGGAAGCAGAATAGGGCCTGAGGCAATCCTGCGCTTTTGCGGCCAGCTCCCAAAAAAGCGAGTTGAAAAATGGAGCTCAGGGGCACTGCAATTCACAAACCTGCAGAGTTATAAATGATACCTCTCGTCCACAAATATATTGAGGGAAGGCAACGAAGAGGATCTGAAAGCAAGGCAGAATTGCAGGAAACAGATTTCAGGAGGTCGATTCGAATCGCCTTTAAAGCACATGAAAAGCGGCAAAACGTCGACAATGATGCCCTTGGCCAAAAAGGGCGTATGCGTTTTTTCCTGAATATATTCAGGAAAAAACGCATACGCCCTTTTTGGCCAACCAAGCAACCTGGAAAGGCAAATCAGCGCTACAAAGAAGTCTCGCTTCCCATCGGTCAAAAGGGCCATGCGGAAAAAAGTGTCAAAACCAGAAATGCAGAACAGGCCATGGAGAAATGGGAGCCTTGCTACGCTGATGGGCGGGATGTAAATTGCCAACAGCCACTCTGGAGAAGTGTACGGTGTGTCCTGAAACATCGAAAAAACACAGCTTAGAGCGCATAGGGCACTTCCACTCATGGGCGTATAAATGGGGAAAACTAAAAATCAGCAAGACACAGGCACCCCAAAGTTTAGGGCTGCTCTGTTGACAAGAACCTCCACTTCATGACACCTCAAATATCCCAGGAAAGAGAAAAATGGATAAAGAAGTGGTGGTCCTTATGTACAATGGAATATCACTCAGCCATGAAATCAATGTCATAAGGCTAGTAGCAGCATGATGAGTGGCTTTAGCTACGACGATTCTAAGTGAAATAAGTCACACAGAAAAAGACACTTATCATAAGCTATCACTTATAGAGGGAATGTAAAAACCGCTACACTTGAACTGAATTACAAAACAGAACAGAGTCACACGTTGAGAAAACACACTATGGCTGCTTAACGGGAAAGGTGGGGTGGGGTGATGCATAAAACAAGGGTTTCAAATGAGCTCAGATACCGTTCCATAAACCCAATATGTCATAGAAAGACCTACTCCTTGCTCAGTGAACTGGACTCAACACCCCCTATTCACCGCACAAGAATATATCTGACTAGTAAGAAACTTAAAACCTATGTATTGATATCTCTCTGGAAGTGGGTCAAGTGGGTGTAAAGCGGCAGAAACACAGCCGTGAAAAGCGGCTAAACCCCATTATAAAAATAAATTACTTTTAAAAACCCGTGAAACAAAGACAGTGAAAGAGAGAGAAATTCTTACAAAATTCGTTCAGGGGCTGTGATGCAACCTGGATTGACCATATCTAGACCCACAGCTGGAGGAGACATAAGGGTGGACACTCTCGGGGCTGAGAGGTTTGGTGAGGTTGGGGGAGCAAACGCAGAGCCTTTAAAGTAATACTGCCTGTTACCCATCCCATGGGTCCCAAATCTCCAGGTTCAAGGGCATCTTCCTACCTCGAAAACATGCATGAGAAACCCAGAAGGTGGTACACCGTGTGATCGGGAAAGGTTTCTAACACGCGCCTCATTTCTCATCTCCTTGTGCTCGGGTTCGTCATTCCAGCCGCTTTACTAGCAATCTCCCTCCTTGGAGAATCAGCACCTGTAACCTCCCGTTCCGTACAGCTTGCAATTTGTCCTGAGGATGAACGGGAAGAGGGGGAGCCAATGAGAGACTAGCTCTAGGTGTTGGGACAGGCACAGGTCACTCTATTTTCCCATCAGGAAGAAGAATTAACCACAGGCTCAGCCTGCCGCCCGGAAGCAGAATAGGGCCTGAGGCAATCCTGCGCTTTTGCGGCCAGCTCCCAAAAAAGCGAGTTGAAAAATGGAGCTCAGGGGCACTGCAATTCACAAACCTGCAGAGTTATAAATGATAACTCTCGTCCACAAATATATTGAGGGAAGGCAACGAAGAGGATCTGAAAGCAAGGCAGAATTGCAGGAAACAGATTTCAGGAGGTCGATTCGAATCGCCTTTAAAGCACATGAAAAGCGGCAAAACGTCGACAATGATGCCCTTGGCCAAAAAGGGCGTATGCGTTTTTTCCTGAATATATTCAGGAAAAAACGCATACGCCCTTTTTGGCCAACCAAGCAACCTGGAAAGGCAAATCAGCGCTACAAAGAAGTCTCGCTTCCCATCGGTCAAAAGGGCCATGCGGAAAAAAGTGTCAAAACCAGAAATGCAGAACAGGCCATGGAGAAATGGGAGCCTTGCTACGCTGATGGGCGGGATGTAAATTGCCAACAGCCACTCTGGAGAAGTGTACGGTGTGTCCTGAAACATCGAAAAAACACAGCTTAGAGCGCATAGGGCACTTCCACTCATGGGCGTATAAATGGGGAAAACTAAAAATCAGCAAGACACAGGCACCCCAAAGTTTAGGGCTGCTCTGTTGACAAGAACCTCCACTTCATGACACCTCAAATATCCCAGGAAAGAGAAAAATGGATAAAGAAGTGGTGGTCCTTATGTACAATGGAATATCACTCAGCCATGAAATCAATGTCATAAGGCTAGTAGCAGCATGATGAGTGGCTTTAGCTACGACGATTCTAAGTGAAATAAGTCACACAGAAAAAGACACTTATCATAAGCTATCACTTATAGAGGGAATGTAAAAACCGCTACACTTGAACTGAATTACAAAACAGAACAGAGTCACACGTTGAGAAAACACACTATGGCTGCTTAACGGGAAAGGTGGGGTGGGGTGATGCATAAAACAAGGGTTTCAAATGAGCTCAGATACCGTTCCATAAACCCAATATGTCATAGAAAGACCTACTCCTTGCTCAGTGAACTGGACTCAACACCCCCTATTCACCGCACAAGAATATATCTGACTAGTAAGAATCTTAAAACCTATGTATTGCTATCTCTCTGGAAGTGAGTCAAGTGGGTGTAAAGCGGCAGAAACACAGCCGTGAAAAGCGGCTAAACCCCATTATAAAAATAAATTACTTTTAAAAACCCGTGAAACAAAGACAGTGAAAGAGAGAGAAATTCTTACAAAATTCGTTCAGGGGCTGTGATGCAACCTGGATTGACCATATCTAGACCCACAGCTGGAGGAGACATAAGGGTGGACACTCTCGGGGCTGAGAGGTTTGGTGAGGTTGGGGGAGCAAACGCAGAGCCTTTAAAGTAATACTGCCTGTTACCCATCCCATGGGTCCCAAATCTCCAGGTTCAAGGGCATCTTCCTACCTCGAAAACATGCATGAGAAACCCAGAAGGTGGTACACCGTGTGATCGGGAAAGGTTTCTAACACGCACCTCATTTCTCATCTCCTTGTGCTCGGGTTCGCCATTCCAGCCGCTTTACTAGCAATCTCCCTCCTTGGAGAATCAGCACCTGTAACCTCCCGTTCTGTACAGCTTGCAATTTGTCCTGAGGATGAACGGGAAGAGGGGGAGCCAATGAGAGACTAGCTCTAGGTGTTGGGACAGGCACAGGTCACTCTATTTTCCCATCAGGAAGAAGAATTAACCACAGGCTCAGCCTGCCGCCCGGAACCAGAATAGGGCCTGAGGCAATCCTGCGCTTTTGCGGCCAGCTCCCAAAAAAGCGAGTTGAAAAATGGAGCTCAGGGGCACTGCAATTCACAAACCTGCAGAGTTATAAATGATACCTCTCGTCCACAAATATATTGAGGGAAGGCAACGAAGAGGATCTGAAAGCAAGGCAGAATTGCAGGAAACAGATTTCAGGAGGTCGATTCGAATCGCCTTTAAAGCACATGAAAAGCGGCAAAACGTCGACAATGATGCCCTTGGCCAAAAAGGGCGTATGCGTTTTTTCCTGAATATATTCAGGAAAAAACGCATACGCCCTTTTTGGCCAACCAAGCAACCTGGAAAGGCAAATCAGCGCTACAAAGAAGTCTCGCTTCCCATCGGTCAAAAGGGCCATGCGGAAAAAAGTGTCAAAACCAGAAATGCAGAACAGGCCATGGAGAAATGGGAGCCTTGCTACGCTGATGGGCGGGATGTAAATTGCCAACAGCCACTCTGGAGAAGTGTACGGTGTGTCCTGAAACATCGAAAAAACACAGCTTAGAGCTCATAGGGCACTTCCACTCATGGGCGTATAAATGGGGAAAACTAAAAATCAGCAAGACACAGGCACCCCAAAGTTTAGGGCTGCTCTGTTGACAAGAACCTCCACTTCATGACACCTCAAATATCCCAGGAAAGAGAAAAATGGATAAAGAAGTGGTGGTCCTTATGTACAATGGAATATCACTCAGCCATGAAATCAATGTCATAAGGCTAGTAGCAGCATGATGAGTGGCTTTAGCTACGACGATTCTAAGTGAAATAAGTCACACAGAAAAAGACACTTATCATAAGCTATCACTTATAGAGGGAATGTAAAAACCGCTACACTTGAACTGAATTACAAAACAGAACAGAGTCACACGTTGAGAAAACACACTATGGCTGCTTAACGGGAAAGGTGGGGTGGGGTGATGCATAAAACAAGGGTTTCAAATGAGCTCAGATACCGTTCCATAAACCCAATATGTCATAGAAAGACCTACTCCTTGCTCAGTGAACTGGACTCAACACCCCCTATTCACCGCACAAGAATATATCTGACTAGTAAGAATCTTAAAACCTATGTATTGCTATCTCTCTGGAAGTGAGTCAAGTGGGTGTAAAGCGGCAGAAACACAGCCGTGAAAAGCGGCTAAACCCCATTATAAAAATAAATTACTTTTAAAAACCCGTGAAACAAAGACAGTGAAAGAGAGAGAAATTCTTACAAAATTCGTTCAGGGGCTGTGATGCAACCTGGATTGACCATATCTAGACCCACAGCTGGAGGAGACATAAGGGTGGACACTCTCGGGGCTGAGAGGTTTGGTGAGGTTGGGGGAGCAAACGCAGAGCCTTTAAAGTAATACTGCCTGTTACCCATCCCATGGGTCCCAAATCTCCAGGTTCAAGGGCATCTTCCTACCTCGAAAACATGCATGAGAAACCCAGAAGGTGGTACACCGTGTGATCGGGAAAGGTTTCTAACACGCACCTCATTTCTCATCTCCTTGTGCTCGGGTTCGCCATTCCAGCCGCTTTACTAGCAATCTCCCTCCTTGGAGAATCAGCACCTGTAACCTCCCGTTCCGTACAGCTTGCAATTTGTCCTGAGGATGAACGGGAAGAGGGGGAGCCAATGAGAGACTAGCTCTAGGTGTTGGGACAGGCACAGGTCACTCTATTTTCCCATCAGGAAGAAGAATTAACCACAGGCTCAGCCTGCCGCCCGGAACCAGAATAGGGCCTGAGGCAATCCTGCGCTTTTGCGGCCAGCTCCCAAAAAAGCGAGTTGAAAAATGGAGCTCAGGGGCACTGCAATTCACAAACCTGCAGAGTTATAAATGATAACTCTCGTCCACAAATATATTGAGGGAAGGCAACGAAGAGGATCTGAAAGCAAGGCAGAATTGCAGGAAACAGATTTCAGGAGGTCGATTCGAATCGCCTTTAAAGCACACGAAAAGCGGCAAAACATCGACAATGATGCCCTTGGCCAAAAAGGGCGTATGCGTTTTTTCCTGAATATATTCAGGAAAAAACGCATACGCCCTTTTTGGCCAACCAAGCAACCTGGAAAGGCAAATCAGCGCTACAAAGAAGTCTCGCTTCCCATCGGTCAAAAGGGCCATGCGGAAAAAAGTGTCAAAACCAGAAATGCAGAACAGGCCATGGAGAAATGGGAGCCTTGCTACGCTGATGGGCGGGATGTAAATTGCCAACAGCCACTCTGGAGAAGTGTACGGTGTGTCCTGAAACATCGAAAAAACACAGCTTAGAGCGCATAGGGCACTTCCACTCATGGGCGTATAAATGGGGAAAACTAAAAATCAGCAAGACACAGGCACCCCAAAGTTTAGGGCTGCTCTGTTGACAAGAACCTCCACTTCATGACACCTCAAATATCCCAGGAAAGAGAAAAATGGATAAAGAAGTGGTGGTCCTTATGTACAATGGAATATCACTCAGCCATGAAATCAATGTCATAAGGCTAGTAGCAGCATGATGAGTGGCTTTAGCTACGACGATTCTAAGTGAAATAAGTCACACAGAAAAAGACACTTATCATAAGCTATCACTTATAGAGGGAATGTAAAAACCGCTACACTTGAACTGAATTACAAAACAGAACAGAGTCACACGTTGAGAAAACACACTATGGCTGCTTAACGGGAAAGGTGGGGTGGGGTGATGCATAAAACAAGGGTTTCAAATGAGCTCAGATACCGTTCCATAAACCCAATATGTCATAGAAAGACCTACTCCTTGCTCAGTGAACTGGACTCAACACCCCCTATTCACCGCACAAGAATATATCTGACTAGTAAGAAACTTAAAACCTATGTATTGATATCTCTCTGGAAGTGGGTCAAGTGGGTGTAAAGCGGCAGAAACACAGCCGTGAAAAGCGGCTAAACCCCATTATAAAAATAAATTACTTTTAAAAACCCGTGAAACAAAGACAGTGAAAGAGAGAGAAATTCTTACAAAATTCGTTCAGGGGCTGTGATGCAACCTGGATTGACCATATCTAGACCCACAGCTGGAGGAGACATAAGGGTGGACACTCTCGGGGCTGAGAGGTTTGGTGAGGTTGGGGGAGCAAACGCAGAGCCTTTAAAGTAATACTGCCTGTTACCCATCCCATGGGTCCCAAATCTCCAGGTTCAAGGGCATCTTCCTACCTCGAAAACATGCATGAGAAACCCAGAAGGTGGTACACCGTGTGATCGGGAAAGGTTTCTAACACGCGCCTCATTTCTCATCTCCTTGTGCTCGGGTTCGTCATTCCAGCCGCTTTACTAGCAATCTCCCTCCTTGGAGAATCAGCACCTGTAACCTCCCGTTCCGTACAGCTTGCAATTTGTCCTGAGGATGAACGGGAAGAGGGGGAGCCAATGAGAGACTAGCTCTAGGTGTTGGGACAGGCACAGGTCACTCTATTTTCCCATCAGGAAGAAGAATTAACCACAGGCTCAGCCTGCCGCCCGGAAGCAGAATAGGGCCTGAGGCAATCCTGCGCTTTTGCGGCCAGCTCCCAAAAAAGCGAGTTGAAAAATGGAGCTCAGGGGCACTGCAATTCACAAACCTGCAGAGTTATAAATGATAACTCTCGTCCACAAATATATTGAGGGAAGGCAACGAAGAGGATCTGAAAGCAAGGCAGAATTGCAGGAAACAGATTTCAGGAGGTCGATTCGAATCGCCTTTAAAGCACATGAAAAGCGGCAAAACGTCGACAATGATGCCCTTGGCCAAAAAGGGCGTATGCGTTTTTTCCTGAATATATTCAGGAAAAAACGCATACGCCCTTTTTGGCCAACCAAGCAACCTGGAAAGGCAAATCAGCGCTACAAAGAAGTCTCGCTTCCCATCGGTCAAAAGGGCCATGCGGAAAAAAGTGTCAAAACCAGAAATGCAGAACAGGCCATGGAGAAATGGGAGCCTTGCTACGCTGATGGGCGGGATGTAAATTGCCAACAGCCACTCTGGAGAAGTGTACGGTGTGTCCTGAAACATCGAAAAAACACAGCTTAGAGCGCATAGGGCACTTCCACTCATGGGCGTATAAATGGGGAAAACTAAAAATCAGCAAGACACAGGCACCCCAAAGTTTAGGGCTGCTCTGTTGACAAGAACCTCCACTTCATGACACCTCAAATATCCCAGGAAAGAGAAAAATGGATAAAGAAGTGGTGGTCCTTATGTACAATGGAATATCACTCAGCCATGAAATCAATGTCATAAGGCTAGTAGCAGCATGATGAGTGGCTTTAGCTACGACGATTCTAAGTGAAATAAGTCACACAGAAAAAGACACTTATCATAAGCTATCACTTATAGAGGGAATGTAAAAACCGCTACACTTGAACTGAATTACAAAACAGAACAGAGTCACACGTTGAGAAAACACACTATGGCTGCTTAACGGGAAAGGTGGGGTGGGGTGATGCATAAAACAAGGGTTTCAAATGAGCTCAGATACCGTTCCATAAACCCAATATGTCATAGAAAGACCTACTCCTTGCTCAGTGAACTGGACTCAACACCCCCTATTCACCGCACAAGAATATATCTGACTAGTAAGAATCTTAAAACCTATGTATTGCTATCTCTCTGGAAGTGAGTCAAGTGGGTGTAAAGCGGCAGAAACACAGCCGTGAAAAGCGGCTAAACCCCATTATAAAAATAAATTACTTTTAAAAACCCGTGAAACAAAGACAGTGAAAGAGAGAGAAATTCTTACAAAATTCGTTCAGGGGCTGTGATGCAACCTGGATTGACCATATCTAGACCCACAGCTGGAGGAGACATAAGGGTGGACACTCTCGGGGCTGAGAGGTTTGGTGAGGTTGGGGGAGCAAACGCAGAGCCTTTAAAGTAATACTGCCTGTTACCCATCCCATGGGTCCCAAATCTCCAGGTTCAAGGGCATCTTCCTACCTCGAAAACATGCATGAGAAACCCAGAAGGTGGTACACCGTGTGATCGGGAAAGGTTTCTAACACGCACCTCATTTCTCATCTCCTTGTGCTCGGGTTCGCCATTCCAGCCGCTTTACTAGCAATCTCCCTCCTTGGAGAATCAGCACCTGTAACCTCCCGTTCTGTACAGCTTGCAATTTGTCCTGAGGATGAACGGGAAGAGGGGGAGCCAATGAGAGACTAGCTCTAGGTGTTGGGACAGGCACAGGTCACTCTATTTTCCCATCAGGAAGAAGAATTAACCACAGGCTCAGCCTGCCGCCCGGAAGCAGAATAGGGCCTGAGGCAATCCTGCGCTTTTGCGGCCAGCTCCCAAAAAAGCGAGTTGAAAAATGGAGCTCAGGGGCACTGCAATTCACAAACCTGCAGAGTTATAAATGATAACTCTCGTCCACAAATATATTGAGGGAAGGCAACGAAGAGGATCTGAAAGCAAGGCAGAATTGCAGGAAACAGATTTCAGGAGGTCGATTCGAATCGCCTTTAAAGCACATGAAAAGCGGCAAAACGTCGACAATGATGCCCTTGGCCAAAAAGGGCGTATGCGTTTTTTCCTGAATATATTCAGGAAAAAACGCATACGCCCTTTTTGGCCAACCAAGCAACCTGGAAAGGCAAATCAGCGCTACAAAGAAGTCTCGCTTCCCATCGGTCAAAAGGGCCATGCGGAAAAAAGTGTCAAAACCAGAAATGCAGAACAGGCCATGGAGAAATGGGAGCCTTGCTACGCTGATGGGCGGGATGTAAATTGCCAACAGCCACTCTGGAGAAGTGTACGGTGTGTCCTGAAACATCGAAAAAACACAGCTTAGAGCGCATAGGGCACTTCCACTCATGGGCGTATAAATGGGGAAAACTAAAAATCAGCAAGACACAGGCACCCCAAAGTTTAGGGCTGCTCTGTTGACAAGAACCTCCACTTCATGACACCTCAAATATCCCAGGAAAGAGAAAAATGGATAAAGAAGTGGTGGTCCTTATGTACAATGGAATATCACTCAGCCATGAAATCAATGTCATAAGGCTAGTAGCAGCATGATGAGTGGCTTTAGCTACGACGATTCTAAGTGAAATAAGTCACACAGAAAAAGACACTTATCATAAGCTATCACTTATAGAGGGAATGTAAAAACCGCTACACTTGAACTGAATTACAAAACAGAACAGAGTCACACGTTGAGAAAACACACTATGGCTGCTTAACGGGAAAGGTGGGGTGGGGTGATGCATAAAACAAGGGTTTCAAATGAGCTCAGATACCGTTCCATAAACCCAATATGTCATAGAAAGACCTACTCCTTGCTCAGTGAACTGGACTCAACACCCCCTATTCACCGGACAAGAATATATCTGACTAGTAAGAAACTTAAAACCTATGTATTGATATCTCTCTGGAAGTGAGTCAAGTGGGTGTAAAGCGGCAGAAACACAGCCGTGAAAAGCGGCTAAACCCCATTATAAAAATAAATTACTTTTAAAAACCCGTGAAACAAAGACAGTGAAAGAGAGAGAAATTCTTACAAAATTCGTTCAGGGGCTGTGATGCAACCTGGATTGACCATATCTAGACCCACAGCTGGAGGAGACATAAGGGTGGACACTCTCGGGGCTGAGAGGTTTGGTGAGGTTGGGGGAGCAAACGCAGAGCCTTTAAAGTAATACTGCCTGTTACCCATCCCATGGGTCCCAAATCTCCAGGTTCAAGGGCATCTTCCTACCTCGAAAACATGCATGAGAAACCCAGAAGGTGGTACACCGTGTGATCGGGAAAGGTTTCTAACACGCACCTCATTTCTCATCTCCTTGTGCTCGGGTTCGCCATTCCAGCCGCTTTACTAGCAATCTCCCTCCTTGGAGAATCAGCACCTGTAACCTCCCGTTCCGTACAGCTTGCAATTTGTCCTGAGGATGAACGGGAAGAGGGGGAGCCAATGAGAGACTAGCTCTAGGTGTTGGGACAGGCACAGGTCACTCTATTTTCCCATCAGGAAGAAGAATTAACCACAGGCTCAGCCTGCCGCCCGGAAGCAGAATAGGGCCTGAGGCAATCCTGCGCTTTTGCGGCCAGCTCCCAAAAAAGCGAGTTGAAAAATGGAGCTCAGGGGCACTGCAATTCACAAACCTGCAGAGTTATAAATGATACCTCTCGTCCACAAATATATTGAGGGAAGGCAACGAAGAGGATCTGAAAGCAAGGCAGAATTGCAGGAAACAGATTTCAGGAGGTCGATTCGAATCGCCTTTAAAGCACATGAAAAGCGGCAAAACGTCGACAATGATGCCCTTGGCCAAAAAGGGCGTATGCGTTTTTTCCTGAATATATTCAGGAAAAAACGCATACGCCCTTTTTGGCCAACCAAGCAACCTGGAAAGGCAAATCAGCGCTACAAAGAAGTCTCGCTTCCCATCGGTCAAAAGGGCCATGCGGAAAAAAGTGTCAAAACCAGAAATGCAGAACAGGCCATGGAGAAATGGGAGCCTTGCTACGCTGATGGGCGGGATGTAAATTGCCAACAGCCACTCTGGAGAAGTGTACGGTGTGTCCTGAAACATCGAAAAAACACAGCTTAGAGCGCATAGGGCACTTCCACTCATGGGCGTATAAATGGGGAAAACTAAAAATCAGCAAGACACAGGCACCCCAAAGTTTAGGGCTGCTCTGTTGACAAGAACCTCCACTTCATGACACCTCAAATATCCCAGGAAAGAGAAAAATGGATAAAGAAGTGGTGGTCCTTATGTACAATGGAATATCACTCAGCCATGAAATCAATGTCATAAGGCTAGTAGCAGCATGATGAGTGGCTTTAGCTACGACGATTCTAAGTGAAATAAGTCACACAGAAAACGACACTTATCATAAGCTATCACTTATAGAGGGAATGTAAAAACCGCTACACTTGAACTGAATTACAAAACAGAACAGAGTCACACGTTGAGAAAACACACTATGGCTGCTTAACGGGAAAGGTGGGGTGGGGTGATGCATAAAACAAGGGTTTCAAATGAGCTCAGATACCGTTCCATAAACCCAATATGTCATAGAAAGACCTACTCCTTGCTCAGTGAACTGGACTCAACACCCCCTATTCACCGCACAAGAATATATCTGACTAGTAAGAAACTTAAAACCTATGTATTGATATCTCTCTGGAAGTGGGTCAAGTGGGTGTAAAGCGGCAGAAACACAGCCGTGAAAAGCGGCTAAACCCCATTATAAAAATAAATTACTTTTAAAAACCCGTGAAACAAAGACAGTGAAAGAGAGAGAAATTCTTACAAAATTCGTTCAGGGGCTGTGATGCAACCTGGATTGACCATATCTAGACCCACAGCTGGAGGAGACATAAGGGTGGACACTCTCGGGGCTGAGAGGTTTGGTGAGGTTGGGGGAGCAAACGCAGAGCCTTTAAAGTAATACTGCCTGTTACCCATCCCATAGGTCCCAAATCTCCAGGTTCAAGGGCATCTTCCTACCTCGAAAACATGCATGAGAAACCCAGAAGGTGGTACACCGTGTGATCGGGAAAGGTTTCTAAAACGCGCCTCATTTCTCATCTCCTTGTGCTCGGGTTCGTCATTCCAGCCGCTTTACTAGCAATCTCCCTCCTTGGAGAATCAGCACCTGTAACCTCCCGTTCCGTACAGCTTGCAATTTGTCCTGAGGATGAACGGGAAGAGGGGGAGCCAATGAGAGACTAGCTCTAGGTGTTGGGACAGGCACAGGTCACTCTATTTTCCCATCAGGAAGAAGAATTAACCACAGGCTCAGCCTGCCGCCCGGAAGCAGAATAGGGCCTGAGGCAATCCTGCGCTTTTGCGGCCAGCTCCCAAAAAAGCGAGTTGAAAAATGGAGCTCAGGGGCACTGCAATTCACAAACCTGCAGAGTTATAAATGATAACTCTCGTCCACAAATATATTGAGGGAAGGCAACGAAGAGGATCTGAAAGCAAGGCAGAATTGCAGGAAACAGATTTCAGGAGGTCGATTCGAATCGCCTTTAAAGCACATGAAAAGCGGCAAAACGTCGACAATGATGCCCTTGGCCAAAAAGGGCGTATGCGTTTTTTCCTGAATATATTCAGGAAAAAACGCATACGCCCTTTTTGGCCAACCAAGCAACCTGGAAAGGCAAATCAGCGCTACAAAGAAGTCTCGCTTCCCATCGGTCAAAAGGGCCATGCGGAAAAAAGTGTCAAAACCAGAAATGCAGAACAGGCCATGGAGAAATGGGAGCCTTGCTACGCTGATGGGCGGGATGTAAATTGCCAACAGCCACTCTGGAGAAGTGTACGGTGTGTCCTGAAACATCGAAAAAACACAGCTTAGAGCGCATAGGGCACTTCCACTCATGGGCGTATAAATGGGGAAAACTAAAAATCAGCAAGACACAGGCACCCCAAAGTTTAGGGCTGCTCTGTTGACAAGAACCTCCACTTCATGACACCTCAAATATCCCAGGAAAGAGAAAAATGGATAAAGAAGTGGTGGTCCTTATGTACAATGGAATATCACTCAGCCATGAAATCAATGTCATAAGGCTAGTAGCAGCATGATGAGTGGCTTTAGCTACGACGATTCTAAGTGAAATAAGTCACACAGAAAAAGACACTTATCATAAGCTATCACTTATAGAGGGAATGTAAAAACCGCTACACTTGAACTGAATTACAAAACAGAACAGAGTCACACGTTGAGAAAACACACTATGGCTGCTTAACGGGAAAGGTGGGGTGGGGTGATGCATAAAACAAGGGTTTCAAATGAGCTCAGATACCGTTCCATAAACCCAATATGTCATAGAAAGACCTACTCCTTGCTCAGTGAACTGGACTCAACACCCCCTATTCACCGCACAAGAATATATCTGACTAGTAAGAATCTTAAAACCTATGTATTGCTATCTCTCTGGAAGTGAGTCAAGTGGGTGTAAAGCGGCAGAAACACAGCCGTGAAAAGCGGCTAAACCCCATTATAAAAATAAATTACTTTTAAAAACCCGTGAAACAAAGACAGTGAAAGAGAGAGAAATTCTTACAAAATTCGTTCAGGGGCTGTGATGCAACCTGGATTGACCATATCTAGACCCACAGCTGGAGGAGACATAAGGGTGGACACTCTCGGGGCTGAGAGGTTTGGTGAGGTTGGGGGAGCAAACGCAGAGCCTTTAAAGTAATACTGCCTGTTACCCATCCCATGGGTCCCAAATCTCCAGGTTCAAGGGCATCTTCCTACCTCGAAAACATGCATGAGAAACCCAGAAGGTGGTACACCGTGTGATCGGGAAAGGTTTCTAACACGCACCTCATTTCTCATCTCCTTGTGCTCGGGTTCGCCATTCCAGCCGCTTTACTAGCAATCTCCCTCCTTGGAGAATCAGCACCTGTAACCTCCCGTTCCGTACAGCTTGCAATTTGTCCTGAGGATGAACGGGAAGAGGGGGAGCCAATGAGAGACTAGCTCTAGGTGTTGGGACAGGCACAGGTCACTCTATTTTCCCATCAGGAAGAAGAATTAACCACAGGCTCAGCCTGCCGCCCGGAAGCAGAATAGGGCCTGAGGCAATCCTGCGCTTTTGCGGCCAGCTCCCAAAAAAGCGAGTTGAAAAATGGAGCTCAGGGGCACTGCAATTCACAAACCTGCAGAGTTATAAATGATAACTCTCGTCCACAAATATATTGAGGGAAGGCAACGAAGAGGATCTGAAAGCAAGGCAGAATTGCAGGAAACAGATTTCAGGAGGTCGATTCGAATCGCCTTTAAAGCACATGAAAAGCGGCAAAACGTCGACAATGATGCCCTTGGCCAAAAAGGGCGTATGCGTTTTTTCCTGAATATATTCAGGAAAAAACGCATACGCCCTTTTTGGCCAACCAAGCAACCTGGAAAGGCAAATCAGCGCTACAAAGAAGTCTCGCTTCCCATCGGTCAAAAGGGCCATGCGGAAAAAAGTGTCAAAACCAGAAATGCAGAACAGGCCATGGAGAAATGGGAGCCTTGCTACGCTGATGGGCGGGATGTAAATTGCCAACAGCCACTCTGGAGAAGTGTACGGTGTGTCCTGAAACATCGAAAAAACACAGCTTAGAGCGCATAGGGCACTTCCACTCATGGGCGTATAAATGGGGAAAACTAAAAATCAGCAAGACACAGGCACCCCAAAGTTTAGGGCTGCTCTGTTGACAAGAACCTCCACTTCATGACACCTCAAATATCCCAGGAAAGAGAAAAATGGATAAAGAAGTGGTGGTCCTTATGTACAATGGAATATCACTCAGCCATGAAATCAATGTCATAAGGCTAGTAGCAGCATGATGAGTGGCTTTAGCTACGACGATTCTAAGTGAAATAAGTCACACAGAAAAAGACACTTATCATAAGCTATCACTTATAGAGGGAATGTAAAAACCGCTACACTTGAACTGAATTACAAAACAGAACAGAGTCACACGTTGAGAAAACACACTATGGCTGCTTAACGGGAAAGGTGGGGTGGGGTGATGCATAAAACAAGGGTTTCAAATGAGCTCAGATACCGTTCCATAAACCCAATATGTCATAGAAAGACCTACTCCTTGCTCAGTGAACTGGACTCAACACCCCCTATTCACCGGACAAGAATATATCTGACTAGTAAGAAACTTAAAACCTATGTATTGATATCTCTCTGGAAGTGAGTCAAGTGGGTGTAAAGCGGCAGAAACACAGCCGTGAAAAGCGGCTAAACCCCATTATAAAAATAAATTACTTTTAAAAACCCGTGAAACAAAGACAGTGAAAGAGAGAGAAATTCTTACAAAATTCGTTCAGGGGCTGTGATGCAACCTGGATTGACCATATCTAGACCCACAGCTGGAGGAGACATAAGGGTGGACACTCTCGGGGCTGAGAGGTTTGGTGAGGTTGGGGGAGCAAACGCAGAGCCTTTAAAGTAATACTGCCTGTTACCCATCCCATGGGTCCCAAATCTCCAGGTTCAAGGGCATCTTCCTACCTCGAAAACATGCATGAGAAACCCAGAAGGTGGTACACCGTGTGATCGGGAAAGGTTTCTAACACGCACCTCATTTCTCATCTCCTTGTGCTCGGGTTCGCCATTCCAGCCGCTTTACTAGCAATCTCCCTCCTTGGAGAATCAGCACCTGTAACCTCCCGTTCCGTACAGCTTGCAATTTGTCCTGAGGATGAACGGGAAGAGGGGGAGCCAATGAGAGACTAGCTCTAGGTGTTGGGACAGGCACAGGTCACTCTATTTTCCCATCAGGAAGAAGAATTAACCACAGGCTCAGCCTGCCGCCCGGAAGCAGAATAGGGCCTGAGGCAATCCTGCGCTTTTGCGGCCAGCTCCCAAAAAAGCGAGTTGAAAAATGGAGCTCAGGGGCACTGCAATTCACAAACCTGCAGAGTTATAAATGATACCTCTCGTCCACAAATATATTGAGGGAAGGCAACGAAGAGGATCTGAAAGCAAGGCAGAATTGCAGGAAACAGATTTCAGGAGGTCGATTCGAATCGCCTTTAAAGCACATGAAAAGCGGCAAAACGTCGACAATGATGCCCTTGGCCAAAAAGGGCGTATGCGTTTTTTCCTGAATATATTCAGGAAAAAACGCATACGCCCTTTTTGGCCAACCAAGCAACCTGGAAAGGCAAATCAGCGCTACAAAGAAGTCTCGCTTCCCATCGGTCAAAAGGGCCATGCGGAAAAAAGTGTCAAAACCAGAAATGCAGAACAGGCCATGGAGAAATGGGAGCCTTGCTACGCTGATGGGCGGGATGTAAATTGCCAACAGCCACTCTGGCGAAGTGTACGGTGTGTCCTGAAACATCGAAAAAACACAGCTTAGAGCGCATAGGGCACTTCCACTCATGGGCGTATAAATGGGGAAAACTAAAAATCAGCAAGACACAGGCACCCCAAAGTTTAGGGCTGCTCTGTTGACAAGAACCTCCACTTCATGACACCTCAAATATCCCAGGAAAGAGAAAAATGGATAAAGAAGTGGTGGTCCTTATGTACAATGGAATATCACTCAGCCATGAAATCAATGTCATAAGGCTAGTAGCAGCATGATGAGTGGCTTTAGCTACGACGATTCTAAGTGAAATAAGTCACACAGAAAACGACACTTATCATAAGCTATCACTTATAGAGGGAATGTAAAAACCGCTACACTTGAACTGAATTACAAAACAGAACAGAGTCACACGTTGAGAAAACACACTATGGCTGCTTAACGGGAAAGGTGGGGTGGGGTGATGCATAAAACAAGGGTTTCAAATGAGCTCAGATACCGTTCCATAAACCCAATATGTCATAGAAAGACCTACTCCTTGCTCAGTGAACTGGACTCAACACCCCCTATTCACCGCACAAGAATATATCTGACTAGTAAGAAACTTAAAACCTATGTATTGATATCTCTCTGGAAGTGGGTCAAGTGGGTGTAAAGCGGCAGAAACACAGCCGTGAAAAGCGGCTAAACCCCATTATAAAAATAAATTACTTTTAAAAACCCGTGAAACAAAGACAGTGAAAGAGAGAGAAATTCTTACAAAATTCGTTCAGGGGCTGTGATGCAACCTGGATTGACCATATCTAGACCCACAGCTGGAGGAGACATAAGGGTGGACACTCTCGGGGCTGAGAGGTTTGGTGAGGTTGGGGGAGCAAACGCAGAGCCTTTAAAGTAATACTGCCTGTTACCCATCCCATGGGTCCCAAATCTCCAGGTTCAAGGGCATCTTCCTACCTCGAAAACATGCATGAGAAACCCAGAAGGTGGTACACCGTGTGATCGGGAAAGGTTTCTAAAACGCGCCTCATTTCTCATCTCCTTGTGCTCGGGTTCGTCATTCCAGCCGCTTTACTAGCAATCTCCCTCCTTGGAGAATCAGCACCTGTAACCTCCCGTTCCGTACAGCTTGCAATTTGTCCTGAGGATGAACGGGAAGAGGGGGAGCCAATGAGAGACTAGCTCTAGGTGTTGGGACAGGCACAGGTCACTCTATTTTCCCATCAGGAAGAAGAATTAACCACAGGCTCAGCCTGCCGCCCGGAACCAGAATAGGGCCTGAGGCAATCCTGCGCTTTTGCGGCCAGCTCCCAAAAAAGCGAGTTGAAAAATGGAGCTCAGGGGCACTGCAATTCACAAACCTGCAGAGTTATAAATGATAACTCTCGTCCACAAATATATTGAGGGAAGGCAACGAAGAGGATCTGAAAGCAAGGCAGAATTGCAGGAAACAGATTTCAGGAGGTCGATTCGAATCGCCTTTAAAGCACATGAAAAGCGGCAAAACGTCGACAATGATGCCCTTGGCCAAAAAGGGCGTATGCGTTTTTTCCTGAATATATTCAGGAAAAAACGCATACGCCCTTTTTGGCCAACCAAGCAACCTGGAAAGGCAAATCAGCGCTACAAAGAAGTCTCGCTTCCCATCGGTCAAAAGGGCCATGCGGAAAAAAGTGTCAAAACCAGAAATGCAGAACAGGCCATGGAGAAATGGGAGCCTTGCTACGCTGATGGGCGGGATGTAAATTGCCAACAGCCACTCTGGCGAAGTGTACGGTGTGTCCTGAAACATCGAAAAAACACAGCTTAGAGCGCATAGGGCACTTCCACTCATGGGCGTATAAATGGGGAAAACTAAAAATCAGCAAGACACAGGCACCCCAAAGTTTAGGGCTGCTCTGTTGACAAGAACCTCCACTTCATGACACCTCAAATATCCCAGGAAAGAGAAAAATGGATAAAGAAGTGGTGGTCCTTATGTACAATGGAATATCACTCAGCCATGAAATCAATGTCATAAGGCTAGTAGCAGCATGATGAGTGGCTTTAGCTACGACGATTCTAAGTGAAATAAGTCACACAGAAAAAGACACTTATCATAAGCTATCACTTATAGAGGGAATGTAAAAACCGCTACACTTGAACTGAATTACAAAACAGAACAGAGTCACACGTTGAGAAAACACACTATGGCTGCTTAACGGGAAAGGTGGGGTGGGGTGATGCATAAAACAAGGGTTTCAAATGAGCTCAGATACCGTTCCATAAACCCAATATGTCATAGAAAGACCTACTCCTTGCTCAGTGAACTGGACTCAACACCCCCTATTCACCGCACAAGAATATATCTGACTAGTAAGAATCTTAAAACCTATGTATTGCTATCTCTCTGGAAGTGAGTCAAGTGGGTGTAAAGCGGCAGAAACACAGCCGTGAAAAGCGGCTAAACCCCATTATAAAAATAAATTACTTTTAAAAACCCGTGAAACAAAGACAGTGAAAGAGAGAGAAATTCTTACAAAATTCGTTCAGGGGCTGTGATGCAACCTGGATTGACCATATCTAGACCCACAGCTGGAGGAGACATAAGGGTGGACACTCTCGGGGCTGAGAGGTTTGGTGAGGTTGGGGGAGCAAACGCAGAGCCTTTAAAGTAATACTGCCTGTTACCCATCCCATGGGTCCCAAATCTCCAGGTTCAAGGGCATCTTCCTACCTCGAAAACATGCATGAGAAACCCAGAAGGTGGTACACCGTGTGATCGGGAAAGGTTTCTAACACGCACCTCATTTCTCATCTCCTTGTGCTCGGGTTCGCCATTCCAGCCGCTTTACTAGCAATCTCCCTCCTTGGAGAATCAGCACCTGTAACCTCCCGTTCCGTACAGCTTGCAATTTGTCCTGAGGATGAACGGGAAGAGGGGGAGCCAATGAGAGACTAGCTCTAGGTGTTGGGACAGGCACAGGTCACTCTATTTTCCCATCAGGAAGAAGAATTAACCACAGGCTCAGCCTGCCGCCCGGAAGCAGAATAGGGCCTGAGGCAATCCTGCGCTTTTGCGGCCAGCTCCCAAAAAAGCGAGTTGAAAAATGGAGCTCAGGGGCACTGCAATTCACAAACCTGCAGAGTTATAAATGATAACTCTCGTCCACAAATATATTGAGGGAAGGCAACGAAGAGGATCTGAAAGCAAGGCAGAATTGCAGGAAACAGATTTCAGGAGGTCGATTCGAATCGCCTTTAAAGCACATGAAAAGCGGCAAAACGTCGACAATGATGCCCTTGGCCAAAAAGGGCGTATGCGTTTTTTCCTGAATATATTCAGGAAAAAACGCATACGCCCTTTTTGGCCAACCAAGCAACCTGGAAAGGCAAATCAGCGCTACAAAGAAGTCTCGCTTCCCATCGGTCGAAAGGGCCATGCGGAAAAAAGTGTCAAAACCAGAAATGCAGAACAGGCCATGGAGAAATGGGAGCCTTGCTACGCTGATGGGCGGGATGTAAATTGCCAACAGCCACTCTGGAGAAGTGTACGGTGTGTCCTGAAACATCGAAAAAACACAGCTTAGAGCGCATAGGGCACTTCCACTCATGGGCGTATAAATGGGGAAAACTAAAAATCAGCAAGACACAGGCACCCCAAAGTTTAGGGCTGCTCTGTTGACAAGAACCTCCACTTCATGACACCTCAAATATCCCAGGAAAGAGAAAAATGGATAAAGAAGTGGTGGTCCTTATGTACAATGGAATATCACTCAGCCATGAAATCAATGTCATAAGGCTAGTAGCAGCATGATGAGTGGCTTTAGCTACGACGATTCTAAGTGAAATAAGTCACACAGAAAAAGACACTTATCATAAGCTATCACTTATAGAGGGAATGTAAAAACCGCTACACTTGAACTGAATTACAAAACAGAACAGAGTCACACGTTGAGAAAACACACTATGGCTGCTTAACGGGAAAGGTGGGGTGGGGTGATGCATAAAACAAGGGTTTCAAATGAGCTCAGATACCGTTCCATAAACCCAATATGTCATAGAAAGACCTACTCCTTGCTCAGTGAACTGGACTCAACACCCCCTATTCACCGGACAAGAATATATCTGACTAGTAAGAAACTTAAAACCTATGTATTGATATCTCTCTGGAAGTGAGTCAAGTGGGTGTAAAGCGGCAGAAACACAGCCGTGAAAAGCGGCTAAACCCCATTATAAAAATAAATTACTTTTAAAAACCCGTGAAACAAAGACAGTGAAAGAGAGAGAAATTCTTACAAAATTCGTTCAGGGGCTGTGATGCAACCTGGATTGACCATATCTAGACCCACAGCTGGAGGAGACATAAGGGTGGACACTCTCGGGGCTGAGAGGTTTGGTGAGGTTGGGGGAGCAAACGCAGAGCCTTTAAAGTAATACTGCCTGTTACCCATCCCATGGGTCCCAAATCTCCAGGTTCAAGGGCATCTTCCTACCTCGAAAACATGCATGAGAAACCCAGAAGGTGGTACACCGTGTGATCGGGAAAGGTTTCTAACACGCACCTCATTTCTCATCTCCTTGTGCTCGGGTTCGCCATTCCAGCCGCTTTACTAGCAATCTCCCTCCTTGGAGAATCAGCACCTGTAACCTCCCGTTCCGTACAGCTTGCAATTTGTCCTGAGGATGAACGGGAAGAGGGGGAGCCAATGAGAGACTAGCTCTAGGTGTTGGGACAGGCACAGGTCACTCTATTTTCCCATCAGGAAGAAGAATTAACCACAGGCTCAGCCTGCCGCCCGGAAGCAGAATAGGGCCTGAGGCAATCCTGCGCTTTTGCGGCCAGCTCCCAAAAAAGCGAGTTGAAAAATGGAGCTCAGGGGCACTGCAATTCACAAACCTGCAGAGTTATAAATGATACCTCTCGTCCACAAATATATTGAGGGAAGGCAACGAAGAGGATCTGAAAGCAAGGCAGAATTGCAGGAAACAGATTTCAGGAGGTCGATTCGAATCGCCTTTAAAGCACATGAAAAGCGGCAAAACGTCGACAATGATGCCCTTGGCCAAAAAGGGCGTATGCGTTTTTTCCTGAATATATTCAGGAAAAAACGCATACGCCCTTTTTGGCCAACCAAGCAACCTGGAAAGGCAAATCAGCGCTACAAAGAAGTCTCGCTTCCCATCGGTCAAAAGGGCCATGCGGAAAAAAGTGTCAAAACCAGAAATGCAGAACAGGCCATGGAGAAATGGGAGCCTTGCTACGCTGATGGGCGGGATGTAAATTGCCAACAGCCACTCTGGCGAAGTGTACGGTGTGTCCTGAAACATCGAAAAAACACAGCTTAGAGCGCATAGGGCACTTCCACTCATGGGCGTATAAATGGGGAAAACTAAAAATCAGCAAGACACAGGCACCCCAAAGTTTAGGGCTGCTCTGTTGACAAGAACCTCCACTTCATGACACCTCAAATATCCCAGGAAAGAGAAAAATGGATAAAGAAGTGGTGGTCCTTATGTACAATGGAATATCACTCAGCCATGAAATCAATGTCATAAGGCTAGTAGCAGCATGATGAGTGGCTTTAGCTACGACGATTCTAAGTGAAATAAGTCACACAGAAAACGACACTTATCATAAGCTATCACTTATAGAGGGAATGTAAAAAGCGCTACACTTGAACTGAATTACAAAACAGAACAGAGTCACACGTTGAGAAAACACACTATGGCTGCTTAACGGGAAAGGTGGGGTGGGGTGATGCATAAAACAAGGGTTTCAAATGAGCTCAGATACCGTTCCATAAACCCAATATGTCATAGAAAGACCTACTCCTTGCTCAGTGAACTGGACTCAACACCCCCTATTCACCGCACAAGAATATATCTGACTAGTAAGAAACTTAAAACCTATGTATTGATATCTCTCTGGAAGTGGGTCAAGTGGGTGTAAAGCGGCAGAAACACAGCCGTGAAAAGCGGCTAAACCCCATTATAAAAATAAATTACTTTTAAAAACCCGTGAAACAAAGACAGTGAAAGAGAGAGAAATTCTTACAAAATTCGTTCAGGGGCTGTGATGCAACCTGGATTGACCATATCTAGACCCACAGCTGGAGGAGACATAAGGGTGGACACTCTCGGGGCTGAGAGGTTTGGTGAGGTTGGGGGAGCAAACGCAGAGCCTTTAAAGTAATACTGCCTGTTACCCATCCCATAGGTCCCAAATCTCCAGGTTCAAGGGCATCTTCCTACCTCGAAAACATGCATGAGAAACCCAGAAGGTGGTACACCGTGTGATCGGGAAAGGTTTCTAAAACGCGCCTCATTTCTCATCTCCTTGTGCTCGGGTTCGTCATTCCAGCCGCTTTACTAGCAATCTCCCTCCTTGGAGAATCAGCACCTGTAACCTCCCGTTCCGTACAGCTTGCAATTTGTCCTGAGGATGAACGGGAAGAGGGGGAGCCAATGAGAGACTAGCTCTAGGTGTTGGGACAGGCACAGGTCACTCTATTTTCCCATCAGGAAGAAGAATTAACCACAGGCTCAGCCTGCCGCCCGGAAGCAGAATAGGGCCTGAGGCAATCCTGCGCTTTTGCGGCCAGCTCCCAAAAAAGCGAGTTGAAAAATGGAGCTCAGGGGCACTGCAATTCACAAACCTGCAGAGTTATAAATGATAACTCTCGTCCACAAATATATTGAGGGAAGGCAACGAAGAGGATCTGAAAGCAAGGCAGAATTGCAGGAAACAGATTTCAGGAGGTCGATTCGAATCGCCTTTAAAGCACATGAAAAGCGGCAAAACGTCGACAATGATGCCCTTGGCCAAAAAGGGCGTATGCGTTTTTTCCTGAATATATTCAGGAAAAAACGCATACGCCCTTTTTGGCCAACCAAGCAACCTGGAAAGGCAAATCAGCGCTACAAAGAAGTCTCGCTTCCCATCGGTCAAAAGGGCCATGCGGAAAAAAGTGTCAAAACCAGAAATGCAGAACAGGCCATGGAGAAATGGGAGCCTTGCTACGCTGATGGGCGGGATGTAAATTGCCAACAGCCACTCTGGCGAAGTGTACGGTGTGTCCTGAAACATCGAAAAAACACAGCTTAGAGCGCATAGGGCACTTCCACTCATGGGCGTATAAATGGGGAAAACTAAAAATCAGCAAGACACAGGCACCCCAAAGTTTAGGGCTGCTCTGTTGACAAGAACCTCCACTTCATGACACCTCAAATATCCCAGGAAAGAGAAAAATGGATAAAGAAGTGGTGGTCCTTATGTACAATGGAATATCACTCAGCCATGAAATCAATGTCATAAGGCTAGTAGCAGCATGATGAGTGGCTTTAGCTACGACGATTCTAAGTGAAATAAGTCACACAGAAAACGACACTTATCATAAGCTATCACTTATAGAGGGAATGTAAAAACCGCTACACTTGAACTGAATTACAAAACAGAACAGAGTCACACGTTGAGAAAACACACTATGGCTGCTTAACGGGAAAGGTGGGGTGGGGTGATGCATAAAACAAGGGTTTCAAATGAGCTCAGATACCGTTCCATAAACCCAATATGTCATAGAAAGACCTACTCCTTGCTCAGTGAACTGGACTCAACACCCCCTATTCACCGCACAAGAATATATCTGACTAGTAAGAAACTTAAAACCTATGTATTGATATCTCTCTGGAAGTGAGTCAAGTGGGTGTAAAGCGGCAGAAACACAGCCGTGAAAAGCGGCTAAACCCCATTATAAAAATAAATTACTTTTAAAAACCCGTGAAACAAAGACAGTGAAAGAGAGAGAAATTCTTACAAAATTCGTTCAGGGGCTGTGATGCAACCTGGATTGACCATATCTAGACCCACAGCTGGAGGAGACATAAGGGTGGACACTCTCGGGGCTGAGAGGTTTGGTGAGGTTGGGGGAGCAAACGCAGAGCCTTTAAAGTAATACTGCCTGTTACCCATCCCATGGGTCCCAAATCTCCAGGTTCAAGGGCATCTTCCTACCTCGAAAACATGCATGAGAAACCCAGAAGGTGGTACACCGTGTGATCGGGAAAGGTTTCTAACACGCACCTAATTTCTCATCTCCCTTTTGCTCGGGTTCGCCATTCCAGCCGCTTTACTAGCAATCTCCCTCCTTGGAGAATCAGCACCTGTAACCTCCCGTTCCGTACAGCTTGCAATTTGTCCTGAGGATGAACGGGAAGAGGGGGAGCCAATGAGAGACTAGCTCTAGGTGTTGGGACAGGCACAGCTCACTATTTTCCCATCAGGAAGAAGAATTAACCACAGGCTCAGCCTGCCGCCCGGAAGCAGAATAGGGCCTGAGGCAATCCTGCGCTTTTGCGGCCAGCTCCCAAAAAAGCGAGTTGAAAAATGGAGCTCAGGGGCACTGCAATTCACAAACCTGCAGAGTTATAAATGATACCTCTCGTCCACAAATATATTGAGCGAAGGCAACGAAGAGGATCTGAAAGCAAGGCAGAATTGCAGGAAACAGATTTCAGGAGGTCGATTCGAATCGCCTTTAAAGCACAAGAAAAGCGGCAAAACGTCGACAATGATGCCCTTGGCCAAAGAGGGCGTATGCGTTTTTTCCTGAATATATTCAGGAAAAAACGCATACGCCCTTTTTGGCCAACCAAGCAACCTGGAAAGGCAAATCAGCGCTACAAAGAAGTCTCGCTTCCCAACGGTCAAAAGGGCCATGCGGAAAAAAGTGTCAAAACCAGAAATGCAGAACAGGCCATGGAGAAATGGGAGCCTTGCTACGCTGATGGGCAGGATGTAAATTGCCAACAGCCACTCTGGAGAAGTGTACGGTGTGTCCTGAAACATCGAAAAAACACAGCTTAGAGCGCATAGGGCACTTCCACTCACGGGCGTATAAATTGGGAAAACTAAAAATCAGCAAGACACAGGCACCCCAAAGTTTAGGGCTGCTCTGTTGACAAGAACCTCCACTTCATGACACCTCAAATATCCCAGGAAAGAGAAAAATGGATAAAGAAGTGGTGGTCCTTATGTACAATGGAATATCACTCAGCCATGAAATCAATGTCATAAGGCTAGTAGCAGCATGATGAGTGGCTTTGCTACGACGATTCTAAGTGAAATAAGTCACACAGAAAAAGACACTTATCATAAGCTATCACTTATAGAGGGAATGTAAAAACCGCTACACTTGAACTGAATTACAAAACAGAACAGAGTCACACGTTGAGAAAACACACTATGGCTGCTTAACGGGAAAGGTGGGGTGGGGTGATGCATAAAACAAGGGTTTCAAATGAGCTCAGATACCGTTCCATAAACCCAATATGTCATAGAAAGACCTACTCCTTGCTCAGTGAACTGGACTCAACACCCCCTATTCACCGCACAAGAATATATCTGACTAGTAAGAATCTTAAAACCTATGTATTGCTATCTCTCTGGAAGTGAGTCAAGTGGGTGTAAAGCGGCAGAAACACAGCCGTGAAAAGCGGCTAAACCCCATTATAAAAATAAATTACTTTTAAAAACCCGTGAAACAAAGACAGTGAAAGAGAGAGAAATTCTTACAAAATTCGTTCAGGGGCTGTGATGCAACCTGGATTGACCATATCTAGACCCACAGCTGGAGGAGACATAAGGGTGGACACTCTCGGGGCTGAGAGGTTTGGTGAGGTTGGGGGAGCAAACGCAGAGCCTTTAAAGTAATACTGCCTGTTACCCATCCCATGGGTCCCAAATCTCCAGGTTCAAGGGCATCTTCCTACCTCGAAAACATGCATGAGAAACCCAGAAGGTGGTACACCGTGTGATCGGGAAAGGTTTCTAACACGCGCCTCATTTCTCATCTCCTTGTGCTCGGGTTCGTCATTCCAGCCGCTTTACTAGCAATCTCCCTCCTTGGAGAATCAGCACCTTTAACCTACCATTCCGTACAGCTTGCAATTTGTCCTGAGGATGAACGGGAAGAGGGGGAGCCAATGAGAGACTAGCTCTAGGTGTTGGGACAGGCACAGGTCACTCTATTTTCCCATCAGGAAGAAGAATTAACCACAGGCTCAGCCTGCCGCCCGGAAGCAGAATAGGGCCTGAGGCAATCCTGCGCTTTTGCGGCCAGCTCCCAAAAAAGCGAGTTGAAAAATGGAGCTCAGGGGCACTGCAATTCACAAACCTGCAGAGTTATAAATGATAACTCTCGTCCACAAATATATTGAGGGAAGGCAACGAAGAGGATCTGAAAGCAAGGCAGAATTGCAGGAAACAGATTTCAGGAGGTCGATTCGAATCGCCTTTAAAGCACATGAAAAGCGGCAAAACGTCGACAATGATGCCCTTGGCCAAAAAGGGCGTATGCGTTTTTTCCTGAATATATTCAGGAAAAAACGCATACGCCCTTTTTGGCCAACCAAGCAACCTGGAAAGGCAAATCAGCGCTACAAAGAAGTCTCGCTTCCCATCGGTCAAAAGGGCCATGCGGAAAAAAGTGTCAAAACCAGAAATGCAGAACAGGCCATGGAGAAATGGGAGCCTTGCTACGCTGATGGGCGGGATGTAAATTGCCAACAGCCACTCTGGAGAAGTGTACGGTGTGTCCTGAAACATCGAAAAAACACAGCTTAGAGCGCATAGGGCACTTCCACTCATGGGCGTATAAATGGGGAAAACTAAAAATCAGCAAGACACAGGCACCCCAAAGTTTAGGGCTGCTCTGTTGACAAGAACCTCCACTTCATGACACCTCAAATATCCCAGGAAAGAGAAAAATGGATAAAGAAGTGGTGGTCCTTATGTACAATGGAATATCACTCAGCCATGAAATCAATGTCATAAGGCTAGTAGCAGCATGATGAGTGGCTTTAGCTACGACGATTCTAAGTGAAATAAGTCACACAGAAAAAGACACTTATCATAAGCTATCACTTATAGAGGGAATGTAAAAACCGCTACCCTTGAACTGAATTACAAAACAGAACAGAGTCACACGTTGAGAAAACACACTATGGCTGCTTAACGGGAAAGGTGGGGTGGGGTGATGCATAAAACAAGGGTTTCAAATGAGCTCAGATACCGTTCCATAAACCCAATATGTCATAGAAAGACCTACTCCTTGCTCAGTGAACTGGACTCAACACCCCCTATTCACCGGACAAGAATATATCTGACTAGTAAGAAACTTAAAACCTATGAATTGATATCTCTCTGGAAGTGAGTCAAGTGGGTGTAAAGCGGCAGAAACACAGCCGTGAAAAGCGGCTAAACCCCATTATAAAAATAAATTACTTTTAAAAACCCGTGAAACAAAGACAGTGAAAGAGAGAGAAATTCTTACAAAATTCGTTCAGGGGCTGTGATGCAACCTGGATTGACCATATCTAGACCCACAGCTGGAGGAGACATAAGGGTGGACACTCTCGGGGCTGAGAGGTTTGGTGAGGTTGGGGGAGCAAACGCAGAGCCTTTAAAGTAATACTGCCTGTTACCCATCCCATGGGTCCCAAATCTCCAGGTTCAAGGGCATCTTCCTACCTCGAAAACATGCATGAGAAACCCAGAAGGTGGTACACCGTGTGATCGGGAAAGGTTTCTAACACGCACCTCATTTCTCATCTCCTTGTGCTCGGGTTCGCCATTCCAGCCGCTTTACTAGCAATCTCCCTCCTTGGAGAATCAGCACCTGTAACCTCCCGTTCCGTACAGCTTGCAATTTGTCCTGAGGATGAACGGGAAGAGGGGGAGCCAATGAGAGACTAGCTCTAGGTGTTGGGACAGGCACAGGTCACTCCATTTTCCCATCAGGAAGAAGAATTAACCACAGGCTCAGCCTGCCGCCCGGAAGCAGAATAGGGCCTGAGGCAATCCTGCGCTTTTGCGGCCAGCTCCCAAAAAAGCGAGTTGAAAAATGGAGCTCAGGGGCACTGCAATTCACAAACCTGCAGAGTTATAAATGATAACTCTCGTCCACAAATATATTGAGGGAAGGCAACGAAGAGGATCTGAAAGCAAGGCAGAATTGCAGGAAACAGATTTCAGGAGGTCGATTCGAATCGCCTTTAAAGCACATGAAAAGCGGCAAAACGTCGACAATGATGCCCTTGGCCAAAAAGGGCGTATGCGTTTTTTCCTGAATATATTCAGGAAAAAACGCATACGCCCTTTTTGGCCAACCAAGCAACCTGGAAAGGCAAATCAGCGCTACAAAGAAGTCTCGCTTCCCATCGGTCAAAAGGGCCATGCGGAAAAAAGTGTCAAAACCAGAAATGCAGAACAGGCCATCGAGAAATGGGAGCCTTGCTACGCTGATGGGCGGGATGTAAATTGCCAACAGCCACTCTGGCGAAGTGTACGGTGTGTCCTGAAACATCGAAAAAACACAGCTTAGAGCGCATAGGGCACTTCCACTCATGGGCGTATAAATGGGGAAAACTAAAAATCAGCAAGACACAGGCACCCCAAAGTTTAGGGCTGCTCTGTTGACAAGAACCTCCACTTCATGACACCTCAAATATCCCAGGAAAGAGAAAAATGGATAAAGAAGTGGTGGTCCTTATGTACAATGGAATATCACTCAGCCATGAAATCAATGTCATAAGGCTAGTAGCAGCATGATGAGTGGCTTTAGCTACGACGATTCTAAGTGAAATAAGTCACACAGAAAACGACTCTTATAAGCTATCACTTATAGAGGGAATGTAAAAACCGCTACACTTGAACTGAATTACAAAACAGAACAGAGTCACACGTTGAGAAAACACACTATGGCTGCTTAACGGGAAAGGTGGGGTGGGGTGATGCATAAAACAAGGGTTTCAAATGAGCTCAGATACCGTTCCATAAACCCAATATGTCATAGAAAGACCTACTCCTTGCTCAGTGAACTGGACTCAACACCCCCTATTCACCGCACAAGAATATATCTGACTAGTAAGAAACTTAAAACCTATGTATTGCTATCTCTCTGGAAGTGAGTCAAGTGGGTGTAAAGCGGCAGAAACACAGCCGTGAAAAGCGGCTAAACCCCATTATAAAAATAAATTACTTTTAAAAACCCGTGAAACAAAGACAGTGAAAGAGAGAGAAATTCTTACAAAATTCGTTCAGGGGCTGTGATGCAACCTGGATTGACCATATCTAGACCCAAAGCTGGAGGAGACATAAGGGTGGACACTCTCGGGGTTGAGAGGTTTGGTGAGGTTGGGGGAGCAAACGCAGAGCCTTTAAAGTAATACTGCCTGTTTCCCATCCCATGGGTCCCAAATCTCCAGGTTCAAGGGCATCTTCCTACCTCGAAAACATGCATGAGAAACCCAGAAGGTGGTACACCGTGTGATCGGGAAAGGTTTCTAAAACGCGCCTCATTTCTCATCTCCTTGTGCTCGGGTTCGCCATTCCAGCCGCTTTACTAGCAATCTCCCTCCTTGGAGAATCAGCACCTGTAACCTCCCGTTCCGTACAGCTTGCAATTTGTCCTGAGGATGAACGGGAAGAGGGGGAGCCAATGAGAGACTAGCTCTAGGTGTTGGGACAGGCACAGGTCACTCTATTTTCCCATCAGGAAGAAGAATTAACCACAGGCTCAGCCTGCCGCCCGGAAGCAGAATAGGGCCTGAGGCAATCCTGCGCTTTTGCGGCCAGCTCCCAAAAAAGCGAGTTGAAAAATGGAGCTCAGGGGCACTGCAATTCACAAACCTGCAGAGTTATAAATGATACCTCTCGTCCACAAATATATTGAGGGAAGGCAACGAAGAGGATCTGAAAGCAAGGCAGAATTGCAGGAAACAGATTTCAGGAGGTCGATTCGAATCGCCTTTAAAGCACACGAAAAGCGGCAAAACGTCGACAATGATGCCCTTGGCCAAAAAGGGCGTATGCGTTTTTTCCTGAATATATTCAGGAAAAAACGCATACGCCCTTTTTGGCCAACCAAGCAACCTGGAAAGGCAAATCAGCGCTACAAAGAAGTCTCGCTTCCCATCGGTCAAAAGGGCCATGCGGAAAAAAGTGTCAAAACCAGAAATGCAGAACAGGCCATGGAGAAATGGGAGCCTTGCTACGCTGATGGGCGGGATGTAAATTGCCAACAGCCACTCTGGAGAAGTGTACGGTGTGTCCTGAAACATCGAAAAAACACAGCTTAGAGCGCATAGGGCACTTCCACTCATGGGCGTATAAATGGGGAAAACTAAAAATCAGCAAGACAGAGGCACCCCAAAGTTTAGGGCTGCTCTGTTGACAAGAACCTCCACTTCATGACACCTCAAATATCCCAGGAAAGAGAAAAATGGATAAAGAAGTGGTGGTCCTTATGTACAATGGAATATCACTCAGCCATGAAATCAATGTCATAAGGCTAGTAGCAGCATGATGAGTGGCTTTAGCTACGACGATTCTAAGTGAAATAAGTCACACAGAAAACGACACTTATCATAAGCTATCACTTATAGAGGGAATGTAAAAACCGCTACACTTGAACTGAATTACAAAACAGAACAGAGTCACACGTTGAGAAAACACACTATGGCTGCTTAACGGGAAAGGTGGGGTGGGGTGATGCATAAAACAAGGGTTTCAAATGAGCTCAGATACCGTTCCATAAACCCAATATGTCATAGAAAGACCTACTCCTTGCTCAGTGAACTGGACTCAACACCCCCTATTCACCGCACAAGAATATATCTGACTAGTAAGAAACTTAAAACCTATGTATTGATATCTCTCTGGAAGTGGGTCAAGTGGGTGTAAAGCGGCAGAAACACAGCCGTGAAAAGCGGCTAAACCCCATTATAAAAATAAATTACTTTTAAAAACCCGTGAAACAAAGACAGTGAAAGAGAGAGAAATTCGTACAAAATTCGTTCAGGGGCTGTGATGCAACCTGGATTGACCATATCTAGACCCACAGCTGGAGGAGACATAAGGGTGGACACTCTCGGGGCTGAGAGGTTTGGTGAGGTTGGGGGAGCAAACGCAGAGCCTTTAAAGTAATACTGCCTGTTACCCATCCCATGGGTCCCAAATCTCCAGGTTCAAGGGCATCTTCCTACCTCGAAAACATGCATGAGAAACCCAGAAGGTGGTACACCGTGTGATCGGGAAAGGTTTCTAAAACGCGCCTCATTTCTCATCTCCTTGTGCTCGGGTTCGTCATTCCAGCCGCTTTACTAGCAATCTCCCTCCTTGGAGAATCAGCACCTGTAACCTCCCGTTCCGTACAGCTTGCAATTTGTCCTGAGGATGAACGGGAAGAGGGGGAGCCAATGAGAGACTAGCTCTAGGTGTTGGGACAGGCACAGGTCACTCTATTTTCCCATCAGGAAGAAGAATTAACCACAGGCTCAGCCTGCCGCCCGGAAGCAGAATAGGGCCTGAGGCAATCCTGCGCTTTTGCGGCCAGCTCCCAAAAAAGCGAGTTGAAAAATGGAGCTCAGGGGCACTGCAATTCACAAACCTGCAGAGTTATAAATGATAACTCTCGTCCACAAATATATTGAGGGAAGGCAACGAAGAGGATCTGAAAGCAAGGCAGAATTGCAGGAAACAGATTTCAGGAGGTCGATTCGAATCGCCTTTAAAGCACATGAAAAGCGGCAAAACGTCGACAATGATGCCCTTGGCCAAAAAGGGCGTATGCGTTTTTTCCTGAATATATTCAGGAAAAAACGCATACGCCCTTTTTGGCCAACCAAGCAACCTGGAAAGGCAAATCAGCGCTACAAAGAAGTCTCGCTTCCCATCGGTCAAAAGGGCCATGCGGAAAAAAGTGTCAAAACCAGAAATGCAGAACAGGCCATGGAGAAATGGGAGCCTTGCTACGCTGATGGGCGGGATGTAAATTGCCAACAGCCACTCTGGAGAAGTGTACGGTGTGTCCTGAAACATCGAAAAAACACAGCTTAGAGCGCATAGGGCACTTCCACTCATGGGCGTATAAATGGGGAAAACTAAAAATCAGCAAGACACAGGCACCCCAAAGTTTAGGGCTGCTCTGTTGACAAGAACCTCCACTTCATGACACCTCAAATATCCCAGGAAAGAGAAAAATGGATAAAGAAGTGGTGGTCCTTATGTACAATGGAATATCACTCAGCCATGAAATCAATGTCATAAGGCTAGTAGCAGCATGATGAGTGGCTTTAGCTACGACGATTCTAAGTGAAATAAGTCACACAGAAAACGACACTTATCATAAGCTATCACTTATAGAGGGAATGTAAAAACCGCTACACTTGAACTGAATTACAAAACAGAACAGAGTCACACGTTGAGAAAACACACTATGGCTGCTTAACGGGAAAGGTGGGGTGGGGTGATGCATAAAACAAGGGTTTCAAATGAGCTCAGATACCGTTCCATAAACCCAATATGTCATAGAAAGACCTACTCCTTGCTCAGTGAACTGGACTCAACACCCCCTATTCACCGCACAAGAATATATCTGACTAGTAAGAAACTTAAAACCTATGTATTGATATCTCTCTGGAAGTGAGTCAAGTGGGTGTAAAGCGGCAGAAACACAGCCGTGAAAAGCGGCTAAACCCCATTATAAAAATAAATTACTTTTAAAAACCCGTGAAACAAAGACAGTGAAAGAGAGAGAAATTCTTACAAAATTCGTTCAGGGGCTGTGATGCAACCTGGATTGACCATATCTAGACCCACAGCTGGAGGAGACATAAGGGTGGACACTCTCGGGGCTGAGAGGTTTGGTGAGGTTGGGGGAGCAAACGCAGAGCCTTTAAAGTAATACTGCCTGTTACCCATCCCATGGGTCCCAAATCTCCAGGTTCAAGGGCATCTTCCTACCTCGAAAACATGCATGAGAAACCCAGAAGGTGGTACACCGTGTGATCGGGAAAGGTTTCTAACACGCACCTCATTTCTCATCTCCTTGTGCTCGGGTTCGCCATTCCAGCCGCTTTACTAGCAATCTCCCTCCTTGGAGAATCAGCACCTGTAACCTCCCGTTCCGTACAGCTTGCAATTTGTCCTGAGGATGAACGGGAAGAGGGGGAGCCAATGAGAGACTAGCTCTAGGTGTTGGGACAGGCACAGCTCACTATTTTCCCATCAGGAAGAAGAATTAACCACAGGCTCAGCCTGCCGCCCGGAAGCAGAATAGGGCCTGAGGCAATCCTGCGCTTTTGCGGCCAGCTCCCAAAAAAGCGAGTTGAAAAATGGAGCTCAGGGGCACTGCAATTCACAAACCTGCAGACTTATAAATGATACCTCTCGTCCACAAATATATTGAGCGAAGGCAACGAAGAGGATCTGAAAGCAAGGCAGAATTGCAGGAAACAGATTTCAGGAGGTCGATTCGAATCGCCTTTAAAGCACAAGAAAAGCGGCAAAACGTCGACAATGATGCCCTTGGCCAAAGAGGGCGTATGCGTTTTTTCCTGAATATATTCAGGAAAAAACGCATACGCCCTCTTTGGCCAACCAAGCAACCTGGAAAGGCAAATCAGCGCTACAAAGAAGTCTCGCTTCCCAACGGTCAAAAGGGCCATGCGGAAAAAAGTGTCAAAACCAGAAATGCAGAACAGGCCATGGAGAAATGGGAGCCTTGCTACGCTGATGGGCAGGATGTAAATTGCCAACAGCCACTCTGGAGAAGTGTACGGTGTGTCCTGAAACATCGAAAAAACACAGCTTAGAGCGCATAGGGCACTTCCACTCACGGGCGTATAAATTGGGAAAACTAAAAATCAGCAAGACACAGGCACCCCAAAGTTTAGGGCTGCTCTGTTGACAAGAACCTCCACTTCATGACACCTCAAATATCCCAGGAAAGAGAAAAATGGATAAAGAAGTGGTGGTCCTTATGTACAATGGAATATCACTCAGCCATGAAATCAATGTCATAAGGCTAGTAGCAGCATGATGAGTGGCTTTGCTACGACGATTCTAAGTGAAATAAGTCACACAGAAAAAGACACTTATCATAAGCTATCACTTATAGAGGGAATGTAAAAACCGCTACACTTGAACTGAATTACAAAACAGAACAGAGTCACACGTTGAGAAAACACACTATGGCTGCTTAACGGGAAAGGTGGGGTGGGGTGATGCATAAAACAAGGGTTTCAAATGAGCTCAGATACCGTTCCATAAACCCAATATGTCATAGAAAGACCTACTCCTTGCTCAGTGAACTGGACTCAACACCCCCTATTCACCGCACAAGAATATATCTGACTAGTAAGAATCTTAAAACCTATGTATTGCTATCTCTCTGGAAGTGAGTCAAGTGGGTGTAAAGCGGCAGAAACACAGCCGTGAAAAGCGGCTAAACCCCATTATAAAAATAAATTACTTTTAAAAACCCGTGAAACAAAGACAGTGAAAGAGAGAGAAATTCTTACAAAATTCGTTCAGGGGCTGTGATGCAACCTGGATTGACCATATCTAGACCCACAGCTGGAGGAGACATAAGGGTGGACACTCTCGGGGCTGAGAGGTTTGGTGAGGTTGGGGGAGCAAACGCAGAGCCTTTAAAGTAATACTGCCTGTTACCCATCCCATGGGTCCCAAATCTCCAGGTTCAAGGGCATCTTCCTACCTCGAAAACATGCATGAGAAACCCAGAAGGTGGTACACCGTGTGATCGGGAAAGGTTTCTAACACGCGCCTCATTTCTCATCTCCTTGTGCTCGGGTTCGTCATTCCAGCCGCTTTACTAGCAATCTCCCTCCTTGGAGAATCAGCACCTTTAACCTACCATTCCGTACAGCTTGCAATTTGTCCTGAGGATGAACGGGAAGAGGGGGAGCCAATGAGAGACTAGCTCTAGGTGTTGGGACAGGCACAGGTCACTCTATTTTCCCATCAGGAAGAAGAATTAACCACAGGCTCAGCCTGCCGCCCGGAAGCAGAATAGGGCCTGAGGCAATCCTGCGCTTTTGCGGCCAGCTCCCAAAAAAGCGAGTTGAAAAATGGAGCTCAGGGGCACTGCAATTCACAAACCTGCAGAGTTATAAATGATAACTCTCGTCCACAAATATATTGAGGGAAGGCAACGAAGAGGATCTGAAAGCAAGGCAGAATTGCAGGAAACAGATTTCAGGAGGTCGATTCGAATCGCCTTTAAAGCACATGAAAAGCGGGAAAACGTCGACAATGATGCCCTTGGCCAAAAAGGGCGTATGCGTTTTTTCCTGAATATATTCAGGAAAAAACGCATACGCCCTTTTTGGCCAACCAAGCAACCTGGAAAGGCAAATCAGCGCTACAAAGAAGTCTCGCTTCCCATCGGTCAAAAGGGCCATGCGGAAAAAAGTGTCAAAACCAGAAATGCAGAACAGGCCATGGAGAAATGGGAGCCTTGCTACGCTGATGGGCGGGATGTAAATTGCCAACAGCCACTCTGGAGAAGTGTACGGTGTGTCCTGAAACATCGAAAAAACACAGCTTAGAGCGCATAGGGCACTTCCACTCATGGGCGTATAAATGGGGAAAACTAAAAATCAGCAAGACACAGGCACCCCAAAGTTTAGGGCTGCTCTGTTGACAAGAACCTCCACTTCATGACACCTCAAATATCCCAGGAAAGAGAAAAATGGATAAAGAAGTGGTGGTCCTTATGTACAATGGAATATCACTCAGCCATGAAATCAATGTCATAAGGCTAGTAGCAGCATGATGAGTGGCTTTAGCTACGACGATTCTAAGTGAAATAAGTCACACAGAAAAAGACACTTATCATAAGCTATCACTTATAGAGGGAATGTAAAAACCGCTACCCTTGAACTGAATTACAAAACAGAACAGAGTCACACGTTGAGAAAACACACTATGGCTGCTTAACGGGAAAGGTGGGGTGGGGTGATGCATAAAACAAGGGTTTCAAATGAGCTCAGATACCGTTCCATAAACCCAATATGTCATAGAAAGACCTACTCCTTGCTCAGTGAACTGGACTCAACACCCCCTATTCACCGGACAAGAATATATCTGACTAGTAAGAAACTTAAAACCTATGAATTGATATCTCTCTGGAAGTGAGTCAAGTGGGTGTAAAGCGGCAGAAACACAGCCGTGAAAAGCGGCTAAACCCCATTATAAAAATAAATTACTTTTAAAAACCCGTGAAACAAAGACAGTGAAAGAGAGAGAAATTCTTACAAAATTCGTTCAGGGGCTGTGATGCAACCTGGATTGACCATATCTAGACCCACAGCTGGAGGAGACATAAGGGTGGACACTCTCGGGGCTGAGAGGTTTGGTGAGGTTGGGGGAGCAAACGCAGAGCCTTTAAAGTAATACTGCCTGTTACCCATCCCATGGGTCCCAAATCTCCAGGTTCAAGGGCATCTTCCTACCTCGAAAACATGCATGAGAAACCCAGAAGGTGGTACACCGTGTGATCGGGAAAGGTTTCTAACACGCACCTCATTTCTCATCTCCTTGTGCTCGGGTTCGCCATTCCAGCCGCTTTACTAGCAATCTCCCTCCTTGGAGAATCAGCACCTGTAACCTCCCGTTCCGTACAGCTTGCAATTTGTCCTGAGGATGAACGGGAAGAGGGGGAGCCAATGAGAGACTAGCTCTAGGTGTTGGGACAGGCACAGGTCACTCCATTTTCCCATCAGGAAGAAGAATTAACCACAGGCTCAGCCTGCCGCCCGGAAGCAGAATAGGGCCTGAGGCAATCCTGCGCTTTTGCGGCCAGCTCCCAAAAAAGCGAGTTGAAAAATGGAGCTCAGGGGCACTGCAATTCACAAACCTGCAGAGTTATAAATGATAACTCTCGTCCACAAATATATTGAGGGAAGGCAACGAAGAGGATCTGAAAGCAAGGCAGAATTGCAGGAAACAGATTTCAGGAGGTCGATTCGAATCGCCTTTAAAGCACATGAAAAGCGGCAAAACGTCGACAATGATGCCCTTGGCCAAAAAGGGCGTATGCGTTTTTTCCTGAATATATTCAGGAAAAAACGCATACGCCCTTTTTGGCCAACCAAGCAACCTGGAAAGGCAAATCAGCGCTACAAAGAAGTCTCGCTTCCCATCGGTCAAAAGGGCCATGCGGAAAAAAGTGTCAAAACCAGAAATGCAGAACAGGCCATCGAGAAATGGGAGCCTTGCTACGCTGATGGGCGGGATGTAAATTGCCAACAGCCACTCTGGCGAAGTGTACGGTGTGTCCTGAAACATCGAAAAAACACAGCTTAGAGCGCATAGGGCACTTCCACTCATGGGCGTATAAATGGGGAAAACTAAAAATCAGCAAGACACAGGCACCCCAAAGTTTAGGGCTGCTCTGTTGACAAGAACCTCCACTTCATGACACCTCAAATATCCCAGGAAAGAGAAAAATGGATAAAGAAGTGGTGGTCCTTATGTACAATGGAATATCACTCAGCCATGAAATCAATGTCATAAGGCTAGTAGCAGCATGATGAGTGGCTTTAGCTACGACGATTCTAAGTGAAATAAGTCACACAGAAAACGACACTTATCATAAGCTATCACTTATAGAGGGAATGTAAAAACCGCTACACTTGAACTGAATTACAAAACAGAACAGAGTCACACGTTGAGAAAACACACTATGGCTGCTTAACGGGAAAGGTGGGGTGGGGTGATGCATAAAACAAGGGTTTCAAATGAGCTCAGATACCGTTCCATAAACCCAATATGTCATAGAAAGACCTACTCCTTGCTCAGTGAACTGGACTCAACACCCCCTATTCACCGCACAAGAATATATCTGACTAGTAAGAAACTTAAAACCTATGTATTGCTATCTCTCTGGAAGTGAGTCAAGTGGGTGTAAAGCGGCAGAAACACAGCCGTGAAAAGCGGCTAAACCCCATTATAAAAATAAATTACTTTTAAAAACCCGTGAAACAAAGACAGTGAAAGAGAGAGAAATTCTTACAAAATTCGTTCAGGGGCTGTGATGCAACCTGGATTGACCATATCTAGACCCAAAGCTGGAGGAGACATAAGGGTGGACACTCTCGGGGTTGAGAGGTTTGGTGAGGTTGGGGGAGCAAACGCAGAGCCTTTAAAGTAATACTGCCTGTTTCCCATCCCATGGGTCCCAAATCTCCAGGTTCAAGGGCATCTTCCTACCTCGAAAACATGCATGAGAAACCCAGAAGGTGGTACACCGTGTGATCGGGAAAGGTTTCTAAAACGCGCCTCATTTCTCATCTCCTTGTGCTCGGGTTCGCCATTCCAGCCGCTTTACTAGCAATCTCCCTCCTTGGAGAATCAGCACCTGTAACCTCCCGTTCCGTACAGCTTGCAATTTGTCCTGAGGATGAACGGGAAGAGGGGGAGCCAATGAGAGACTAGCTCTAGGTGTTGGGACAGGCACAGGTCACTCTATTTTCCCATCAGGAAGAAGAATTAACCACAGGCTCAGCCTGCCGCCCGGAAGCAGAATAGGGCCTGAGGCAATCCTGCGCTTTTGCGGCCAGCTCCCAAAAAAGCGAGTTGAAAAATGGAGCTCAGGGGCACTGCAATTCACAAACCTGCAGAGTTATAAATGATAACTCTCGTCCACAAATATATTGAGGGAAGGCAACGAAGAGGATCTGAAAGCAAGGCAGAATTGCAGGAAACAGATTTCAGGAGGTCGATTCGAATCGCCTTTAAAGCACACGAAAAGCGGCAAAACGTCGACAATGATGCCCTTGGCCAAAAAGGGCGTATGCGTTTTTTCCTGAATATATTCAGGAAAAAACGCATACGCCCTTTTTGGCCAACCAAGCAACCTGGAAAGGCAAATCAGCGCTACAAAGAAGTCTCGCTTCCCATCGGTCAAAAGGGCCATGCGGAAAAAAGTGTCAAAACCAGAAATGCAGAACAGGCCATGGAGAAATGGGAGCCTTGCTACGCTGATGGGCGGGATGTAAATTGCCAACAGCCACTCTGGAGAAGTGTACGGTGTGTCCTGAAACATCGAAAAAACACAGCTTAGAGCGCATAGGGCACTTCCACTCATGGGCGTATAAATGGGGAAAACTAAAAATCAGCAAGACACAGGCACCCCAAAGTTTAGGGCTGCTCTGTTGACAAGAACCTCCACTTCATGACACCTCAAATATCCCAGGAAAGAGAAAAATGGATAAAGAAGTGGTGGTCCTTATGTACAATGGAATATCACTCAGCCATGAAATCAATGTCATAAGGCTAGTAGCAGCATGATGAGTGGCTTTAGCTACGACGATTCTAAGTGAAATAAGTCACACAGAAAAAGACACTTATCATAAGCTATCACTTATAGAGGGAATGTAAAAACCGCTACACTTGAACTGAATTACAAAACAGAACAGAGTCACACGTTGAGAAAACACACTATGGCTGCTTAACGGGAAAGGTGGGGTGGGGTGATGCATAAAACAAGGGTTTCAAATGAGCTCAGATACCGTTCCATAAACCCAATATGTCATAGAAAGACCTACTCCTTGCTCAGTGAACTGGACTCAACACCCCCTATTCACCGCACAAGAATATATCTGACTAGTAAGAAACTTAAAACCTATGTATTGATATCTCTCTGGAAGTGGGTCAAGTGGGTGTAAAGCGGCAGAAACACAGCCGTGAAAAGCGGCTAAACCCCATTATAAAAATAAATTACTTTTAAAAACCCGTGAAACAAAGACAGTGAAAGAGAGAGAAATTCGTACAAAATTCGTTCAGGGGCTGTGATGCAACCTGGATTGACCATATCTAGACCCACAGCTGGAGGAGACATAAGGGTGGACACTCTCGGGGCTGAGAGGTTTGGTGAGGTTGGGGGAGCAAACGCAGAGCCTTTAAAGTAATACTGCCTGTTACCCATCCCATGGGTCCCAAATCTCCAGGTTCAAGGGCATCTTCCTACCTCGAAAACATGCATGAGAAACCCAGAAGGTGGTACACCGTGTGATCGGGAAAGGTTTCTAAAACGCGCCTCATTTCTCATCTCCTTGTGCTCGGGTTCGTCATTCCAGCCGCTTTACTAGCAATCTCCCTCCTTGGAGAATCAGCACCTGTAACCTCCCGTTCCGTACAGCTTGCAATTTGTCCTGAGGATGAACGGGAAGAGGGGGAGCCAATGAGAGACTAGCTCTAGGTGTTGGGACAGGCACAGGTCACTCTATTTTCCCATCAGGAAGAAGAATTAACCACAGGCTCAGCCTGCCGCCCGGAAGCAGAATAGGGCCTGAGGCAATCCTGCGCTTTTGCGGCCAGCTCCCAAAAAAGCGAGTTGAAAAATGGAGCTCAGGGGCACTGCAATTCACAAACCTGCAGAGTTATAAATGATAACTCTCGTCCACAAATATATTGAGGGAAGGCAACGAAGAGGATCTGAAAGCAAGGCAGAATTGCAGGAAACAGATTTCAGGAGGTCGATTCGAATCGCCTTTAAAGCACACGAAAAGCGGCAAAACGTCGACAATGATGCCCTTGGCCAAAAAGGGCGTATGCGTTTTTTCCTGAATATATTCAGGAAAAAACGCATACGCCCTTTTTGGCCAACCAAGCAACCTGGAAAGGCAAATCAGCGCTACAAAGAAGTCTCGCTTCCCATCGGTCAAAAGGGCCATGCGGAAAAAAGTGTCAAAACCAGAAATGCAGAACAGGCCATGGAGAAATGGGAGCCTTGCTACGCTGATGGGCGGGATGTAAATTGCCAACAGCCACTCTGGAGAAGTGTACGGTGTGTCCTGAAACATCGAAAAAACACAGCTTAGAGCGCATAGGGCACTTCCACTCATGGGCGTATAAATGGGGAAAACTAAAAATCAGCAAGACACAGGCACCCCAAAGTTTAGGGCTGCTCTGTTGACAAGAACCTCCACTTCATGACACCTCAAATATCCCAGGAAAGAGAAAAATGGATAAAGAAGTGGTGGTCCTTATGTACAATGGAATATCACTCAGCCATGAAATCAATGTCATAAGGCTAGTAGCAGCATGATGAGTGGCTTTAGCTACGACGATTCTAAGTGAAATAAGTCACACAGAAAAAGACACTTATCATAAGCTATCACTTATAGAGGGAATGTAAAAACCGCTACACTTGAACTGAATTACAAAACAGAACAGAGTCACACGTTGAGAAAACACACTATGGCTGCTTAACGGGAAAGGTGGGGTGGGGTGATGCATAAAACAAGGGTTTCAAATGAGCTCAGATACCGTTCCATAAACCCAATATGTCATAGAAAGACCTACTCCTTGCTCAGTGAACTGGACTCAACACCCCCTATTCACCGCACAAGAATATATCTGACTAGTAAGAAACTTAAAACCTATGTATTGATATCTCTCTGGAAGTGGGTCAAGTGGGTGTAAAGCGGCAGAAACACAGCCGTGAAAAGCGGCTAAACCCCATTATAAAAATAAATTACTTTTAAAAACCCGTGAAACAAAGACAGTGAAAGAGAGAGAAATTCGTACAAAATTCGTTCAGGGGCTGTGATGCAACCTGGATTGACCATATCTAGACCCACAGCTGGAGGAGACATAAGGGTGGACACTCTCGGGGCTGAGAGGTTTGGTGAGGTTGGGGGAGCAAACGCAGAGCCTTTAAAGTAATACTGCCTGTTACCCATCCCATGGGTCCCAAATCTCCAGGTTCAAGGGCATCTTCCTACCTCGAAAACATGCATGAGAAACCCAGAAGGTGGTACACCGTGTGATCGGGAAAGGTTTCTAAAACGCGCCTCATTTCTCATCTCCTTGTGCTCGGGTTCGTCATTCCAGCCGCTTTACTAGCAATCTCCCTCCTTGGAGAATCAGCACCTGTAACCTCCCGTTCCGTACAGCTTGCAATTTGTCCTGAGGATGAACGGGAAGAGGGGGAGCCAATGAGAGACTAGCTCTAGGTGTTGGGACAGGCACAGGTCACTCTATTTTCCCATCAGGAAGAAGAATTAACCACAGGCTCAGCCTGCCGCCCGGAAGCAGAATAGGGCCTGAGGCAATCCTGCGCTTTTGCGGCCAGCTCCCAAAAAAGCGAGTTGAAAAATGGAGCTCAGGGGCACTGCAATTCACAAACCTGCAGAGTTATAAATGATAACTCTCGTCCACAAATATATTGAGGGAAGGCAACGAAGAGGATCTGAAAGCAAGGCAGAATTGCAGGAAACAGATTTCAGGAGGTCGATTCGAATCGCCTTTAAAGCACATGAAAAGCGGCAAAACGTCGACAATGATGCCCTTGGCCAAAAAGGGCGTATGCGTTTTTTCCTGAATATATTCAGGAAAAAACGCATACGCCCTTTTTGGCCAACCAAGCAACCTGGAAAGGCAAATCAGCGCTACAAAGAAGTCTCGCTTCCCATCGGTCAAAAGGGCCATGCGGAAAAAAGTGTCAAAACCAGAAATGCAGAACAGGCCATGGAGAAATGGGAGCCTTGCTACGCTGATGGGCGGGATGTAAATTGCCAACAGCCACTCTGGAGAAGTGTACGGTGTGTCCTGAAACATCGAAAAAACACAGCTTAGAGCGCATAGGGCACTTCCACTCATGGGCGTATAAATGGGGAAAACTAAAAATCAGCAAGACACAGGCACCCCAAAGTTTAGGGCTGCTCTGTTGACAAGAACCTCCACTTCATGACACCTCAAATATCCCAGGAAAGAGAAAAATGGATAAAGAAGTGGTGGTCCTTATGTACAATGGAATATCACTCAGCCATGAAATCAATGTCATAAGGCTAGTAGCAGCATGATGAGTGGCTTTAGCTACGACGATTCTAAGTGAAATAAGTCACACAGAAAACGACACTTATCATAAGCTATCACTTATAGAGGGAATGTAAAAACCGCTACACTTGAACTGAATTACAAAACAGAACAGAGTCACACGTTGAGAAAACACACTATGGCTGCTTAACGGGAAAGGTGGGGTGGGGTGATGCATAAAACAAGGGTTTCAAATGAGCTCAGATACCGTTCCATAAACCCAATATGTCATAGAAAGACCTACTCCTTGCTCAGTGAACTGGACTCAACACCCCCTATTCACCGCACAAGAATATATCTGACTAGTAAGAAACTTAAAACCTATGTATTGATATCTCTCTGGAAGTGAGTCAAGTGGGTGTAAAGCGGCAGAAACACAGCCGTGAAAAGCGGCTAAACCCCATTATAAAAATAAATTACTTTTAAAAACCCGTGAAACAAAGACAGTGAAAGAGAGAGAAATTCTTACAAAATTCGTTCAGGGGCTGTGATGCAACCTGGATTGACCATATCTAGACCCACAGCTGGAGGAGACATAAGGGTGGACACTCTCGGGGCTGAGAGGTTTGGTGAGGTTGGGGGAGCAAACGCAGAGCCTTTAAAGTAATACTGCCTGTTACCCATCCCATGGGTCCCAAATCTCCAGGTTCAAGGGCATCTTCCTACCTCGAAAACATGCATGAGAAACCCAGAAGGTGGTACACCGTGTGATCGGGAAAGGTTTCTAACACGCACCTCATTTCTCATCTCCTTGTGCTCGGGTTCGCCATTCCAGCCGCTTTACTAGCAATCTCCCTCCTTGGAGAATCAGCACCTGTAACCTCCCGTTCCGTACAGCTTGCAATTTGTCCTGAGGATGAACGGGAAGAGGGGGAGCCAATGAGAGACTAGCTCTAGGTGTTGGGACAGGCACAGCTCACTATTTTCCCATCAGGAAGAAGAATTAACCACAGGCTCAGCCTGCCGCCCGGAAGCAGAATAGGGCCTGAGGCAATCCTGCGCTTTTGCGGCCAGCTCCCAAAAAAGCGAGTTGAAAAATGGAGCTCAGGGGCACTGCAATTCACAAACCTGCAGAGTTATAAATGATACCTCTCGTCCACAAATATATTGAGCGAAGGCAACGAAGAGGATCTGAAAGCAAGGCAGAATTGCAGGAAACAGATTTCAGGAGGTCGATTCGAATCGCCTTTAAAGCACAAGAAAAGCGGCAAAACGTCGACAATGATGCCCTTGGCCAAAGAGGGCGTATGCGTTTTTTCCTGAATATATTCAGGAAAAAACGCATACGCCCTCTTTGGCCAACCAAGCAACCTGGAAAGGCAAATCAGCGCTACAAAGAAGTCTCGCTTCCCATCGGTCAAAAGGGCCATGCGGAAAAAAGTGTCAAAACCAGAAATGCAGAACAGGCCATGGAGAAATGGGAGCCTTGCTACGCTGATGGGCAGGATGTAAATTGCCAACAGCCACTCTGGAGAAGTGTACGGTGTGTCCTGAAACATCGAAAAAACACAGCTTAGAGCGCATAGGGCACTTCCACTCACGGGCGTATAAATTGGGAAAACTAAAAATCAGCAAGACACAGGCACCCCAAAGTTTAGGGCTGCTCTGTTGACAAGAACCTCCACTTCATGACACCTCAAATATCCCAGGAAAGAGAAAAATGGATAAAGAAGTGGTGGTCCTTATGTACAGTGGAATATCACTCAGCCATGAAATCAATGTCATAAGGCTAGTAGCAGCATGATGAGTGGCTTTAGCAACGACGATTCTAAGTGAAATAAGTCACACAGAAAAAGACACTTATCATAAGCTATCACTTATAGAGGGAATGTAAAAACCGCTACACTTGAACTGAATTAAAAAACAGAACAGAGTCACACGTTGAGAAAACACACTATGGCTGCTTAACGGGAAAGGTGGGGTGGGGTGATGCATAAAACAAGGGTTTCAAATGAGCTCAGATACCGTTCCATAAACCCAATATGTCATAGAAAGACCTACTGCTTGCTAAGTTAACTGGACTCCACACCCCCTATTCACCGCACAAGAATATATCTGACTAGTAAGAATCTTAAAACCTATGTATTGCTATCTCTCTGGAAGTGAGTCAAGTGGGTGTAAAGCGGCAGAAACACAGCCGTGAAAAGCAGCTAAACCCCATTATAAAAATTAAATTACTTTTAAAAACCCGTGAAACAAAGACAGTGAAAGAGAGAGAAATTCTTACAAAATTCGTTCAGGGGCTGTGATGCAACCTGGATTGACCATATGTAGACCCACAGCTGGATGAGACATAAGGGTGGACACTCTCGGGGTTGAGAGGTTTGGTGAGGTTGGGGGAGCAAACGCAGAGCCTTTAAAGTAATACTGCCTGTTACCCATCCCATGGGTCCCAAATCTCCAGGTTCAAGGGCATCTTCCTACCTCGAAAACATGCATGAGAAACCCAGAAGGTGGTACACCGTGTGATCGGGAAAGGTTTCTAAAACGCGCCTCATTTCTCATTTCCTTGTGCTCGGGTTCGTCATTCCAGCCGCTTTACTAGCAATCTCCCTCCTTGGAGAATCAGCACCTTTAACCTACCATTCCGTACAGCTTGCAATTTGTCCTGAGGATGAACGGGAAGAGGGGGAGCCAATGAGAGACTAGCTCTAGGTGTTGGGACAGGCACAGGTCACTCTATTTTCCCATCAGGAAGAAGAATTAACCACAGGCTCAGCCTGCCGCCCGGAAGCAGAATAAGGCCTGAGGCAATCCTGTGCTTTTGCGGCCAGCTCCCAAAAAAGCGAGTTGAAAAATGGAGCTCAGGGGCACTGCAATTCACAAACCTGCAGAGTTATAAATGATAACTCTCGTCCACAAATATATTGAGGGAAGGCAACGAAGAGGATCTGAAAGCAAGGCAGAATTGCAGGAAACAGATTTCAGGAGGTCGATTCGAATCGCCTTTAAAGCACATGAAAAGCGGCAAAACGTCGACAATGATGCCCTTGGCCAAAAAGGGCGTATGCGTTTTTTCCTGAATATATTCAGGAAAAAACGCATACGCCCTTTTTGGCCAACCAAGCAACCTGGAAAGGCAAATCAGCGCTACAAAGAAGTCTCGCTTCCCATCGGTCAAAAGGGCCATGCGGAAAAAAGTGTCAAAACCAGAAATGCAGAACAGGCCATGGAGAAATGGGAGCCTTGCTACGCTGATGGGCGGGATGTAAATTGCCAACAGCCACTCTGGAGAAGTGTACGGTGTGTCCTGAAACATCGAAAAAACACAGCTTAGAGCGCATAGGGCACTTCCACTCATGGGCGTATAAATGGGGAAAACTAAAAATCAGCAAGACACAGGCACCCCAAAGTTTAGGGCTGCTCTGTTGACAAGAACCTCCACTTCATGACACCTCAAATATCCCAGGAAAGAGAAAAATGGATAAAGAAGTGGTGGTCCTTATGTACAATGGAATATCACTCAGCCATGAAATCAATGTCATAAGGCTAGTAGCAGCATGATGAGTGGCTTTAGCTACGACGATTCTAAGTGAAATAAGTCACACAGAAAAAGACACTTATCATAAGCTATCACTTATAGAGGGAATGTAAAAACCGCTACACTTGAACTGAATTACAAAACAGAACAGAGTCACACGTTGAGAAAACACACTATGGCTGCTTAACGGGAAAGGTGGGGTGGGGTGATGCATAAAACAAGGGTTTCAAATGAGCTCAGATACCGTTCCATAAACCCAATATGTCATAGAAAGACCTACTCCTTGCTCAGTGAACTGGACTCAACACCCCCTATTCACCGCACAAGAATATATCTGACTAGTAAGAAACTTAAAACCTATGTATTGCTATCTCTCTGGAAGTGAGTCAAGTGGGTGTAAAGCAGCAGAAACACAGCCGTGAAAAGCGGCTAAACCCCATTATAAAAATAAATTACTTTTAAAAACCCGTGAAACAAAGACAGTGAAAGAGAGAGAAATTCTTACAAAATTCGTTCAGGGGCTGTGATGCAACCTGGATTGACCATATCTAGACCCACAGCTGGAGGAGACATAAGGGTGGACACTCTCGGGGCTGAGAGGTTTGGTGAGGTTGGGGGAGCAAACGCAGAGCCTTTAAAGTAATACTGCCTGTTACCCATCCCATGGGTCCCAAATCTCCAGGTTCAAGGGCATCTTCCTACCTCGAAAACATGCATGAGAAACCCAGAAGGTGGTACACCGTGTGATCGGGAAAGGTTTCTAACACGCACCTAATTTCTCATCTCCCTTTTGCTCGGGTTCGCCATTCCAGCCGCTTTACTAGCAATCTCCCTCCTTGGAGAATCAGCACCTGTAACCTCCCGTTCCGTACAGCTTGCAATTTGTCCTGAGGATGAACGGGAAGAGGGGGAGCCAATGAGAGACTAGCTCTAGGTGTTGGGACAGGCACAGGTCACTCTATTTTCCCATCAGGAAGAAGAATTAACCACAGGCTCAGCCTGCCGCCCGGAAGCAGAATAGGGCCTGAGGCAATCCTGCGCTTTTGCGGCCAGCTCCCAAAAAAGCGAGTTGAAAAATGGAGCTCAGGGGCACTGCAATTCACAAACCTGCAGAGTTATAAATGATAACTCTCGTCCACAAATATATTGAGGGAAGGCAACGAAGAGGATCTGAAAGCAAGGCAGAATTGCAGGAAACAGATTTCAGGAGGTCGATTCGAATCGCCTTTAAAGCACACGAAAAGCGGCAAAACGTCGACAATGATGCCCTTGGCCAAAAAGGGCGTATGCGTTTTTTCCTGAATATATTCAGGAAAAAACGCATACGCCCTTTTTGGCCAACCAAGCAACCTGGAAAGGCAAATCAGCGCTACAAAGAAGTCTCGCTTCCCATCGGTCAAAAGGGCCATGCGGAAAAAAGTGTCAAAACCAGAAATGCAGAACAGGCCATGGAGAAATGGGAGCCTTGCTACGCTGATGGGCGGGATGTAAATTGCCAACAGCCACTCTGGAGAAGTGTACGGTGTGTCCTGAAACATCGAAAAAACACAGCTTAGAGCGCATAGGGCACTTCCACTCATGGGCGTATAAATGGGGAAAACTAAAAATCAGCAAGACACAGGCACCCCAAAGTTTAGGGCTGCTCTGTTGACAAGAACCTCCACTTCATGACACCTCAAATATCCCAGGAAAGAGAAAAATGGATAAAGAAGTGGTGGTCCTTATGTACAATGGAATATCACTCAGCCATGAAATCAATGTCATAAGGCTAGTAGCAGCATGATGAGTGGCTTTAGCTACGACGATTCTAAGTGAAATAAGTCACACAGAAAAAGACACTTATCATAAGCTATCACTTATAGAGGGAATGTAAAAACCGCTACACTTGAACTGAATTACAAAACAGAACAGAGTCACACGTTGAGAAAACACACTATGGCTGCTTAACGGGAAAGGTGGGGTGGGGTGATGCATAAAACAAGGGTTTCAAATGAGCTCAGATACCGTTCCATAAACCCAATATGTCATAGAAAGACCTACTCCTTGCTCAGTGAACTGGACTCAACACCCCCTATTCACCGCACAAGAATATATCTGACTAGTAAGAAACTTAAAACCTATGTATTGATATCTCTCTGGAAGTGGGTCAAGTGGGTGTAAAGCGGCAGAAACACAGCCGTGAAAAGCGGCTAAACCCCATTATAAAAATAAATTACTTTTAAAAACCCGTGAAACAAAGACAGTGAAAGAGAGAGAAATTCGTACAAAATTCGTTCAGGGGCTGTGATGCAACCTGGATTGACCATATCTAGACCCACAGCTGGAGGAGACATAAGGGTGGACACTCTCGGGGCTGAGAGGTTTGGTGAGGTTGGGGGAGCAAACGCAGAGCCTTTAAAGTAATACTGCCTGTTACCCATCCCATGGGTCCCAAATCTCCAGGTTCAAGGGCATCTTCCTACCTCGAAAACATGCATGAGAAACCCAGAAGGTGGTACACCGTGTGATCGGGAAAGGTTTCTAAAACGCGCCTCATTTCTCATCTCCTTGTGCTCGGGTTCGTCATTCCAGCCGCTTTACTAGCAATCTCCCTCCTTGGAGAATCAGCACCTGTAACCTCCCGTTCCGTACAGCTTGCAATTTGTCCTGAGGATGAACGGGAAGAGGGGGAGCCAATGAGAGACTAGCTCTAGGTGTTGGGACAGGCACAGGTCACTCTATTTTCCCATCAGGAAGAAGAATTAACCACAGGCTCAGCCTGCCGCCCGGAAGCAGAATAGGGCCTGAGGCAATCCTGCGCTTTTGCGGCCAGCTCCCAAAAAAGCGAGTTGAAAAATGGAGCTCAGGGGCACTGCAATTCACAAACCTGCAGAGTTATAAATGATAACTCTCGTCCACAAATATATTGAGGGAAGGCAACGAAGAGGATCTGAAAGCAAGGCAGAATTGCAGGAAACAGATTTCAGGAGGTCGATTCGAATCGCCTTTAAAGCACATGAAAAGCGGCAAAACGTCGACAATGATGCCCTTGGCCAAAAAGGGCGTATGCGTTTTTTCCTGAATATATTCAGGAAAAAACGCATACGCCCTTTTTGGCCAACCAAGCAACCTGGAAAGGCAAATCAGCGCTACAAAGAAGTCTCGCTTCCCATCGGTCAAAAGGGCCATGCGGAAAAAAGTGTCAAAACCAGAAATGCAGAACAGGCCATGGAGAAATGGGAGCCTTGCTACGCTGATGGGCGGGATGTAAATTGCCAACAGCCACTCTGGAGAAGTGTACGGTGTGTCCTGAAACATCGAAAAAACACAGCTTAGAGCGCATAGGGCACTTCCACTCATGGGCGTATAAATGGGGAAAACTAAAAATCAGCAAGACACAGGCACCCCAAAGTTTAGGGCTGCTCTGTTGACAAGAACCTCCACTTCATGACACCTCAAATATCCCAGGAAAGAGAAAAATGGATAAAGAAGTGGTGGTCCTTATGTACAATGGAATATCACTCAGCCATGAAATCAATGTCATAAGGCTAGTAGCAGCATGATGAGTGGCTTTAGCTACGACGATTCTAAGTGAAATAAGTCACACAGAAAACGACACTTATCATAAGCTATCACTTATAGAGGGAATGTAAAAACCGCTACACTTGAACTGAATTACAAAACAGAACAGAGTCACACGTTGAGAAAACACACTATGGCTGCTTAACGGGAAAGGTGGGGTGGGGTGATGCATAAAACAAGGGTTTCAAATGAGCTCAGATACCGTTCCATAAACCCAATATGTCATAGAAAGACCTACTCCTTGCTCAGTGAACTGGACTCAACACCCCCTATTCACCGCACAAGAATATATCTGACTAGTAAGAAACTTAAAACCTATGTATTGATATCTCTCTGGAAGTGAGTCAAGTGGGTGTAAAGCGGCAGAAACACAGCCGTGAAAAGCGGCTAAACCCCATTATAAAAATAAATTACTTTTAAAAACCCGTGAAACAAAGACAGTGAAAGAGAGAGAAATTCTTACAAAATTCGTTCAGGGGCTGTGATGCAACCTGGATTGACCATATCTAGACCCACAGCTGGAGGAGACATAAGGGTGGACACTCTCGGGGCTGAGAGGTTTGGTGAGGTTGGGGGAGCAAACGCAGAGCCTTTAAAGTAATACTGCCTGTTACCCATCCCATGGGTCCCAAATCTCCAGGTTCAAGGGCATCTTCCTACCTCGAAAACATGCATGAGAAACCCAGAAGGTGGTACACCGTGTGATCGGGAAAGGTTTCTAACACGCACCTCATTTCTCATCTCCTTGTGCTCGGGTTCGCCATTCCAGCCGCTTTACTAGCAATCTCCCTCCTTGGAGAATCAGCACCTGTAACCTCCCGTTCCGTACAGCTTGCAATTTGTCCTGAGGATGAACGGGAAGAGGGGGAGCCAATGAGAGACTAGCTCTAGGTGTTGGGACAGGCACAGCTCACTATTTTCCCATCAGGAAGAAGAATTAACCACAGGCTCAGCCTGCCGCCCGGAAGCAGAATAGGGCCTGAGGCAATCCTGCGCTTTTGCGGCCAGCTCCCAAAAAAGCGAGTTGAAAAATGGAGCTCAGGGGAACTGCAATTCACAAACCTGCAGAGTTATAAATGATACCTCTCGTCCACAAATATATTGAGCGAAGGCAACGAAGAGGATCTGAAAGCAAGGCAGAATTGCAGGAAACAGATTTCAGGAGGTCGATTCGAATCGCCTTTAAAGCACAAGAAAAGCGGCAAAACGTCGACAATGATGCCCTTGGCCAAAGAGGGCGTATGCGTTTTTTCCTGAATATATTCAGGAAAAAACGCATACGCCCTCTTTGGCCAACCAAGCAACCTGGAAAGGCAAATCAGCGCTACAAAGAAGTCTCGCTTCCCATCGGTCAAAAGGGCCATGCGGAAAAAAGTGTCAAAACCAGAAATGCAGAACAGGCCATGGAGAAATGGGAGCCTTGCTACGCTGATGGGCAGGATGTAAATTGCCAACAGCCACTCTGGAGAAGTGTACGGTGTGTCCTGAAACATCGAAAAAACACAGCTTAGAGCGCATAGGGCACTTCCACTCACGGGCGTATAAATTGGGAAAACTAAAAATCAGCAAGACACAGGCACCCCAAAGTTTAGGGCTGCTCTGTTGACAAGAACCTCCACTTCATGACACCTCAAATATCCCAGGAAAGAGAAAAATGGATAAAGAAGTGGTGGTCCTTATGTACAGTGGAATATCACTCAGCCATGAAATCAATGTCATAAGGCTAGTAGCAGCATGATGAGTGGCTTTAGCAACGACGATTCTAAGTGAAATAAGTCACACAGAAAAAGACACTTATCATAAGCTATCACTTATAGAGGGAATGTAAAAACCGCTACACTTGAACTGAATTAAAAAACAGAACAGAGTCACACGTTGAGAAAACACACTATGGCTGCTTAACGGGAAAGGTGGGGTGGGGTGATGCATAAAACAAGGGTTTCAAATGAGCTCAGATACCGTTCCATAAACCCAATATGTCATAGAAAGACCTACTGCTTGCTAAGTTAACTGGACTCCACACCCCCTATTCACCGCACAAGAATATATCTGACTAGTAAGAATCTTAAAACCTATGTATTGCTATCTCTCTGGAAGTGAGTCAAGTGGGTGTAAAGCGGCAGAAACACAGCCGTGAAAAGCAGCTAAACCCCATTATAAAAATTAAATTACTTTTAAAAACCCGTGAAACAAAGACAGTGAAAGAGAGAGAAATTCTTACAAAATTCGTTCAGGGGCTGTGATGCAACCTGGATTGACCATATGTAGACCCACAGCTGGATGAGACATAAGGGTGGACACTCTCGGGGTTGAGAGGTTTGGTGAGGTTGGGGGAGCAAACGCAGAGCCTTTAAAGTAATACTGCCTGTTACCCATCCCATGGGTCCCAAATCTCCAGGTTCAAGGGCATCTTCCTACCTCGAAAACATGCATGAGAAACCCAGAAGGTGGTACACCGTGTGATCGGGAAAGGTTTCTAAAACGCGCCTCATTTCTCATTTCCTTGTGCTCGGGTTCGTCATTCCAGCCGCTTTACTAGCAATCTCCCTCCTTGGAGAATCAGCACCTTTAACCTACCATTCCGTACAGCTTGCAATTTGTCCTGAGGATGAACGGGAAGAGGGGGAGCCAATGAGAGACTAGCTCTAGGTGTTGGGACAGGCACAGGTCACTCTATTTTCCCATCAGGAAGAAGAATTAACCACAGGCTCAGCCTGCCGCCCGGAAGCAGAATAAGGCCTGAGGCAATCCTGTGCTTTTGCGGCCAGCTCCCAAAAAAGCGAGTTGAAAAATGGAGCTCAGGGGCACTGCAATTCACAAACCTGCAGAGTTATAAATGATAACTCTCGTCCACAAATATATTGAGGGAAGGCAACGAAGAGGATCTGAAAGCAAGGCAGAATTGCAGGAAACAGATTTCAGGAGGTCGATTCGAATCGCCTTTAAAGCACATGAAAAGCGGCAAAACGTCGACAATGATGCCCTTGGCCAAAAAGGGCGTATGCGTTTTTTCCTGAATATATTCAGGAAAAAACGCATACGCCCTTTTTGGCCAACCAAGCAACCTGGAAAGGCAAATCAGCGCTACAAAGAAGTCTCGCTTCCCATCGGTCAAAAGGGCCATGCGGAAAAAAGTGTCAAAACCAGAAATGCAGAACAGGCCATGGAGAAATGGGAGCCTTGCTACGCTGATGGGCGGGATGTAAATTGCCAACAGCCACTCTGGAGAAGTGTACGGTGTGTCCTGAAACATCGAAAAAACACAGCTTAGAGCGCATAGGGCACTTCCACTCATGGGCGTATAAATGGGGAAAACTAAAAATCAGCAAGACACAGGCACCCCAAAGTTTAGGGCTGCTCTGTTGACAAGAACCTCCACTTCATGACACCTCAAATATCCCAGGAAAGAGAAAAATGGATAAAGAAGTGGTGGTCCTTATGTACAATGGAATATCACTCAGCCATGAAATCAATGTCATAAGGCTAGTAGCAGCATGATGAGTGGCTTTAGCTACGACGATTCTAAGTGAAATAAGTCACACAGAAAAAGACACTTATCATAAGCTATCACTTATAGAGGGAATGTAAAAACCGCTACACTTGAACTGAATTACAAAACAGAACAGAGTCACACGTTGAGAAAACACACTATGGCTGCTTAACGGGAAAGGTGGGGTGGGGTGATGCATAAAACAAGGGTTTCAAATGAGCTCAGATACCGTTCCATAAACCCAATATGTCATAGAAAGACCTACTCCTTGCTCAGTGAACTGGACTCAACACCCCCTATTCACCGCACAAGAATATATCTGACTAGTAAGAAACTTAAAACCTATGTATTGCTATCTCTCTGGAAGTGAGTCAAGTGGGTGTAAAGCAGCAGAAACACAGCCGTGAAAAGCGGCTAAACCCCATTATAAAAATAAATTACTTTTAAAAACCCGTGAAACAAAGACAGTGAAAGAGAGAGAAATTCTTACAAAATTCGTTCAGGGGCTGTGATGCAACCTGGATTGACCATATCTAGACCCACAGCTGGAGGAGACATAAGGGTGGACACTCTCGGGGCTGAGAGGTTTGGTGAGGTTGGGGGAGCAAACGCAGAGCCTTTAAAGTAATACTGCCTGTTACCCATCCCATGGGTCCCAAATCTCCAGGTTCAAGGGCATCTTCCTACCTCGAAAACATGCATGAGAAACCCAGAAGGTGGTACACCGTGTGATCGGGAAAGGTTTCTAACACGCACCTAATTTCTCATCTCCCTTTTGCTCGGGTTCGCCATTCCAGCCGCTTTACTAGCAATCTCCCTCCTTGGAGAATCAGCACCTGTAACCTCCCGTTCCGTACAGCTTGCAATTTGTCCTGAGGATGAACGGGAAGAGGGGGAGCCAATGAGAGACTAGCTCTAGGTGTTGGGACAGGCACAGCTCACTATTTTCCCATCAGGAAGAAGAATTAACCACAGGCTCAGCCTGCCGCCCGGAAGCAGAATAGGGCCTGAGGCAATCCTGCGCTTTTGCGGCCAGCTCCCAAAAAAGCGAGTTGAAAAATGGAGCTCAGGGGCACTGCAATTCACAAACCTGCAGAGTTATAAATGATACCTCTCGTCCACAAATATATTGAGCGAAGGCAACGAAGAGGATCTGAAAGCAAGGCAGAATTGCAGGAAACAGATTTCAGGAGGTCGATTCGAATCGCCTTTAAAGCACAAGAAAAGCGGCAAAACGTCGACAATGATGCCCTTGGCCAAAGAGGGCGTATGCGTTTTTTCCTGAATATATTCAGGAAAAAACGCATACGCCCTCTTTGGCCAACCAAGCAACCTGGAAAGGCAAATCAGCGCTACAAAGAAGTCTCGCTTCCCATCGGTCAAAAGGGCCATGCGGAAAAAAGTGTCAAAACCAGAAATGCAGAACAGGCCATGGAGAAATGGGAGCCTTGCTACGCTGATGGGCAGGATGTAAATTGCCAACAGCCACTCTGGAGAAGTGTACGGTGTGTCCTGAAACATCGAAAAAACACAGCTTAGAGCGCATAGGGCACTTCCACTCACGGGCGTATAAATTGGGAAAACTAAAAATCAGCAAGACACAGGCACCCCAAAGTTTAGGGCTGCTCTGTTGACAAGAACCTCCACTTCATGACACCTCAAATATCCCAGGAAAGAGAAAAATGGATAAAGAAGTGGTGGTCCTTATGTACAGTGGAATATCACTCAGCCATGAAATCAATGTCATAAGGCTAGTAGCAGCATGATGAGTGGCTTTAGCAACGACGATTCTAAGTGAAATAAGTCACACAGAAAAAGACACTTATCATAAGCTATCACTTATAGAGGGAATGTAAAAACCGCTACACTTGAACTGAATTAAAAAACAGAACAGAGTCACACGTTGAGAAAACACACTATGGCTGCTTAACGGGAAAGGTGGGGTGGGGTGATGCATAAAACAAGGGTTTCAAATGAGCTCAGATACCGTTCCATAAACCCAATATGTCATAGAAAGACCTACTCCTTGCTCAGTGAACTGGACTCAACACCCCCTATTCACCGCACAAGAATATATCTGACTAGTAAGAAACTTAAAAACTATGTATTGCTATCTCTCTGGAAGTGAGTCAAGTGGGTGTAAAGCGGCAGAAACACAGCCGTGAAAAGCGGCTAAACCCCATTATAAAAATAAATTACTTTTAAAAACCCGTGAAACAAAGACAGTGAAAGAGAGAGAAATTCTTACAAAATTCGTTCAGGGGCTGTGATGCAACCTGGATTGACCATATCTAGACCCACAGCTGTATCAGACATAAGGGTGGACACTCTCGGGGTTGAGAGGTTTGGTGAGGTTGGGGGAGCAAACGCAGAGCCTTTAAAGTAATACTGCCTGTTTCCCATCCCATGGGTCCCAAATCTCCAGGTTCAAGGGCATCTTCCTACCTCGAAAACATGCATGAGAAACCCAGAAGGTGGTACACCGTGTGATCCGGAAAGGTTTCTAACACGCGCCTCATTTCTCATCTCCTTGTGCTCGGGTTCGCCATTCCAGCCTCTTTACTAGCAATCTCCCTCCTTGGAGAATCAGCACCTTTAACCTCCCGTTCCGTACAGCTTGCAATTTGTCCTGAGGATGAACGGGAAGAGGGGGAGCCAATGAGAGACTAGCTCTAGGTGTTGGGACAGGCACAGGTCACTCTATTTTCCCATCAGGAAGAAGAATTAACCACAGGCTCAGCCTGCCGCCCGGAAGCAGAATAAGGCCTGAGGCAATCCTGTGCTTTTGCGGCCAGCTCCCAAAAAAGCGAGTTGAAAAATGGAGCTCAGGGGCACTGCAATTCACAAACCTGCAGAGTTATAAATGATAACTCTCGTCCACAAATATATTGAGGGAAGGCAACGAAGAGGATCTGAAAGCAAGGCAGAATTGCAGGAAACAGATTTCAGGAGGTCGATTCGAATCGCCTTTAAAGCACATGAAAAGCGGCAAAACGTCGACAATGATGCCCTTGGCCAAAAAGGGCGTATGCGTTTTTTCCTGAATATATTCAGGAAAAAACGCATACGCCCTTTTTGGCCAACCAAGCAACCTGGAAAGGCAAATCAGCGCTACAAAGAAGTCTCGCTTCCCATCGGTCAAAAGGGCCATGCGGAAAAAAGTGTCAAAACCAGAAATGCAGAACAGGCCATGGAGAAATGGGAGCCTTGCTACGCTGATGGGCGGGATGTAAATTGCCAACAGCCACTCTGGAGAAGTGTACGGTGTGTCCTGAAACATCGAAAAAACACAGCTTAGAGCGCATAGGGCACTTCCACTCATGGGCGTATAAATGGGGAAAACTAAAAATCAGCAAGACACAGGCACCCCAAAGTTTAGGGCTGCTCTGTTGACAAGAACCTCCACTTCATGACACCTCAAATATCCCAGGAAAGAGAAAAATGGATAAAGAAGTGGTGGTCCTTATGTACAATGGAATATCACTCAGCCATGAAATCAATGTCATAAGGCTAGTAGCAGCATGATGAGTGGCTTTAGCTACGACGATTCTAAGTGAAATAAGTCACACAGAAAAAGACACTTATCATAAGCTATCACTTATAGAGGGAATGTAAAAACCGCTACACTTGAACTGAATTACAAAACAGAACAGAGTCACACGTTGAGAAAACACACTATGGCTGCTTAACGGGAAAGGTGGGGTGGGGTGATGCATAAAACAAGGGTTTCAAATGAGCTCAGATACCGTTCCATAAACCCAATATGTCATAGAAAGACCTACTCCTTGCTCAGTGAACTGGACTCAACACCCCCTATTCACCGCACAAGAATATATCTGACTAGTAAGAAACTTAAAACCTATGTATTGCTATCTCTCTGGAAGTGAGTCAAGTGGGTGTAAAGCAGCAGAAACACAGCCGTGAAAAGCGGCTAAACCCCATTATAAAAATAAATTACTTTTAAAAACCCGTGAAACAAAGACAGTGAAAGAGAGAGAAATTCTTACAAAATTCGTTCAGGGGCTGTGATGCAACCTGGATTGACCATATCTAGACCCACAGCTGGATGAGACATAAGGGTGGACACTCTCGGGGTTGAGAGGTTTGGTGAGGTTGGGGGAGCAAACGCAGAGCCTTTAAAGTAATACTGCCTGTTTCCCATCCCATGGGTCCCAAATCTCCAGGTTCAAGGGCATCTTCCTACCTCGAAAACATGCATGAGAAACCCAGAAGGTGGTACACCGTGTGATCGGGAAAGGTTTCTAAAACGCGCCTCATTTCTCATCTCCTTGTGCTCGGGTTCGTCATTCCAGCCGCTTTACTAGCAATCTCCCTCCTTGGAGAATCAGCACCTTTAACCTCCCGTTCCGTACAGCTTGCAATTTGTCCTGAGGATGAACGGGAAGAGGGGGAGCCAATGAGAGACTAGCTCTAGGTGTTGGGACAGGCACAGGTCACTCTATTTTCCCATCAGGAAGAAGAATTAACCACAGGCTCAGCCTGCCGCCCGGAAGCAGAATAGGGCCTGAGGCAATCCTGCGCTTTTGCGGCCAGCTCCCAAAAAAGCGAGTTGAAAAATGGAGCTCAGGGGCACTGCAATTCACAAACCTGCAGAGTTATAAATGATAACTCTCGTCCACAAATATATTGAGGGAAGGCAACGAAGAGGATCTGAAAGCAAGGCAGAATTGCAGGAAACAGATTTCAGGAGGTCGATTCGAATCGCCTTTAAAGCACATGAAAAGCGGCAAAACGTCGACAATGATGCCCTTGGCCAAAAAGGGCGTATGCGTTTTTTCCTTAATATATTCAGGAAAAAACGCATACGCCCTTTTTGGCCAACCAAGCAACCTGGAAAGGCAAATCAGCGCTACAAAGAAGTCTCGCTTCCCATCGGTCAAAAGGGCCATGCGGAAAAAAGTGTCAAAACCAGAAATGCAGAACAGGCCATGGAGAAATGGGAGCCTTGCTACGCTGATGGGCGGGATGTAAATTGCCAACAGCCACTCTGGAGAAGTGTACGGTGTGTCCTGAAACATCGAAAAAACACAGCTTAGAGCGCATAGGGCACTTCCACTCATGGGCGTATAAATGGGGAAAACTAAAAATCAGCAAGACACAGGCACCCCAAAGTTTAGGGCTGCTCTGTTGACAAGAACCTCCACTTCATGACACCTCAAATATCCCAGGAAAGAGAAAAATGGATAAAGAAGTGGTGGTCCTTATGTACAATGGAATATCACTCAGCCATGAAATCAATGTCATAAGGCTAGTAGCAGCATGATGAGTGGCTTTAGCTACAACGATTCTAAGTGAAATAAGTCACACAGAAAACGACACTTATCATAAGCTATCACTTATAGAGGGAATGTAAAAACCGCTACACTTGAACTGAATTACAAAACAGAACAGAGTCACACGTTGAGAAAACACACTATGGCTGCTTAACGGGAAAGGTGGGGTGGGGTGATGCATAAAACAAGGGTTTCAAATGAGCTCAGATACCGTTCCATAAACCCAATATGTCATAGAAAGACCTACTCCTTGCTCAGTGAACTGGACTCAACACCCCCTATTCACCGCACAAGAATATATCTGACTAGTAAGAAACTTAAAAACTATGTATTGCTATCTCTCTGGAAGTGAGTCAAGTGGGTGTAAAGCGGCAGAAACACAGCCGTGAAAAGCGGCTAAACCCCATTATAAAAATAAATTACTTTTAAAAACCCGTGAAACAAAGACAGTGAAAGAGAGAGAAATTCTTACAAAATTCGTTCAGGGGCTGTGATGCAACCTGGATTGACCATATCTAGACCCACAGCTGGATCAGACATAAGGGTGGACACTCTCGGGGTTGAGAGGTTTGGTGAGGTTGGGGGAGCAAACGCAGAGCCTTTAAAGTAATACTGCCTGTTTCCCATCCCATGGGTCCCAAATCTCCAGGTTCAAGGGCATCTTCCTACCTCGAAAACATGCATGAGAAACCCAGAAGGTGGTACACCGTGTGATCCGGAAAGGTTTCTAACACGCGCCTCATTTCTCATCTCCTTGTGCTCGGGTTCGCCATTCCAGCCTCTTTACTAGCAATCTCCCTCCTTGGAGAATCAGCACCTTTAACCTCCCGTTCCGTACAGCTTGCAATTTGTCCTGAGGATGAACGGGAAGAGGGGGAGCCAATGAGAGACTAGCTCTAGGTGTTGGGACAGGCACAGGTCACTCTATTTTCCCATCAGGAAGAAGAATTAACCACAGGCTCAGCCTGCCGCCCGGAAGCAGAATAGGGCCTGAGGCAATCCTGCGCTTTTGCGGCCAGCTCCCAAAAAAGCGAGTTGAAAAATGGAGCTCAGGGGCACTGCAATTCACAAACCTGCAGAGTTATAAATGATACCTCTCGTCCACAAATATATTGAGGGAAGGCAATGAAGAGGATCTGAAAGCAAGGCAGAATTGCAGGAAACAGATTTCAGGAGGTCGATTCGAATCGCCTTTAAAGCACATGAAAAGCGGCAAAACGTCGACAATGATGCCCTTGGCCAAAAAGGGCGTATGCGTTTTTTCCTGAATATATTCAGGAAAAAACGCATACGCCCTTTTTGGCCAACCAAGCAACCTGGAAAGGCAAATCAGCGCTACAAAGAAGTCTCGCTTCCCATCGGTCAAAAGGGCCATGCGGAAAAAAGTGTCAAAACCAGAAATGCAGAACAGGCCATGGAGAAATGGGAGCCTTGCTACGCTGATGGGCGGGATGTAAATTGCCAACAGCCACTCTGGAGAAGTGTACGGTGTGTCCTGAAACATCGAAAAAACACAGCTTAGAGCGCATAGGGCACTTCCACTCATGGGCGTATAAATGGGGAAAACTAAAAATCAGCAAGACACAGGCACCCCAAAGTTTAGGGCTGCTCTGTTGACAAGAACCTCCACTTCATGACACCTCAAATATCCCAGGAAAGAGAAAAATGGATAAAGAAGTGGTGGTCCTTATGTACAATGGAATATCACTCAGCCATGAAATCAATGTCATAAGGCTAGTAGCAGCATGATGAGTGGCTTTAGCTACGACGATTCTAAGTGAAATAAGTCACACAGAAAAAGACACTTATCATAAGCTATCACTTATAGAGGGAATGTAAAAACCGCTACACTTGAACTGAATTACAAAACAGAACAGAGTCACACGTTGAGAAAACACACTATGGCTGCTTAACGGGAAAGGTGGGGTGGGGTGATGCATAAAACAAGGGTTTCAAATGAGCTCAGATACCGTTCCATAAACCCAATATGTCATAGAAAGACCTACTCCTTGCTCAGTGAACTGGACTCAACACCCCCTATTCACCGCACAAGAATATATCTGACTAGTAAGAATCTTAAAACCTATGTATTGCTATCTCTCTGGAAGTGAGTCAAGTGGGTGTAAAGCGGCAGAAACACAGCCGTGAAAAGCGGCTAAACCCCATTATAAAAATAAATTACTTTTAAAAACCCGTGAAACAAAGACAGTGAAAGAGAGAGAAATTCTTACAAAATTCGTTCAGGGGCTGTGATGCAACCTGGATTGACCATATCTAGACCCACAGCTGGAGGAGACATAAGGGTGGACACTCTCGGGGCTGAGAGGTTTGGTGAGGTTGGGGGAGCAAACGCAGAGCCTTTAAAGTAATACTGCCTGTTACCCATCCCATGGGTCCCAAATCTCCAGGTTCAAGGGCATCTTCCTACCTCGAAAACATGCATGAGAAACCCAGAAGGTGGTACACCGTGTGATCGGGAAAGGTTTCTAACACGCACCTCATTTCTCATCTCCTTGTGCTCGGGTTCGCCATTCCAGCCGCTTTACTAGCAATCTCCCTCCTTGGAGAATCAGCACCTTTAACCTCCCGTTCCGTACAGCTTGCAATTTGTCCTGAGGATGAACGGGAAGAGGGGGAGCCAATGAGAGACTAGCTCTAGGTGTTGGGACAGGCACAGGTCACTCTATTTTCCCATCAGGAAGAAGAATTAACCACAGGCTCAGCCTGCCGCCCGGAAGCAGAATAGGGCCTGAGGCAATCCTGCGCTTTTGCGGCCAGCTCCCAAAAAAGCGAGTTGAAAAATGGAGCTCAGGGGCACTGCAATTCACAAACCTGCAGAGTTATAAATGATACCTCTCGTCCACAAATATATTGAGGGAAGGCAACGAAGAGGATCTGAAAGCAAGGCAGAATTGCAGGAAACAGATTTCAGGAGGTCGATTCGAATCGCCTTTAAAGCACATGAAAAGCGGCAAAACGTCGACAATGATGCCCTTGGCCAAAAAGGGCGTATGCGTTTTTTCCTGAATATATTCAGGAAAAAACGCATACGCCCTTTTTGGCCAACCAAGCAACCTGGAAAGGCAAATCAGCGCTACAAAGAAGTTTCGCTTCCCATCGGTCAAAAGGGCCATGCGGAAAAAAGTGTCAAAACCAGAAATGCAGAACAGGCCATGGAGAAATGGGAGCCTTGCTACGCTGATGGGCGGGATGTAAATTGCCAACAGCCACTCTGGAGAAGTGTACGGTGTGTCCTGAAACATCGAAAAAACACAGCTTAGAGCGCATAGGGCACTTCCACTCATGGGCGTATAAATGGGGAAAACTAAAAATCAGCAAGACACAGGCACCCCAAAGTTTAGGGCTGCTCTGTTGACAAGAACCTCCACTTCATGACACCTCAAATATCCCAGGAAAGAGAAAAATGGATAAAGAAGTGGTGGTCCTTATGTACAATGGAATATCACTCAGCCATGAAATCAATGTCATAAGGCTAGTAGCAGCATGATGAGTGGCTTTAGCTACGACGATTCTAAGTGAAATAAGTCACACAGAAAAAGACACTTATCATAAGCTATCACTTATAGAGGGAATGTAAAAACCGCTACACTTGAACTGAATTACAAAACAGAACAGAGTCACACGTTGAGAAAACACACTATGGCTGCTTAACGGGAAAGGTGGGGTGGGGTGATGCATAAAACAAGGGTTTCAAATGAGCTCAGATACCGTTCCATAAACCCAATATGTCATAGAAAGACCTACTCCTTGCTCAGTGAACTGGACTCAACACCCCCTATTCACCGCACAAGAATATATCTGACTAGTAAGAATCTTAAAACCTATGTATTGCTATCTCTCTGGAAGTGAGTCAAGTGGGTGTAAAGCGGCAGAAACACAGCCGTGAAAAGCGGCTAAACCCCATTATAAAAATAAATTACTTTTAAAAACCCGTGAAACAAAGACAGTGAAAGAGAGAGAAATTCTTACAAAATTCGTTCAGGGGCTGTGATGCAACCTGGATTGACCATATCTAGACCCACAGCTGGAGGAGACATAAGGGTGGACACTCTCGGGGCTGAGAGGTTTGGTGAGGTTGGGGGAGCAAACGCAGAGCCTTTAAAGTAATACTGCCTGTTACCCATCCCATGGGTCCCAAATCTCCAGGTTCAAGGGCATCTTCCTACCTCGAAAACATGCATGAGAAACCCAGAAGGTGGTACACCGTGTGATCGGGAAAGGTTTCTAACACGCACCTCATTTCTCATCTCCTTGTGCTCGGGTTCGCCATTCCAGCCGCTTTACTAGCAATCTCCCTCCTTGGAGAATCAGCACCTGTAACCTCCCGTTCCGTACAGCTTGCAATTTGTCCTGAGGATGAACGGGAAGAGGGGGAGCCAATGAGACACTAGCTCTAGGTGTTGGGACAGGCACAGGTCACTCTATTTTCCCATCAGGAAGAAGAATTAACCACAGGCTCAGCCTGCCGCCCGGAAGCAGAATAGGGCCTGAGGCAATCCTGCGCTTTTGCGGCCAGCTCCCAAAAAAGCGAGTTGAAAAATGGAGCTCAGGGGCACTGCAATTCACAAACCTGCAGAGTTATAAATGATAACTCTCGTCCACAAATATATTGAGGGAAGGCAACGAAGAGGATCTGAAAGCAAGGCAGAATTGCAGGAAACAGATTTCAGGAGGTCGATTCGAATCGCCTTTAAAGCACATGAAAAGCGGCAAAACGTCGACAATGATGCCCTTGGCCAAAAAGGGCGTATGCGTTTTTTCCTGAATATATTCAGGAAAAAACGCATACGCCCTTTTTGGCCAACCAAGCAACCTGGAAAGGCAAATCAGCGCTACAAAGAAGTCTCGCTTCCCATCGGTCAAAAGGGCCATGCGGAAAAAAGTGTCAAAACCAGAAATGCAGAACAGGCCATGGAGAAATGGGAGCCTTGCTACGCTGATGGGCGGGATGTAAATTGCCAACAGCCACTCTGGAGAAGTGTACGGTGTGTCCTGAAACATCGAAAAAACACAGCTTAGAGCGCATAGGGCACTTCCACTCATGGGCGTATAAATGGGGAAAACTAAAAATCAGCAAGACACAGGCACCCCAAAGTTTAGGGCTGCTCTGTTGACAAGAACCTCCACTTCATGACACCTCAAATATCCCAGGAAAGAGAAAAATGGATAAAGAAGTGGTGGTCCTTATGTACAATGGAATATCACTCAGCCATGAAATCAATGTCATAAGGCTAGTAGCAGCATGATGAGTGGCTTTAGCTACGACGATTCTAAGTGAAATAAGTCACACAGAAAAAGACACTTATCATAAGCTATCACTTATAGAGGGAATGTAAAAACCGCTACACTTGAACTGAATTACAAAACAGAACAGAGTCACACGTTGAGAAAACACACTATGGCTGCTTAACGGGAAAGGTGGGGTGGGGTGATGCATAAAACAAGGGTTTCAAATGAGCTCAGATACCGTTCCATAAACCCAATATGTCATAGAAAGACCTACTCCTTGCTCAGTGAACTGGACTCAACACCCCCTATTCACCGCACAAGAATATATCTGACTAGTAAGAATCTTAAAACCTATGTATTGCTATCTCTCTGGAAGTGAGTCAAGTGGGTGTAAAGCGGCAGAAACACAGCCGTGAAAAGCGGCTAAACCCCATTATAAAAATAAATTACTTTTAAAAACCCGTGAAACAAAGACAGTGAAAGAGAGAGAAATTCTTACAAAATTCGTTCAGGGGCTGTGATGCAACCTGGATTGACCATATCTAGACCCACAGCTGGAGGAGACATAAGGGTGGACACTCTCGGGGCTGAGAGGTTTGGTGAGGTTGGGGGAGCAAACGCAGAGCCTTTAAAGTAATACTGCCTGTTACCCATCCCATGGGTCCCAAATCTCCAGGTTCAAGGGCATCTTCCTACCTCGAAAACATGCATGAGAAACCCAGAAGGTGGTACACCGTGTGATCGGGAAAGGTTTCTAACACGCACCTCATTTCTCATCTCCTTGTGCTCGGGTTCGCCATTCCAGCCGCTTTACTAGCAATCTCCCTCCTTGGAGAATCAGCACCTGTAACCTCCCGTTCCGTACAGCTTGCAATTTGTCCTGAGGATGAACGGGAAGAGGGGGAGCCAATGAGAGACTAGCTCTAGGTGTTGGGACAGGCACAGGTCACTCCATTTTCCCATCAGGAAGAAGAATTAACCACAGGCTCAGCCTGCCGCCCGGAAGCAGAATAGGGCCTGAGGCAATCCTGCGCTTTTGCGGCCAGCTCCCAAAAAAGCGAGTTGAAAAATGGAGCTCAGGGGCACTGCAATTCACAAACCTGCAGAGTTATAAATGATAACTCTCGTCCACAAATATATTGAGGGAAGGCAACGAAGAGGATCTGAAAGCAAGGCAGAATTGCAGGAAACAGATTTCAGGAGGTCGATTCGAATCGCCTTTAAAGCACATGAAAAGCGGCAAAACGTCGACAATGATGCCCTTGGCCAAAAAGGGCGTATGCGTTTTTTCCTGAATATATTCAGGAAAAAACGCATACGCCCTTTTTGGCCAACCAAGCAACCTGGAAAGGCAAATCAGCGCTACAAAGAAGTCTCGCTTCCCATCGGTCAAAAGGGCCATGCGGAAAAAAGTGTCAAAACCAGAAATGCAGAACAGGCCATCGAGAAATGGGAGCCTTGCTACGCTGATGGGCGGGATGTAAATTGCCAACAGCCACTCTGGCGAAGTGTACGGTGTGTCCTGAAACATCGAAAAAACACAGCTTAGAGCGCATAGGGCACTTCCACTCATGGGCGTATAAATGGGGAAAACTAAAAATCAGCAAGACACAGGCACCCCAAAGTTTAGGGCTGCTCTGTTGACAAGAACCTCCACTTCATGACACCTCAAATATCCCAGGAAAGAGAAAAATGGATAAAGAAGTGGTGGTCCTTATGTACAATGGAATATCACTCAGCCATGAAATCAATGTCATAAGGCTAGTAGCAGCATGATGAGTGGCTTTAGCTACGACGATTCTAAGTGAAATAAGTCACACAGAAAACGACTCTTATAAGCTATCACTTATAGAGGGAATGTAAAAACCGCTACACTTGAACTGAATTACAAAACAGAACAGAGTCACACGTTGAGAAAACACACTATGGCTGCTTAACGGGAAAGGTGGGGTGGGGTGATGCATAAAACAAGGGTTTCAAATGAGCTCAGATACCGTTCCATAAACCCAATATGTCATAGAAAGACCTACTCCTTGCTCAGTGAACTGGACTCAACACCCCCTATTCACCGCACAAGAATATATCTGACTAGTAAGAAACTTAAAACCTATGTATTGCTATCTCTCTGGAAGTGAGTCAAGTGGGTGTAAAGCGGCAGAAACACAGCCGTGAAAAGCGGCTAAACCCCATTATAAAAATAAATTACTTTTAAAAACCCGTGAAACAAAGACAGTGAAAGAGAGAGAAATTCTTACAAAATTCGTTCAGGGGCTGTGATGCAACCTGGATTGACCATATCTAGACCCAAAGCTGGAGGAGACATAAGGGTGGACACTCTCGGGGTTGAGAGGTTTGGTGAGGTTGGGGGAGCAAACGCAGAGCCTTTAAAGTAATACTGCCTGTTTCCCATCCCATGGGTCCCAAATCTCCAGGTTCAAGGGCATCTTCCTACCTCGAAAACATGCATGAGAAACCCAGAAGGTGGTACACCGTGTGATCGGGAAAGGTTTCTAAAACGCGCCTCATTTCTCATCTCCTTGTGCTCGGGTTCGCCATTCCAGCCGCTTTACTAGCAATCTCCCTCCTTGGAGAATCAGCACCTGTAACCTCCCGTTCCGTACAGCTTGCAATTTGTCCTGAGGATGAACGGGAAGAGGGGGAGCCAATGAGAGACTAGCTCTAGGTGTTGGGACAGGCACAGGTCACTCTATTTTCCCATCAGGAAGAAGAATTAACCACAGGCTCAGCCTGCCGCCCGGAAGCAGAATAGGGCCTGAGGCAATCCTGCGCTTTTGCGGCCAGCTCCCAAAAAAGCGAGTTGAAAAATGGAGCTCAGGGGCACTGCAATTCACAAACCTGCAGAGTTATAAATGATAACTCTCGTCCACAAATATATTGAGGGAAGGCAACGAAGAGGATCTGAAAGCAAGGCAGAATTGCAGGAAACAGATTTCAGGAGGTCGATTCGAATCGCCTTTAAAGCACACGAAAAGCGGCAAAACGTCGACAATGATGCCCTTGGCCAAAAAGGGCGTATGCGTTTTTTCCTGAATATATTCAGGAAAAAACGCATACGCCCTTTTTGGCCAACCAAGCAACCTGGAAAGGCAAATCAGCGCTACAAAGAAGTCTCGCTTCCCATCGGTCAAAAGGGCCATGTGGAAAAAAGTGTCAAAACCAGAAATGCAGAACAGGCCATGGAGAAATGGGAGCCTTGCTACGCTGATGGGCGGGATGTAAATTGCCAACAGCCACTCTGGAGAAGTGTACGGTGTGTCCTGAAACATCGAAAAAACACAGCTTAGAGCGCATAGGGCACTTCCACTCATGGGCGTATAAATGGGGAAAACTAAAAATCAGCCAGACACAGGCACCCCAAAGTTTAGGGCTGCTCTGTTGACAAGAACCTCCACTTCATGACACCTCAAATATCCCAGGAAAGAGAAAAATGGATAAAGAAGTGGTGGTCCTTATGTACAATGGAATATCACTCAGCCATGAAATCAATGTCATAAGGCTAGTAGCAGCATGATGAGTGGCTTTAGCTACGACGATTCTAAGTGAAATAAGTCACACAGAAAAAGACACTTATCATAAGCTATCACTTATAGAGGGAATGTAAAAACCGCTACACTTGAACTGAATTACAAAACAGAACAGAGTCACACGTTGAGAAAACACACTATGGCTGCTTAACGGGAAAGGTGGGGTGGGGTGATGCATAAAACAAGGGTTTCAAATGAGCTCAGATACCGTTCCATAAACCCAATATGTCATAGAAAGACCTACTCCTTGCTCAGTGAACTGGACTCAACACCCCCTATTCACCGCACAAGAATATATCTGACTAGTAAGAAACTTAAAACCTATGTATTGATATCTCTCTGGAAGTGGGTCAAGTGGGTGTAAAGCGGCAGAAACACAGCCGTGAAAAGCGGCTAAACCCCATTATAAAAATAAATTACTTTTAAAAACCCGTGAAACAAAGACAGTGAAAGAGAGAGAAATTCGTACAAAATTCGTTCAGGGGCTGTGATGCAACCTGGATTGACCATATCTAGACCCACAGCTGGAGGAGACATAAGGGTGGACACTCTCGGGGCTGAGAGGTTTGGTGAGGTTGGGGGAGCAAACGCAGAGCCTTTAAAGTAATACTGCCTGTTACCCATCCCATGGGTCCCAAATCTCCAGGTTCAAGGGCATCTTCCTACCTCGAAAACATGCATGAGAAACCCAGAAGGTGGTACACCGTGTGATCGGGAAAGGTTTCTAAAACGCGCCTCATTTCTCATCTCCTTGTGCTCGGGTTCGTCATTCCAGCCGCTTTACTAGCAATCTCCCTCCTTGGAGAATCAGCACCTGTAACCTCCCGTTCCGTACAGCTTGCAATTTGTCCTGAGGATGAACAGGAAGAGGGGGAGCCAATGAGAGACTAGCTCTAGGTGTTGGGACAGGCACAGGTCACTCTATTTTCCCATCAGGAAGAAGAATTAACCACAGGCTCAGCCTGCCGCCCGGAAGCAGAATAGGGCCTGAGGCAATCCTGCGCTTTTGCGGCCAGCTCCCAAAAAAGCGAGTTGAAAAATGGAGCTCAGGGGCACTGCAATTCACAAACCTGCAGAGTTATAAATGATAACTCTCGTCCACAAATATATTGAGGGAAGGCAACGAAGAGGATCTGAAAGCAAGGCAGAATTGCAGGAAACAGATTTCAGGAGGTCGATTCGAATCGCCTTTAAAGCACATGAAAAGCGGCAAAACGTCGACAATGATGCCCTTGGCCAAAAAGGGCGTATGCGTTTTTTCCTGAATATATTCAGGAAAAAACGCATACGCCCTTTTTGGCCAACCAAGCAACCTGGAAAGGCAAATCAGCGCTACAAAGAAGTCTCGCTTCCCATCGGTCAAAAGGGCCATGCGGAAAAAAGTGTCAAAACCAGAAATGCAGAACAGGCCATGGAGAAATGGGAGCCTTGCTACGCTGATGGGCGGGATGTAAATTGCCAACAGCCACTCTGGAGAAGTGTACGGTGTGTCCTGAAACATCGAAAAAACACAGCTTAGAGCGCATAGGGCACTTCCACTCATGGGCGTATAAATGGGGAAAACTAAAAATCAGCAAGACACAGGCACCCCAAAGTTTAGGGCTGCTCTGTTGACAAGAACCTCCACTTCATGACACCTCAAATATCCCAGGAAAGAGAAAAATGGATAAAGAAGTGGTGGTCCTTATGTACAATGGAATATCACTCAGCCATGAAATCAATGTCATAAGGCTAGTAGCAGCATGATGAGTGGCTTTAGCTACGACGATTCTAAGTGAAATAAGTCACACAGAAAACGACACTTATCATAAGCTATCACTTATAGAGGGAATGTAAAAACCGCTACACTTGAACTGAATTACAAAACAGAACAGAGTCACACGTTGAGAAAACACACTATGGCTGCTTAACGGGAAAGGTGGGGTGGGGTGATGCATAAAACAAGGGTTTCAAATGAGCTCAGATACCGTTCCATAAACCCAATATGTCATAGAAAGACCTACTCCTTGCTCAGTGAACTGGACTCAACACCCCCTATTCACCGCACAAGAATATATCTGACTAGTAAGAAACTTAAAACCTATGTATTGATATCTCTCTGGAAGTGAGTCAAGTGGGTGTAAAGCGGCAGAAACACAGCCGTGAAAAGCGGCTAAACCCCATTATAAAAATAAATTACTTTTAAAAACCCGTGAAACAAAGACAGTGAAAGAGAGAGAAATTCTTACAAAATTCGTTCAGGGGCTGTGATGCAACCTGGATTGACCATATCTAGACCCACAGCTGGAGGAGACATAAGGGTGGACACTCTCGGGGCTGAGAGGTTTGGTGAGGTTGGGGGAGCAAACGCAGAGCCTTTAAAGTAATACTGCCTGTTACCCATCCCATGGGTCCCAAATCTCCAGGTTCAAGGGCATCTTCCTACCTCGAAAACATGCATGAGAAACCCAGAAGGTGGTACACCGTGTGATCGGGAAAGGTTTCTAACACGCACCTCATTTCTCATCTCCTTGTGCTCGGGTTCGCCATTCCAGCCGCTTTACTAGCAATCTCCCTCCTTGGAGAATCAGCACCTGTAACCTCCCGTTCCGTACAGCTTGCAATTTGTCCTGAGGATGAACGGGAAGAGGGGGAGCCAATGAGAGACTAGCTCTAGGTGTTGGGACAGGCACAGCTCACTATTTTCCCATCAGGAAGAAGAATTAACCACAGGCTCAGCCTGCCGCCCGGAAGCAGAATAGGGCCTGAGGCAATCCTGCGCTTTTGCGGCCAGCTCCCAAAAAAGCGAGTTGAAAAATGGAGCTCAGGGGCACTGCAATTCACAAACCTGCAGAGTTATAAATGATACCTCTCGTCCACAAATATATTGAGCGAAGGCAACGAAGAGGATCTGAAAGCAAGGCAGAATTGCAGGAAACAGATTTCAGGAGGTCGATTCGAATCGCCTTTAAAGCACAAGAAAAGCGGCAAAACGTCGACAATGATGCCCTTGGCCAAAGAGGGCGTATGCGTTTTTTCCTGAATATATTCAGGAAAAAACGCATACGCCCTCTTTGGCCAACCAAGCAACCTGGAAAGGCAAATCAGCGCTACAAAGAAGTCTCGCTTCCCATCGGTCAAAAGGGCCATGCGGAAAAAAGTGTCAAAACCAGAAATGCAGAACAGGCCATGGAGAAATGGGAGCCTTGCTACGCTGATGGGCAGGATGTAAATTGCCAACAGCCACTCTGGAGAAGTGTACGGTGTGTCCTGAAACATCGAAAAAACACAGCTTAGAGCGCATAGGGCACTTCCACTCACGGGCGTATAAATTGGGAAAACTAAAAATCAGCAAGACACAGGCACCCCAAAGTTTAGGGCTGCTCTGTTGACAAGAACCTCCACTTCATGACACCTCAAATATCCCAGGAAAGAGAAAAATGGATAAAGAAGTGGTGGTCCTTATGTACAGTGGAATATCACTCAGCCATGAAATCAATGTCATAAGGCTAGTAGCAGCATGATGAGTGGCTTTAGCAACGACGATTCTAAGTGAAATAAGTCACACAGAAAAAGACACTTATCATAAGCTATCACTTATAGAGGGAATGTAAAAACCGCTACACTTGAACTGAATTAAAAAACAGAACAGAGTCACACGTTGAGAAAACACACTATGGCTGCTTAACGGGAAAGGTGGGGTGGGGTGATGCATAAAACAAGGGTTTCAAATGAGCTCAGATACCGTTCCATAAACCCAATATGTCATAGAAAGACCTACTGCTTGCTAAGTTAACTGGACTCCACACCCCCTATTCACCGCACAAGAATATATCTGACTAGTAAGAATCTTAAAACCTATGTATTGCTATCTCTCTGGAAGTGAGTCAAGTGGGTGTAAAGCGGCAGAAACACAGCCGTGAAAAGCAGCTAAACCCCATTATAAAAATTAAATTACTTTTAAAAACCCGTGAAACAAAGACAGTGAAAGAGAGAGAAATTCTTACAAAATTCGTTCAGGGGCTGTGATGCAACCTGGATTGACCATATGTAGACCCACAGCTGGATGAGACATAAGGGTGGACACTCTCGGGGTTGAGAGGTTTGCTGAGGTTGGGGGAGCAAACGCAGAGCCTTTAAAGTAATACTGCCTGTTACCCATCCCATGGGTCCCAAATCTCCAGGTTCAAGGGCATCTTCCTACCTCGAAAACATGCATGAGAAACCCAGAAGGTGGTACACCGTGTGATCGGGAAAGGTTTCTAAAACGCGCCTCATTTCTCATTTCCTTGTGCTCGGGTTCGTCATTCCAGCCGCTTTACTAGCAATCTCCCTCCTTGGAGAATCAGCACCTTTAACCTACCATTCCGTACAGCTTGCAATTTGTCCTGAGGATGAACGGGAAGAGGGGGAGCCAATGAGAGACTAGCTCTAGGTGTTGGGACAGGCACAGGTCACTCTATTTTCCCATCAGGAAGAAGAATTAACCACAGGCTCAGCCTGCCGCCCGGAAGCAGAATAAGGCCTGAGGCAATCCTGTGCTTTTGCGGCCAGCTCCCAAAAAAGCGAGTTGAAAAATGGAGCTCAGGGGCACTGCAATTCACAAACCTGCAGAGTTATAAATGATAACTCTCGTCCACAAATATATTGAGGGAAGGCAACGAAGAGGATCTGAAAGCAAGGCAGAATTGCAGGAAACAGATTTCAGGAGGTCGATTCGAATCGCCTTTAAAGCACATGAAAAGCGGCAAAACGTCGACAATGATGCCCTTGGCCAAAAAGGGCGTATGCGTTTTTTCCTGAATATATTCAGGAAAAAACGCATACGCCCTTTTTGGCCAACCAAGCAACCTGGAAAGGCAAATCAGCGCTACAAAGAAGTCTCGCTTCCCATCGGTCAAAAGGGCCATGCGGAAAAAAGTGTCAAAACCAGAAATGCAGAACAGGCCATGGAGAAATGGGAGCCTTGCTACGCTGATGGGCGGGATGTAAATTGCCAACAGCCACTCTGGAGAAGTGTACGGTGTGTCCTGAAACATCGAAAAAACACAGCTTAGAGCGCATAGGGCACTTCCACTCATGGGCGTATAAATGGGGAAAACTAAAAATCAGCAAGACACAGGCACCCCAAAGTTTAGGGCTGCTCTGTTGACAAGAACCTCCACTTCATGACACCTCAAATATCCCAGGAAAGAGAAAAATGGATAAAGAAGTGGTGGTCCTTATGTACAATGGAATATCACTCAGCCATGAAATCAATGTCATAAGGCTAGTAGCAGCATGATGAGTGGCTTTAGCTACGACGATTCTAAGTGAAATAAGTCACACAGAAAAAGACACTTATCATAAGCTATCACTTATAGAGGGAATGTAAAAACCGCTACACTTGAACTGAATTACAAAACAGAACAGAGTCACACGTTGAGAAAACACACTATGGCTGCTTAACGGGAAAGGTGGGGTGGGGTGATGCATAAAACAAGGGTTTCAAATGAGCTCAGATACCGTTCCATAAACCCAATATGTCATAGAAAGACCTACTCCTTGCTCAGTGAACTGGACTCAACACCCCCTATTCACCGCACAAGAATATATCTGACTAGTAAGAAACTTAAAACCTATGTATTGCTATCTCTCTGGAAGTGAGTCAAGTGGGTGTAAAGCAGCAGAAACACAGCCGTGAAAAGCGGCTAAACCCCATTATAAAAATAAATTACTTTTAAAAACCCGTGAAACAAAGACAGTGAAAGAGAGAGAAATTCTTACAAAATTCGTTCAGGGGCTGTGATGCAACCTGGATTGACCATATCTAGACCCACAGCTGGAGGAGACATAAGGGTGGACACTCTCGGGGCTGAGAGGTTTGGTGAGGTTGGGGGAGCAAACGCAGAGCCTTTAAAGTAATACTGCCTGTTACCCATCCCATGGGTCCCAAATCTCCAGGTTCAAGGGCATCTTCCTACCTCGAAAACATGCATGAGAAACCCAGAAGGTGGTACACCGTGTGATCGGGAAAGGTTTCTAACACGCACCTAATTTCTCATCTCCCTTTTGCTCGGGTTCGCCATTCCAGCCGCTTTACTAGCAATCTCCCTCCTTGGAGAATCAGCACCTGTAACCTCCCGTTCCGTACAGCTTGCAATTTGTCCTGAGGATGAACGGGAAGAGGGGGAGCCAATGAGAGACTAGCTCTAGGTGTTGGGACAGGCACAGCTCACTATTTTCCCATCAGGAAGAAGAATTAACCACAGGCTCAGCCTGCCGCCCGGAAGCAGAATAGGGCCTGAGGCAATCCTGCGCTTTTGCGGCCAGCTCCCAAAAAAGCGAGTTGAAAAATGGAGCTCAGGGGCACTGCAATTCACAAACCTGCAGAGTTATAAATGATACCTCTCGTCCACAAATATATTGAGCGAAGGCAACGAAGAGGATCTGAAAGCAAGGCAGAATTGCAGGAAACAGATTTCAGGAGGTCGATTCGAATCGCCTTTAAAGCACAAGAAAAGCGGCAAAACGTCGACAATGATGCCCTTGGCCAAAGAGGGCGTATGCGTTTTTTCCTGAATATATTCAGGAAAAAACGCATACGCCCTCTTTGGCCAACCAAGCAACCTGGAAAGGCAAATCAGCGCTACAAAGAAGTCTCGCTTCCCATCGGTCAAAAGGGCCATGCGGAAAAAAGTGTCAAAACCAGAAATGCAGAACAGGCCATGGAGAAATGGGAGCCTTGCTACGCTGATGGGCAGGATGTAAATTGCCAACAGCCACTCTGGAGAAGTGTACGGTGTGTCCTGAAACATCGAAAAAACACAGCTTAGAGCGCATAGGGCACTTCCACTCACGGGCGTATAAATTGGGAAAACTAAAAATCAGCAAGACACAGGCACCCCAAAGTTTAGGGCTGCTCTGTTGACAAGAACCTCCACTTCATGACACCTCAAATATCCCAGGAAAGAGAAAAATGGATAAAGAAGTGGTGGTCCTTATGTACAGTGGAATATCACTCAGCCATGAAATCAATGTCATAAGGCTAGTAGCAGCATGATGAGTGGCTTTAGCAACGACGATTCTAAGTGAAATAAGTCACACAGAAAAAGACACTTATCATAAGCTATCACTTATAGAGGGAATGTAAAAACCGCTACACTTGAACTGAATTAAAAAACAGAACAGAGTCACACGTTGAGAAAACACACTATGGCTGCTTAACGGGAAAGGTGGGGTGGGGTGATGCATAAAACAAGGGTTTCAAATGAGCTCAGATACCGTTCCATAAACCCAATATGTCATAGAAAGACCTACTGCTTGCTAAGTTAACTGGACTCCACACCCCCTATTCACCGCACAAGAATATATCTGACTAGTAAGAATCTTAAAACCTATGTATTGCTATCTCTCTGGAAGTGAGTCAAGTGGGTGTAAAGCGGCAGAAACACAGCCGTGAAAAGCAGCTAAACCCCATTATAAAAATTAAATTACTTTTAAAAACCCGTGAAACAAAGACAGTGAAAGGGAGAGAAATTCTTACAAAATTCGTTCAGGGGCTGTGATGCAACCTGGATTGACCATATCTAGACCCACAGCTGGAGGAGACATAAGGGTGGACACTCTCGGGGTTGAGAGGTTTGGTGAGGTTGGGGGAGCAAACGCAGAGCCTTTAAAGTAATACTGCCTGTTACCCATCCCATGGGTCCCAAATCTCCAGGTTCAAGGGCATCTTCCTACCTCGAAAACATGCATGAGAAACCCAGAAGGTGGTACACCGTGTGATCGGGAAAGGTTTCTAAAACGCGCCTCATTTCTCATTTCCTTGTGCTCGGGTTCGTCATTCCAGCCGCTTTACTAGCAATCTCCCTCCTTGGAGAATCAGCACCTTTAACCTACCATTCCGTACAGCTTGCAATTTGTCCTGAGGATGAACGGGAAGAGGGGGAGCCAATGAGAGACTAGCTCTAGGTGTTGGGACAGGCACAGGTCACTCTATTTTCCCATCAGGAAGAAGAATTAACCACAGGCTCAGCCTGCCGCCCGGAAGCAGAATAAGGCCTGAGGCAATCCTGTGCTTTTGCGGCCAGCTCCCAAAAAAGCGAGTTGAAAAATGGAGCTCAGGGGCACTGCAATTCACAAACCTGCAGAGTTATAAATGATAACTCTCGTCCACAAATATATTGAGGGAAGGCAACGAAGAGGATCTGAAAGCAAGGCAGAATTGCAGGAAACAGATTTCAGGAGGTCGATTCGAATCGCCTTTAAAGCACATGAAAAGCGGCAAAACGTCGACAATGATGCCCTTGGCCAAAAAGGGCGTATGCGTTTTTTCCTGAATATATTCAGGAAAAAACGCATACGCCCTTTTTGGCCAACCAAGCAACCTGGAAAGGCAAATCAGCGCTACAAAGAAGTCTCGCTTCCCATCGGTCAAAAGGGCCATGCGGAAAAAAGTGTCAAAACCAGAAATGCAGAACAGGCCATGGAGAAATGGGAGCCTTGCTACGCTGATGGGCGGGATGTAAATTGCCAACAGCCACTCTGGAGAAGTGTACGGTGTGTCCTGAAACATCGAAAAAACACAGCTTAGAGCGCATAGGGCACTTCCACTCATGGGCGTATAAATGGGGAAAACTAAAAATCAGCAAGACACAGGCACCCCAAAGTTTAGGGCTGCTCTGTTGACAAGAACCTCCACTTCATGACACCTCAAATATCCCAGGAAAGAGAAAAATGGATAAAGAAGTGGTGGTCCTTATGTACAATGGAATATCACTCAGCCATGAAATCAATGTCATAAGGCTAGTAGCAGCATGATGAGTGGCTTTAGCTACGACGATTCTAAGTGAAATAAGTCACACAGAAAAAGACACTTATCATAAGCTATCACTTATAGAGGGAATGTAAAAACCGCTACACTTGAACTGAATTACAAAACAGAACAGAGTCACACGTTGAGAAAACACACTATGGCTGCTTAACGGGAAAGGTGGGGTGGGGTGATGCATAAAACAAGGGTTTCAAATGAGCTCAGATACCGTTCCATAAACCCAATATGTCATAGAAAGACCTACTCCTTGCTCAGTGAACTGGACTCAACACCCCCTATTCACCGCACAAGAATATATCTGACTAGTAAGAAACTTAAAACCTATGTATTGCTATCTCTCTGGAAGTGAGTCAAGTGGGTGTAAAGCAGCAGAAACACAGCCGTGAAAAGCGGCTAAACCCCATTATAAAAATAAATTACTTTTAAAAACCCGTGAAACAAAGACAGTGAAAGAGAGAGAAATTCTTACAAAATTCGTTCAGGGGCTGTGATGCAACCTGGATTGACCATATCTAGACCCACAGCTGGATGAGACATAAGGGTGGACACTCTCGGGGTTGAGAGGTTTGGTGAGGTTGGGGGAGCAAACGCAGAGCCTTTAAAGTAATACTGCCTGTTTCCCATCCCATGGGTCCCAAATCTCCAGGTTCAAGGGCATCTTCCTACCTCGAAAACATGCATGAGAAACCCAGAAGGTGGTACACCGTGTGATCGGGAAAGGTTTCTAAAACGCGCCTCATTTCTCATCTCCTTGTGCTCGGGTTCGTCATTCCAGCCGCTTTACTAGCAATCTCCCTCCTTGGAGAATCAGCACCTTTAACCTCCCGTTCCGTACAGCTTGCAATTTGTCCTGAGGATGAACGGGAAGAGGGGGAGCCAATGAGAGACTAGCTCTAGGTGTTGGGACAGGCACAGGTCACTCTATTTTCCCATCAGGAAGAAGAATTAACCACAGGCTCAGCCTGCCGCCCGGAAGCAGAATAGGGCCTGAGGCAATCCTGCGCTTTTGCGGCCAGCTCCCAAAAAAGCGAGTTGAAAAATGGAGCTCAGGGGCACTGCAATTCACAAACCTGCAGAGTTATAAATGATAACTCTCGTCCACAAATATATTGAGGGAAGGCAACGAAGAGGATCTGAAAGCAAGGCAGAATTGCAGGAAACAGATTTCAGGAGGTCGATTCGAATCGCCTTTAAAGCACATGAAAAGCGGCAAAACGTCGACAATGATGCCCTTGGCCAAAAAGGGCGTATGCGTTTTTTCCTTAATATATTCAGGAAAAAACGCATACGCCCTTTTTGGCCAACCAAGCAACCTGGAAAGGCAAATCAGCGCTACAAAGAAGTCTCGCTTCCCATCGGTCAAAAGGGCCATGCGGAAAAAAGTGTCAAAACCAGAAATGCAGAACAGGCCATGGAGAAATGGGAGCCTTGCTACGCTGATGGGCGGGATGTAAATTGCCAACAGCCACTCTGGAGAAGTGTACGGTGTGTCCTGAAACATCGAAAAAACACAGCTTAGAGCGCATAGGGCACTTCCACTCATGGGCGTATAAATGGGGAAAACTAAAAATCAGCAAGACACAGGCACCCCAAAGTTTAGGGCTGCTCTGTTGACAAGAACCTCCACTTCATGACACCTCAAATATCCCAGGAAAGAGAAAAATGGATAAAGAAGTGGTGGTCCTTATGTACAATGGAATATCACTCAGCCATGAAATCAATGTCATAAGGCTAGTAGCAGCATGATGAGTGGCTTTAGCTACAACGATTCTAAGTGAAATAAGTCACACAGAAAACGACACTTATCATAAGCTATCACTTATAGAGGGAATGTAAAAACCGCTACACTTGAACTGAATTACAAAACAGAACAGAGTCACACGTTGAGAAAACACACTATGGCTGCTTAACGGGAAAGGTGGGGTGGGGTGATGCATAAAACAAGGGTTTCAAATGAGCTCAGATACCGTTCCATAAACCCAATATGTCATAGAAAGACCTACTCCTTGCTCAGTGAACTGGACTCAACACCCCCTATTCACCGCACAAGAATATATCTGACTAGTAAGAAACTTAAAAACTATGTATTGCTATCTCTCTGGAAGTGAGTCAAGTGGGTGTAAAGCGGCAGAAACACAGCCGTGAAAAGCGGCTAAACCCCATTATAAAAATAAATTACTTTTAAAAACCCGTGAAACAAAGACAGTGAAAGAGAGAGAAATTCTTACAAAATTCGTTCAGGGGCTGTGATGCAACCTGGATTGACCATATCTAGACCCACAGCTGGATCAGACATAAGGGTGGACACTCTCGGGGTTGAGAGGTTTGGTGAGGTTGGGGGAGCAAACGCAGAGCCTTTAAAGTAATACTGCCTGTTTCCCATCCCATGGGTCCCAAATCTCCAGGTTCAAGGGCATCTTCCTACCTCGAAAACATGCATGAGAAACCCAGAAGGTGGTACACCGTGTGATCCGGAAAGGTTTCTAACACGCGCCTCATTTCTCATCTCCTTGTGCTCGGGTTCGCCATTCCAGCCTCTTTACTAGCAATCTCCCTCCTTGGAGAATCAGCACCTTTAACCTCCCGTTCCGTACAGCTTGCAATTTGTCCTGAGGATGAACGGGAAGAGGGGGAGCCAATGAGAGACTAGCTCTAGGTGTTGGGACAGGCACAGGTCACTCTATTTTCCCATCAGGAAGAAGAATTAACCACAGGCTCAGCCTGCCGCCCGGAAGCAGAATAGGGCCTGAGGCAATCCTGCGCTTTTGCGGCCAGCTCCCAAAAAAGCGAGTTGAAAAATGGAGCTCAGGGGCACTGCAATTCACAAACCTGCAGAGTTATAAATGATACCTCTCGTCCACAAATATATTGAGGGAAGGCAATGAAGAGGATCTGAAAGCAAGGCAGAATTGCAGGAAACAGATTTCAGGAGGTCGATTCGAATCGCCTTTAAAGCACATGAAAAGCGGCAAAACGTCGACAATGATGCCCTTGGCCAAAAAGGGCGTATGCGTTTTTTCCTGAATATATTCAGGAAAAAACGCATACGCCCTTTTTGGCCAACCAAGCAACCTGGAAAGGCAAATCAGCGCTACAAAGAAGTCTCGCTTCCCATCGGTCAAAAGGGCCATGCGGAAAAAAGTGTCAAAACCAGAAATGCAGAACAGGCCATGGAGAAATGGGAGCCTTGCTACGCTGATGGGCGGGATGTAAATTGCCAACAGCCACTCTGGAGAAGTGTACGGTGTGTCCTGAAACATCGAAAAAACACAGCTTAGAGCGCATAGGGCACTTCCACTCATGGGCGTATAAATGGGGAAAACTAAAAATCAGCAAGACACAGGCACCCCAAAGTTTAGGGCTGCTCTGTTGACAAGAACCTCCACTTCATGACACCTCAAATATCCCAGGAAAGAGAAAAATGGATAAAGAAGTGGTGGTCCTTATGTACAATGGAATATCACTCAGCCATGAAATCAATGTCATAAGGCTAGTAGCAGCATGATGAGTGGCTTTAGCTACGACGATTCTAAGTGAAATAAGTCACACAGAAAAAGACACTTATCATAAGCTATCACTTATAGAGGGAATGTAAAAACCGCTACACTTGAACTGAATTACAAAACAGAACAGAGTCACACGTTGAGAAAACACACTATGGCTGCTTAACGGGAAAGGTGGGGTGGGGTGATGCATAAAACAAGGGTTTCAAATGAGCTCAGATACCGTTCCATAAACCCAATATGTCATAGAAAGACCTACTCCTTGCTCAGTGAACTGGACTCAACACCCCCTATTCACCGCACAAGAATATATCTGACTAGTAAGAATCTTAAAACCTATGTATTGCTATCTCTCTGGAAGTGAGTCAAGTGGGTGTAAAGCGGCAGAAACACAGCCGTGAAAAGCGGCTAAACCCCATTATAAAAATAAATTACTTTTAAAAACCCGTGAAACAAAGACAGTGAAAGAGAGAGAAATTCTTACAAAATTCGTTCAGGGGCTGTGATGCAACCTGGATTGACCATATCTAGACCCACAGCTGGAGGAGACATAAGGGTGGACACTCTCGGGGCTGAGAGGTTTGGTGAGGTTGGGGGAGCAAACGCAGAGCCTTTAAAGTAATACTGCCTGTTACCCATCCCATGGGTCCCAAATCTCCAGGTTCAAGGGCATCTTCCTACCTCGAAAACATGCATGAGAAACCCAGAAGGTGGTACACCGTGTGATCGGGAAAGGTTTCTAACACGCACCTCATTTCTCATCTCCTTGTGCTCGGGTTCGCCATTCCAGCCGCTTTACTAGCAATCTCCCTCCTTGGAGAATCAGCACCTTTAACCTCCCGTTCCGTACAGCTTGCAATTTGTCCTGAGGATGAACGGGAAGAGGGGGAGCCAATGAGAGACTAGCTCTAGGTGTTGGGACAGGCACAGGTCACTCTATTTTCCCATCAGGAAGAAGAATTAACCACAGGCTCAGCCTGCCGCCCGGAAGCAGAATAGGGCCTGAGGCAATCCTGCGCTTTTGCGGCCAGCTCCCAAAAAAGCGAGTTGAAAAATGGAGCTCAGGGGCACTGCAATTCACAAACCTGCAGAGTTATAAATGATACCTCTCGTCCACAAATATATTGAGGGAAGGCAACGAAGAGGATCTGAAAGCAAGGCAGAATTGCAGGAAACAGATTTCAGGAGGTCGATTCGAATCGCCTTTAAAGCACATGAAAAGCGGCAAAACGTCGACAATGATGCCCTTGGCCAAAAAGGGCGTATGCGTTTTTTCCTGAATATATTCAGGAAAAAACGCATACGCCCTTTTTGGCCAACCAAGCAACCTGGAAAGGCAAATCAGCGCTACAAAGAAGTTTCGCTTCCCATCGGTCAAAAGGGCCATGCGGAAAAAAGTGTCAAAACCAGAAATGCAGAACAGGCCATGGAGAAATGGGAGCCTTGCTACGCTGATGGGCGGGATGTAAATTGCCAACAGCCACTCTGGAGAAGTGTACGGTGTGTCCTGAAACATCGAAAAAACACAGCTTAGAGCGCATAGGGCACTTCCACTCATGGGCGTATAAATGGGGAAAACTAAAAATCAGCAAGACACAGGCACCCCAAAGTTTAGGGCTGCTCTGTTGACAAGAACCTCCACTTCATGACACCTCAAATATCCCAGGAAAGAGAAAAATGGATAAAGAAGTGGTGGTCCTTATGTACAATGGAATATCACTCAGCCATGAAATCAATGTCATAAGGCTAGTAGCAGCATGATGAGTGGCTTTAGCTACGACGATTCTAAGTGAAATAAGTCACACAGAAAAAGACACTTATCATAAGCTATCACTTATAGAGGGAATGTAAAAACCGCTACACTTGAACTGAATTACAAAACAGAACAGAGTCACACGTTGAGAAAACACACTATGGCTGCTTAACGGGAAAGGTGGGGTGGGGTGATGCATAAAACAAGGGTTTCAAATGAGCTCAGATACCGTTCCATAAACCCAATATGTCATAGAAAGACCTACTCCTTGCTCAGTGAACTGGACTCAACACCCCCTATTCACCGCACAAGAATATATCTGACTAGTAAGAATCTTAAAACCTATGTATTGCTATCTCTCTGGAAGTGAGTCAAGTGGGTGTAAAGCGGCAGAAACACAGCCGTGAAAAGCGGCTAAACCCCATTATAAAAATAAATTACTTTTAAAAACCCGTGAAACAAAGACAGTGAAAGAGAGAGAAATTCTTACAAAATTCGTTCAGGGGCTGTGATGCAACCTGGATTGACCATATCTAGACCCACAGCTGGAGGAGACATAAGGGTGGACACTCTCGGGGCTGAGAGGTTTGGTGAGGTTGGGGGAGCAAACGCAGAGCCTTTAAAGTAATACTGCCTGTTACCCATCCCATGGGTCCCAAATCTCCAGGTTCAAGGGCATCTTCCTACCTCGAAAACATGCATGAGAAACCCAGAAGGTGGTACACCGTGTGATCGGGAAAGGTTTCTAACACGCACCTCATTTCTCATCTCCTTGTGCTCGGGTTCGCCATTCCAGCCGCTTTACTAGCAATCTCCCTCCTTGGAGAATCAGCACCTGTAACCTCCCGTTCCGTACAGCTTGCAATTTGTCCTGAGGATGAACGGGAAGAGGGGGAGCCAATGAGACACTAGCTCTAGGTGTTGGGACAGGCACAGGTCACTCTATTTTCCCATCAGGAAGAAGAATTAACCACAGGCTCAGCCTGCCGCCCGGAAGCAGAATAGGGCCTGAGGCAATCCTGCGCTTTTGCGGCCAGCTCCCAAAAAAGCGAGTTGAAAAATGGAGCTCAGGGGCACTGCAATTCACAAACCTGCAGAGTTATAAATGATAACTCTCGTCCACAAATATATTGAGGGAAGGCAACGAAGAGGATCTGAAAGCAAGGCAGAATTGCAGGAAACAGATTTCAGGAGGTCGATTCGAATCGCCTTTAAAGCACATGAAAAGCGGCAAAACGTCGACAATGATGCCCTTGGCCAAAAAGGGCGTATGCGTTTTTTCCTGAATATATTCAGGAAAAAACGCATACGCCCTTTTTGGCCAACCAAGCAACCTGGAAAGGCAAATCAGCGCTACAAAGAAGTCTCGCTTCCCATCGGTCAAAAGGGCCATGCGGAAAAAAGTGTCAAAACCAGAAATGCAGAACAGGCCATGGAGAAATGGGAGCCTTGCTACGCTGATGGGCGGGATGTAAATTGCCAACAGCCACTCTGGAGAAGTGTACGGTGTGTCCTGAAACATCGAAAAAACACAGCTTAGAGCGCATAGGGCACTTCCACTCATGGGCGTATAAATGGGGAAAACTAAAAATCAGCAAGACACAGGCACCCCAAAGTTTAGGGCTGCTCTGTTGACAAGAACCTCCACTTCATGACACCTCAAATATCCCAGGAAAGAGAAAAATGGATAAAGAAGTGGTGGTCCTTATGTACAATGGAATATCACTCAGCCATGAAATCAATGTCATAAGGCTAGTAGCAGCATGATGAGTGGCTTTAGCTACGACGATTCTAAGTGAAATAAGTCACACAGAAAAAGACACTTATCATAAGCTATCACTTATAGAGGGAATGTAAAAACCGCTACACTTGAACTGAATTACAAAACAGAACAGAGTCACACGTTGAGAAAACACACTATGGCTGCTTAACGGGAAAGGTGGGGTGGGGTGATGCATAAAACAAGGGTTTCAAATGAGCTCAGATACCGTTCCATAAACCCAATATGTCATAGAAAGACCTACTCCTTGCTCAGTGAACTGGACTCAACACCCCCTATTCACCGCACAAGAATATATCTGACTAGTAAGAATCTTAAAACCTATGTATTGCTATCTCTCTGGAAGTGAGTCAAGTGGGTGTAAAGCGGCAGAAACACAGCCGTGAAAAGCGGCTAAACCCCATTATAAAAATAAATTACTTTTAAAAACCCGTGAAACAAAGACAGTGAAAGAGAGAGAAATTCTTACAAAATTCGTTCAGGGGCTGTGATGCAACCTGGATTGACCATATCTAGACCCACAGCTGGAGGAGACATAAGGGTGGACACTCTCGGGGCTGAGAGGTTTGGTGAGGTTGGGGGAGCAAACGCAGAGCCTTTAAAGTAATACTGCCTGTTACCCATCCCATGGGTCCCAAATCTCCAGGTTCAAGGGCATCTTCCTACCTCGAAAACATGCATGAGAAACCCAGAAGGTGGTACACCGTGTGATCGGGAAAGGTTTCTAACACGCACCTCATTTCTCATCTCCTTGTGCTCGGGTTCGCCATTTCAGCCGCTTTACTAGCAATCTCCCTCCTTGGAGAATCAGCACCTGTAACCTCCCGTTCCGTACAGCTTGCAATTTGTCCTGAGGATGAACGGGAAGAGGGGGAGCCAATGAGAGACTAGCTCTAGGTGTTGGGACAGGCACAGGTCACTCTATTTTCCCATCAGGAAGAAGAATTAACCACAGGCTCAGCCTGCCGCCCGGAAGCAGAATAGGGCCTGAGGCAATCCTGCGCTTTTGCGGCCAGCTCCCAAAAAAGCGAGTTGAAAAATGGAGCTCAGGGGCACTGCAATTCACAAACATGCAGAGTTATAAATGATACCTCTCGTCCACAAATATACTGAGGGAAGGCAACGAAGAGGATCTGAAAGCAAGGCAGAATTGCAGGAAACAGATTTCAGGAGGTCGATTCGAATCGCCTTTAAAGCACATGAAAAGCGGCAAAACGTCGACAATGATGCCCTTGGCCAAAAAGGGCGTATGCGTTTTTTCCTGAATATATTCAGGAAAAAACGCATACGCCCTTTTTGGCCAACCAAGCAACCTGGAAAGGCAAATCAGCGCTACAAAGAAGTCTCGCTTCCCATCGGTCAAAAGGGCCATGCGGAAAAAAGTGTCAAAACCAGAAATGCAGAACAGGCCATGGAGAAATGGGAGCCTTGCTACGCTGATGGGCGGGATGTAAATTGCCAACAGCCACTCTGGAGAAGTGTACGGTGTGTCCTGAAACATCGAAAAAACACAGCTTAGAGCGCATAGGGCACTTCCACTCATGGGCGTATAAATGGGGAAAACTAAAAATCAGCAAGACACAGGCACCCCAAAGTTTAGGGCTGCTCTGTTGACAAGAACCTCCACTTCATGACACCTCAAATATCCCAGGAAAGAGAAAAATGGATAAAGAAGTGGTGGTCCTTATGTACAATGGAATATCACTCAGCCATGAAATCAATGTCATAAGGCTAGTAGCAGCATGATGAGTGGCTTTGCTACGACGATTCTAAGTGAAATAAGTCACACAGAAAAAGACACTTATCATAAGCTATCACTTATAGAGGGAATGTAAAAACCGCTACACTTGAACTGAATTACAAAACAGAACAGAGTCACAAGTTTACAAAACACACTATGGCTGCTTAACGGGAAAGGTGGGGTGGGGTGATGCATAAAACAAGGGTTTCAAATGAGCTCAGATACCGTTCCATAAACCCAATATGTCATAGAAAGACCTACTCCTTGCTCAGTGAACTGGACTCAACACCCCCTATTCACCGCACAAGAATATATCTGACTAGTAAGAATCTTAAAACCTATGTATTGCTATCTCTCTGGAAGTGAGTCAAGTGGGTGTAAAGCGGCAGAAACACAGCCGTGAAAAGCGGCTAAACCCCATTATAAAAATAAATTACCTTTAAAAACCCGTGAAACAAAGACAGTGAAAGGGAGAGAAATTCTTACAAAATTCGTTCAGGGGCTGTGATGCAACCTGGATTGACCATATCTAGACCCACAGCTGGAGGAGACATAAGGGTGGACACTCTCGGGGCTGAGAGGTTTGGTGAGGTTGGGGGAGCAAACGCAGAGCCTTTAAAGTAATACTGCCTATTACCCATCCCATGGGTCCCAAATCTCCAGGTTCAAGGGCATCTTCCTACCTCGAAAACATGCATGAGAAACCCAGAAGGTGGTACACCGTGTGATCGGGAAAGGTTTCTAACACGCACCTCATTTCTCATCTCCTTGTGCTCGGGTTCGCCATTCCAGCCGCTTTACTAGCAATCTCCCTCCTTGGAGAATCAGCACCTGTAACCTCCCGTTCCGTACAGCTTGCAATTTGTCCTGAGGATGAACGGGAAGAGGGGGAGCCAATGAGAGACTAGCTCTAGGTGTTGGGACAGGCACAGGTCACTCTATTTTCCCATCAGGAAGAAGAATTAACCACAGGCTCAGCCTGCCGCCGGGAAGCAGAATAGGGCCTGAGGCAATCCTGCGCTTTTGCGGCCAGCTCCCAAAAAAGCGAGTTGAAAAATGGAGCTCAGGGGCACTGCAATTCACAAACCTGCAGAGTTATAAATGATACCTCTCGTCCACAAATATATTGAGGGAAGGCAACGAAGAGGATCTGAAAGCAAGGCAGAATTGCAGGAAACAGATTTCAGGAGGTCGATTCGAATCGCCTTTAAAGCACATGAAAAGCGGCAAAACGTCGACAATGATGCCCTTGGCCAAAAAGGGCGTATGCGTTTTTTCCTGAATATATTCAGGAAAAAACGCATACGCCCTTTTTGGCCAACCAAGCAACCTGGAAAGGCAAATCAGCGCTACAAAGAAGTCTCGCTTCCCATCGGTCAAAAGGGCCATGCGGAAAAAAGTGTCAAAACCAGAAATGCAGAACAGGCCATGGAGAAATGGGAGCCTTGCTACGCTGATGGGCGGGATGTAAATTGCCAACAGCCACTCTGGAGAAGTGTACGGTGTGTCCTGAAACATCGAAAAAACACAGCTTAGAGCGCATAGGGCACTTCCACTCATGGGCGTATAAATGGGGAAAACTAAAAATCAGCAAGACACAGGCACCCCAAAGTTTAGGGCTACTCTGTTGACAAGAACCTCCACTTCATGACACCTCAAATATCCCAGGAAAGAGAAAAATGGATAAAGAAGTGGTGGTCCTTATGTACAATGGAATATCACTCAGCCATGAAATCAATGTCATAAGGCTAGTAGCAGCATGATGAGTGGCTTTAGCTACGACGATTCTAAGTGAAATAAGTCACACAGAAAAAGACACTTATCATAAGCTATCACTTATAGAGGGAATGTAAAAACCGCTACACTTGAACTGAATTACAAAACAGAACAGAGTCACACGTTGAGAAAACACACTATGGCTGCTTAACGGGAAAGGTGGGGTGGGGTGATGCATAAAACAAGGGTTTCAAATGAGCTCAGATACCGTTCCATAAACCCAATATGTCATAGAAAGACCTACTCCTTGCTCAGTGAACTGGACTCAACACCCCCTATTCACCGCACAAGAATATATCTGACTAGTAAGAATCTTAAAACCTATGTATTGCTATCTCTCTGGAAGTGAGTCAAGTGGGTGTAAAGCGGCAGAAACACAGCCGTGAAAAGCGGCTAAACCCCATTATAAAAATAAATTACTTTTAAAAACCCGTGAAACAAAGACAGTGAAAGGGAGAGAAATTCTTACAAAATTCGTTCAGGGGCTGTGATGCAACCTGGATTGACCATATCTAGACCCACAGCTGGAGGAGACATAAGGGTGGACACTCTCGGGGCTGAGAGGTTTGGTGAGGTTGGGGGAGCAAACGCAGAGCCTTTAAAGTAATACTGCCTGTTACCCATCCCATGGGTCCCAAATCTCCAGGTTCAAGGGCATCTTCCTACCTCGAAAACATGCATGAGAAACCCAGAAGGTGGTACACCGTGTGATCGGGAAAGGTTTCTAACACGCACCTCATTTCTCATCTCCTTGTGCTCGGGTTCGCCATTCCAGCCGCTTTACTAGCAATCTCCCTCCTTGGAGAATCAGCACCTGTAACCTCCCGTTCCGTACAGCTTGCAATTTGTCCTGAGGATGAACGGGAAGAGGGGGAGCCAATGAGAGACTAGCTCTAGGTGTTGGGACAGGCACAGGTCACTCTATTTTCCCATCAGGAAGAAGAATTAACCACAGGCTCAGCCTGCCGCCCGGAACCAGAATAGGGCCTGAGGCAATCCTGCGCTTTTGCGGCCAGCTCCCAAAAAAGCGAGTTGAAAAATGGAGCTCAGGGGCACTGCAATTCACAAACCTGCAGAGTTATAAATGATAACTCTCGTCCACAAATATATTGAGGGAAGGCAACGAAGAGGATCTGAAAGCAAGGCAGAATTGCAGGAAACAGATTTCAGGAGGTCGATTCGAATCACCTTTAAAGCACATGAAAAGCGGCAAAACGTCGACAATGATGCCCTTGGCCAAAAAGGGCGTATGCGTTTTTTCCTGAATATATTCAGGAAAAAACGCATACGCCCTTTTTGGCCAACCAAGCAACCTGGAAAGGCAAATCAGCGCTACAAAGAAGTCTCGCTTCCCATCGGTCAAAAGGGCCATGCGGAAAAAAGTGTCAAAACCAGAAATGCAGAACAGGCCATGGAGAAATGGGAGCCTTGCTACGCTGATGGGCGGGATGTAAATTGCCAACAGCCACTCTGGAGAAGTGTACGGTGTGTCCTGAAACATCGAAAAAACACAGCTTAGAGCGCATAGGGCACTTCCACTCATGGGCGTATAAATGGGGAAAACTAAAAATCAGCAAGACACAGGCACCCCAAAGTTTAGGGCTGCTCTGTTGACAAGAACCTCCACTTCATGACACCTCAAATATCCCAGGAAAGAGAAAAATGGATAAAGAAGTGGTGGTCCTTATGTACAATGGAATATCACTCAGCCATGAAATCAATGTCATAAGGCTAGTAGCAGCATGATGAGTGGCTTTGCTACGACGATTCTAAGTGAAATAAGTCACACAGAAAAAGACACTTATCATAAGCTATCACTTATAGAGGGAATGTAAAAACCGCTACACTTGAACTGAATTACAAAACAGAACAGAGTCACACGTTGAGAAAACACACTATGGCTGCTTAACGGGAAAGGTGGGGTGGGGTGATGCATAAAACAAGGGTTTCAAATGAGCTCAGATACCGTTCCATAAACCCAATATGTCATAGAAAGACCTACTCCTTGCTCAGTGAACTGGACTCAACACCCCCTATTCACCGCACAAGAATATATCTGACTAGTAAGAATCTTAAAACCTATGTATTGCTATCTCTCTGGAAGTGAGTCAAGTGGGTGTAAAGCGGCAGAAACACAGCCGTGAAAAGCGGCTAAACCCCATTATAAAAATAAATTACTTTTAAAAACCCGTGAAACAAAGACAGTGAAAGAGAGAGAAATTCTTACAAAATTCGTTCAGGGGCTGTGATGCAACCTGGATTGACCATATCTAGACCCACAGCTGGATGAGACATAAGGGTGGACACTCTCGGGGCTGAGAGGTTTGGTGAGGTTGGGGGAGCAAACGCAGAGCCTTTAAAGTAATACTGCCTGTTACCCATCCCATGGGTCCCAAATCTCCAGGTTCAAGGGCATCTTCCTACCTCGAAAACATGCATGAGAAACCCAGAAGGTGGTACACCGTGTGATCGGGAAAGGTTTCTAACACGCGCCTCATTTCTCATCTCCTTGTGCTCGGGTTCGCCATTCCAGCCGCTTTACTAGCAATCTCCCTCCTTGGAGAATCAGCACCTTTAACCTCCCGTTCCGTACAGCTTGCAATTTGTCCTGAGGATGAACGGGAAGAGGGGGAGCCAATGAGAGACTAGCTCTAGGTGTTGGGACAGGCACAGGTCACTCTATTTTCCCATCAGGAAGAAGAATTAACCACAGGCTCAGCCTGCCGCCCGGAAGCAGAATAGGGCCTGAGGCAATCCTGCGCTTTTGCGGCCAGCTCCCAAAAAAGCGAGTTGAAAAATGGAGCTCAGGGGCACTGCAATTCACAAACCTGCAGAGTTATAAATGATACCTCTCGTCCACAAATATATTGAGGGAAGGCAACGAAGAGGATCTGAAAGCAAGGCAGAATTGCAGGAAACAGATTTCAGGAGGTCGATTCGAATCGCCTTTAAAGCACATGAAAAGCGGCCAAACGTCGACAATGATGCCCTTGGCCAAAAAGGGCGTATGCGTTTTTTCCTGAATATATTCAGGAAAAAACGCATACGCCCTTTTTGGCCAACCAAGCAACCTGGAAAGGCAAATCAGCGCTACAAAGAAGTCTCGCTTCCCATCGGTCAAAAGGGCCATGCGGAAAAAAGTGTCAAAACCAGAAATGCAGGACAGGCCATGGAGAAATGGGAGCCTTGCTACGCTGATGGGCGGGATGTAAATTGCCAACAGCCACTCTGGAGAAGTGTACGGTGTGTCCTGAAACATCGAAAAAACACAGCTTAGAGCGCATAGGGCACTTCCACTCATGGGCGTATAAATGGGGGAAACTAAAAATCAGCAAGACACAGGCACCCCAAAGTTTAGGGCTGCTCTGTTGACAAGAACCTCCACTTCATGACACCTCAAATATCCCAGGAAAGAGAAAAATGGATAAAGAAGTGGTGGTCCTTATGTACAATGGAATATCACTCAGCCATGAAATCAATGTCATAAGGCTAGTAGCAGCATGATGAGTGGCTTTGCTACGACGATTCTAAGTGAAATAAGTCACACAGAAAAAGACACTTATCATAAGCTATCACTTATAGAGGGAATGTAAAAACCGCTACACTTGAACTGAATTACAAAACAGAACAGAGTCACAAGTTTACAAAACACACTATGGCTGCTTAACGGGAAAGGTGGGGTGGGGTGATGCATAAAACAAGGGTTTCAAATGAGCTCAGATACCGTTCCATAAACCCAATATGTCATAGAAAGACCTACTCCTTGCTCAGTGAACTGGACTCAACACCCCCTATTCACCGCACAAGAATATATCTGACTAGTAAGAATCTTAAAACCTATGTATTGCTATCTCTCTGGAAGTGAGTCAAGTGGGTGTAAAGCGGCAGAAACACAGCCGTGAAAAGCGGCTAAACCCCATTATAAAAATAAATTACCTTTAAAAACCCGTGAAACAAAGACAGTGAAAGAGAGAGAAATTCTTACAAAATTCGTTCAGGGGCTGTGATGCAACCTGGATTGACCATATCTAGACCCACAGCTGGAGGAGACATAAGGGTGGACACTCTCGGGGCTGAGAGGTTTGGTGAGGTTGGGGGAGCAAACGCAGAGCCTTTAAAGTAATACTGCCTGTTACCCATCCCATGGGTCCCAAATCTCCAGGTTCAAGGGCATCTTCCTACCTCGAAAACATGCATGAGAAACCCAGAAGGTGGTACACCGTGTGATCGGGAAAGGTTTCTAACACGCACCTCATTTCTCATCTCCTTGTGCTCGGGTTCGCCATTCCAGCCGCTTTACTAGCAATCTCCCTCCTTGGAGAATCAGCACCTGTAACCTCCCGTTCCGTACAGCTTGCAATTTGTCCTGAGGATGAACGGGAAGAGGGGGAGCCAATGAGAGACTAGCTCTAGGTGTTGGGACAGGCACAGGTCACTCTATTTTCCCATCAGGAAGAAGAATTAACCACAGGCTCAGCCTGCCGCCCGGAAGCAGAATAGGGCCTGAGGCAATCCTGCGCTTTTGCGGCCAGCTCCCAAAAAAGCGAGTTGAAAAATGGAGCTCAGGGGCACTGCAATTCACAAACCTGCAGAGTTATAAATGATAACTCTCGTCCACAAATATATTGAGGGAAGGCAACGAAGAGGATCTGAAAGCAAGGCAGAATTGCAGGAAACAGATTTCAGGAGGTCGATTCGAATCGCCTTTAAAGCACATGAAAAGCTGCAAAACGTCGACAATGATGCCCTTGGCCAAAAAGGGCGTATGCGTTTTTTCCTGAATATATTCAGGAAAAAACGCATACGCCCTTTTTGGCCAACCAAGCAACCTGGAAAGGCAAATCAGCGCTACAAAGAAGTCTCGCTTCCCATCGGTCAAAAGGGCCATGCGGAAAAAAGTGTCAAAACCAGAAATGCAGAACAGGCCATGGAGAAATGGGAGCCTTGCTACGCTGATGGGCGGGATGTAAATTGCCAACAGCCACTCTGGAGAAGTGTACGGTGTGTCCTGAAACATCGAAAAAACACAGCTTAGAGCGCATAGGGCACTTCCACTCATGGGCGTATAAATGGGGAAAACTAAAAATCAGCAAGACACAGGCACCCCAAAGTTTAGGGCTGCTCTGTTGACAAGAACCTCCACTTCATGACACCTCAAATATCCCAGGAAAGAGAAAAATGGATAAAGAAGTGGTGGTCCTTATGTACAATGGAATATCACTCAGCCATGAAATCAATGTCATAAGGCTAGTAGCAGCATGATGAGTGGCTTTAGCTACGACGATTCTAAGTGAAATAAGTCACACAGAAAAAGACACTTATCATAAGCTATCACTTATAGAGGGAATGTAAAAACCGCTACACTTGAACTGAATTACAAAACAGAACAGAGTCACACGTTGAGAAAACACACTATGGCTGCTTAACGGGAAAGGTGGGGTGGGGTGATGCATAAAACAAGGGTTTCAAATGAGCTCAGATACCGTTCCATAAACCCAATATGTCATAGAAAGACCTACTCCTTGCTCAGTGAACTGGACTCAACACCCCCTATTCACCGCACAAGAATATATCTGACTAGTAAGAATCTTAAAACCTATGTATTGCTATCTCTCTGGAAGTGAGTCAAGTGGGTGTAAAGCGGCAGAAACACAGCCGTGAAAAGCGGCTAAACCCCATTATAAAAATAAATTACCTTTAAAAACCCGTGAAACAAAGACAGTGAAAGAGAGAGAAATTCTTACAAAATTCGTTCAGGGGCTGTGATGCAACCTGGATTGACCATATCTAGACCCACAGCTGGAGGAGACATAAGGGTGGACACTCTCGGGGCTGAGAGGTTTGGTGAGGTTGGGGGAGCAAACGCAGAGCCTTTAAAGTAATACTGCCTGTTACCCATCCCATGGGTCCCAAATCTCCAGGTTCAAGGGCATCTTCCTACCTCGAAAACATGCATGAGAAACCCAGAAGGTGGTACACCGTGTGATCGGGAAAGGTTTCTAACACGCACCTCATTTCTCATCTCCTTGTGCTCGGGTTCGCCATTCCAGCCGCTTTACTAGCAATCTCCCTCCTTGGAGAATCAGCACGTGTAACCTCCCGTTCCGTACAGCTTGCAATTTGTCCTGAGGATGAACGGGAAGAGGGGGAGCCAATGAGAGACTAGCTCTAGGTGTTGGGACAGGCACAGGTCACTCTATTTTCCCATCAGGAAGAAGAATTAACCACAGGCTCAGCCTGCCGCCCGGAAGCAGAATAGGGCCTGAGGCAATCCTGCGCTTTTGCGGCCAGCTCCCAAAAAAGCGAGTTGAAAAATGGAGCTCAGGGGCACTGCAATTCACAAACCTGCAGAGTTATAAATGATAACTCTCGTCCACAAATATATTGAGGGAAGGCAACGAAGAGGATCTGAAAGCAAGGCAGAATTGCAGGAAACAGATTTCAGGAGGTCGATTCGAATCGCCTTTAAAGCACATGAAAAGCGGCAAAACGTCGACAATGATGCCCTTGGCCAAAAAGGGCGTATGCGTTTTTTCCTGAATATATTCAGGAAAAAACGCATACGCCCTTTTTGGCCAACCAAGCAACCTGGAAAGGCAAATCAGCGCTACAAAGAAGTCTCGCTTCCCATCGGTCAAAAGGGCCATGCGGAAAAAAGTGTCAAAACCAGAAATGCAGAACAGGCCATGGAGAAATGGGAGCCTTGCTACGCTGATGGGCGGGATGTAAATTGCCAACAGCCACTCTGGAGAAGTGTACGGTGTGTCCTGAAACATCGAAAAAACACAGCTTAGAGCGTATAGGGCACTTCCACTCATGGGCGTATAAATGGGGAAAACTAAAAATCAGCAAGACACAGGCACCCCAAAGTTTAGGGCTGCTCTGTTGACAAGAACCTCCACTTCATGACACCTCAAATATCCCAGGAAAGAGAAAAATGGATAAAGAAGTGGTGGTCCTTATGTACAATGGAATATCACTCAGCCATGAAATCAATGTCATAAGGCTAGTAGCAGCATGATGAGTGGCTTTGCTACGACGATTCTAAGTGAAATAAGTCACACAGAAAAAGACACTTATCATAAGCTATCACTTATAGAGGGAATGTAAAAACCGCTACACTTGAACTGAATTACAAAACAGAACAGAGTCACACGTTGAGAAAACACACTATGGCTGCTTAACGGGAAAGGTGGGGTGGGGTGATGCATAAAACAAGGGTTTCAAATGAGCTCAGATACCGTTCCATAAACCCAATATGTCATAGAAAGACCTACTCCTTGCTCAGTGAACTGGACTCAACACCCCCTATTCACCGCACAAGAATATATCTGACTAGTAAGAATCTTAAAACCTATGTATTGCTATCTCTCTGGAAGTGAGTCAAGTGGGTGTAAAGCGGCAGAAACACAGCCGTGAAAAGCGGCTAAACCCCATTATAAAAATAAATTACTTTTAAAAACCCGTGAAACAAAGACAGTGAAAGAGAGAGAAATTCTTACAAAATTCGTTCAGGGGCTGTGATGCAACCTGGATTGACCATATCTAGACCCACAGCTGGATGAGACATAAGGGTGGACACTCTCGGGGCTGAGAGGTTTGGTGAGGTTGGGGGAGCAAACGCAGAGCCTTTAAAGTAATACTGCCTGTTACCCATCCCATGGGTCCCAAATCTCCAGGTTCAAGGGCATCTTCCTACCTCGAAAACATGCATGAGAAACCCAGAAGGTGGTACACCGTGTGATCGGGAAAGGTTTCTAACACGCGCCTCATTTCTCATCTCCTTGTGCTCGGGTTCGCCATTCCAGCCGCTTTACTAGCAATCTCCCTCCTTGGAGAATCAGCACCTTTAACCTCCCGTTCCGTACAGCTTGCAATTTGTCCTGAGGATGAACGGGAAGAGGGGGAGCCAATGAGAGACTAGCTCTAGGTGTTGGGACAGGCACAGGTCACTCTATTTTCCCATCAGGAAGAAGAATTAACCACAGGCTCAGCCTGCCGCCCGGAAGCAGAATAGGGCCTGAGGCAATCCTGCGCTTTTGCGGCCAGCTCCCAAAAAAGCGAGTTGAAAAATGGAGCTCAGGGGCACTGCAATTCACAAACCTGCAGAGTTATAAATGATACCTCTCGTCCACAAATATATTGAGGGAAGGCAACGAAGAGGATCTGAAAGCAAGGCAGAATTGCAGGAAACAGATTTCAGGAGGTCGATTCGAATCGCCTTTAAAGCACATGAAAAGCGGCCAAACGTCGACAATGATGCCCTTGGCCAAAAAGGGCGTATGCGTTTTTTCCTGAATATATTCAGGAAAAAACGCATACGCCCTTTTTGGCCAACCAAGCAACCTGGAAAGGCAAATCAGCGCTACAAAGAAGTCTCGCTTCCCATCGGTCAAAAGGGCCATGCGGAAAAAAGTGTCAAAACCAGAAATGCAGAACAGGCCATGGAGAAATGGGAGCCTTGCTACGCTGATGGGCGGGATGTAAATTGCCAACAGCCACTCTGGAGAAGTGTACGGTGTGTCCTGAAACATCGAAAAAACACAGCTTAGAGCGCATAGGGCACTTCCACTCATGGGCGTATAAATGGGGAAAACTAAAAATCAGCAAGACACAGGCACCCCAAAGTTTAGGGCTGCTCTGTTGACAAGAACCTCCACTTCATGACACCTCAAATATCCCAGGAAAGAGAAAAATGGATAAAGAAGTGGTGGTCCTTATGTACAATGGAATATCACTCAGCCATGAAATCAATGTCATAAGGCTAGTAGCAGCATGATGAGTGGCTTTAGCTACGACGATTCTAAGTGAAATAAGTCACACAGAAAAAGACACTTATCATAAGCTATCACTTATAGAGGGAATGTAAAAACCGCTACACTTGAACTGAATTACAAAACAGAACAGAGTCACACGTTGAGAAAACACACTATGGCTGCTTAACGGGAAAGGTGGGGTGGGGTGATGCATAAAACAAGGGTTTCAAATGAGCTCAGATACCGTTCCATAAACCCAATATGTCATAGAAAGACCTACTCCTTGCTCAGTGAACTGGACTCAACACCCCCTATTCACCGCACAAGAATATATCTGACTAGTAAGAATCTTAAAACCTATGTATTGCTATCTCTCTGGAAGTGAGTCAAGTGGGTGTAATGCGGCAGAAACACAGCCGTGAAAAGCGGCTAAACCCCATTATAAAAATAAATTACTTTTAAAAACCCGTGAAACAAAGACAGTGAAAGAGAGAGAAATTCTTACAAAATTCGTTCAGGGGCTGTGATGCAACCTGGATTGACCATATCTAGACCCACAGCTGGATGAGACATAAGGGTGGACACTCTCGGGGCTGAGAGGTTTGGTGAGGTTGGGGGAGCAAACGCAGAGCCTTTAAAGTAATACTGCCTGTTACCCATCCCATGGGTCCCAAATCTCCAGGTTCAAGGGCATCTTCCTACCTCGAAAACATGCATGAGAAACCCAGAAGGTGGTACACCGTGTGATCGGGAAAGGTTTCTAACACGCACCTCATTTCTCATCTCCTTGTGCTCGGGTTCGCCATTCCAGCCGCTTTACTAGCAATCTCCCTCCTTGGAGAATCATCACCTGTAACCTCCCGTTCCGTACAGCTTGCAATTTGTCCTGAGGATGAACGGGAAGAGGGGGAGCCAATGAGAGACTAGCTCTAGGTGTTGGGACAGGCACAGGTCACTCTATTTTCCCATCAGGAAGAAGAATTAACCACAGGCTCAGCCTGCCACCTGGAAGCAGAATAGGGCCTGAGGCAATCCTGCGCTTTTGCGGCCAGCTCCCAAAAAAGCGAGTTGAAAAATGGAGCTCAGGGGCACTGCAATTCACAAACCTGCAGAGTTATAAATGATACCTCTCGTCCACAAATATATTGAGGGAAGGCAACGAAGAGGATCTGAAAGCAAGGCAGAATTGCAGGAAACAGATTTCAGGAGGTCGATTCGAATCGCCTTTAAAGCACATGAAAAGCGGCAAAACGTCGACAATGATGCCCTTGGCCAAAAAGGGCGTATGCGTTTTTTCCTGAATATATTCAGGAAAAAACGCATACGCCCTTTTTGGCCAACCAAGCAACCTGGAAAGGCAAATCAGCGCTACAAAGAAGTCTCGCTTCCCATCGGTCAAAAGGGCCATGCGGAAAAAAGTGTCAAAACCAGAAATGCAGGACAGGCCATGGAGAAATGGGAGCCTTGCTACGCTGATGGGCGGGATGTAAATTGCCAACAGCGACTCTGGAGAAGTGTACGGTGTGTCCTGAAACATCGAAAAAACACAGCTTAGAGCGCATAGGGCACTTCCACTCATGGGCATATAAATTGGGAAAACTAAAAATCAGCAAGACACAGGCACCACAAAGTTTAGGGCTGCTCTGTTGACAAGAACCTCCACTTCATGACACCTCAAATATCCCAGGAAAGAGAAAAATGGATAAAGAAGTAGTGGTCCTTATGTACAATGGAATATCACTCAAACATGAAATCAATGTCATAAGGCTAGTAGCAGCATGATGAGTGGCTTTAGCTACGACGATTCTAAGTGAAATAAGTCACACAGAAAAAGACACTTATCATAAGCTATCACTTATAGAGGGAATGTAAAAACCGCTACACTTGAACTGAATTACAAAACAGAACAGAGTCACAAGTTTACAAAACACACTATGGCTGCTTAACGGGAAAGGTGGGGTGGGGTGATGCATAAAACAAGGGTTTCAAATGAGCTCAGATACCGTTCCATAAACCCAATATGTAATAGAAAGACCTACTCCTTGCTCAGTGAACTGGACTCCACACCCCCTATTCACCGCACAAGAATATATCTGACTAGTAAGAATCATAAAACCTATGTATTGATAAATCTCTGGAAGTGAGTCAAGTGGGTGTAAAGCGGCAGAAACACAGCCGTGAAAAGCAGCTAAACCCCATTATAAAAATAAATTACTTTTAAAAACCCGTGAAACACAGACAGTGAAAGAGAGAGAAATTCTTACAAAATTCGTTCAGGGGCTGTGATGCAACCTGGATTGACCATATCTAGACCCACAGCTGGATGAGACATAAGGGTGGACACTCTCGGGGCTGAGAGGTTTGGTGAGGTTGGGGGAGCAAACGCAGAGCCTTTAAAGTAATACTGCCTGTTACCCATCCCATGGGTCCCAAATCTCCAGGTTCAAGGGCATCTTCCTACCTCGAAAACATGCATGAGAAACCCAGAAGGTGGTACACCGTGTGATCGGGAAAGGTTTCTAAAACGCACCTCATTTCTCATCTCCTTGTGCTCGGGTTCGCCATTCCAGCCGCTTTACTAGCAATCTCCCTCCTTGGAGAATCAGCACCTTTAACCTCCCGTTCCGTACAGCTTGCAATTTGTCCTGAGGATGAAGGGGAAGAGGGGGAGCCAATGAGAGACTAGCTCTAGGTGTTGGGACAGGCACAGGTCACTCTATTTTCCCATCAGGAAGAAGAATTAACCACAGGCTCAGCCTGCCGCCCGGAAGCAGAATAGGGCCTGAGGCAATCCTGCGCTTTTGCGGCCAGCTCCCAAAAAAGCGAGTTGAAAAATGGAGCTCAGGGGCACTGCAATTCACAAACCTGCAGAGTTATAAATGATAACTCTCGTCCACAAATATATTGAGGGAAGGCAACGAAGAGGATCTGAAAGCAAGGCAGAATTGCAGGAAACAGATTTCAGGAGGTCGATTCAAATCGCCTTTAAAGCACATGAAAAGCGGCAAAACGTCGACAATGATGCCCTTGGCCAAAAAGGGCGTATGCGTTTTTTCCTGAATATATTCAGGAAAAAACGCATACGCCCTTTTTGGCCAACCAAGCAACCTGGAAAGGCAAATCAGCGCTACAAAGAAGTCTCGCTTCCCATCGGTCAAAAGGGCCATGCGGAAAAAAGTGTCAAAACCAGAAATGCAGGACAGGCCATGGAGAAATGGGAGCCTTGCTACGCTGATGGGCGGGATGTAAATTGCCAACAGCGAGTCTGGAGAAGTGTACGGTGTGTCCTGAAACATCGAAAAAACACAGCTTAGAGCGCATAGGGCACTTCCACTCATGGGCATATAAATTGGGAAAATTAAAAATCAGCAAGACACAGGCACCACAAAGTTTAGGGCTGCTCTGTTGACAAGAACCTCCACTTCATGACACCTCAAATATCCCAGGAAAGAGAAAAATGGATAAAGAAGTGGTGGTCCTTATGTACAATGGAATATCACTCAGCCATGAAATCAATGTCATAAGGCTAGTAGCAGCATGATGAGTGGCTTTAGCTATGACGATTCTAAGTGAAATAAGTCACACAGAAAAAGAAACTTATCATAACCTATCACTTATAGAGGGAATGTAAAAACCGCTACACTTGGACTGAATTACAAAACAGAACAGAGTCACACGTTTACAAAACACACTATGGCTGCTTAACGGGAAAGGTGGGGTGGGGTGATGCATAAAACAAGGGTTTCAAATGAGCTCAGATACCGTTCCATAAACCCAATATGTAATAGAAAGACCTACTCCTTGCTCAGTGAACTCGACTCCACACCCCCTATTCACCACACAAGAATATATCTGACTAGTAAGAATCATAAAACCTATGTATTGATATCTCTCTGGAAGTGAGTCAAGTGGGTGTAAAGCGGCAGAAACACAGCCGTGAAAAGCAGCTAAACCCCATTATAAAAATAAATTACTTTTAAAAACCCGTGAAACACAGACAGTGAAAGAGAGAGAAATTCTTACAAAATTCGTTCAGGGGCTGTGATGCAACCTGGATTGACCATATCTAGACCCACAGCTGGATGAGACATAAGGGTGGACACTCTCGGGGCTGAGAGGTTTGGTGAGGTTGGGGGAGCAAACGCAGAGCCTTTAAAGTAATACTGCCTGTTACTCATCCCATGGGTCCCAAATCTCCAGGTTCAAGGGCATCTTCCTACCTCGAAAACATGCATGAGAAACCCAGAAGTTGGTACACCGTGTGATCGGGAAAGGTTTCTAAAACGCACCTCATTTCTCATCTCCTTGTGCTCGGGTTCGCCATTCCAGCCGCTTTACTAGCAATCTCCCTCCTTGGAGAATCAGCACCTTTAACCTCCCGTTCCGTACAGCTTGCAATTTGTCCTGAGGATGAACGGGAAGAGGGGGAGCCAATGAGAGACTAGCTCTAGGTGTTGGGACAGGCACAGGTCACTCTATTTTCCCATCAGGAAGAAGAATTAACCACAGGCTCAGCCTGCCGCCCGGAACCAGAATAGGGCCTGAGGCAATCCTGCGCTTTTGCGGCCAGCTCCCAAAAAAGCGAGTTGAAAAATGGAGCTCAGGGGCGCTGCAATTCACAAACCTGCAGAGTTATAAATGATAACTCTCGTCCACAAATATATTGAGGGAAGGCAACGAAGAGGATCTGAAAGCAAGGCAGAATTGCAGGAAACAGATTTCAGGAGGTCGATTCAAATCGCCTTTAAAGCACATGAAAAGCGGCAAAACGTCGACAATGATGCCCTTGGCCAAAAAGGGCGTATGCGTTTTTTCCTGAATATATTCAGGAAAAAACGCATACGCCCTTTTTGGCCAACCAAGCAACCTGGAAAGGCAAATCAGCGCTACAAAGAAGTCTCGCTTCCCATCGGTCAAAAGGGCCATGCGGAAAAAAGTGTCAAAACCAGAAATGCAGGACAGGCCATGGAGAAATGGGAGCCTTGCTACGCTGATGGGCGGGATGTAAATTGCCAACAGCCACTCTGGAGAAGGGTACGGTGTGTCCTGAAACATCGAAAAAACACAGCTTAGAGCGCATAGGGCACTTCCACTCATGGGCATATAAATTGGGAAAACTAAAAATCAGCAAGACACAGGCACCCCAAAGTTTAGGGCTGCTCTGTTGACAAGAACCTCCACTTCATGACACCTCAAATATCCCAGGAAAGAGAAAAATGGATAAAGAAGTGGTGGTCCTTATGTACAATGGAATATCACTCAGCCATGAAATCAATGTCATAAGGCTAGTAGCAGCATGATGAGTGGCTTTAGCTACGACGATTCTAAGTGAAATAAGTCACACAGAAAAAGACACTTATCATAAGCTATCACTTATAGAGGGAATGTAAAAACCGCTACACTTGAACTGAATTACAAAACAGGACAGAGTCACAAGTTTACAAAACACACTATGGCTGCTTAACGGGAAAGGTGGGGTGGGGTGATGCATAAAACAAGGGTTTCAAATGAGCTCAGATACCGTTCCATAAACCCAATATGTAATAGAAAGACCTACTCCTTGCTCAGTGAACTGGACTCCACACCCCCTATTCACCGCACAAGAATATATCTGACTAGTAAGAATCATAAAACCTATGTATTGATATCTCTCTGGAAGTGAGTCAAGTGGCTGTAAAGCGGCAGAAACACAGCCGTGAAAAGCGGCTAAACCCCATTATAAAAATAAATTACTTTTAAAAACCCGTGAAACACAGACAGTGAAAGAGAGAGAAATTCTTACAAAATTCGTTCAGGGGCTGTGATGCAACCTGGATTGACCATATCTAGACCCACAGCTGGATGAGACATAAGGGTGGACACTCTCGGGGCTGAGAGGTTTGGTGAGGTTGGGGGAGCAAACGCAGAGCCTTTAAAGTAATACTGCCTGTTACCCATCCCATGGGTCCCAAATCTCCAGGTTCAAGGGCATCTTCCTACCTCGAAAACATGCATGAGAAACCCAGAAGGTGGTACACCGTGTGATCGGGAAAGGTTTCTAAAACGCACCTCATTTCTCATCTCCTTGTGCTCGGGTTCGCCATTCCAGCCGCTTTACTAGCAATCTCCCTCCTTGGAGAATCAGCACCTTTAACCTCCCGTTCCGTACAGCTTGCAATTTGTCCTGAGGATGAACGGGAAGAGGGGGAGCCAATGAGAGACTAGCTCTAGGTGTTGGGACAGGCACAGGTCACTCTATTTTCCCATCAGGAAGAAGAATTAACCACAGGCTCAGCCTGCCGCCTGGAAGCAGAATAGGGCCTGAGGCAATCCTGCGCTTTTGCGGCCAGCTCCCAAAAAAGCGAGTTGAAAAATGGAGCTCAGGGGCACTGCAATTCACAAACCTGCAGAGTTATAAATGATAACTCTCGTCCACAAATATATTGAGGGAAGGCAACGAAGAGGATCTGAAAGCAAGGCAGAATTGCAGGAAACAGATTTCAGGAGGTCGATTCAAATCGCCTTTAAAGCACATGAAAAGCGGCAAAACGTCGACAATGATGCCCTTGGCCAAAAAGGGCGTATGCGTTTTTTCCTGAATATATTCAGGAAAAAACGCATACGCCCTTTTTGGCCAACCAAGCAACCTGGAAAGGCAAATCAGCGCTACAAAGAAGTCTCGCTTCCCATCGGTCAAAAGGGCCATGCGGAAAAAAGTGTCAAAACCAGAAATGCAGGGCAGGCCATGGAGAAATGGGAGCCTTGCTACGCTGATGGGCGGGATGTAAATTGCCAACAGCGACTCTGGAGAAGTGTACGGTGTGTCCTGAAACATCGAAAAAACACAGCTTAGAGCGCATAGGGCACTTCCACTCATGGGCATATAAATTGGGAAAACTAAAAATCAGCAAGACACAGGCACCACAAAGTTTAGGGCTGCTCTGTTGACAAGAACCTCCACTTCATGACACCTCAAATATCCCAGGAAAGAGAAAAATGGATAAAGAAGTGGTGGTCCTTATGTACAATGGAATATCACTCAGCCATGAAATCAATGTCATAAGGCTAGTAGCAGCATGATGAGTGGCTTTAGCTACGACGATTCTAAGTGAAATAAGTCACACAGAAAAAGACACTTATCATAAGCTATCACTTATAGAGGGAATGTAAAAACCGCTACACTTGAACTGAATTACAAAACAGAACAGAGTCACAAGTTTACAAAACACACTATGGCTGCTTAACGGGAAAGGTGGGGTGGGGTGATGCATAAAACAAGGGTTTCAAATGAGCTCAGATACCGTTCCATAAACCCAATATGTAATAGAAAGAGCTACTCCTTGCTCAGTGAACTGGACTCAACACCCCCTATTCACCGCACAGGAATATATCTGACTAGTAAGAATCTTAAAACCTATGTATTGATATCTCTCTGGAAGTGAGTCAAGTGGGTGTAAAGCGGCAGAAACACAGCCGTGAAAAGCAGCTAAACCCCATTATAAAAATAAATTACTTTTAAAAACCCGTGAAACAAAGACAGTGAAAGAGAGAGAAATTCTTACAAAATTCGTTCAGGGGCTGTGATGCAACCTGGATTGACCATATCTAGACCCACAGCTGGATGAGACATAAGGGTGGACACTCTCGGGGCTGAGAGGTTTGGTGAGGTTGGGGGAGCAAACGCAGAGCCTTTAAAGTAATACGGCCTGTTACCCATCCCATGGGTCCCAAATCTCCAGGTTCAAGGGCATCTTCCTACCTCGAAAACATGCATGAGAAACCCAGAAGGTGGTACACCGTGTGATCGGGAAAGGTTTCTAAAACGCACCTCATTTCTCATCTCCTTGTGCTCGGGTTCGCCATTCCAGCCGCTTTACTAGCAATCTCCCTCCTTGGAGAATCTGCACCTTTAACCTCCCGTTCCGTACAGCTTGCAATTTGTCCTGAGGATGAACGGGAAGAGGGGGAGCCAATGAGAGACTAGCTCTACGTGTTGGGACAGGCACAGGTCACTCTATTTTCCCATCAGGAAGAAGAATTAACCACAGGCTCAGCCTGCCGCCCGGAACCAGAATAGGGCCTGAGGCAATCCTGCGCTTTTGCGGCCAGCTCCCAAAAAAGCGAGTTGAAAAATGGAGCTCAGGGTCACTGCAATTCACAAACCTGCAGAGTTATAAATGATAACTCTCGTCCACAAATATATTGAGGGAAGGCAACGAAGAGGATTTGAAAGCAAGGCAGAATTGCAGGAAACAGATTTCAGGAGGTCGATTCGAATCGCCTTTAAAGCACATGAAAAGCGGCAAAACGTCGACAATGATGCCCTTGGCCAAAAAGGGCGTATGCGTTTTTTCCTGAATATATACAGGAAAAAACGCATACGCCCTTTTTGGCCAACCAAGCAACCTGGAAAGGCAAATCAGCGCTACAAAGAAGTCTCGCTTCCCATCGGTCAAAAGGGCCATGCGGAAAAAAGTGTCAAAACCAGAAATGCAGGACAGGCCATGGAGAAATGGGAGCCTTGCTACGCTGATGGGCGGGATGTAAATTGCCAACAGCCACTCTGGAGAAGGGTACGGTGTGTCCTGAAACATCGAAAAAACACAGCTTAGAGCGCATAGGGCACTTCCACTCATGGGCATATAAATTGGGAACACTAAAAATCAGCAAGACACAGGCACCCCAAAGTTTAGGGCTGCTCTGTTGACAAGAACCTCCACTTCATGACACCTCAAATATCCCAGGAAAGAGAAAAATGGATAAAGAAGTGGTGGTCCTTATGTACAATGGAATATCACTCAGCCATGAAATCAATGTCATAAGGCTAGTAGCAGCATGATGAGTGGCTTTAGCTACGACGATTCTAAGTGAAATAAGTCACACAGAAAAAGACACTTATCATAAGCTATCACTTATAGAGGGAATGTAAAAACCGCTACACTTGAACTGAATTACAAAACAGAAAAGAGTCACAAGTTTACAAAACACACTATGGCTGCTTAACGGGAAAGGTGGGGTGGGGTGATGCATAAAACAAGGGTTTCAAATGAGCTCAGATACCGTTCCATAAACCCAATATGTAATAGAAAGACCTACTCCTTGCTCAGTGAACTGGACTCCACACCCCCTATTCACCGCACAAGAATATATCTGACTAGTAAGAATCATAAAACCTATGTATTGATATCTCTCTGGAAGTGAGTCAAGTGGGTGTAAAGCGGCAGAAACACAGCCGTGAAAAGCGGCTAAACCCCATTATAAAAATAAATTACTTTTAAAAACCCGTGAAACAAAGACAGTGAAAGAGAGAGAAATTCTTACAAAATTCGTTCAGGGGCTGTGATGCAACCTGGATTGACCATATCTAGACCCACAGCTGGATGAGACATAAGGGTGGACACTCTCGGGGCTGAGAGGTTTGGTGAGGTTGGGGGAGCAAACGCAGAGCCTTTAAAGTAATACTGCCTGTTACCCATCCCATGGGTCCCAAATCTCCAGGTTCAAGGGCATCTTCCTACCTCGAAAACATGCATGAGAAACCCAGAAGGTGGTACACCGTGTGATCGGGAAAGGTTTCTAAAACGCACCTCATTTCTCATCTCCTTGTGCTCGGGTTCGCCATTCCAGCCGCTTTACTAGCAATCTCCCTCCTTGGAGAATCAGCACCTTTAACCTCCCGTTCCGTACAGCTTGCAATTTGTCCTGAGGATGAACGGGAAGAGGGGGAGCCAATGAGAGACTAGCTCTAGGTGTTGGGACAGGCACAGGTCACTCTATTTTCCCATCAGGAAGAAGAATTAACCACAGGCTCAGCCTGCCGCCCGGAACCAGAATAGGGCCTGAGGCAATCCTGCGCTTTTGCGGCCAGCTCCCAAAAAAGCGAGTTGAAAAATGGAGCTCAGGGGCACTGCAATTCACAAACCTGCAGAGTTATAAATGATAACTCTCGTCCACAAATATATTGAGGGAAGGCAACGAAGAGGATTTGAAAGCAAGGCAGAATTGCAGGAAACAGATTTCAGGAGGTCGATTCGAATCGCCTTTAAAGCACATGAAAAGCGGCAAAACGTCGACAATGATGCCCTTGGCCAAAAAGGGCGTATGCGTTTTTTCCTGAATATATTCAGGAAAGAACGCATACGCCCTTTTTGGCCAACCAAGCAACCTGGAAAGGCAAATCAGCGCTACAAACAAGTCTCGCTTCCCATCGGTCAAAAGGGCCATGCGGAAAAAAGTGTCAAAACCAGAAATGCAGGACAGGCCATGGAGAAATGGGAGCCTTGCTACGCTGATGGGCGGGATGTAAATTGCCAACAGCCACTCTGGAGAAGGGTACGGTGTGTCCTGAAACATCGAAAAAACACAGCTTAGAGCGCATAGGGCACTTCCACTCATGGGCATATAAATTGGGAAAACTAAAAATCAGCAAGACACAGGCACCCCAAAGTTTAGGGCTGCTCTGTTGACAAGAACCTCCACTTCATGACACCTCAAATATCCCAGGAAAGAGAAAAATGGATAAAGAAGTGGTGGTCCTTATGTACAATGGAATATCACTCAGCCATGAAATCAATGTCATAAGGCTAGTAGCAGCATGATGAGTGGCTTTAGCTATGACGATTCTAAGTGAAATAAGTCACACAGAAAAAGACACTTATCATAAGCTATCACGTATAGAGGGAATGTAAAAACCGCTACACTTGGACTGAATTACAAAACAGAACAGAGTCAAACGTTTACGAAACACACTATGGCTGCTTAACGGGAAAGGTGGGGTGGGGTGATGCATAAAACAAGGGTTTCAAATGAGCTCAGATACCGTTCCATAAACCCAATATGTAATAGAAAGACCTACTCCTTGCTCAGTGAACTGGACTCCACACCCCCTATTCACCGCACAAGAATATATCTGACTAGTAAGAATCATAAAACCTATGTATTGATATCTCTCTGGAAGTGAGTCAAGTGGGTGTAAAGCGGCAGAAACACAGCCGTGAAAAGCAGCTAAACCCCATTATAAAAATAAATTACTTTTAAAAACCCGTGAAACACAGACAGTGAAAGAGAGAGAAATTCTTACAAAATTCGTTCAGGGGCTGTGATGCAACCTGGATTGACCATATCTAGACCCACAGCTGGATGAGACATAAGGGTGGACACTCTCGGGGCTGAGAGGTTTGGTGAGGTTGGGGGAGCAAACGCAGAGCCTTTAAAGTAATACGGCCTGTTACCCATCCCATGGGTCCCAAATCTCCAGGTTCAAGGGCATCTTCCTACCTCGAAAACATGCATGAGAAACCCAGAAGGTGGTACACCGTGTGATCGCGAAAGGTTTCTAAAACGCACCTCATTTCTCATCTCCTTGTGCTCGGGTTCGCCATTCCAGCCGCTTTACTAGCAATCTCCCTCCTTGGAGAATCTGCACCTTTAACCTCCCGTTCCGTACAGCTTGCAATTTGTCCTGAGGATGAACGGGAAGACGGGGAGCCAATGAGAGACTAGCTCTAGGTGTTGGGACAGGCACAGGTCACTCTATTTTCCCATCAGGAAGAAGAATTAACCACAGGCTCAGCCTGCCGCCCGGAACCAGAATAGGGCCTGAGGCAATCCTGCGCTTTTGCGGCCAGCTCCCAAAAAAGCGAGTTGAAAAATGGAGCTCAGGGGCACTGCAATTCACAAACCTGCAGAGTTATAAATGATAACTCTCGTCCACAAATATATTGAGGGAAGGCAACGAAGAGGATTTGAAAGCAAGGCAGAATTGCAGGAAACAGATTTCAGGAGGTCGATTCGAATCGCCTTTAAAGCACATGAAAAGCGGCAAAACGTCGACAATGATGCCCTTGGCCAAAAAGGGCGTATGCGTTTTTTCCTGAATATATACAGGAAAAAACGCATACGCCCTTTTTGGCCAACCAAGCAACCTGGAAAGGCAAATCAGCGCTACAAAGAAGTCTCGCTTCCCATCGGTCAAAAGGGCCATGCGGAAAAAAGTGTCAAAACCAGAAATGCAGGACAGGCCATGGAGAAATGGGAGCCTTGCTACGCTGATGGGCGGGATGTAAATTGCCAACAGCAACTCTGGAGAAGGGTACGGTGTGTCCTGAAACATCGAAAAAACACAGCTTAGAGCGCATAGGGCACTTCCACTCATGGGCATATAAATTGGGAACACTAAAAATCAGCAAGACACAGGCACCCCAAAGTTTAGGGCTGCTCTGTTGACAAGAACCTCCACTTCATGACACCTCAAATATCCCAGGAAAGAGAAAAATGGATAAAGAAGTGGTGGTCCTTATGTACAATGGAATATCACTCAGCCATGAAATCAATGTCATAAGGCTAGTAGCAGCATGATGAGTGGCTTTAGCTACGACGATTCTAAGTGAAATAAGTCACACAGAAAAAGACACTTATCATAAGCTATCACTTATAGAGGGAATGTAAAAACCGCTACACTTGAACTGAATTACAAAACAGAACAGAGTCACAAGTTTACAAAACACACTATGGCTGCTTAACGGGAAAGGTGGGGTGGGGTGATGCATAAAACAAGGGTTTCAAATGAGCTCAGATACCGTTCCATAAACCCAATATGTAATAGAAAGACCTACTCCTTGCTCAGTGAACTGGACTCCACACCCCCTATTCACCGCACAAGAATATATCTGACTAGTAAGAATCATAAAACCTATGTATTGATATCTCTCTGGAAGTGAGTCAAGTGGGTGTAAAGCGGCAGAAACACAGCCGTGAAAAGCGGCTAAACCCCATTATAAAAATAAATTACTTTTAAAAACCCGTGAAACACAGACAGTGAAAGAGAGAGAAATTCTTACAAAATTCGTTCAGGGGCTGTGATGCAACCTGGATTGACCATATCTAGACCCACAGCTGGATGAGACATAAGGGTGGACACTCTCGGGGCTGAGAGGTTTGGTGAGGTTGGGGGAGCAAACGCAGAGCCTTTAAAGTAATACTGCCTGTTACCCATCCCATGGGTCCCAAATCTCCAGGTTCAAGGGCATCTTCCTACCTCGAAAACATGCATGAGAAACCCAGAAGGTGGTACACCGTGTGATCGGGAAAGGTTTCTAAAACGCACCTCATTTCTCATCTCCTTGTGCTCGGGTTCGCCATTCCAGCCGCTTTACTAGCAATCTCCCTCCTTGGAGAATCAGCACCTTTAACCTCCCGTTCCGTACAGCTTGCAATTTGTCCTGAGGATGAACGGGAAGAGGGGGAGCCAATGAGAGACTAGCTCTAGGTGTTGGGACAGGCACAGGTCACTCTATTTTCCCATCAGGAAGAAGAATTAACCACAGGCTCAGCCTGCCGCCCGGAACCAGAATAGGGCCTGAGGCAATCCTGCGCTTTTGCGGCCAGCTCCCAAAAAAGCGAGTTGAAAAATGGAGCTCAGGGGCACTGCAATTCACAAACCTGCAGAGTTATAAATGATAACTCTCGTCCACAAATATATTGAGGGAAGGCAACGAAGAGGATTTGAAAGCAAGGCAGAATTGCAGGAAACAGATTTCAGGAGGTCGATTCGAATCGCCTTTAAAGCACATGAAAAGCGGCAAAACGTCGACAATGATGCCCTTGGCCAAAAAGGGCGTATGCGTTTTTTCCTGAATATATTCAGGAAAGAACGCATACGCCCTTTTTGGCCAACCAAGCAACCTGGAAAGGCAAATCAGCGCTACAAACAAGTCTCGCTTCCCATCGGTCAAAAGGGCCATGCGGAAAAAAGTGTCAAAACCAGAAATGCAGGACAGGCCATGGAGAAATGGGAGCCTTGCTACGCTGATGGGCGGGATGTAAATTGCCAACAGCCACTCTGGAGAAGGGTACGGTGTGTCCTGAAACATCGAAAAAACACAGCTTAGAGCGCATAGGGCACTTCCACTCATGGGCATATAAATTGGGAAAACTAAAAATCAGCAAGACACAGGCACCACAAAGTTTAGGGCTGCTCTGTTGACAAGAACCTCCACTTCATGACACCTCAAATATCCCAGGAAAGAGAAAAATGGATAAAGAAGTGGTGGTCCTTATGTACAATGGAATATCACTCAGCCATGAAATCAATGTCATAAGGCTAGTAGCAGCATGATGAGTGGCTTTAGCTACGACGATTCTAAGTGAAATAAGTCACACAGAAAAAGACACTTATCATAAGCTATCACTTATAGAGGGAATGTAAAAACCGCTACACTTGAACTGAATTACAAAACAGAAAAGAGTCACAAGTTTACAAAACACACTATGGCTGCTTAACGGGAAAGGTGGGGTGGGGTGATGCATAAAACAAGGGTTTCAAATGAGCTCAGATACCGTTCCATAAACCCAATATGTAATAGAAAGACCTACTCCTTGCTCAGTGAACTGGACTCCACACCCCCTATTCACCGCACAAGAATATATCTGACTAGTAAGAATCATAAAACCTATGTATTGATATCTCTCTGGAAGTGAGTCAAGTGGCTGTAAAGCGGCAGAAACACAGCCGTGAAAAGCAGCTAAACCCCATTATAAAAATAAATTACTTTTAAAAACCCGTGAAACACAGACAGTGAAAGAGAGAGAAATTCTTACAAAATTCGTTCAGGGGCTGTGATGCAACCTGGATTGACCATATCTAGACCCACAGCTGGATGAGACATAAGGGTGGACACTCTCGGGGCTGAGAGGTTTGGTGAGGTTGGGGGAGCAAACGCAGAGCCTTTAAAGTAATACGGCCTGTTACCCATCCCATGGGTCCCAAATCTCCAGGTTCAAGGGCATCTTCCTACCTCGAAAACATGCATGAGAAACCCAGAAGGTGGAACACCGTGTGATCGGGAAAGGTTTCTAAAACGCACCTCATTTCTCATCTCCTTGTGCTCGGGTTCGCCATTCCAGCCGCTTTACTAGCAATCTCCCTCCTTGGAGAATCTGCACCTTTAACCTCCCGTTCCGTACAGCTTGCAATTTGTCCTGAGGATGAACGGGAAGAGGGGGAGCCAATGAGAGACTAGCTCTAGGTGTTGGGACAGGCACAGGTCACTCTATTTTCCCATCAGGAAGAAGAATTAACCACAGGCTCAGCCTGCCGCCCGGAACCAGAATAGGGCCTGAGGCAATCCTGCGCTTTTGCGGCCAGCTCCCAAAAAAGCGAGTTGAAAAATGGAGCTCAGGGGCACTGCAATTCACAAACCTGCAGAGTTATAAATGATAACTCTCGTCCACAAATATATTGAGGGAAGGCAACGAAGAGGATTTGAAAGCAATGCAGAATTGCAGGAAACAGATTTCAGGAGGTCGATTCGAATCGCCTTTAAAGCACATGAAAAGCGGCAAAACGTCGACAATGATGCCCTTGGCCAAAAAGGGCGTATGCGTTTTTTCCTGAATATATACAGGAAAAAACGCATACGCCCTTTTTGCCCAACCAAGCAACCTGGAAAGGCAAATCAGCGCTACAAAGAAGTCTCGCTTCCCATCGGTCAAAAGGGCCATGCGGAAAAAAGTGTCAAAACCAGAAATGCAGGACAGGCCATGGAGAAATGGGAGCCTTGCTACGCTGATGGGCGGGATGTAAATTGCCAACAGCCACTCTGGAGAAGGGTACGGTGTGTCCTGAAACATCGAAAAAACACAGCTTAGAGCGCATAGGGCACTTCCACTCATGGGCATATAAATTGGGAACACTAAAAATCAGCAAGACACAGGCACCCCAAAGTTTAGGGCTGCTCTGTTGACAAGAACCTCCACTTCATGACACCTCAAATATCCCAGGAAAGAGAAAAATGGATAAAGAAGTGGTGGTCCTTATGTACAATGGAATATCACTCAGCCATGAAATCAATGTCATAAGGCTAGTAGCAGCATGATGAGTGGCTTTAGCTATGACGATTCTAAGTGAAATAAGTCACACAGAAAAAGACACTTATCATAAGCTATCACGTATAGAGGGAATGTAAAAACCGCTACACTTGGACTGAATTACAAAACAGAACAGAGTCACACGTTTACGAAATACACTATGGCTCCTTAACGGGAAAGGTGGGGTGGGGTGATGCATAAAACAAGGGTTTCAAATGAGCTCAGATACCGTTCCATAAACCCAATATGTAATAGAAAGACCTACTCCTTGCTCAGTGAACTGGACTCCACACCCCCTATTCACCGCACAAGAATATATCTGACTAGTAAGAATCATAAAACCTATGTATTGATATCTCTCTGGAAGTGAGTCAAGTGGGTGTAAAGCGGCAGAAACACAGCCGTGAAAAGCAGCTAAACCCCATTATAAAAATAAATTACTTTTAAAAACCCGTGAAACACAGACAGTGAAAGAGAGAGAAATTCTTACAAAATTCGTTCAGGGGCTGTGATGCAACCTGGATTGACCATATCTAGACCCACAGCTGGATGAGACATAAGGGTGGACACTCTCGGGGCTGAGAGGTTTGGTGAGGTTGGGGGAGCAAACGCAGAGCCTTTAAAGTAATACGGCCTGTTACCCATCCCATGGGTCCCAAATCTCCAGGTTCAAGGGCATCTTCCTACCTCGAAAACATGCATGAGAAACCCAGAAGTTGGTACACCGTGTGATCGGGAAAGGTTTCTAAAACGCACCTGATTTCTCATCTCCTTGTGCTCGGGTTCGCCATTCCAGCCGCTTTACTAGCAATCTCCCTCCTTGGAGAATCAGCACCTTTAACCTCCCGTTCCGTACAGCTTGCAATTTGTCCTGAGGATGAACGGGAAGAGGGGGAGCCAATGAGAGACTAGCTCTAGGTGTTGGGACAGGCACAGGTCACTCTATTTTCCCATCAGGAAGAAGAATTAACCACAGGCTCAGCCTGCCACCTGGAAGCAGAATAGGGCCTGAGGCAATCCTGCGCTTTTGCGGCCAGCTCCCAAAAAAGCGAGTTGAAAAATGGAGCTCAGGGGCACTGCAATTCACAAACCTGCAGAGTTATAAATGATAACTCTCGTCCACAAATATATTGAGGGAAGGCAACGAAGAGGATTTGAAAGCAAGGCAGAATTGCAGGAAACAGATTTCAGGAGGTCGATTCGAATCGCCTTTAAAGCACATGAAAAGCGGCAAAACGTCGACAATGATGCCCTTGGCCAAAAAGGGCGTATGCGTTTTTTCCTGAATATATTCAGGAAAAAACGCATACGCCCTTTTTGGCCAACCAAGCAACCTGGAAAGGCAAATCAGCGCTACAAAGAAGTCTCGCTTCCCATCGGTCAAAAGGGCCATGCGGAAAAAAGTGTCAAAACCAGAAATGCAGGACAGGCCATGGAGAAATGGGAGCCTTGCTACGCTGATGGGCGGGATGTAAATTGCCAACAGCCACTCTGGAGAAGTGTACGGTGTGTCCTGAAACATCGAAAAAACACAGCTTAGAGCGCATAGGGCACTTCCACTCATGGGCATATAAATTGGGAAAACTAAAAATCAGCAAGACACAGGCACCACAAAGTTTAGGGCTGCTCTGTTGACAAGAACCTCCACTTCATGACACCTCAAATATCCCAGGAAAGAGAAAAATGGATAAAGAAGTGGTGGTCCTTATGTACAATGGAATATCACTCAGCCATGAAATCAATGTCATAAGGCTAGTAGCAGCATGATGAGTGGCTTTAGCTACGACGATTCTAAGTGAAATAAGTCACACAGAAAAAGACACTTATCATAAGCTATCACTTATAGAGGGAATGTAAAAACCGCTACACTTGAACTGAATTACAAAACAGAACAGAGTCACAAGTTTACAAAACACACTATGGCTGCTTAACGGGAAAGGTGGGGTGGGGTGATGCATAAAACAAGGGTTTCAAATGAGCTCAGATACCGTTCCATAAACCCAATATGTAATAGAAAGACCTACTCCTTGCTCAGTGAACTGGACTCCACACCCCCTATTCACCGCACAAGAATATATCTGACTAGTAAGAATCATAAAACCTATGTATTGATATCTCTCTGGAAGTGAGTCAAGTGGGTGTAAAGCGGCAGAAACACAGCCGTGAAAAGCAGCTAAACCCCATTATAAAAATAAATTACTTTTAAAAACCCGTGAAACACAGACAGTGAAAGAGAGAGAAATTCTTACAAAATTCGTTCAGGGGCTGTGATGCAACCTGGATTGACCATATCTAGACCCACAGCTGGATGAGACATAAGGGTGGACACTCTCGGGGCTGAGAGGTTTGGTGAGGTTGGGGGAGCAAACGCAGAGCCTTTAAAGTAATACTGCCTGTTACCCATCCCATGGGTCCCAAATCTCCAGGTTCAAGGGCATCTTCCTACCTCGAAAACATGCATGAGAAACCCAGAAGGTGGTACACCGTGTGATCGGGAAAGGTTTCTAAAACGCACCTCATTTCTCATCTCCTTGTGCTCGGGTTCGCCATTCCAGCCGCTTTACTAGCAATCTCCCTCCTTGGAGAATCAGCACCTTTAACCTCCCGTTCCGTACAGCTTGCAATTTGTCCTGAGGATGAACGGGAAGAGGGGGAGCCAATGAGAGACTAGCTCTAGGTGTTGGGACAGGCACAGGTCACTCTATTTTCCCATCAGGAAGAAGAATTAACCACAGGCTCAGCCTGCCGCCCGGAACCAGAATAGGGCCTGAGGCAATCCTGCGCTTTTGCGGCCAGCTCCCAAAAAAGCGAGTTGAAAAATGGAGCTCAGGGGCACTGCAATTCACAAACCTGCAGAGTTATAAATGATAACTCTCGTCCACAAATATATTGAGGGAAGGCAACGAAGAGGATTTGAAAGCAAGGCAGAATTGCAGGAAACAGATTTCAGGAGGTCGATTCGAATCGCCTTTAAAGCACATGAAAAGCGGCAAAACGTCGACAATGATGCCCTTGGCCAAAAAGGGCGTATGCGTTTTTTCCTGAATATATTCAGGAAAGAACGCATACGCCCTTTTTGGCCAACCAAGCAACCTGGAAAGGCAAATCAGCGCTACAAACAAGTCTCGCTTCCCATCGGTCAAAAGGGCCATGCGGAAAAAAGTGTCAAAACCAGAAATGCAGGACAGGCCATGGAGAAATGGGAGCCTTGCTACGCTGATGGGCGGGATGTAAATTGCCAACAGCCACTCTGGAGAAGGGTACGGTGTGTCCTGAAACATCGAAAAAACACAGCTTAGAGCGCATAGGGCACTTCCACTCATGGGCATATAAATTGGGAACACTAAAAATCAGCAAGACACAGGCACCCCAAAGTTTAGGGCTGCTCTGTTGACAAGAACCTCCACTTCATGACACCTCAAATATCCCAGGAAAGAGAAAAATGGATAAAGAAGTGGTGGTCCTTATGTACAATGGAATATCACTCAGCCATGAAATCAATGTCATAAGGCTAGTAGCAGCATGATGAGTGGCTTTAGCTACGACGATTCTAAGTGAAATAAGTCACACAGAAAAAGACACTTATCATAAGCTATCACTTATAGAGGGAATGTAAAAACCGCTACACTTGAACTGAATTACAAAACAGAACAGAGTCACAAGTTTACAAAACACACTATGGCTGCTTAACGGGAAAGGTGGGGTGGGGTGATGCATAAAACAAGGGTTTCAAATGAGCTCAGATACCGTTCCATAAACCCAATATGTAATAGAAAGACCTACTCCTTGCTCAGTGAACTGGACTCCACACCCCCTATTCACCGCACAAGAATATATCTGACTAGTAAGAATCATAAAACCTATGTATTGATATCTCTCTGGAAGTGAGTCAAGTGGGTGTAAAGCGGCAGAAACACAGCCGTGAAAAGCGGCTAAACCCCATTATAAAAATAAATTACTTTTAAAAACCCGTGAAACACAGACAGTGAAAGAGAGAGAAATTCTTACAAAATTCGTTCAGGGGCTGTGATGCAACCTGGATTGACCATATCTAGACCCACAGCTGGATGAGACATAAGGGTGGACACTCTCGGGGCTGAGAGGTTTGGTGAGGTTGGGGGAGCAAACGCAGAGCCTTTAAAGTAATACTGCCTGTTACCCATCCCATGGGTCCCAAATCTCCAGGTTCAAGGGCATCTTCCTACCTCGAAAACATGCATGAGAAACCCAGAAGGTGGTACACCGTGTGATCGGGAAAGGTTTCTAAAACGCACCTCATTTCTCATCTCCTTGTGCTCGGGTTCGCCATTCCAGCCGCTTTACTAGCAATCTCCCTCCTTGGAGAATCAGCACCTTTAACCTCCCGTTCCGTACAGCTTGCAATTTGTCCTGAGGATGAACGGGAAGAGGGGGAGCCAATGAGAGACTAGCTCTAGGTGTTGGGACAGGCACAGGTCACTCTATTTTCCCATCAGGAAGAAGAATTAACCACAGGCTCAGCCTGCCGCCCGGAACCAGAATAGGGCCTGAGGCAATCCTGCGCTTTTGCGGCCAGCTCCCAAAAAAGCGAGTTGAAAAATGGAGCTCAGGGGCACTGCAATTCACAAACCTGCAGAGTTATAAATGATAACTCTCGTCCACAAATATATTGAGGGAAGGCAACGAAGAGGATTTGAAAGCAAGGCAGAATTGCAGGAAACAGATTTCAGGAGGTCGATTCGAATCGCCTTTAAAGCACATGAAAAGCGGCAAAACGTCGACAATGATGCCCTTGGCCAAAAAGGGCGTATGCGTTTTTTCCTGAATATATTCAGGAAAGAACGCATACGCCCTTTTTGGCCAACCAAGCAACCTGGAAAGGCAAATCAGCGCTACAAACAAGTCTCGCTTCCCATCGGTCAAAAGGGCCATGCGGAAAAAAGTGTCAAAACCAGAAATGCAGGACAGGCCATGGAGAAATGGGAGCCTTGCTACGCTGATGGGCGGGATGTAAATTGCCAACAGCCACTCTGGAGAAGGGTACGGTGTGTCCTGAAACATCGAAAAAACACAGCTTAGAGCGCATAGGGCACTTCCACTCATGGGCATATAAATTGGGAAAACTAAAAATCAGCAAGACACAGGCACCACAAAGTTTAGGGCTGCTCTGTTGACAAGAACCTCCACTTCATGACACCTCAAATATCCCAGGAAAGAGAAAAATGGATAAAGAAGTGGTGGTCCTTATGTACAATGGAATATCACTCAGCCATGAAATCAATGTCATAAGGCTAGTAGCAGCATGATGAGTGGCTTTAGCTACGACGATTCTAAGTGAAATAAGTCACACAGAAAAAGACACTTATCATAAGCTATCACTTATAGAGGGAATGTAAAAACCGCTACACTTGAACTGAATTACAAAACAGAAAAGAGTCACAAGTTTACAAAACACACTATGGCTGCTTAACGGGAAAGGTGGGGTGGGGTGATGCATAAAACAAGGGTTTCAAATGAGCTCAGATACCGTTCCATAAACCCAATATGTAATAGAAAGACCTACTCCTTGCTCAGTGAACTGGACTCCACACCCCCTATTCACCGCACAAGAATATATCTGACTAGTAAGAATCATAAAACCTATGTATTGATATCTCTCTGGAAGTGAGTCAAGTGGCTGTAAAGCGGCAGAAACACAGCCGTGAAAAGCAGCTAAACCCCATTATAAAAATAAATTACTTTTAAAAACCCGTGAAACACAGACAGTGAAAGAGAGAGAAATTCTTACAAAATTCGTTCAGGGGCTGTGATGCAACCTGGATTGACCATATCTAGACCCACAGCTGGATGAGACATAAGGGTGGACACTCTCGGGGCTGAGAGGTTTGGTGAGGTTGGGGGAGCAAACGCAGAGCCTTTAAAGTAATACTGCCTGTTACCCATCCCATGGGTCCCAAATCTCCAGGTTCAAGGGCATCTTCCTACCTCGAAAACATGCATGAGAAACCCAGAAGGTGGTACACCGTGTGATCGGGAAAGGTTTCTAAAACGCACCTCATTTCTCATCTCCTTGTGCTCGGGTTCGCCATTCCAGCCGCTTTACTAGCAATCTCCCTCCTTGGAGAATCAGCACCTGTAACCTCCCGTTTCGTACAGCTTGCAATTTGTCCTGAGGATGAACGGGAAGAGGGGGAGCCAATGAGAGACTAGCTCTAGGTGTTGGGACAGGCACAGGTCACTCTATTTTCCCATCAGGAAGAAGAATTAACCACAGGCTCAGCCTGCCGCCCGGAACCAGAATAGGGCCTGAGGCAATCCTGCGCTTTTGCGGCCAGCTCCCAAAAAAGCGAGTTGAAAAATGGAGCTCAGGGGCACTGCAATTCACAAACCTGCAGAGTTATAAATGATAACTCTCGTCCACAAATATATTGAGGGAAGGCAACGAAGAGGATTTGAAAGCAAGGCAGAATTGCAGGAAACAGATTTCAGGAGGTCGATTCGAATCGCCTTTAAAGCACATGAAAAGCGGCAAAACGTCGACAATGATGCCCTTGGCCAAAAAGGGCGTATGCGTTTTTTCCTGAATATATTCAGGAAAAAACGCATACGCCCTTTTTGGCCAACCAAGCAACCTGGAAAGGCAAATCAGCGCTACAAAGAAGTCTCGCTTCCCATCGGTCAAAAGGGCCATGCGGAAAAAAGTGTCAAAACCAGAAATGCAGGACAGGCCATGGAGAAATGGGAGCCTTGCTACGCTGATGGGCGGGATGTAAATTGCCAACAGCCACTCTGGAGAAGGGTACGGTGTGTCCTGAAACATCGAAAAAACACAGCTTAGAGCGCATAGGGCACTTCCACTCATGGGCATATAAATTGGGAAAACTAAAAATCAGCAAGACACAGGCACCCCAAAGTTTAGGGCTGCTCTGTTGACAAGAACCTCCACTTCATGACACCTCAAATATCCCAGGAAAGAGAAAAATGGATAAAGAAGTGGTGGTCCTTATGTACAATGGAATACCACTCAGCCATGAAATCAATGTCATAAGGCTACTAGCAGCATGATGAGTGGCTTTAGCTATGACGATTCTAAGTGAAATAAGTCACACAGAAAAAGAAACTTATCATAAGCTATCACTTATAGAGGGAATGTAAAAACCGCTACACTTGGACTGAATTACAAAACAGAACAGAGTCACACGTTTACGAAACACACTATGGCTGCTTAACGGGAAAGGTGGGGTGGGGTGATGCATAAAACAAGGGTTTCAAATGAGCTCAGATACCGTTCCATAAACCCAATATGTAATAGAAAGACCTACTCCTTGCTCAGTGAACTGGACTCCACACCCCCTATTCACCGCACAAGAATATATCTGACTAGTAAGAATCATAAAACCTATGTATTGATAAATCTCTGGAAGTGAGTCAAGTGGGTGTAAAGCGGCAGAAACACAGCCGTGAAAAGCAGCTAAACCCCATTATAAAAATAAATTACTTTTAAAAACCCGTGAAACACAGACAGTGAAAGAGAGAGAAATTCTTACAAAATTCGTTCAGGGGCTGTGATGCAACCTGGATTGACCATATCTAGACCCACAGCTGGATGAGACATAAGGGTGGACACTCTCGGGGCTGAGAGGTTTGGTGAGGTTGGTGGAGCAAACGCAGAGCCTTTAAAGTAATACTGCCTGTTACCCATCCCATGGGTCCCAAATCTCCAGGTTCAAGGGCATCTTCCTACCTCGAAAACATGCATGAGAAACCCAGAAGGTGGTACACCGTGTGATCGGGAAAGGTTTCTAACACGCGCCTCATTTCTCATCTCCTTGTGCTCGGGTTCGCCATTCCAGCCGCTTTACTAGCAATCTCCCTCCTTGGAGAATCAGCACCTTTAACCTCCCGTTCCGTACAGCTTGCAATTTGTCCTGAGGATGAACGGGAAGAGGGGGAGCCAATGAGAGACTAGGTCTAGGTGTTGGGACAGGCACAGGTCACTCTATTTTCCCATCAGGAAGAAGAATTAACCACAGGCTCAGCCTGCCACCTGGAAGCAGAATAGGGCCTGAGGCAATCCTGCGCTTTTGCGGCCAGCTCCCAAAAAAGCGAGTTGAAAAATGGAGCTCAGGGGCACTGCAATTCACAAACCTGCAGAGTTATAAATGATAACTCTCGTCCACAAATATATTGAGGGAAGGCAACGAAGAGGATTTGAAAGCAAGGCAGAATTGCAGGAAACAGATTTCAGGAGGTCGATTCGAATCGCCTTTAAAGCACATGAAAAGCGGCAAAACGTCGACAATGATGCCCTTGGCCAAAAAGGGCGTATGCGTTTTTTCCTGAATATATTCAGGAAAAAACGCATACGCCCTTTTTGGCCAACCAAGCAACCTGGAAAGGCAAATCAGCGCTACAAAGAAGTCTCGCTTCCCATCGGTCAAAAGGGCCATGCGGAAAAAAGTGTCAAAACCAGAAATGCAGGACAGGCCATGGAGAAATGGGAGCCTTGCTACGCTGATGGGCGGGATGTAAATTGCCAACAGCGACTCTGGAGAAGTGTACGGTGTGTCCTGAAACATCGAAAAAACACAGCTTAGAGCGCATAGGGCACTTCCACTCATGGGCATATAAATTGGGAAAACTAAAAATCAGCAAGACACAGGCACCACAAAGTTTAGGGCTGCTCTGTTGACAAGAACCTCCACTTCATGACACCTCAAATATCCCAGGAAAGAGAAAAATGGATAAAGAAGTGGTGGTCCTTATGTACAATGGAATATCACTCAGCCATGAAATCAATGTCATAAGGCTAGTAGCAGCATGATGAGTGGCTTTAGCTACGACGATTCTAAGTGAAATAAGTCACACAGAAAAAGACACTTATCATAAGCTATCACTTATAGAGGGAATGTAAAAACCGCTACACTTGAACTGAATTACAAAACAGAACAGAGTCACAAGTTTACAAAACACACTATGGCTGCTTAACGGGAAAGGTGGGGTGGGGTGATGCATAAAACAAGGGTTTCAAATGAGCTCAGATACCGTTCCATAAACCCAATATGTAATAGAAAGACCTACTCCTTGCTCAGTGAACTGGACTCCACACCCCCTATTCACCGCACAAGAATATATCTGACTAGTAAGAATCATAAAACCTATGTATTGATATCTCTCTGGAAGTGAGTCAAGTGGGTGTAAAGCGGCAGAAACACAGCCGTGAAAAGCGGCTAAACCCCATTATAAAAATAAATTACTTTTAAAAACCCGTGAAACACAGACAGTGAAAGAGAGAGAAATTCTTACAAAATTCGTTCAGGGGCTGTGATGCAACCTGGATTGACCATATCTAGACCCACAGCTGGATGAGACATAAGGGTGGACACTCTCGGGGCTGAGAGGTTTGGTGAGGTTGGGGGAGCAAACGCAGAGCCTTTAAAGTAATACTGCCTGTTACCCATCCCATGGGTCCCAAATCTCCAGGTTCAAGGGCATCTTCCTACCTCGAAAACATGCATGAGAAACCCAGAAGGTGGTACACCGTGTGATCGGGAAAGGTTTCTAAAACGCACCTCATTTCTCATCTCCTTGTGCTCGGGTTCGCCATTCCAGCCGCTTTACTAGCAATCTCCCTCCTTGGAGAATCAGCACCTTTAACCTCCCGTTCCGTACAGCTTGCAATTTGTCCTGAGGATGAACGGGAAGAGGGGGAGCCAATGAGAGACTAGCTCTAGGTGTTGGGACAGGCACAGGTCACTCTATTTTCCCATCAGGAAGAAGAATTAACCACAGGCTCAGCCTGCCGCCCGGAACCAGAATAGGGCCTGAGGCAATCCTGCGCTTTTGCGGCCTGCTCCCAAAAAAGCGAGTTGAAAAATGGAGCTCAGGGGCACTGCAATTCACAAACCTGCAGAGTTATAAATGATAACTCTCGTCCACAAATATATTGAGGGAAGGCAACGAAGAGGATCTGAAAGCAAGGCAGAATTGCAGGAAACAGATTTCAGGAGGTCGATTCAAATCGCCTTTAAAGCACATGAAAAGCGGCAAAACGTCGACAATGATGCCCTTGGCCAAAAAGGGCGTATGCGTTTTTTCCTGAATATATTCAGGAAAAAACGCATACGCCCTTTTTGGCCAACCAAGCAACCTGGAAAGGCAAATCAGCGCTACAAAGAAGTCTCGCTTCCCATCGGTCAAAAGGGCCATGCGGAAAAAAGTGTCAAAACCAGAAATGCAGGACAGGCCATGGAGAAATGGGAGCCTTGCTACGCTGATGGGCGGGATGTAAATTGCCAACAGCGACTCTGGAGAAGTGTACGGTGTGTCCTGAAACATCGAAAAAACACAGCTTAGAGTGCATAGGGCACTTCCACTCATGGGCATATAAATTGGGAAAACTAAAAATCAGCAAGACACAGGCACCACAAAGTTTAGGGCTGCTCTGTTGACAAGAACCTCCACTTCATGACACCTCAAATATCCCAGGAAAGAGAAAAATGGATAAAGAAGTGGTGGTCCTTATGTACAATGGAATATCACTCAGCCATGAAATCAATGTCATAAGGCTAGTAGCAGCATGATGAGTGGCTTTAGCTACGACGATTCTAAGTGAAATAAGTCACACAGAAAAAGACACTTATCATAAGCTATCACTTATAGAGGGAATGTAAAAACCGCTACACTTGAACTGAATTACAAAACAGAACAGAGTCACAAGTTTACAAAACACACTATGGCTGCTTAACGGGAAAGGTGGGGTGGGGTGATGCATAAAACAAGGGTTTCAAATGAGCTCAGATACCGTTCCATAAACCCAATATGTAATAGAAAGAGCTACTCCTTGCTCAGTGAACTGGACTCAACACCCCCTATTCACCGCACAAGAATATATCTGACTAGTAAGAATCTTAAAACCTATGTATTGATATCTCTCTGGAAGTGAGTCAAGTGGGTGTAAAGCGGCATAAACACAGCCGTGAAAAGCAGCTAAACCCCATTATAAAAATAAATTACTTTTAAAAACCCGTGAAACAAAGACAGTGAAAGAGAGAGAAATTCTTACAAAATTCGTTCAGGGGCTGTGATGCAACCTGGATTGACCATATCTAGACCCACAGCTGGATGAGACATAAGGGTGGACACTCTCGGGGCTGAGAGGTTTGGTGAGGTTGGGGGAGCAAACGCAGAGCCTTTAAAGTAATACGGCCTGTTACCCATCCCATGGGTCCCAAATCTCCAGGTTCAAGGGCATCTTCCTACCTCGAAAACATGCATGAGAAACCCAGAAGGTGGTACACCGTGTGATCGGGAAAGGTTTCTTTTTTTTTTTTTTTTTTTTTTTTTTTTTATTAGTTGTTTTGTTTGTTTTTTTATACTGCAGGTTCTTATTAGGCATCAGTTTTATACACATCAGTGTATACATGTCAATCCCAATCGCCCAATTCAGCACACCACCATCCCCACCCCACCGCAGTTTTCCCCCCTTGGTGTCCATATGTCCATTCTCTACATCTGTGTCTCAACTTCTGCCCTGCAAACTGGCTCATCTGTACCATTTTTCTAGGTTCCGCATACATGCATTAATATACGATATTTGTTTTTCTCTTTCTGACTTACTTCACTCTGTATGACAGTCTCTAGATCCATCCACGTCTCAACAAATGACTCAATTTCGTTCCTTTTTATGGCTGAGTAATATTCCATTGTATATATGTACCACATCTTCTTTATCCATTCGTCTGTTGATGGGCATTTAGGTTGCTTCCATGACCTGGCTATTGTAAATAGTGCTGCAATGAACATTCGGGTGCATGTGTCTTTTTGAATTACGGTTTTCTCTGGGTATATGCCCAGTAGTGGGATTGCTGGGTCATATGGTAATTCTATTTTTAGTTTTTTAAGGAACCTCCATATTGTTCTCCATAGTGGCTGTATCAATTTACATTCCCACCAACAGTGCAAGAGGGTTCCCTTTTCACCACACCCTCTCCAGCATTTGTTGTTTGTAGATTTTCTGATGATGCCCATTCTAACAGGAGTGAGGTGATACCTCATTGTAGTTTTGATTTGCATTTCTTTAATAATTAGTGATGTTGAGCATCTTTTCATGTGCTTCGTGGCCATCTGTATGTCTTCTTTGGAGAAATGTCTATTTAGGTCTTCTGCCCATTTTTGGATTGGGGTGTTTGTTTCTTTGATATTGAGCTGAATGAGCTGTTTATATATTTTGGAGATTAATCCTTTGTCCGTTGATTCGTTTGCAAATATTTTCTCCCATTCTGAGGGTTGTCTTTTCGTCTTGTTTATGGTTTCCTTTGCTGTGCAAAAGCTTTGAAGTTTCATTAGGTCCCATTTGTTTATTTTTGTTTTTATTTCCATTACTCTAGGAGGTGGATCAAAAAAGATCTTGCTGTGATTTATGTCAAAGAGTGTTCTTCCTATGTTTTCCTCTAAGAGTTTTATAGTGTCCAGTCTTATATTTAGGTCTCTAATCCATTTTGAGTTTATTTTTGTGTATGGTGTTAGGGAGTATTCTAATTTCATTCTTTTACATGTAGCTGTCCAGTTTTCCCAGCACCACTTATTGAAGAGACTGTCTTTTCTCCATTGTATATCTTTGCCTCCTTTGTCATAGATTAGTTGACCATAGGTGCGTGGGTTAATCTCTGGGCTTTCTATCTTGTTCCATTGATCTATGTTTCTGTTTTTGTGCCAGTACCATATTGTCTTGATTACTGTAGCTTTGTAGTATAGTCTGAAGTCAGGGAGTCTGATTCCTCCAGCTCCATTTTTTTGCCTCAAGACTGCTTTGCCTATTCGGGGTCTTTTGTGTCTCCATACAAATTTTAAGATGATTTGTTCTAGCTCCGTAAAAAATGCCATTGGTAATTTGATAGGGATTGCATTGAATCTGTAGATTGCTTTGGGTAGTATAGTCATTTTCACAATGTTGATTCTTCCAATCCAAGAACATGGTATATCTCTCCATCTGTTGGTATCATCTTTAATTTCTTTCATCAGTGTCTTATAGTTTTCTGCATACAGGTCTTTTGTCTCCCTAGGTAGGTTTATTCCTAGGTATTTTATTCTTTTTGTTGCAATGGTAAATGGGAGTGTTTCCATAATTTCTCTTTCAGATTTTTCATCATTAGTGTATAGGAATGCAAGAGATTTCTGTGCATTAATTTTGTATCCTGCAACTTTACCATATTCATTAATTAGCTCTAGCAGTTTTCTGGTGGCAGTTTTAGGATTCTCTGTGTATAGTATCATGTCATCCGCAAACAGTGACAGTTTTACTTCTTCTTTTCCAATTTGTATTCCTTTTATTTCTTTTTCTTCTCTGATTGCCGTGGCTAGGACTTCCAAAACTATGTTGAATAATAGTGGTGAGAGTGGACATCCTTGTCTCGTTCCTGATCTTAGAGGAAATGCTTTCAGTTTTTCACCATTGAGAATGATGTTTGCTGTGGGTTTGTCATATATGGCCTTTATTATGTTGAGGTAGGTTCCCTCTATGCCCACTTTCTGGAGAGTTTTTATCAGAAATGGGTGTTGAATTTTGTCAAAAGCTTTTTCTGCATCTATTGAGATGATCATATGGTTTTTATTCTTCAATTTGTTAATATGGTGTATCACATTGATTGATTTGCGTATATTGAAGAATCCTTGCATCCCTGGGATAAATCCCACTTGATCGTGGTGTATGATCCTTTTAATGTGTTGTTGGATTCTGTTTGCTAGTATTTTGTTGAGGATTTTTGCATCTATATTCATCAGTGATATTGGTCTGTAATTTTCTTTTTTTGTAGTGTCTTTGTCTGGTTTTGGTATCAGGGTGATGGTGGCCTCATAGAATGAGTTTGGGAGTGTTCCTTCCTCTGCAATTTTTTGGAAGAGTTTGAGAAGGATGGGTGTTAGCTCTTCTCTAAATGTTTGATAGAATTCACCTGTGAAGCCATCTGGTCCTGGACTTTTGTTTGTTGGAAGATTTTTAATCACAGTTTCAATTTCATTACTTGTGATTGGTCTGTTCATATTTTCTATTTCTTCCTGGTTCAGTCTTGGAAGGTTATACCTTTCTAAGAATTTGTCCATTTCTTCCAGGTTGTCCATTTTATTGGCATAAAGTTGCTTGTAGTAGTCTCTTAGGATGCTTTGTATTTCTGCAGTGTCTGTTGTAACTTCTCCTTTTTCATTTCTGATTTTATTGATTTGAGTCCTCTCCCTCTTTTTCTTGATGAGTCTGGCTAATGGCTTATCAATTTTGTTTATCTTCTCAAAGAACCAACTTTTAGTTTTATTGATCTTTGCTATTGTTTTCTTTGTTTCTATTTCATTTATTTCTGCTCTGATCTTTATGATTTCTTTCCTTCTGCTAACTTTGGGTTTTGTTTGTTCTTCTTTCTCTAGTTTCTTTAAGTGTAAGGTTAGATTGTTTACTTGAGCTTTTTCTTGTTTCTTTAGGTAGGCTTGTATAGCTATAAACTTCCCTCTTAGAACTGCTTTTGCTGCATCCCATAGGTTTTGGGTCGTCGTGTTTTCATTGTCATTTGTCTCTAGGTATTTTTTGATTTCCTCTTTGATTTCTTCAGTGATCTCTTGGTTATTTAGTAACGTATTGTTTAGCCTCCATGTGTTTGTCCTTTTTACGTTTTTTTCCCTGTAATTCATTTCTAATCTCATAGCATTGTGGTCAGAAAAGATGCTTGATATGATTTCAATTTTCTTAAATTTACTGAGGCTTGATTTGTGACCCAAGATGTGATCTATCTTGGAGAATGTTCCGTGCGCACTTGAGAAGAACGTGTAATCTGCTGTTTTTGGATGGAATGTCCGATATATATCAATTAAATCTATCTGGTCTATTGTGTCATTGAAAGCTTCTGTTTCCTTATTTATTTTCATTTTGGATGATCTGTCCATTGGTGTAAGTGAGGTGTTAAAGTCCCCCACTATTATTGTGTTACTGTCGATTTCCTCTTTTATAGCTGTTAGCAGTTGCCTTATGTATTGAGGTGCTCCTATGTTGGGTGCATATATATTTATAATTGTTATATCTTCTTCTTGGATTGATCCCTGGATCATTATGTAGTGTCCTTCCTTGTCTCTTGTAACATTCTTTAATTTAAAGTCTATTTTATCTGATATGAGTATAGCTACTCCAGCTTTCTTTTGATTTCCATTTGCATGGAATATCTTTTTCCATCCCATCACTTTCAGTCTGTATGTGTCCCTAGGTCTAAAGTGGGTCTCTTGTAGACAGCATATATATGGGTCTTGTTTTTGTATCCATTCAGCCAGTCTATGTCTTTTGGTTGGGGCATTTAATCCATTCACGTTTAAGGTAATTATCGATATGTATGTTCCTATGACCATTTTCTTAATTGTTTTGGGTTTGTTTTTGTAGGTCCTTTTCTTCTCTTGTGTTTCCCACTTAGAGAAGTTCCTTTAGCATTTGTTGTAGAGCTGGTTTGGTGGTGCTGAATTCTCTTAGCTTTTGCTTGTCTGTAAAGCTTTTGATTTCTCCATCAAATCTAAATGAGATCCTTGCCGGGTAGAGTAATCTTGGTTGTAGGTTCTTCCCTTTCATCACTTTAAGTATATCATGCCACTCCCTTCTGGCTTGCAGAGTTTCTGCTGAGAAATCAGCTGTTAACCTTATGGGAGTTCCCTTGTATGTTATTTGTCGTTTTTCCCTTGCTGCTTTCAATAATTTTTCTTTGTCTTTAATTTTTGCCACTTTGATTACTATGTGTCTCGGCGTGTTTCTCCTTGGGTTTATCCTGTATGGGACTCTCTGCGCTTCCTGGACTTGGGTGGCTATTTCCTTTCCCATGTTAGGGAAGTTTTCGACTATAATCTCTTCAAATATTTTCTCTGGTCCTTTCTCTCTCTCTTCTCCTTCTGGGACCCCTATAATGCGAATGTTGTTGCGTTTAATGTTGTCCCAGAGGTCTCTTAGGCTGTCTTCATTTCTTTTCATTCTTTTTTCTTTATTCTGTTCCGCAGCAGTGAATTCCATCATTCTGTCTTCCAGGTCACTTATCCGTTCTTCTGCCTCAGTTATTCTGCTATTGATTCCTTCTAGTGTAGTTTTCATTTCAGTTATTGTATTGGTCATCTCTGTTTGTTTGTTCTTTAATTCTTCTAGGTCTTTGTTAATCATTTCTTGCATCTTCTCAATCTTTGCCTCCATTCTTATTCCAAGGTCCTGGATCATCTTCACTATCATTATTCTGAATTCTTTTTCTGGAAGGTTGCCTATCTCCACTTCATTTAGTTGTTTTTCTGGGGTTTTTTCTTGTTCCTTCATCTGGTACATAGCCCTCTGCCTTTTCATCTTCTCTATCTTTCTGTAACTGTGGTTTTTGGTCCACAGGCTGCAGGATTATAGTTTTTCTTGCTTCTGTTGTCTGCCCTCTGGTGGTTGAGGCTATCTAAGAGGCTTGATGGGAGGCTCTGGTGGTGGGTAGAGCTGACTGTTGCTGTGGCGGTCAGAGCTCAGTAAAACCTTAATCCACTTGACTGTTGATGGGTGGGGCTGGGTTCCCTCCCTGTTGCTGTGGCGGTCAGAGCTCAGTAAAACCTTAATCCACTTGACTGTTGATGGGTGGGGCTGGGTTCCCTCCCTGTTGGCTGTTTTGCCTGAGGCAACCCAACACTGGAGCCTACCCGTGCTCTTTGGTGGGGTTAATGGCAGACTCTGGGAGGGCTCACACCAAGGAGAACTTCCCAGAACCTCTGCTGCCAGTGTCCTTATCCCCATGGTGAAACAGAGCCACCACTCGCCTCTGCAGGAGACCCCCCAACACCAGCAGGTAGGTCTGGTTCAGTCTCCCCCAGGCTCACTGCTCCTTCCCCTGGGTCCTGATGCACACATTACTTTGTGTGTGCCCTCCAAGAGTGGGGTCTCTGTTTCCCCCAGTCCCGTCAAAGTCCTGCAATCCAATTCCCACTAGGCTTCAAAGTCTGATTCTCTAGGAATTCCTCCTCCCGTTGCCTGACCCCCAGGTTGGGAAGCCTGACGAGGGGCTCAGAACCTTTACTCCAGTGGGTGGACTTCTGTGGTATAAGTGTTCGCCAGTCTGTGAGTCACCCACCCAGCAGTTACGGGGTTTGATTTTACTCTTCTTGCGCCCCTCCTACCGTCTCACTGTGGCTTCTCCTCTGTCCTTGGACGTGGGGTATCCTCCTTGGTGAAGTCCAGGGTCTTCCTGTCAATGATGGTCCAGCAGTCAGTTGTGATTCTGGTGCTCTCGCAAGAGGGAGTGACAGCACGTCCTTCTACTCCGCCATCTTGGTTAATCCGCCTCCCGGGAAAGGTTTCTAAAACGCACCTCATTTCTCATCTCCTTGTGCTCGGGTTCGCCATTCCAGCCGCTTTACTAGCAATCTCCCTCCTTGGAGAATCAGCACCTTTAACCTCCCGTTCCGTACAGCTTGCAATTTGTCCTGAGGATGAACGGGAAGAGGGGGAGCCAATGAGAGACTAGCTCTAGGTGTTGGGACAGGCACAGGTCACTCTATTTTCCCATCAGGAAGAAGAATTAACCACAGGCTCAGCCTGCCGCCCGGAACCAGAATAGGGCCTGAGGCAATCCTGCGCTTTTGCGGCCAGCTCCCAAAAAAGCGAGTTGAAAAATGGAGCTCAGGGGCACTGCAATTCACAAACCTGCAGAGTTATAAATGATAACTCTCGTCCACAAATATATTGAGGGAAGGCAACGAAGAGGATTTGAAAGCAAGGCAGAATTGCAGGAAACAGATTTCAGGAGGTCGATTCGAATCGCCTTTAAAGCACATGAAAAGCGGCAAAACGTCGACAATGATGCCCTTGGCCAAAAAGGGCGTATGCGTTTTTTCCTGAATATATTCAGGAAAAAACGCATACGCCCTTTTTGGCCAACCAAGCAACCTGGAAAGGCAAATCAGCGCTACAAAGAAGTCTCGCTTCCCATCGGTCAAAAGGGCCATGCGGAAAAAAGTGTCAAAACCAGAAATGCAGGACAGGCCATGGAGAAATGGGAGCCTTGCTACGCTGATGGGCGGGATGTAAATTGCCAAAAGCGACTCTGGAGAAGTGTAAGGTGTGTCCTGAAACATCGAAAAAACACAGCTTAGAGCGCATAGGGCACTTCCACTCATGGGCATATAAATTGGGAACACTAAAAATCAGCAAGACACAGGCACCACAAAGTTTAGGGCTGCTCTGTTGACAAGAACCTCCACTTCATGACACCTCAAATATCCCAGGAAAGAGAAAAATGGATAAAGAAGTGGTGGTCCTTATGTACAATGGAATATCACTCAGCCATGAAATCAATGTCATAAGGCTAGTAGCAGCATGATGAGTGGCTTTAGCTACGACGATTCTAAGTGAAATAAGTCACACAGAAAAAGACACTTATCATAAGCTATCACTTATAGAGGGAATGTAAAAACCGCTACACTTGAACTGAATTACAAAACAGAACAGAGTCACAAGTTTACAAAACACACTATGGCTGCTTAACGGGAAAGGTGGGGTGGGGTGATGCATAAAACAAGGGTTTCAAATGAGCTCAGATACCGTTCCATAAACCCAATATGTAATAGAAAGAGCTACTCCTTGCTCAGTGAACTGGACTCAACACCCCCTATTCACCGCACAAGAATATATCTGACTAGTAAGAATCTTAAAACCTATGTATTGCTATCTCTCTGGAAGTGAGTCAAGTGGGTGTAAAGCGGCATAAACACAGCCGTGAAAAGCAGCTAAACCCCATTATAAAAATAAATTACTTTTAAAAACCCGTGAAACAAAGACAGTGAAAGAGAGAGAAATTCTTACAAAATTCGTTCAGGGGCTGTGATGCAACCTGGATTGACCATATCTAGACCCACAGCTGGATGAGACATAAGGGTGGACACTCTCGGGGCTGAGAGGTTTGGTGAGGTTGGGGGAGCAAACGCAGAGCCTTTAAAGTAATACGGCCTGTTACCCATCCCATGGGTCCCAAATCTCCAGGTTCAAGGGCATCTTCCTACCTCGAAAACATGCATGAGAAACCCAGAAGGTGGTACACCGTGTGATCGGGAAAGGTTTCTAAAACGCACCTCATTTCTCATCTCCTTGTGCTCGGGTTCGCCATTCCAGCCGCTTTACTACCAATCTCCCTCCTTGGAGAATCAGCACCTTTAACCTCCCGTTCCGTACAGCTTGCAATTTGTCCTGAGGATGAACGGGAAGAGGGGGAGCCAATGAGAGACTAGCTCTAGGTGTTGGGACAGGCACAGGTCACTCTATTTTCCCATCAGGAAGAAGAATTAACCACAGGCTCAGCCTGCCGCCCGGAACCAGAATAGGGCCTGAGGCAATCCTGCGCTTTTGCGGCCAGCTCCCAAAAAAGCGAGTTGAAAAATGGAGCTCAGGGGCACTGCAATTCACAAACCTGCAGAGTTATAAATGATAACTCTCGTCCACAAATATATTGAGGGAAGGCAACGAAGAGGATTTGAAAGCAAGGCAGAATTGCAGGAAACAGATTTCAGGAGGTCGATTCGAATCGCCTTTAAAGCACATGAAAAGCGGCAAAACGTCGACAATGATGCCCTTGGCCAAAAAGGGCGTATGCGTTTTTTCCTGAATATATTCAGGAAAAAACGCATACGCCCTTTTTGGCCAACCAAGCAACCTGGAAAGGCAAATCAGCGCTACAAAGAAGTCTCGCTTCCCATCGGTCAAAAGGGCCATGCGGAAAAAAGTGTCAAAACCAGAAATGCAGGACAGGCCATGGAGAAATGGGAGCCTTGCTACGCTGATGGGCGGGATGTAAATTGCCAACAGCCACTCTGGAGAAGGGTACGGTGTGTCCTGAAACATCGAAAAAACACAGCTTAGAGCGCATAGGGCACTTCCACTCATGGGCATATAAATTGGGAAAACTAAAAATCAGCAAGACACAGGCACCCCAAAGTTTAGGGCTGCTCTGTTGACAAGAACCTCCACTTCATGACACCTCAAATATCCCAGGAAAGAGAAAAATGGATAAAGAAGTGGTGGTCCTTATGTACAATGGAATATCACTCAGCCATGAAATCAATGTCATAAGGCTAGTAGCAGCATGATGAGTGGCTTTAGCTACGACGATTCTAAGTGAAATAAGTCACACAGAAAAAGACACTTATCATAAGCTATCACTTATAGAGGGAATGTAAAAACCGCTACACTTGAACTGAATTACAAAACAGAACAGAGTCACAAGTTTACAAAACACACTATGGCTGCTTAACGGGAAAGGTGGGGTGGGGTGATGCATAAAACAAGGGTTTCAAATGAGCTCAGATACCGTTCCATAAACCCAATATGTCATAGAAAGACCTACTCCTTGCTCAGTGAACTGGACTCAACACCCCCTATTCACCGCACAAGAATATATCTGACTAGTAAGAATCTTAAAACCTATGTATTGCTATCTCTCTGGAAGTGAGTCAAGTGGGTGTAAAGCGGCATAAACACAGCCGTGAAAAGCGGCTAAACCCCATTATAAAAATAAATTACTTTTAAAAACCCGTGAAACAAAGACAGTGAAAGAGAGAGAAATTCTTAAAAATTCGTTCAGGGGCTGTGATGCAACCTGGATTGACCATATCTAGACCCACAGCTGGAGGAGACATAAGGGTGGACACTCTCGGGGCTGAGAGGTTTGGTGAGGTTGGGGGAGCAAACGCAGAGCCTTTAAAGTAATACTGCCTGTTACCCATCCCATGGGTCCCAAATCTCCAGGTTCAAGGGCATTTTCCTACCTCGAAAACATGCATGAGAAACCCAGAAGGTGGTACACCGTGTGATCGGGAAAGGTTTCTAAAACGCACCTCATTTCTCATCTCCTTGTGCTCGGGTTCGCCATTCCAGCCGCTTTACTAGCAATCTCCCTCCTTGGAGAATCAGCACCTTTAACCTCCCGTTCCGTACAGCTTGCAATTTGTCCTGAGGATGAACGGGAAGAGGGGGAGCCAATGAGAGACTAGCTCTAGGTGTTGGGACAGGCACAGGTCACTCTATTTTCCCATCAGGAAGAAGAATTAACCACAGGCTCAGCCTGCCGCCTGGAACCAGAATAGGGCCTGAGGCAATCCTGCGCTTTTGCGGCCAGCTCCCAAAAAAGCGAGTTGAAAAATGGAGCTCAGGGGCACTGCAATTCACAAACCTGCAGAGTTATAAATGATAACTCTCGTCCACAAATATATTGAGGGAAGGCAACGAAGAGGATTTGAAAGCAAGGCAGAATTGCAGGAAACAGATTTCAGGAGGTCGATTCGAATCGCCTTTAAAGCACATGAAAAGCGGCAAAACGTCGACAATGATGCCCTTGGCCAAAAAGGGCGTATGCGTTTTTTCCTGAATATATTCAGGAAAAAACGCATACGCCCTTTTTGGCCAACCAAGCAACCTGGAAAGGCAAATCAGCGCTACAAAGAAGTCTCGCTTCCCATCGGTCAAAAGGGCCATGCGGAAAAAAGTGTCAAAACCAGAAATGCAGGACAGGCCATGGAGAAATGGGAGCCTTGCTACGCTGATGGGCGGGATGTAAATTGCCAACAGCCACTCTGGAGAAGGGTACGGTGTGTCCTGAAACATCGAAAAAACACAGCTTAGAGCGCCTAGGGCACTTCCACTCATGGGCATATAAATTGGGAAAACTAAAAATCAGCAAGACACAGGCACCCCAAAGTTTAGGGCTGCTCTGTTGACAAGAACCTCCACTTCATGACACCTCAAATATCCCAGGAAAGAGAAAAATGGATAAAGAAGTGGTGGTCCTTATGTACAATGGAATATCACTCAGCCATGAAATCAATGTCATAAGGCTAGTAGCAGCATGATGAGTGGCTTTAGCTACGACGATTCTAAGTGAAATAAGTCACACAGAAAAAGACACTTATCATAAGCTATCACTTATAGAGGGAATGTAAAAACCGCTACACTTGAACTGAATTACAAAACAGAACAGAGTCACAAGTTTACAAAACACACTATGGCTGCTTAACGGGAAAGGTGGGGTGGGGTGATGCATAAAACAAGGGTTTCAAATGAGCTCAGATACCGTTCCATAAACCCAATATGTAATAGAAAGAGCTACTCCTTGCTCAGTGAACTGGACTCAACACCCCCGATTCACCGCACAAGAATATATCTGACTAGTAAGAATCTTAAAACCTATGTATTGATATCTCTCTGGAAGTGAGTCAAGTGGGTGTAAAGCGGCATAAACACAGCCGTGAAAAGCGGCTAAACCCCATTATAAAAATAAATTACTTTTAAAAACCCGTGAAACAAAGACAGTGAAAGAGAGAGAAATTCTTACAAAATTCGTTCAGGGGCTGTGATGCAACCTGGATTGACCATATCTAGACCCACAGCTGGATGAGACATAAGGGTGGACACTCTCGGGGCTGAGAGGTTTGGTGAGGTTGGGGGAGCAAACGCAGAGCCTTTAAAGTAATACTGCCTGTTACCCATCCCATGGGTCCCAAATCTCCAGGTTCAAGGGCATCTTCCTACCTCGAAAACATGCATGAGAAACCCAGAAGGTGGTACACCGTGTGATCGGGAAAGGTTTCTAAAACGCACCTCATTTCTCATCTCCTTGTGCTCGGGTTCGCCATTCCAGCCGCTTTACTACCAATCTCCCACCTTGGAGAATCAGCACCTTTAACCTCCCGTTCCGTACAGCTTGCAATTTGTCCTGAGGATGAACGGGAAGAGGGGGAGCCAATGAGAGACTAGGTCTAGGTGTTGGGACAGGCACAGGTCACTCTATTTTCCCATCAGGAAGAAGAATTAACCACAGGCTCAGCCTGCCGCCCGGAACCAGAATAGGGCCTGAGGCAATCCTGCGCTTTTGCGGCCAGCTCCCAAAAAAGCGAGTTGAAAAATGGAGCTCAGGGGCACTGCAATTCACAAACCTGCAGAGTTATAAATGATAACTCTCGTCCACAAATATATTGAGGGAAGGCAACGAAGAGGATCTGAAAGCAAGGCAGAATTGCAGGAAACAGATTTCAGGAGGTCGATTCAAATCGCCTTTAAAGCACATGAAAAGCGGCAAAACGTCGACAATGATGCCCTTGGCCAAAAAGGGCGTATGCGTTTTTTCCTGAATATATTCAGGAAAAAACGCATACGCCCTTTTTGGCCAACCAAGCAACCTGGAAAGGCAAATCAGCGCTACAAAGAAGTCTCGCTTCCCATCGGTCAAAAGGGCCATGCGGAAAAAAGTGTCAAAACCAGAAATGCAGGACAGGCCATGGAGAAATGGGAGCCTTGCTACGCTGATGGGCGGGATGTAAATTGCCAACAGCCACTCTGGAGAAGTGTACGGTGTGTCCTGAAACATCGAAAAAACACAGCTTAGAGCGCATAGGGCACTTCCACTCATGGGCATATAAATTGGGAAAACTAAAAATCAGCAAGACACAGGCACCACAAAGTTTAGGGCTGCTCTGTTGACAAGAACCTCCACTTCATGACACCTCAAATATCCCAGGAAAGAGAAAAATGGATAAAGAAGTGGTGGTCCTTATGTACAATGGAATATCACTCAGCCATGAAATCAATGTCATAAGGCTAGTAGCAGCATGATGAGTGGCTTTAGCTACGACGATTCTAAGTGAAATAAGTCACACAGAAAAAGACACTTATCATAAGCTATCACTTATAGAGGGAATGTAAAAACCGCTACACTTGAACTGAATTACAAAACAGAACAGAGTCACAAGTTTACAAAACACACTATGGCTGCTTAACGGGAAAGGTGGGGTGGGGTGATGCATAAAACAAGGGTTTCAAATGAGCTCAGATACCGTTCCATAAACCCAATATGTAATAGAAAGACCTACTCCTTGCTCAGTGAACTGGACTCCACACCCCCTATTCACCGCACAAGAATATATCTGACTAGTAAGAATCATAAAACCTATGTATTGATATCTCTCTGGAAGTGAGTCAAGTGGGTGTAAAGCGGCAGAAACACAGCCGTGAAAAGCGGCTAAACCCCATTATAAAAATAAATTACTTTTAAAAACCCGTGAAACACAGACAGTGAAAGAGAGAGAAATTCTTACAAAATTCGTTCAGGGGCTGTGATGCAACCTGGATTGACCATATCTAGACCCACAGCTGGATGAGACATAAGGGTGGACACTCTCGGGGCTGAGAGGTTTGGTGAGGTTGGGGGAGCAAACGCAGAGCCTTTAAAGTAATACTGCCTGTTACCCATCCCATGGGTCCCAAATCTCCAGGTTCAAGGGCATCTTCCTACCTCGAAAACATGCATGAGAAACCCAGAAGGTGGTACACCGTGTGATCGGGAAAGGTTTCTAAAACGCACCTCATTTCTCATCTCCTTGTGCTCGGGTTCGCCATTCCAGCCGCTTTACTAGCAATCTCCCTCCTTGGAGAATCAGCACCTTTAACCTCCCGTTCCGTACAGCTTGCAATTTGTCCTGAGGATGAACGGGAAGAGGGGGAGCCAATGAGAGACTAGCTCTAGGTGTTGGGACAGGCACAGGTCACTCTATTTTCCCATCAGGAAGAAGAATTAACCACAGGCTCAGCCTGCCGCCCGGAACCAGAATAGGGCCTGAGGCAATCCTGCGCTTTTGCGGCCTGCTCCCAAAAAAGCGAGTTGAAAAATGGAGCTCAGGGGCACTGCAATTCACAAACCTGCAGAGTTATAAATGATAACTCTCGTCCACAAATATATTGAGGGAAGGCAACGAAGAGGATCTGAAAGCAAGGCAGAATTGCAGGAAACAGATTTCAGGAGGTCGATTCAAATCGCCTTTAAAGCACATGAAAAGCGGCAAAACGTCGACAATGATGCCCTTGGCCAAAAAGGGCGTATGCGTTTTTTCCTGAATATATTCAGGAAAAAACGCATACGCCCTTTTTGGCCAACCAAGCAACCTGGAAAGGCAAATCAGCGCTACAAAGAAGTCTCGCTTCCCATCGGTCAAAAGGGCCATGCGGAAAAAAGTGTCAAAACCAGAAATGCAGGACAGGCCATGGAGAAATGGGAGCCTTGCTACGCTGATGGGCGGGATGTAAATTGCCAACAGCGACTCTGGAGAAGTGTACGGTGTGTCCTGAAACATCGAAAAAACACAGCTTAGAGTGCATAGGGCACTTCCACTCATGGGCATATAAATTGGGAAAACTAAAAATCAGCAAGACACAGGCACCACAAAGTTTAGGGCTGCTCTGTTGACAAGAACCTCCACTTCATGACACCTCAAATATCCCAGGAAAGAGAAAAATGGATAAAGAAGTGGTGGTCCTTATGTACAATGGAATATCACTCAGCCATGAAATCAATGTCATAAGGCTAGTAGCAGCATGATGAGTGGCTTTAGCTACGACGATTCTAAGTGAAATAAGTCACACAGAAAAAGACACTTATCATAAGCTATCACTTATAGAGGGAATGTAAAAACCGCTACACTTGAACTGAATTACAAAACAGAACAGAGTCACAAGTTTACAAAACACACTATGGCTGCTTAACGGGAAAGGTGGGGTGGGGTGATGCATAAAACAAGGGTTTCAAATGAGCTCAGATACCGTTCCATAAACCCAATATGTAATAGAAAGAGCTACTCCTTGCTCAGTGAACTGGACTCAACACCCCCTATTCACCGCACAAGAATATATCTGACTAGTAAGAATCTTAAAACCTATGTATTGATATCTCTCTGGAAGTGAGTCAAGTGGGTGTAAAGCGGCATAAACACAGCCGTGAAAAGCAGCTAAACCCCATTATAAAAATAAATTACTTTTAAAAACCCGTGAAACAAAGACAGTGAAAGAGAGAGAAATTCTTACAAAATTCGTTCAGGGGCTGTGATGCAACCTGGATTGACCATATCTAGACCCACAGCTGGATGAGACATAAGGGTGGACACTCTCGGGGCTGAGAGGTTTGGTGAGGTTGGGGGAGCAAACGCAGAGCCTTTAAAGTAATACGGCCTGTTACCCATCCCATGGGTCCCAAATCTCCAGGTTCAAGGGCATCTTCCTACCTCGAAAACATGCATGAGAAACCCAGAAGGTGGTACACCGTGTGATCGGGAAAGGTTTCTTTTTTTTTTTTTTTTTTTTTTTTTTTTTATTAGTTGTTTTGTTTGTTTTTTTATACTGCAGGTTCTTATTAGGCATCAGTTTTATACACATCAGTGTATACATGTCAATCCCAATCGCCCAATTCAGCACACCACCATCCCCACCCCACCGCAGTTTTCCCCCCTTGGTGTCCATATGTCCATTCTCTACATCTGTGTCTCAACTTCTGCCCTGCAAACTGGCTCATCTGTACCATTTTTCTAGGTTCCGCATACATGCATTAATATACGATATTTGTTTTTCTCTTTCTGACTTACTTCACTCTGTATGACAGTCTCTAGATCCATCCACGTCTCAACAAATGACTCAATTTCGTTCCTTTTTATGGCTGAGTAATATTCCATTGTATATATGTACCACATCTTCTTTATCCATTCGTCTGTTGATGGGCATTTAGGTTGCTTCCATGACCTGGCTATTGTAAATAGTGCTGCAATGAACATTCGGGTGCATGTGTCTTTTTGAATTACGGTTTTCTCTGGGTATATGCCCAGTAGTGGGATTGCTGGGTCATATGGTAATTCTATTTTTAGTTTTTTAAGGAACCTCCATATTGTTCTCCATAGTGGCTGTATCAATTTACATTCCCACCAACAGTGCAAGAGGGTTCCCTTTTCACCACACCCTCTCCAGCATTTGTTGTTTGTAGATTTTCTGATGATGCCCATTCTAACAGGAGTGAGGTGATACCTCATTGTAGTTTTGATTTGCATTTCTTTAATAATTAGTGATGTTGAGCATCTTTTCATGTGCTTCGTGGCCATCTGTATGTCTTCTTTGGAGAAATGTCTATTTAGGTCTTCTGCCCATTTTTGGATTGGGGTGTTTGTTTCTTTGATATTGAGCTGAATGAGCTGTTTATATATTTTGGAGATTAATCCTTTGTCCGTTGATTCGTTTGCAAATATTTTCTCCCATTCTGAGGGTTGTCTTTTCGTCTTGTTTATGGTTTCCTTTGCTGTGCAAAAGCTTTGAAGTTTCATTAGGTCCCATTTGTTTATTTTTGTTTTTATTTCCATTACTCTAGGAGGTGGATCAAAAAAGATCTTGCTGTGATTTATGTCAAAGAGTGTTCTTCCTATGTTTTCCTCTAAGAGTTTTATAGTGTCCAGTCTTATATTTAGGTCTCTAATCCATTTTGAGTTTATTTTTGTGTATGGTGTTAGGGAGTATTCTAATTTCATTCTTTTACATGTAGCTGTCCAGTTTTCCCAGCACCACTTATTGAAGAGACTGTCTTTTCTCCATTGTATATCTTTGCCTCCTTTGTCATAGATTAGTTGACCATAGGTGCGTGGGTTAATCTCTGGGCTTTCTATCTTGTTCCATTGATCTATGTTTCTGTTTTTGTGCCAGTACCATATTGTCTTGATTACTGTAGCTTTGTAGTATAGTCTGAAGTCAGGGAGTCTGATTCCTCCAGCTCCATTTTTTTGCCTCAAGACTGCTTTGCCTATTCGGGGTCTTTTGTGTCTCCATACAAATTTTAAGATGATTTGTTCTAGCTCCGTAAAAAATGCCATTGGTAATTTGATAGGGATTGCATTGAATCTGTAGATTGCTTTGGGTAGTATAGTCATTTTCACAATGTTGATTCTTCCAATCCAAGAACATGGTATATCTCTCCATCTGTTGGTATCATCTTTAATTTCTTTCATCAGTGTCTTATAGTTTTCTGCATACAGGTCTTTTGTCTCCCTAGGTAGGTTTATTCCTAGGTATTTTATTCTTTTTGTTGCAATGGTAAATGGGAGTGTTTCCATAATTTCTCTTTCAGATTTTTCATCATTAGTGTATAGGAATGCAAGAGATTTCTGTGCATTAATTTTGTATCCTGCAACTTTACCATATTCATTAATTAGCTCTAGCAGTTTTCTGGTGGCAGTTTTAGGATTCTCTGTGTATAGTATCATGTCATCCGCAAACAGTGACAGTTTTACTTCTTCTTTTCCAATTTGTATTCCTTTTATTTCTTTTTCTTCTCTGATTGCCGTGGCTAGGACTTCCAAAACTATGTTGAATAATAGTGGTGAGAGTGGACATCCTTGTCTCGTTCCTGATCTTAGAGGAAATGCTTTCAGTTTTTCACCATTGAGAATGATGTTTGCTGTGGGTTTGTCATATATGGCCTTTATTATGTTGAGGTAGGTTCCCTCTATGCCCACTTTCTGGAGAGTTTTTATCAGAAATGGGTGTTGAATTTTGTCAAAAGCTTTTTCTGCATCTATTGAGATGATCATATGGTTTTTATTCTTCAATTTGTTAATATGGTGTATCACATTGATTGATTTGCGTATATTGAAGAATCCTTGCATCCCTGGGATAAATCCCACTTGATCGTGGTGTATGATCCTTTTAATGTGTTGTTGGATTCTGTTTGCTAGTATTTTGTTGAGGATTTTTGCATCTATATTCATCAGTGATATTGGTCTGTAATTTTCTTTTTTTGTAGTGTCTTTGTCTGGTTTTGGTATCAGGGTGATGGTGGCCTCATAGAATGAGTTTGGGAGTGTTCCTTCCTCTGCAATTTTTTGGAAGAGTTTGAGAAGGATGGGTGTTAGCTCTTCTCTAAATGTTTGATAGAATTCACCTGTGAAGCCATCTGGTCCTGGACTTTTGTTTGTTGGAAGATTTTTAATCACAGTTTCAATTTCATTACTTGTGATTGGTCTGTTCATATTTTCTATTTCTTCCTGGTTCAGTCTTGGAAGGTTATACCTTTCTAAGAATTTGTCCATTTCTTCCAGGTTGTCCATTTTATTGGCATAAAGTTGCTTGTAGTAGTCTCTTAGGATGCTTTGTATTTCTGCAGTGTCTGTTGTAACTTCTCCTTTTTCATTTCTGATTTTATTGATTTGAGTCCTCTCCCTCTTTTTCTTGATGAGTCTGGCTAATGGCTTATCAATTTTGTTTATCTTCTCAAAGAACCAACTTTTAGTTTTATTGATCTTTGCTATTGTTTTCTTTGTTTCTATTTCATTTATTTCTGCTCTGATCTTTATGATTTCTTTCCTTCTGCTAACTTTGGGTTTTGTTTGTTCTTCTTTCTCTAGTTTCTTTAAGTGTAAGGTTAGATTGTTTACTTGAGCTTTTTCTTGTTTCTTTAGGTAGGCTTGTATAGCTATAAACTTCCCTCTTAGAACTGCTTTTGCTGCATCCCATAGGTTTTGGGTCGTCGTGTTTTCATTGTCATTTGTCTCTAGGTATTTTTTGATTTCCTCTTTGATTTCTTCAGTGATCTCTTGGTTATTTAGTAACGTATTGTTTAGCCTCCATGTGTTTGTCCTTTTTACGTTTTTTTCCCTGTAATTCATTTCTAATCTCATAGCATTGTGGTCAGAAAAGATGCTTGATATGATTTCAATTTTCTTAAATTTACTGAGGCTTGATTTGTGACCCAAGATGTGATCTATCTTGGAGAATGTTCCGTGCGCACTTGAGAAGAACGTGTAATCTGCTGTTTTTGGATGGAATGTCCGATATATATCAATTAAATCTATCTGGTCTATTGTGTCATTGAAAGCTTCTGTTTCCTTATTTATTTTCATTTTGGATGATCTGTCCATTGGTGTAAGTGAGGTGTTAAAGTCCCCCACTATTATTGTGTTACTGTCGATTTCCTCTTTTATAGCTGTTAGCAGTTGCCTTATGTATTGAGGTGCTCCTATGTTGGGTGCATATATATTTATAATTGTTATATCTTCTTCTTGGATTGATCCCTGGATCATTATGTAGTGTCCTTCCTTGTCTCTTGTAACATTCTTTAATTTAAAGTCTATTTTATCTGATATGAGTATAGCTACTCCAGCTTTCTTTTGATTTCCATTTGCATGGAATATCTTTTTCCATCCCATCACTTTCAGTCTGTATGTGTCCCTAGGTCTAAAGTGGGTCTCTTGTAGACAGCATATATATGGGTCTTGTTTTTGTATCCATTCAGCCAGTCTATGTCTTTTGGTTGGGGCATTTAATCCATTCACGTTTAAGGTAATTATCGATATGTATGTTCCTATGACCATTTTCTTAATTGTTTTGGGTTTGTTTTTGTAGGTCCTTTTCTTCTCTTGTGTTTCCCACTTAGAGAAGTTCCTTTAGCATTTGTTGTAGAGCTGGTTTGGTGGTGCTGAATTCTCTTAGCTTTTGCTTGTCTGTAAAGCTTTTGATTTCTCCATCAAATCTAAATGAGATCCTTGCCGGGTAGAGTAATCTTGGTTGTAGGTTCTTCCCTTTCATCACTTTAAGTATATCATGCCACTCCCTTCTGGCTTGCAGAGTTTCTGCTGAGAAATCAGCTGTTAACCTTATGGGAGTTCCCTTGTATGTTATTTGTCGTTTTTCCCTTGCTGCTTTCAATAATTTTTCTTTGTCTTTAATTTTTGCCACTTTGATTACTATGTGTCTCGGCGTGTTTCTCCTTGGGTTTATCCTGTATGGGACTCTCTGCGCTTCCTGGACTTGGGTGGCTATTTCCTTTCCCATGTTAGGGAAGTTTTCGACTATAATCTCTTCAAATATTTTCTCTGGTCCTTTCTCTCTCTCTTCTCCTTCTGGGACCCCTATAATGCGAATGTTGTTGCGTTTAATGTTGTCCCAGAGGTCTCTTAGGCTGTCTTCATTTCTTTTCATTCTTTTTTCTTTATTCTGTTCCGCAGCAGTGAATTCCATCATTCTGTCTTCCAGGTCACTTATCCGTTCTTCTGCCTCAGTTATTCTGCTATTGATTCCTTCTAGTGTAGTTTTCATTTCAGTTATTGTATTGGTCATCTCTGTTTGTTTGTTCTTTAATTCTTCTAGGTCTTTGTTAATCATTTCTTGCATCTTCTCAATCTTTGCCTCCATTCTTATTCCAAGGTCCTGGATCATCTTCACTATCATTATTCTGAATTCTTTTTCTGGAAGGTTGCCTATCTCCACTTCATTTAGTTGTTTTTCTGGGGTTTTTTCTTGTTCCTTCATCTGGTACATAGCCCTCTGCCTTTTCATCTTCTCTATCTTTCTGTAACTGTGGTTTTTGGTCCACAGGCTGCAGGATTATAGTTTTTCTTGCTTCTGTTGTCTGCCCTCTGGTGGTTGAGGCTATCTAAGAGGCTTGATGGGAGGCTCTGGTGGTGGGTAGAGCTGACTGTTGCTGTGGCGGTCAGAGCTCAGTAAAACCTTAATCCACTTGACTGTTGATGGGTGGGGCTGGGTTCCCTCCCTGTTGCTGTGGCGGTCAGAGCTCAGTAAAACCTTAATCCACTTGACTGTTGATGGGTGGGGCTGGGTTCCCTCCCTGTTGGCTGTTTTGCCTGAGGCAACCCAACACTGGAGCCTACCCGTGCTCTTTGGTGGGGTTAATGGCAGACTCTGGGAGGGCTCACACCAAGGAGAACTTCCCAGAACCTCTGCTGCCAGTGTCCTTATCCCCATGGTGAAACAGAGCCACCACTCGCCTCTGCAGGAGACCCCCCAACACCAGCAGGTAGGTCTGGTTCAGTCTCCCCCAGGCTCACTGCTCCTTCCCCTGGGTCCTGATGCACACATTACTTTGTGTGTGCCCTCCAAGAGTGGGGTCTCTGTTTCCCCCAGTCCCGTCAAAGTCCTGCAATCCAATTCCCACTAGGCTTCAAAGTCTGATTCTCTAGGAATTCCTCCTCCCGTTGCCTGACCCCCAGGTTGGGAAGCCTGACGAGGGGCTCAGAACCTTTACTCCAGTGGGTGGACTTCTGTGGTATAAGTGTTCGCCAGTCTGTGAGTCACCCACCCAGCAGTTACGGGGTTTGATTTTACTCTTCTTGCGCCCCTCCTACCGTCTCACTGTGGCTTCTCCTCTGTCCTTGGACGTGGGGTATCCTCCTTGGTGAAGTCCAGGGTCTTCCTGTCAATGATGGTCCAGCAGTCAGTTGTGATTCTGGTGCTCTCGCAAGAGGGAGTGACAGCACGTCCTTCTACTCCGCCATCTTGGTTAATCCGCCTCCCGGGAAAGGTTTCTAAAACGCACCTCATTTCTCATCTCCTTGTGCTCGGGTTCGCCATTCCAGCCGCTTTACTAGCAATCTCCCTCCTTGGAGAATCAGCACCTTTAACCTCCCGTTCCGTACAGCTTGCAATTTGTCCTGAGGATGAACGGGAAGAGGGGGAGCCAATGAGAGACTAGCTCTAGGTGTTGGGACAGGCACAGGTCACTCTATTTTCCCATCAGGAAGAAGAATTAACCACAGGCTCAGCCTGCCGCCCGGAACCAGAATAGGGCCTGAGGCAATCCTGCGCTTTTGCGGCCAGCTCCCAAAAAAGCGAGTTGAAAAATGGAGCTCAGGGGCACTGCAATTCACAAACCTGCAGAGTTATAAATGATAACTCTCGTCCACAAATATATTGAGGGAAGGCAACGAAGAGGATTTGAAAGCAAGGCAGAATTGCAGGAAACAGATTTCAGGAGGTCGATTCGAATCGCCTTTAAAGCACATGAAAAGCGGCAAAACGTCGACAATGATGCCCTTGGCCAAAAAGGGCGTATGCGTTTTTTCCTGAATATATTCAGGAAAAAACGCATACGCCCTTTTTGGCCAACCAAGCAACCTGGAAAGGCAAATCAGCGCTACAAAGAAGTCTCGCTTCCCATCGGTCAAAAGGGCCATGCGGAAAAAAGTGTCAAAACCAGAAATGCAGGACAGGCCATGGAGAAATGGGAGCCTTGCTACGCTGATGGGCGGGATGTAAATTGCCAACAGCGACTCTGGAGAAGTGTAAGGTGTGTCCTGAAACATCGAAAAAACACAGCTTAGAGCGCATAGGGCACTTCCACTCATGGGCATATAAATTGGGAACACTAAAAATCAGCAAGACACAGGCACCACAAAGTTTAGGGCTGCTCTGTTGACAAGAACCTCCACTTCATGACACCTCAAATATCCCAGGAAAGAGAAAAATGGATAAAGAAGTGGTGGTCCTTATGTACAATGGAATATCACTCAGCCATGAAATCAATGTCATAAGGCTAGTAGCAGCATGATGAGTGGCTTTAGCTACGACGATTCTAAGTGAAATAAGTCACACAGAAAAAGACACTTATCATAAGCTATCACTTATAGAGGGAATGTAAAAACCGCTACACTTGAACTGAATTACAAAACAGAACAGAGTCACAAGTTTACAAAACACACTATGGCTGCTTAACGGGAAAGGTGGGGTGGGGTGATGCATAAAACAAGGGTTTCAAATGAGCTCAGATACCGTTCCATAAACCCAATATGTAATAGAAAGAGCTACTCCTTGCTCAGTGAACTGGACTCAACACCCCCTATTCACCGCACAAGAATATACCTGACTAGTAAGAATCTTAAAACCTATGTATTGCTATCTCTCTGGAAGTGAGTCAAGTGGGTGTAAAGCGGCATAAACACAGCCGTGAAAAGCAGCTAAACCCCATTATAAAAATAAATTACTTTTAAAAACCCGTGAAACAAAGACAGTGAAAGAGAGAGAAATTCTTACAAAATTCGTTCAGGGGCTGTGATGCAACCTGGATTGACCATATCTAGACCCACAGCTGGATGAGACATAAGGGTGGACACTCTCGGGGCTGAGAGGTTTGGTGAGGTTGGGGGAGCAAACGCAGAGCCTTTAAAGTAATACGGCCTGTTACCCATCCCATGGGTCCCAAATCTCCAGGTTCAAGGGCATCTTCCTACCTCGAAAACATGCATGAGAAACCCAGAAGGTGGTACACCGTGTGATCGGGAAAGGTTTCTAAAACGCACCTCATTTCTCATCTCCTTGTGCTCGGGTTCGCCATTCCAGCCGCTTTACTACCAATCTCCCTCCTTGGAGAATCAGCACCTTTAACCTCCCGTTCCGTACAGCTTGCAATTTGTCCTGAGGATGAACGGGAAGAGGGGGAGCCAATGAGAGACTAGCTCTAGGTGTTGGGACAGGCACAGGTCACTCTATTTTCCCATCAGGAAGAAGAATTAACCACAGGCTCAGCCTGCCGCCCGGAACCAGAATAGGGCCTGAGGCAATCCTGCGCTTTTGCGGCCAGCTCCCAAAAAAGCGAGTTGAAAAATGGAGCTCAGGGGCACTGCAATTCACAAACCTGCAGAGTTATAAATGATAACTCTCGTCCACAAATATATTGAGGGAAGGCAACGAAGAGGATTTGAAAGCAAGGCAGAATTGCAGGAAACAGATTTCAGGAGGTCGATTCGAATCGCCTTTAAAGCACATGAAAAGCGGCAAAACGTCGACAATGATGCCCTTGGCCAAAAAGGGCGTATGCGTTTTTTCCTGAATATATTCAGGAAAAAACGCATACGCCCTTTTTGGCCAACCAAGCAACCTGGAAAGGCAAATCAGCGCTACAAAGAAGTCTCGCTTCCCATCGGTCAAAAGGGCCATGCGGAAAAAAGTGTCAAAACCAGAAATGCAGGACAGGCCATGGAGAAATGGGAGCCTTGCTACGCTGATGGGCGGGATGTAAATTGCCAACAGCCACTCTGGAGAAGGGTACGGTGTGTCCTGAAACATCGAAAAAACACAGCTTAGAGCGCATAGGGCACTTCCACTCATGGGCATATAAATTGGGAAAACTAAAAATCAGCAAGACACAGGCACCCCAAAGTTTAGGGCTGCTCTGTTGACAAGAACCTCCACTTCATGACACCTCAAATATCCCAGGAAAGAGAAAAATGGATAAAGAAGTGGTGGTCCTTATGTACAATGGAATATCACTCAGCCATGAAATCAATGTCATAAGGCTAGTAGCAGCATGATGAGTGGCTTTAGCTACGACGATTCTAAGTGAAATAAGTCACACAGAAAAAGACACTTATCATAAGCTATCACTTATAGAGGGAATGTAAAAACCGCTACACTTGAACTGAATTACAAAACAGAACAGAGTCACAAGTTTACAAAACACACTATGGCTGCTTAACGGGAAAGGTGGGGTGGGGTGATGCATAAAACAAGGGTTTCAAATGAGCTCAGATACCGTTCCATAAACCCAATATGTCATAGAAAGACCTACTCCTTGCTCAGTGAACTGGACTCAACACCCCCTATTCACCGCACAAGAATATATCTGACTAGTAAGAATCTTAAAACCTATGTATTGCTATCTCTCTGGAAGTGAGTCAAGTGGGTGTAAAGCGGCATAAACACAGCCGTGAAAAGCGGCTAAACCCCATTATAAAAATAAATTACTTTTAAAAACCCGTGAAACAAAGACAGTGAAAGAGAGAGAAATTCTTAAAAATTCGTTCAGGGGCTGTGATGCAACCTGGATTGACCATATCTAGACCCACAGCTGGAGGAGACATAAGGGTGGACACTCTCGGGGCTGAGAGGTTTGGTGAGGTTGGGGGAGCAAACGCAGAGCCTTTAAAGTAATACTGCCTGTTACCCATCCCATGGGTCCCAAATCTCCAGGTTCAAGGGCATTTTCCTACCTCGAAAACATGCATGAGAAACCCAGAAGGTGGTACACCGTGTGATCGGGAAAGGTTTCTAAAACGCACCTCATTTCTCATCTCCTTGTGCTCGGGTTCGCCATTCCAGCCGCTTTACTAGCAATCTCCCTCCTTGGAGAATCAGCACCTTTAACCTCCCGTTCCGTACAGCTTGCAATTTGTCCTGAGGATGAACGGGAAGAGGGGGAGCCAATGAGAGACTAGCTCTAGGTGTTGGGACAGGCACAGGTCACTCTATTTTCCCATCAGGAAGAAGAATTAACCACAGGCTCAGCCTGCCGCCTGGAACCAGAATAGGGCCTGAGGCAATCCTGCGCTTTTGCGGCCAGCTCCCAAAAAAGCGAGTTGAAAAATGGAGCTCAGGGGCACTGCAATTCACAAACCTGCAGAGTTATAAATGATAACTCTCGTCCACAAATATATTGAGGGAAGGCAACGAAGAGGATTTGAAAGCAAGGCAGAATTGCAGGAAACAGATTTCAGGAGGTCGATTCGAATCGCCTTTAAAGCACATGAAAAGCGGCAAAACGTCGACAATGATGCCCTTGGCCAAAAAGGGCGTATGCGTTTTTTCCTGAATATATTCAGGAAAAAACGCATACGCCCTTTTTGGCCAACCAAGCAACCTGGAAAGGCAAATCAGCGCTACAAAGAAGTCTCGCTTCCCATCGGTCAAAAGGGCCATGCGGAAAAAAGTGTCAAAACCAGAAATGCAGGACAGGCCATGGAGAAATGGGAGCCTTGCTACGCTGATGGGCGGGATGTAAATTGCCAACAGCCACTCTGGAGAAGGGTACGGTGTGTCCTGAAACATCGAAAAAACACAGCTTAGAGCGCCTAGGGCACTTCCACTCATGGGCATATAAATTGGGAAAACTAAAAATCAGCAAGACACAGGCACCCCAAAGTTTAGGGCTGCTCTGTTGACAAGAACCTCCACTTCATGACACCTCAAATATCCCAGGAAAGAGAAAAATGGATAAAGAAGTGGTGGTCCTTATGTACAATGGAATATCACTCAGCCATGAAATCAATGTCATAAGGCTAGTAGCAGCATGATGAGTGGCTTTAGCTACGACGATTCTAAGTGAAATAAGTCACACAGAAAAAGACACTTATCATAAGCTATCACTTATAGAGGGAATGTAAAAACCGCTACACTTGAACTGAATTACAAAACAGAACAGAGTCACAAGTTTACAAAACACACTATGGCTGCTTAACGGGAAAGGTGGGGTGGGGTGATGCATAAAACAAGGGTTTCAAATGAGCTCAGATACCGTTCCATAAACCCAATATGTAATAGAAAGAGCTACTCCTTGCTCAGTGAACTGGACTCAACACCCCCGATTCACCGCACAAGAATATATCTGACTAGTAAGAATCTTAAAACCTATGTATTGATATCTCTCTGGAAGTGAGTCAAGTGGGTGTAAAGCGGCATAAACACAGCCGTGAAAAGCGGCTAAACCCCATTATAAAAATAAATTACTTTTAAAAACCCGTGAAACAAAGACAGTGAAAGAGAGAGAAATTCTTACAAAATTCGTTCAGGGGCTGTGATGCAACCTGGATTGACCATATCTAGACCCACAGCTGGATGAGACATAAGGGTGGACACTCTCGGGGCTGAGAGGTTTGGTGAGGTTGGGGGAGCAAACGCAGAGCCTTTAAAGTAATACTGCCTGTTACCCATCCCATGGGTCCCAAATCTCCAGGTTCAAGGGCATCTTCCTACCTCGAAAACATGCATGAGAAACCCAGAAGGTGGTACACCGTGTGATCGGGAAAGGTTTCTAAAACGCACCTCATTTCTCATCTCCTTGTGCTCGGGTTCGCCATTCCAGCCGCTTTACTACCAATCTCCCACCTTGGAGAATCAGCACCTTTAACCTCCCGTTCCGTACAGCTTGCAATTTGTCCTGAGGATGAACGGGAAGAGGGGGAGCCAATGAGAGACTAGGTCTAGGTGTTGGGACAGGCACAGGTCACTCTATTTTCCCATCAGGAAGAAGAATTAACCACAGGCTCAGCCTGCCGCCCGGAACCAGAATAGGGCCTGAGGCAATCCTGCGCTTTTGCGGCCAGCTCCCAAAAAAGCGAGTTGAAAAATGGAGCTCAGGGGCACTGCAATTCACAAACCTGCAGAGTTATAAATGATAACTCTCGTCCACAAATATATTGAGGGAAGGCAACGAAGAGGATCTGAAAGCAAGGCAGAATTGCAGGAAACAGATTTCAGGAGGTCGATTCAAATCGCCTTTAAAGCACATGAAAAGCGGCAAAACGTCGACAATGATGCCCTTGGCCAAAAAGGGCGTATGCGTTTTTTCCTGAATATATTCAGGAAAAAACGCATACGCCCTTTTTGGCCAACCAAGCAACCTGGAAAGGCAAATCAGCGCTACAAAGAAGTCTCGCTTCCCATCGGTCAAAAGGGCCATGCGGAAAAAAGTGTCAAAACCAGAAATGCAGGACAGGCCATGGAGAAATGGGAGCCTTGCTACGCTGATGGGCGGGATGTAAATTGCCAACAGCCACTCTGGAGAAGTGTACGGTGTGTCCTGAAACATCGAAAAAACACAGCTTAGAGCGCATAGGGCACTTCCACTCATGGGCATATAAATTGGGAAAACTAAAAATCAGCAAGACACAGGCACCACAAAGTTTAGGGCTGCTCTGTTGACAAGAACCTCCACTTCATGACACCTCAAATATCCCAGGAAAGAGAAAAATGGATAAAGAAGTGGTGGTCCTTATGTACAATGGAATATCACTCAGCCATGAAATCAATGTCATAAGGCTAGTAGCAGCATGATGAGTGGCTTTAGCTACGACGATTCTAAGTGAAATAAGTCACACAGAAAAAGACACTTATCATAAGCTATCACTTATAGAGGGAATGTAAAAACCGCTACACTTGAACTGAATTACAAAACAGAACAGAGTCACAAGTTTACAAAACACACTATGGCTGCTTAACGGGAAAGGTGGGGTGGGGTGATGCATAAAACAAGGGTTTCAAATGAGCTCAGATACCGTTCCATAAACCCAATATGTAATAGAAAGACCTACTCCTTGCTCAGTGAACTGGACTCCACACCCCCTATTCACCGCACAAGAATATATCTGACTAGTAAGAATCATAAAACCTATGTATTGATATCTCTCTGGAAGTGAGTCAAGTGGGTGTAAAGCGGCAGAAACACAGCCGTGAAAAGCAGCTAAACCCCATTATAAAAATAAATTACTTTTAAAAACCCGTGAAACAAAGACAGTGAAAGAGAGAGAAATTCTTACAAAATTCGTTCAGGGGCTGTGATGCAACCTGGATTGACCATATCTAGACCCACAGCTGGATGAGACATAAGGGTGGACACTCTCGGGGCTGAGAGGTTTGGTGAGGTTGGGGGAGCAAACGCAGAGCCTTTAAAGTAATACTGCCTGTTACCCATCCCATGGGTCCCAAATCTCCAGGTTCAAGGGCATTTTCCTACCTCGAAAACATGCATGAGAAACCCAGAAGGTGGTACACCGTGTGATCGGGAAAGGTTTCTAAAACGCACCTCATTTCTCATCTCCTTGTGCTCGGGTTCGCCATTCCAGCCGCTTTACTAGCAATCTCCCTCCTTGGAGAATCAGCACCTTTAACCTCCCGTTCCGTACAGCTTGCAATTTGTCCTGAGGATGAACGGAAAGAGGGGGAGCCAATGAGAGACTAGCTCTAGGTGTTGGGACAGGCACAGGTCACTCTATTTTCCCATCAGGAAGAAGAATTAACCACAGGCTCAGCCTGCCGCCTGGAACCAGAATAGGGCCTGAGGCAATCCTGCGCTTTTGCGGCCAGCTCCCAAAAAAGCGAGTTGAAAAATGGAGCTCAGGGGCACTGCAATTCACAAACCTGCAGAGTTATAAATGATAACTCTCGTCCACAAATATATTGAGGGAAGGCAACGAAGAGGATTTGAAAGCAAGGCAGAATTGCAGGAAACAGATTTCAGGAGGTCGATTCGAATCGCCTTTAAAGCACATGAAAAGCGGCAAAACGTCGACAATGATGCCCTTGGCCAAAAAGGGCGTATGCGTTTTTTCCTGAATATATTCAGGAAAAAACGCATACGCCCTTTTTGGCCAACCAAGCAACCTGGAAAGGCAAATCAGCGCTACAAAGAAGTCTCGCTTCCCATCGGTCAAAAGGGCCATGCGGAAAAAAGTGTCAAAACCAGAAATGCAGGACAGGCCATGGAGAAATGGGAGCCTTGCTACGCTGATGGGCGGGATGTAAATTGCCAACAGCCACTCTGGAGAAGGGTACGGTGTGTCCTGAAACATCGAAAAAACACAGCTTAGAGCGCATAGGGCACTTCCACTCATGGGCATATAAATTGGGAAAACTAAAAATCAGCAAGACACAGGCACCCCAAAGTTTAGGGCTGCTCTGTTGACAAGAACCTCCACTTCATGACACCTCAAATATCCCAGGAAAGAGAAAAATGGATAAAGAAGTGGTGGTCCTTATGTACAATGGAATATCACTCAGCCATGAAATCAATGTCATAAGGCTAGTAGCAGCATGATGAGTGGCTTTAGCTACGACGATTCTAAGTGAAATAAGTCACACAGAAAAAGACACTTATCATAAGCTATCACTTATAGAGGGAATGTAAAAACCGCTACACTTGAACTGAATTACAAAACAGAACAGAGTCACAAGTTTACAAAACACACTATGGCTGCTTAACGGGAAAGGTGGGGTGGGGTGATGCATAAAACAAGGGTTTCAAATGAGCTCAGATACCGTTCCATAAACCCAATATGTAATAGAAAGACCTACTCCTTGCTCAGTGAACTGGACTCCACACCCCCTATTCACAGCACAAGAATATATCTGACTAGTAAGAATCTTAAAACCTATGTATTGATATCTCTCTGGAAGTGAGTCAAGTGGCTGTAAAGCGGCAGAAACACAGCCGTGAAAAGCAGCTAAACACCATTATAAAAATAAATTACTTTTAAAAACCCGTGAAACAAAGACAGTGAAAGAGAGAGAAATTCTTACAAAATTCGTTCAGGGGCTGTGATGCAACCTGGATTGACCATATCTAGACCCACAGCTGGATGAGACATAAGGGTGGACACTCTCGGGGCTGAGAGGTTTGGTGAGGTTGGGGGAGCAAACGCAGAGCCTTTAAAGTAATACTGCCTGTTACCCATCCCATGGGTCCCAAATCTCCAGGTTCAAGGGCATCTTCCTACCTCGAAAACATGCATGAGAAACCCAGAAGGTGGTACACCGTGTGATCGGGAAAGGTTTCTAACACGCACCTCATTTCTCATCTCCTTGTGCTCGGGTTCGCCATTCCAGCCGCTTTACTAGCAATCTCCCTCCTTGGAGAATCAGCACCTTTAACCTCCCGTTCCGTACAGCTTGCAATTTGTCCTGAGGATGAACGGGAAGAGGGGGAGCCAATGAGAGACTAGCTCTAGGTGTTGGGACAGGCACAGGTCACTCTATTTTCCCATCAGGAAGAAGAATTAACCACAGGCTCAGCCTGCCGCCCGGAAGCAGAATAGGACCTGAGGCAATCCTGCGCTTTTGCGGCCAGCTCCCAAAAAAGCGAGTTGAAAAATGGAGCTCAGGGGCACTGCAATTCACAAACCTGCAGAGTTATAAATGATAACTCTCGTCCACAAATATATTGAGAGAAGGCAACGAAGAGGATCTGAAAGCAAGGCAGAATTGCAGGAAACAGATTTCAGGAGGTCGATTCGAATCGCCTTTAAAGCACATGAAAAGCGGCAAAACGTCGACAATGATGCCCTTGGCCAAAAAGGGCGTATGCGTTTTTTCCTGAATATATTCAGGAAAAAACGCATACGCCCTTTTTGGCCAACCAAGCAACCTGGAAAGGCAAATCAGCGCTACAAAGAAGTCTCGCTTCCCATCGGTCAAAAGGGCCATGCGGAAAAAAGTGTCAAAACCAGAAATGCAGGACAGGCCATGGAGAAATGGGAGCCTTGCTACGCTGATGGGCGGGATGTAAATTGCCAACAGCCACTCTGGAGAAGTGTACGGTGTGTCCTGAAACATCGAAAAAACACAGCTTAGAGCGCATAGGGCACTTCCACTCATGGGCATATAAATTGGGAAAACTAACAATCAGCAAGACACAGGCACCACAAAGTTTAGGGCTGCTCTGTTGACAAGAACCTCCACTTCATGACACCTCAAATATCCCAGGAAAGAGAAAAATGGATAAAGAAGTGGTGGTCCTTATGTACAATGGAATATCACTCAGCCATGAAATCAATGTCATAAGGCTAGTAGCAGCATGATGAGTGGCTTTAGCTACGACGATTCTAAGTGAAATAAGTCACACAGAAAAAGACACTTATCATAAGCTATCACTTATAGAGGAAATGTAAAAACCGCTACACTTGGACTGAATTACAAAACAGAACAGAGTCACACGTTTACGAAACACACTATGGCTGCTTAACGGGAAAGGTGGGGTGGGGTGATGCATAAAACAAGGGTTTCAAATGAGCTCAGATACCGTTCCATAAACCCAATATGTAATAGAAAGACCTACTCCTTGCTCAGTGAACTGGACTCCACACCCCCTATTCACCGCACAAGAATATATCTGACTAGTAAGAATCATAAAACCTATGTATTGATATCTCTCTGGAAGTGAGTCAAGTGGGTGTAAAGCGGCAGAAACACAGCCGTGAAAAGCAGCTAAACCCCATTATAAAAATAAATTACTTTTAAAAACCCGTGAAACACAGACAGTGAAAGAGAGAGAAATTCTTACAAAATTCGTTCAGGGGCTGTGATGCAACCTGGATTGACCATATCTAGACCCACAGCTGGATGAGACATAAGGGTGGACACTCTCGGGGCTGAGAGGTTTGGTGAGGTTGGGGGAGCAAACGCAGAGCCTTTAAAGTAATACTGCCTGTTACCCATCCCATGGGTCCCAAATCTCCAGGTTCAAGGGCATTTTCCTACCTCGAAAACATGCATGAGAAACCCAGAAGGTGGTACACCGTGTGATCGGGAAAGGTTTCTAAAACGCACCTCATTTCTCATCTCCTTGTGCTCGGGTTCGCCATTCCAGCCGCTTTACTAGCAATCTCCCTCCTTGGAGAATCAGCACCTTTAACCTCCCGTTCCGTACAGCTTGCAATTTGTCCTGAGGATGAACGGGAAGAGGGGGAGCCAATGAGAGACTAGCTCTAGGTGTTGGGACAGGCACAGGTCACTCTATTTTCCCATCAGGAAGAAGAATTAACCACAGGCTCAGCCTGCCGCCCGGAACCAGAATAGGGCCTGAGGCAATCCTGCGCTTTTGCGGCCAGCTCCCAAAAAAGCGAGTTGAAAAATGGAGCTCAGGGGCACTGCAATTCACAAACCTGCAGAGTTATAAATGATAACTCTCGTCCACAAATATATTGAGGGAAGGCAACGAAGAGGATTTGAAAGCAAGGCAGAATTGCAGGAAACAGATTTCAGGAGGTCGATTCGAATCGCCTTTAAAGCACATGAAAAGCGGCAAAACGTCGACAATGATGCCCTTGGCCAAAAAGGGCGTATGCGTTTTTTCCTGAATATATTCAGGAAAAAACGCATACGCCCTTTTTGGCCAACCAAGCAACCTGGAAAGGCAAATCAGCGCTACAAAGAAGTCTCGCTTCCCATCGGTCAAAAGGGCCATGCGGAAAAAAGTGTCAAAACCAGAAATGCAGGACAGGCCATGGAGAAATGGGAGCCTTGCTACGCAGATGGGCGGGATGTAAATTGCCAACAGCCACTCTGGAGAAGGGTACGGTGTGTCCTGAAACATCGAAAAAACACAGCTTAGAGCGCATAGGGCACTTCCACTCATGGGCATATAAATTGGGAAAACTAAAAATCAGCAAGACACAGGCACCCCAAAGTTTAGGGCTGCTCTGTTGACAAGAACCTCCACTTCATGACACCTCAAATATCCCAGGAAAGAGAAAAATGGATAAAGAAGTGGTGGTCCTTATGTACAATGGAATATCACTCAGCCATGAAATCAATGTCATAAGGCTAGTAGCAGCATGATGAGTGGCTTTAGCTACGACGATTCTAAGTGAAATAAGTCACACAGAAAAAGACACTTATCATAAGCTATCACTTATAGAGGGAATGTAAAAACCGCTACACTTGAACTGAATTACAAAACAGAACAGAGTCACAAGTTTACAAAACACACTATGGCTGCTTAACGGGAAAGGTGGGGTGGGGTGATGCATAAAACAAGGGTTTCAAATGAGCTCAGATACCGTTCCATAAACCCAATATGTAATAGAAAGACCTACTCCTTGCTCAGTGAACTGGACTCCACACCCCCTATTCACCGCACAAGAATATATCTGACTAGTAAGAATCTTAAAACCTATGTATTGATATCTCTCTGGAAGTGAGTCAAGTGGGTGTAAAGCGGCAGAAACACAGCCGTGAAAAGCAGCTAAACCCCATTATAAAAATAAATTACTTTTAAAAACCCGTGAAACAAAGACAGTGAAAGAGAGAAATTCTTACAAAATTCGTTCAGGGGCTGTGATGCAACCTGGATTGACCATATCTAGACCCACAGCTGGATGAGACATAAGGGTGGACACTCTCGGGGCTGAGAGGTTTGGTGAGGTTGGGGGAGCAAACGCAGAGCCTTTAAAGTAATACTGCCTGTTACCCATCCCATGGGTCCCAAATCTCCAGGTTCAAGGGCATCTTCCTACCTCGAAAACATGCATGAGAAACCCAGAAGGTGGTACACCGTGTGATCGGGAAAGGTTTCTAAAACGCACCTCATTTCTCATCTCCTTGTGCTCGGGTTCGCCATTCCAGCCGCTTTACTAGCAATCTCCCTCCTTGGAGAATCAGCACCTTTAACCTCCCGTTCCGTACAGCTTGCAATTTGTCCTGAGGATGAACGGGAAGAGGGGGAGCCAATGAGAGACTAGCTCTAGGTGTTGGGACAGGCACAGGTCACTCTATTTTCCCATCAGGAAGAAGAATTAACCACAGGCTCAGCCTGCCGCCCGGAAGCAGAATAGGACCTGAGGCAATCCTGCGCTTTTGCGGCCAGCTCCCAAAAAAGCGAGTTGAAAAATGGAGCTCAGGGGCACTGCAATTCACAAACCTGCAGAGTTATAAATGATAACTCTCGTCCACAAATATATTGAGGGAAGGCAACGAAGAGGATCTGAAAGCAAGGCAGAATTGCAGGAAACAGATTTCAGGAGGTCGATTCGAATCGCCTTTAAAGCACATGAAAAGCGGCAAAACGTCGACAATGATGCCCTTGGCCAAAAAGGGCGTATGCGTTTTTTCCTGAATATATTCAGGAAAAAACGCATACGCCCTTTTTGGCCAACCAAGCAACCTGGAAAGGCAAATCAGCGCTACAAAGAAGTCTCGCTTCCCATCGGTCAAAAGGGCCATGCGGAAAAAAGTGTCAAAACCAGAAATGCAGGACAGGCCATGGAGAAATGGGAGCCTTGCTACGCTGATGGGCGGGATGTAAATTGCCAACAGCGACTCTGGAGAAGTGTACGGTGTGTCCTGAAACATCGAAAAAACACAGCTTAGAGCGCATAGGGCACTTCCACTCATGGGCATATAAATTGGGAAAACTAAAAATCAGCAAGACACAGGCACCCCAAAGTTTAGGGCTGCTCTGTTGACAAGAACCTCCACTTCATGACACCTCAAATATCCCAGGAAAGAGAAAAATGGATAAAGAAGTGGTGGTCCTTATGTACAATGGAATATCACTCAGCCATGAAATCAATGTCATAAGGCTAGTAGCAGCATGATGAGTGGCTTTAGCTACGACGATTCTAAGTGAAATAAGTCACACAGAAAAAGACACTTATCATAAGCTATCACTTATAGAGGGAATGTAAAAACCGCTACACTTGAACTGAATTACAAAACAGAACAGAGTCACAAGTTTACAAAACACACTATGGCTGCTTAACGGGAAAGGTGGGGTGGGGTGATGCATAAAACAAGGGTTTCAAATGAGCTCAGATACCGTTCCATAAACCCAATATGTAATAGAAAGACCTACTCCTTGCTCAGTGAACTGGACTCCACACCCCCTATTCACCGCACAAGAATATATCTGACTAGTAAGAATCATAAAACCTATGTATTGATATCTCTCTGGAAGTGAGTCAAGTGGCTGTAAAGCGGCAGAAACACAGCCGTGAAAAGCAGCTAAACCCCATTATAAAAATAAATTACTTTTAAAAACCCGTGAAACACAGACAGTGAAAGAGAGAGAAATTCTTACAAAATTCGTTCAGGGGCTGTGATGCAACCTGGATTGACCATATCTAGACCCACAGCTGGATGAGACATAAGGGTGGACACTCTCGGGGCTGAGAGGTTTGGTGAGGTTGGGGGAGCAAACGCAGAGCCTTTAAAGTAATACGGCCTGTTACCCATCCCATGGGTCCCAAATCTCCAGGTTCAAGGGCATCTTCCTACCTCGAAAACATGCATGAGAAACCCAGAAGGTGGTACACCGTGTGATCGGGAAAGGTTTCTAAAACGCACCTCATTTCTCATCTCCTTGTGCTCGGGTTCGCCATTCCAGCCGCTTTACTACCAATCTCCCTCCTTGGAGAATCAGCACCTGTAACCTCCCGTTCCGTACAGCTTGCAATTTGTCCTGAGGATGAACGGGAAGAGGGGGAGCCAATGAGAGACTAGCTCTAGGTGTTGGGACAGGCACAGGTCACTCTATTTTCCCATCAGGAAGAAGAATTAACCACAGGCTCAGCCTGCCGCCCGGAACCAGAATAGGGCCTGAGGCAATCCTGCGCTTTTGCGGCCAGCTCCCAAAAAAGCGAGTTGAAAAATGGAGCTCAGGGGCACTGCAATTCACAAACCTGCAGAGTTATAAATGATAACTCTCGTCCACAAATATATTGAGGGAAGGCAACGAAGAGGATTTGAAAGCAAGGCAGAATTGCAGGAAACAGATTTCAGGAGGTCGATTCGAATCGCCTTTAAAGCACATGAAAAGCGGCAAAACGTCGACAATGATGCCCTTGGCCAAAAAGGGCGTATGCGTTTTTTCCTGAATATATTCAGGAAAAAACGCATACGCCCTTTTTGGCCAACCAAGCAACCTGGAAAGGCAAATCAGCGCTACAAAGAAGTCTCGCTTCCCATCGGTCAAAAGGGCCATGCGGAAAAAAGTGTCAAAACCAGAAATGCAGGACAGGCGATGGAGAAATGGGAGCCTTGCTACGCTGATGGGCGGGATGTAAATTGCCAACAGCCACTCTGGAGAAGGGTACGGTGTGTCCTGAAACATCGAAAAAACACAGCTTAGAGCGCATAGGGCACTTCCACTCATGGGCATATAAATTGGGAAAACTAAAAATCAGCAAGACACAGGCACCCCAAAGTTTAGGGCTGCTCTGTTGACAAGAACCTCCACTTCATGACACCTCAAATATCCCAGGAAAGAGAAAAATGGATAAAGAAGTGGTGGTCCTTATGTACAATGGAATATCACTCAGCCATGAAATCAATGTCATAAGGCTAGTAGCAGCATGATGAGTGGCTTTAGCTATGACGATTCTAAGTGAAATAAGTCACACAGAAAAAGAAACTTATCATAACCTATCACTTATAGAGGAAATGTAAAAACCGCTACACTTGGACTGAATTACAAAACAGAACAGAGTCACACGTTTACGAAACACACTATGGCTGCTTAACGGGAAAGGTGGGGTGGGGTGATGCATAAAACAAGGGTTTCAAATGAGCTCAGATACCGTTCCATAAACCCAATATGTCATAGAAAGACCTACTCCTTGCTCAGTGAACTGGACTCCACACCCCCTATTCACCGCACAAGAATATATCTGACTAGTAAGAATCATAAAACCTATGTATTGATATCTCTCTGGAAGTGAGTCAAGTGGGTGTAAAGCGGCAGAAACACAGCCGTGAAAAGCAGCTAAACCCCATTATAAAAATAAATTACTTTTAAAAACCCGTGAAACACAGACAGTGAAAGAGAGAGAAATTCTTACAAAATTCGTTCAGGGGCTGTGATGCAACCTGGATTGACCATATCTAGACCCACAGCTGGATGAGACATAAGGGTGGACACTCTCGGGGCTGAGAGGTTTGGTGAGGTTGGGGGAGCAAACGCAGAGCCTTTAAAGTAATACTGCCTGTTACCCATCCCATGGGTCCCAAATCTCCAGGTTCAAGGGCATTTTCCTACCTCGAAAACATGCATGAGAAACCCAGAAGGTGGTACACCGTGTGATCGGGAAAGGTTTCTAAAACGCACCTCATTTCTCATCTCCTTGTGCTCGGGTTCGCCATTCCAGCCGCTTTACTAGCAATCTCCCTCCTTGGAGAATCAGCACCTTTAACCTCCCGTTCCGTACAGCTTGCAATTTGTCCTGAGGATGAACGGGAAGAGGGGGAGCCAATGAGAGACTAGCTCTAGGTGTTGGGACAGGCACAGGTCACTCTATTTTCCCATCAGGAAGAAGAATTAACCACAGGCTCAGCCTGCCGCCCGGAACCAGAATAGGGCCTGAGGCAATCCTGCGCTTTTGCGGCCAGCTCCCAAAAAAGCGAGTTGAAAAATGGAGCTCAGGGGCACTGCAATTCACAAACCTGCAGAGTTATAAATGATAACTCTCGTCCACAAATATATTGAGGGAAGGCAACGAAGAGGATTTGAAAGCAAGGCAGAATTGCAGGAAACAGATTTCAGGAGGTCGATTCGAATCGCCTTTAAAGCACATGAAAAGCGGCAAAACGTCGACAATGATGCCCTTGGCCAAAAAGGGCGTATGCGTTTTTTCCTGAATATATTCAGGAAAAAACGCATACGCCCTTTTTGGCCAACCAAGCAACCTGGAAAGGCAAATCAGCGCTACAAAGAAGTCTCGCTTCCCATCGGTCAAAAGGGCCATGCGGAAAAAAGTGTCAAAACCAGAAATGCAGGACAGGCCATGGAGAAATGGGAGCCTTGCTACGCAGATGGGCGGGATGTAAATTGCCAACAGCCACTCTGGAGAAGGGTACGGTGTGTCCTGAAACATCGAAAAAACACAGCTTAGAGCGCATAGGGCACTTCCACTCATGGGCATATAAATTGGGAAAACTAAAAATCAGCAAGACACAGGCACCCCAAAGTTTAGGGCTGCTCTGTTGACAAGAACCTCCACTTCATGACACCTCAAATATCCCAGGAAAGAGAAAAATGGATAAAGAAGTGGTGGTCCTTATGTACAATGGAATATCACTCAGCCATGAAATCAATGTCATAAGGCTAGTAGCAGCATGATGAGTGGCTTTAGCTACGACGATTCTAAGTGAAATAAGTCACACAGAAAAAGACACTTATCATAAGCTATCACTTATAGAGGGAATGTAAAAACCGCTACACTTGAACTGAATTACAAAACAGAACAGAGTCACAAGTTTACAAAACACACTATGGCTGCTTAACGGGAAAGGTGGGGTGGGGTGATGCATAAAACAAGGGTTTCAAATGAGCTCAGATACCGTTCCATAAACCCAATATGTAATAGAAAGACCTACTCCTTGCTCAGTGAACTGGACTCCACACCCCCTATTCACCGCACAAGAATATATCTGACTAGTAAGAATCTTAAAACCTATGTATTGATATCTCTCTGGAAGTGAGTCAAGTGGGTGTAAAGCGGCAGAAACACAGCCGTGAAAAGCAGCTAAACCCCATTATAAAAATAAATTACTTTTAAAAACCCGTGAAACAAAGACAGTGAAAGAGAGAAATTCTTACAAAATTCGTTCAGGGGCTGTGATGCAACCTGGATTGACCATATCTAGACCCACAGCTGGATGAGACATAAGGGTGGACACTCTCGGGGCTGAGAGGTTTGGTGAGGTTGGGGGAGCAAACGCAGAGCCTTTAAAGTAATACTGCCTGTTACCCATCCCATGGGTCCCAAATCTCCAGGTTCAAGGGCATCTTCCTACCTCGAAAACATGCATGAGAAACCCAGAAGGTGGTACACCGTGTGATCGGGAAAGGTTTCTAAAACGCACCTCATTTCTCATCTCCTTGTGCTCGGGTTCGCCATTCCAGCCGCTTTACTAGCAATCTCCCTCCTTGGAGAATCAGCACCTTTAACCTCCCGTTCCGTACAGCTTGCAATTTGTCCTGAGGATGAACGGGAAGAGGGGGAGCCAATGAGAGACTAGCTCTAGGTGTTGGGACAGGCACAGGTCACTCTATTTTCCCATCAGGAAGAAGAATTAACCACAGGCTCAGCCTGCCGCCCGGAAGCAGAATAGGACCTGAGGCAATCCTGCGCTTTTGCGGCCAGCTCCCAAAAAAGCGAGTTGAAAAATGGAGCTCAGGGGCACTGCAATTCACAAACCTGCAGAGTTATAAATGATAACTCTCGTCCACAAATATATTGAGGGAAGGCAACGAAGAGGATCTGAAAGCAAGGCAGAATTGCAGGAAACAGATTTCAGGAGGTCGATTCGAATCGCCTTTAAAGCACATGAAAAGCGGCAAAACGTCGACAATGATGCCCTTGGCCAAAAAGGGCGTATGCGTTTTTTCCTGAATATATTCAGGAAAAAACGCATACGCCCTTTTTGGCCAACCAAGCAACCTGGAAAGGCAAATCAGCGCTACAAAGAAGTCTCGCTTCCCATCGGTCAAAAGGGCCATGCGGAAAAAAGTGTCAAAACCAGAAATGCAGGACAGGCCATGGAGAAATGGGAGCCTTGCTACGCTGATGGGCGGGATGTAAATTGCCAACAGCGACTCTGGAGAAGTGTACGGTGTGTCCTGAAACATCGAAAAAACACAGCTTAGAGCGCATAGGGCACTTCCACTCATGGGCATATAAATTGGGAAAACTAAAAATCAGCAAGACACAGGCACCACAAAGTTTAGGGCTGCTCTGTTGACAAGAACCTCCACTTCATGACACCTCAAATATCCCAGGAAAGAGAAAAATGGATAAAGAAGTGGTGGTCCTTATGTACAATGGAATATCACTCAGCCATGAAATCAATGTCATAAGGCTAGTAGCAGCATGATGAGTGGCTTTAGCTACGACGATTCTAAGTGAAATAAGTCACACAGAAAAAGACACTTATCATAAGCTATCACTTATAGAGGGAATGTAAAAACCGCTACACTTGAACTGAATTACAAAACAGAACAGAGTCACAAGTTTACAAAACACACTATGGCTGCTTAACGGGAAAGGTGGGGTGGGGTGATGCATAAAACAAGGGTTTCAAATGAGCTCAGATACCGTTCCATAAACCCAATATGTAATAGAAAGACCTACTCCTTGCTCAGTGAACTGGACTCCACACCCCCTATTCACCGCACAAGAATATATCTGACTAGTAAGAATCATAAAACCTATGTATTGATATCTCTCTGGAAGTGAGTCAAGTGGCTGTAAAGCGGCAGAAACACAGCCGTGAAAAGCAGCTAAACCCCATTATAAAAATAAATTACTTTTAAAAACCCGTGAAACACAGACAGTGAAAGAGAGAGAAATTCTTACAAAATTCGTTCAGGGGCTGTGATGCAACCTGGATTGACCATATCTAGACCCACAGCTGGATGAGACATAAGGGTGGACACTCTCGGGGCTGAGAGGTTTGGTGAGGTTGGGGGAGCAAACGCAGAGCCTTTAAAGTAATACGGCCTGTTACCCATCCCATGGGTCCCAAATCTCCAGGTTCAAGGGCATCTTCCTACCTCGAAAACATGCATGAGAAACCCAGAAGGTGGTACACCGTGTGATCGGGAAAGGTTTCTAAAACGCACCTCATTTCTCATCTCCTTGTGCTCGGGTTCGCCATTCCAGCCGCTTTACTACCAATCTCCCTCCTTGGAGAATCAGCACCTGTAACCTCCCGTTCCGTACAGCTTGCAATTTGTCCTGAGGATGAACGGGAAGAGGGGGAGCCAATGAGAGACTAGCTCTAGGTGTTGGGACAGGCACAGGTCACTCTATTTTCCCATCAGGAAGAAGAATTAACCACAGGCTCAGCCTGCCGCCCGGAACCAGAATAGGGCCTGAGGCAATCCTGCGCTTTTGCGGCCAGCTCCCAAAAAAGCGAGTTGAAAAATGGAGCTCAGGGGCACTGCAATTCACAAACCTGCAGAGTTATAAATGATAACTCTCGTCCACAAATATATTGAGGGAAGGCAACGAAGAGGATTTGAAAGCAAGGCAGAATTGCAGGAAACAGATTTCAGGAGGTCGATTCGAATCGCCTTTAAAGCACATGAAAAGCGGCAAAACGTCGACAATGATGCCCTTGGCCAAAAAGGGCGTATGCGTTTTTTCCTGAATATATTCAGGAAAAAACGCATACGCCCTTTTTGGCCAACCAAGCAACCTGGAAAGGCAAATCAGCGCTACAAAGAAGTCTCGCTTCCCATCGGTCAAAAGGGCCATGCGGAAAAAAGTGTCAAAACCAGAAATGCAGGACAGGCGATGGAGAAATGGGAGCCTTGCTACGCTGATGGGCGGGATGTAAATTGCCAACAGCCACTCTGGAGAAGGGTACGGTGTGTCCTGAAACATCGAAAAAACACAGCTTAGAGCGCATAGGGCACTTCCACTCATGGGCATATAAATTGGGAAAACTAAAAATCAGCAAGACACAGGCACCCCAAAGTTTAGGGCTGCTCTGTTGACAAGAACCTCCACTTCATGACACCTCAAATATCCCAGGAAAGAGAAAAATGGATAAAGAAGTGGTGGTCCTTATGTACAATGGAATATCACTCAGCCATGAAATCAATGTCATAAGGCTAGTAGCAGCATGATGAGTGGCTTTAGCTATGACGATTCTAAGTGAAATAAGTCACACAGAAAAAGAAACTTATCATAACCTATCACTTATAGAGGAAATGTAAAAACCGCTACACTTGGACTGAATTACAAAACAGAACAGAGTCACACGTTTACGAAACACACTATGGCTGCTTAACGGGAAAGGTGGGGTGGGGTGATGCATAAAACAAGGGTTTCAAATGAGCTCAGATACCGTTCCATAAACCCAATATGTCATAGAAAGACCTACTCCTTGCTCAGTGAACTGGACTCCACACCCCCTATTCACCGCACAAGAATATATCTGACTAGTAAGAATCATAAAACCTATGTATTGATATCTCTCTGGAAGTGAGTCAAGTGGCTGTAAAGCGGCAGAAACACAGCCGTGAAAAGCAGCTAAACCCCATTATAAAAATAAATTACTTTTAAAAACCCGTGAAACACAGACAGTGAAAGAGAGAGAAATTCTTACAAAATTCGTTCAGGGGCTGTGATGCAACCTGGATTGACCATATCTAGACCCACAGCTGGATGAGACATAAGGGTGGACACTCTCGGGGCTGAGAGGTTTGGTGAGGTTGGGGGAGCAAACGCAGAGCCTTTAAAGTAATACTGCCTGTTACCCATCCCATGGGTCCCAAATCTCCAGGTTCAAGGGCATCTTCCTACCTCGAAAACATGCATGAGAAACCCAGAAGGTGGTACACCGTGTGATCGGGAAAGGTTTCTAAAACGCACCTCATTTCTCATCTCCTTGTGCTCGGGTTCGCCATTCCAGCCGCTTTACTAGCAATCTCCCTCCTTGGAGAATCAGCACCTGTAACCTCCCGTTCCGTACAGCTTGCAATTTGTCCTGAGGATGAACGGGAAGAGGGGGAGCCAATGAGAGACTAGCTCTAGGTGTTGGGACAGGCACAGGTCACTCTATTTTCCCATCAGGAAGAAGAATTAACCACAGGCTCAGCCTGCCGCCCGGAACCAGAATAGGGCCTGAGGCAATCCTGCGCTTTTGCGGCCAGCTCCCAAAAAAGCGAGTTGAAAAATGGAGCTCAGGGGCACTGCAATTCACAAACCTGCAGAGTTATAAATGATAACTCTCGTCCACAAATATATTGAGGGAAGGCAACGAAGAGGATTTGAAAGCAAGGCAGAATTGCAGGAAACAGATTTCAGGAGGTCGATTCGAATCGCCTTTAAAGCACATGAAAAGCGGCAAAACGTCGACAATGATGCCCTTGGCCAAAAAGGGCGTATGCGTTTTTTCCTGAATATATTCAGGAAAAAACGCATACGCCCTTTTTGGCCAACCAAGCAACCTGGAAAGGCAAATCAGCGCTACAAAGAAGTCTCGCTTCCCATCGGTCAAAAGGGCCATGCGGAAAAAAGTGTCAAAACCAGAAATGCAGGACAGGCCATGGAGAAATGGGAGCCTTGCTACGCTGATGGGCGGGATGTAAATTGCCAACAGCCACTCTGGAGAAGGGTACGGTGTGTCCTGAAACATCGAAAAAACACAGCTTAGAGCGCATAGGGCACTTCCACTCATGGGCATATAAATTGGGAAAACTAAAAATCAGCAAGACACAGGCACCCCAAAGTTTAGGGCTGCTCTGTTGACAAGAACCTCCACTTCATGACACCTCAAATATCCCAGGAAAGAGAAAAATGGATAAAGAAGTGGTGGTCCTTATGTACAATGGAATATCACTCAGCCATGAAATCAATGTCATAAGGCTAGTAGCAGCATGATGAGTGGCTTTAGCTACGACGATTCTAAGTGAAATAAGTCACACAGAAAAAGACACTTATCATAAGCTATCACTTATAGAGGGAATGTAAAAACCGCTACACTTGAACTGAATTACAAAACAGAACAGAGTCACAAGTTTACAAAACACACTATGGCTGCTTAACGGGAAAGGTGGGGTGGGGTGATGCATAAAACAAGGGTTTCAAATGAGCTCAGATACCGTTCCATAAACCCAATATGTCATAGAAAGACCTACTCCTTGCTCAGTGAACTGGACTCCACACCCCCTATTCACCGCACAAGAATATATCTGACTAGTAAGAATCATAAAACCTATGTATTGATATCTCTCTGGAAGTGAGTCAAGTGGCTGTAAAGCGGCAGAAACACAGCCGTGAAAAGCAGCTAAACCCCATTATAAAAATAAATTACTTTTAAAAACCCGTGAAACACAGACAGTGAAAGAGAGAGAAATTCTTACAAAATTCGTTCAGGGGCTGTGATGCAACCTGGATTGACCATATCTAGACCCACAGCTGGAGGAGACATAAGGGTGGACACTCTCGGGGCTGAGAGGTTTGGTGAGGTTGGGGGAGCAAACGCAGAGCCTTTAAAGTAATACGGCCTGTTACCCATCCCATGGGTCCCAAATCTCCAGGTTCAAGGGCATCTTCCTACCTCGAAAACATGCATGAGAAACCCAGAAGGTGGTACACCGTGTGATCGGGAAAGGTTTCTAAAACGCACCTCATTTCTCATCTCCTTGTGCTCGGGTTCGCCATTCCAGCCGCTTTACTAGCAATCTCCCTCCTTGGAGAATCAGCACCTGTAACCTCCCGTTCCGTACAGCTTGCAATTTGTCCTGAGGATGAACGGGAAGAGGGGGAGCCAATGAGAGACTAGCTCTAGGTGTTGGGACAGGCACAGGTCACTCTATTTTCCCATCAGGAAGAAGAATTAACCACAGGCTCAGCCTGCCGCCCGGAACCAGAATAGGGCCTGAGGCAATCCTGCGCTTTTGCGGCCAGCTCCCAAAAAAGCGAGTTGAAAAATGGAGCTCAGGGGCACTGCAATTCACAAACCTGCAGAGTTATAAATGATAACTCTCGTCCACAAATATATTGAGGGAAGGCAACGAAGAGGATTTGAAAGCAAGGCAGAATTGCAGGAAACAGATTTCAGGAGGTCGATTCGAATCGCCTTTAAAGCACATGAAAAGCGGCAAAACGTCGACAATGATGCCCTTGGCCAAAAAGGGCGTATGCGTTTTTTCCTGAATATATTCAGGAAAAAACGCATACGCCCTTTTTGGCCAACCAAGCAACCTGGAAAGGCAAATCAGCGCTACAAAGAAGTCTCGCTTCCCATCGGTCAAAAGGGCCATGCGGAAAAAAGTGTCAAAACCAGAAATGCAGGACAGGCCATGGAGAAATGGGAGCCTTGCTACGCTGATGGGCGGGATGTAAATTGCCAACAGCCACTCTGGAGAAGGGTACGGTGTGTCCTGAAACATCGAAAAAACACAGCTTAGAGCGCATAGGGCACTTCCACTCATGGGCATATAAATTGGGAACACTAAAAATCAGCAAGACACAGGCACCCCAAAGTTTAGGGCTGCTCTGTTGACAAGAACCTCCACTTCATGACACCTCAAATATCCCAGGAAAGAGAAAAATGGATAAAGAAGTGGTGGTCCTTATGTACAATGGAATATCACTCAGCCATGAAATCAATGTCATAAGGCTAGTAGCAGCATGATGAGTGGCTTTAACTATGACGATTCTAAGTGAAATAAGTCACACAGAAAAAGAAACTTATCATAAGCTATCACTTATAGAGGGAATGTAAAAACCGCTACACTTGGACTGAATTACAAAACAGAACAGAGTCACACGTTTACGAAACACACTATGGCTGCTTAACGGGAAAGGTGGGGTGGGGTGATGCATAAAACAAGGGTTTCAAATGAGCTCAGATACCGTTCCATAAACCCAATATGTCTTAGAAAGACCTACTCCTTGCTCAGTGAACTGGACTCCACACCCCCTATTCACCGCACAAGAATATATCTGACTAGTAAGAATCATAAAACCTATGTATTGATATCTCTCTGGAAGTGAGTCAAGTGGCTGTAAAGCGGCAGAAACACAGCCGTGAAAAGCAGCTAAACCCCATTATAAAAATAAATTACTTTTAAAAACCCGTGAAACACAGACAGTGAAAGAGAGAGAAATTCTTACAAAATTCGTTCAGGGGCTGTGATGCAACCTGGATTGACCATATCTAGACCCACAGCTGGAGGAGACATAAGGGTGGACACTCTCGGGGCTGAGAGGTTTGGTGAGGTTGGGGGAGCAAACGCAGAGCCTTTAAAGTAATACGGCCTGTTACCCATCCCATGGGTCCCAAATCTCCAGGTTCAAGGGCATCTTCCTACCTCGAAAACATGCATGAGAAACCCAGAAGGTGGTACACCGTGTGATCGGGAAAGGTTTCTAAAACGCACCTCATTTCTCATCTCCTTGTGCTCGGGTTCGCCATTCCAGCCGCTTTACTAGCAATCTCCCTCCTTGGAGAATCAGCACCTTTAACCTCCCGTTCCGTACAGCTTGCAATTTGTCCTGAGGATGAACGGGAAGAGGGGGAGCCAATGAGAGACTAGCTCTAGGTGTTGGGACAGGCACAGGTCACTCTATTTTCCCATCAGGAAGAAGAATTAACCACAGGCTCAGCCTGCCACCTGGAAGCAGAATAGGGCCTGAGGCAATCCTGCGCTTTTGCGGCCAGCTCCCAAAAAAGCGAGTTGAAAAATGGAGCTCAGGGGCACTGCAATTCACAAACCTGCAGAGTTATAAATGATAACTCTCGTCCACAAATATATTGAGGGAAGGCAACGAAGAGGATTTGAAAGCAAGGCAGAATTGCAGGAAACAGATTTCAGGAGGTCGATTCGAATCGCCTTTAAAGCACATGAAAAGCGGCAAAACGTCGACAATGATGCCCTTGGCCAAAAAGGGCGTATGCGTTTTTTCCTGAATATATTCAGGAAAAAACGCATACGCACTTTTTGGCCAACCAAGCAACCTGGAAAGGCAAATCAGCGCTACAAAGAAGTCTCGCTTCCCATCGGTCAAAAGGGCCATGCGGAAAAAAGTGTCAAAACCAGAAATGCAGGACAGGCCATGGAGAAATGGGAGCCTTGCTACGCTGATGGGCGGGATGTAAATTGCCAACAGCCACTCTGGAGAAGGGTACGGTGTGTCCTGAAACATCGAAAAAACACAGCTTAGAGCGCATAGGGCACTTCCACTCATGGGCATATAAATTGGGAAAACTAAAAATCAGCAAGACACAGGCACCCCAAAGTTTAGGGCTGCTCTGTTGACAAGAACCTCCACTTCATGACACCTCAAATATCCCAGGAAAGAGAAAAATGGATAAAGAAGTGGTGGTCCTTATGTACAATGGAATATCACTCAGCCATGAAATCAATGTCATAAGGCTAGTAGCAGCATGATGAGTGGCTTTAGCTACGACGATTCTAAGTGAAATAAGTCACACAGAAAAAGACACTTATCATAAGCTATCACTTATAGAGGGAATGTAAAAACCGCTACACTTGAACTGAATTACAAAACAGAACAGAGTCACAAGTTTACAAAACACACTATGGCTGCTTAACGGGAAAGGTGGGGTGGGGTGATGCATAAAACAAGGGTTTCAAATGAGCTCAGATACCGTTCCATAAACCCAATATGTCATAGAAAGACCTACTCCTTGCTCAGTGAACTGGACTCCACACCCCCTATTCACCGCACAAGAATATATCTGACTAGTAAGAATCATAAAACCTATGTATTGATATCTCTCTGGAAGTGAGTCAAGTGGCTGTAAAGCGGCAGAAACACAGCCGTGAAAAGCAGCTAAACCCCATTATAAAAATAAATTACTTTTAAAAACCCGTGAAACACAGACAGTGAAAGAGAGAGAAATTCTTACAAAATTCGTTCAGGGGCTGTGATGCAACCTGGATTGACCATATCTAGACCCACAGCTGGATGAGACATAAGGGTGGACACTCTCGGGGCTGAGAGGTTTGGTGAGGTTGGGGGAGCAAACGCAGAGCCTTTAAAGTAATACTGCCTGTTACCCATCCCATGGGTCCCAAATCTCCAGGTTCAAGGGCATCTTCCTACCTCGAAAACATGCATGAGAAACCCAGAAGGTGGTACACCGTGTGATCGGGAAAGGTTTCTAAAACGCACCTCATTTCTCATCTCCTTGTGCTCGGGTTCGCCATTCCAGCCGCTTTACTAGCAATCTCCCTCCTTGGAGAATCAGCACCTGTAACCTCCCGTTCCGTACAGCTTGCAATTTGTCCTGAGGATGAACGGGAAGAGGGGGAGCCAATGAGAGACTAGCTCTAGGTGTTGGGACAGGCACAGGTCACTCTATTTTCCCATCAGGAAGAAGAATTAACCACAGGCTCAGCCTGCCGCCCGGAACCAGAATAGGGCCTGAGGCAATCCTGCGCTTTTGCGGCCAGCTCCCAAAAAAGCGAGTTGAAAAATGGAGCTCAGGGGCACTGCAATTCACAAACCTGCAGAGTTATAAATGATAACTCTCGTCCACAAATATATTGAGGGAAGGCAACGAAGAGGATTTGAAAGCAAGGCAGAATTGCAGGAAACAGATTTCAGGAGGTCGATTCGAATCGCCTTTAAAGCACATGAAAAGCGGCAAAACGTCGACAATGATGCCCTTGGCCAAAAAGGGCGTATGCGTTTTTTCCTGAATATATTCAGGAAAAAACGCATACGCCCTTTTTGGCCAACCAAGCAACCTGGAAAGGCAAATCAGCGCTACAAAGAAGTCTCGCTTCCCATCGGTCAAAAGGGCCATGCGGAAAAAAGTGTCAAAACCAGAAATGCAGAACAGGCCATGGAGAAATGGGAGCCTTGCTACGCTGATGGGCGGGATGTAAATTGCCAACAGCCACTCTGGAGAAGGGTACGGTGTGTCCTGAAACATCGAAAAAACACAGCTTAGAGCGCATAGGGCACTTCCACTCATGGGCATATAAATTGGGAAAACTAAAAATCAGCAAGACACAGGCACCCCAAAGTTTAGGGCTGCTCTGTTGACAAGAACCTCCACTTCATGACACCTCAAATATCCCAGGAAAGAGAAAAATGGATAAAGAAGTGGTGGTCCTTATGTACAATGGAATATCACTCAGCCATGAAATCAATGTCATAAGGCTAGTAGCAGCATGATGAGTGGCTTTAGCTACGACGATTCTAAGTGAAATAAGTCACACAGAAAAAGACACTTATCATAAGCTATCACTTATAGAGGGAATGTAAAAACCGCTACACTTGAACTGAATTACAAAACAGAACAGAGTCACAAGTTTACAAAACACACTATGGCTGCTTAACGGGAAAGGTGGGGTGGGGTGATGCATAAAACAAGGGTTTCAAATGAGCTCAGATACCGTTCCATAAACCCAATATGTAATAGAAAGACCTACTCCTTGCTCAGTGAACTGGACTCCACACCCCCTATTCACCGCACAAGAATATATCTGACTAGTAAGAATCATAAAACCTATGTATTGATATCTCTCTGGAAGTGAGTCAAGTGGCTGTAAAGCGGCAGAAACACAGCCGTGAAAAGCAGCTAAACCCCATTATAAAAATAAATTACTTTTAAAAACCCGTGAAACACAGACAGTGAAAGAGAGAGAAATTCTTACAAAATTCGTTCAGGGGCTGTGATGCAACCTGGATTGACCATATCTAGACCCACAGCTGGATGAGACATAAGGGTGGACACTCTCGGGGCTGAGAGGTTTGGTGAGGTTGGGGGAGCAAACGCAGAGCCTTTAAAGTAATACGGCCTGTTACCCATCCCATGGGTCCCAAATCTCCAGGTTCAAGGGCATCTTCCTACCTCGAAAACATGCATGAGAAACCCAGAAGGTGGTACACCGTGTGATCGGGAAAGGTTTCTAAAACGCACCTCATTTCTCATCTCCTTGTGCTCGGGTTCGCCATTCCAGCCGCTTTACTAGCAATCTCCCTCCTTGGAGAATCAGCACCTTTAACCTCCCGTTCCGTACAGCTTGCAATTTGTCCTGAGGATGAACGGGAAGAGGGGGAGCCAATGAGAGACTAGCTCTAGGTGTTGGGACAGGCACAGGTCACTCTATTTTCCCATCAGGAAGAAGAATTAACCACAGGCTCAGCCTGCCGCCTGGAAGCAGAATAGGGCCTGAGGCAATCCTGCGCTTTTGCGGCCAGCTCCCAAAAAAGCGAGTTGAAAAATGGAGCTCAGGGGCACTGCAATTCACAAACCTGCAGAGTTATAAATGATAACTCTCGTCCACAAATATATTGAGGGAAGGCAACGAAGAGGATTTGAAAGCAAGGCAGAATTGCAGGAAACAGATTTCAGGAGGTCGATTCGAATCGCCTTTAAAGCACATGAAAAGCGGCAAAACGTCGACAATGATGCCCTTGGCCAAAAAGGGCGTATGCGTTTTTTCCTGAATATATTCAGGAAAAAACGCATACGCCCTTTTTGGCCAACCAAGCAACCTGGAAAGGCAAATCAGCGCTACAAAGAAGTCTCGCTTCCCATCGGTCAAAAGGGCCATGCGGAAAAAAGTGTCAAAACCAGAAATGCAGGACAGGCCATGGAGAAATGGGAGCCTTGCTACGCTGATGGGCGGGATGTAAATTGCCAACAGCCACTCTGGAGAAGGGTACGGTGTGTCCTGAAACATCGAAAAAACACAGCTTAGAGCGCATAGGGCACTTCCACTCATGGGCATATAAATGGGGAAAACTAAAAATCAGCAAGACACAGGCACCCCAAAGTTTAGGGCTGCTCTGTTGACAAGAACCTCCACTTCATGACACCTCAAATATCCCAGGAAAGAGAAAAATGGATAAAGAAGTGGTGGTCCTTATGTACAATGGAATATCACTCAGCCATGAAATCAATGTCATAAGGCTAGTAGCAGCATGATGAGTGGCTTTAGCTACGACGATTCTAAGTGAAATAAGTCACACAGAAAAAGACACTTATCATAAGCTATCACTTATAGAGGGAATGTAAAAACCGCTACACTTGAACTGAATTACAAAACAGAACAGAGTCACAAGTTTACAAAACACACTATGGCTGCTTAACGGGAAAGGTGGGGTGGGGTGATGCATAAAACAAGGGTTTCAAATCAGCTCAGATACCGTTCCATAAACCCAATATGTCATAGAAAGACCTACTCCTTGCTCAGTGAACTGGACTCCACACCCCCTATTCACCGCACAAGAATATATCTGACTAGTAAGAATCATAAAACCTATGTATTGATATCTCTCTGGAAGTGAGTCAAGTGGCTGTAAAGCGGCAGAAACACAGCCGTGAAAAGCAGCTAAACCCCATTATAAAAATAAATTACTTTTAAAAACCCGTGAAACACAGACAGTGAAAGAGAGAGAAATTCTTACAAAATTCGTTCAGGGGCTGTGATGCAACCTGGATTGACCATATCTAGACCCACAGCTGGAGGAGACATAAGGGTGGACACTCTCGGGGCTGAGAGGTTTGGTGAGGTTGGGGGAGCAAACGCAGAGCCTTTAAAGTAATACGGCCTGTTACCCATCCCATGGGTCCCAAATCTCCAGGTTCAAGGGCATCTTCCTACCTCGAAAACATGCATGAGAAACCCAGAAGGTGGTACACCGTGTGATCGGGAAAGGTTTCTAAAACGCACCTCATTTCTCATCTCCTTGTGCTCGGGTTCGCCATTCCAGCCGCTTTACTAGCAATCTCCCTCCTTGGAGAATCAGCACCTGTAACCTCCCGTTCCGTACAGCTTGCAATTTGTCCTGAGGATGAACGGGAAGAGGGGGAGCCAATGAGAGACTAGCTCTAGGTGTTGGGACAGGCACAGGTCACTCTATTTTCCCATCAGGAAGAAGAATTAACCACAGGCTCAGCCTGCCGCCCGGAACCAGAATAGGGCCTGAGGCAATCCTGCGCTTTTGCGGCCAGCTCCCAAAAAAGCGAGTTGAAAAATGGAGCTCAGGGGCACTGCAATTCACAAACCTGCAGAGTTATAAATGATAACTCTCGTCCACAAATATATTGAGGGAAGGCAACGAAGAGGATTTGAAAGCAAGGCAGAATTGCAGGAAACAGATTTCAGGAGGTCGATTCGAATCGCCTTTAAAGCACATGAAAAGCGGCAAAACGTCGACAATGATGCCCTTGGCCAAAAAGGGCGTATGCGTTTTTTCCTGAATATATTCAGGAAAAAACGCATACGCCCTTTTTGGCCAACCAAGCAACCTGGAAAGGCAAATCAGCGCTACAAAGAAGTCTCGCTTCCCATCGGTCAAAAGGGCCATGCGGAAAAAAGTGTCAAAACCAGAAATGCAGGACAGGCCATGGAGAAATGGGAGCCTTGCTACGCTGATGGGCGGGATGTAAATTGCCAACAGCCACTCTGGAGAAGGGTACGGTGTGTCCTGAAACATCGAAAAAACACAGCTTAGAGCGCATAGGGCACTTCCACTCATGGGCATATAAATGGGGAAAACTAAAAATCAGCAAGACACAGGCACCCCAAAGTTTAGGGCTGCTCTGTTGACAAGAACCTCCACTTCATGACACCTCAAATATCCCAGGAAAGAGAAAAATGGATAAAGAAGTGGTGGTCCTTATGTACAATGGAATATCACTCAGCCATGAAATCAATGTCATAAGGCTAGTAGCAGCATGATGAGTGGCTTTAGCTATGACGATTCTAAGTGAAACAAGTCACACAGAAAAAGACACTTATCATAAGCTATCACTTATAGAGGGAATGTAAAAACCGCTACACTTGAACTGAATTACAAAACAGAACAGAGTCACAAGTTTACAAAACACACTATGGCTGCTTAACGGGAAAGGTGGGGTGGGGTGATGCATAAAACAAGGGTTTCAAATGAGCTCAGATACCGTTCCATAAACCCAATATGTCATAGAAAGACCTACTCCTTGCTCAGTGAACTGGACTCCACACCCCCTATTCACCGCACAAGAATATATCTGACTAGTAAGAATCATAAAACCTATGTATTGATATCTCTCTGGAAGTGAGTCAAGTGGCTGTAAAGCGGCAGAAACACAGCCGTGAAAAGCAGCTAAACCCCATTATAAAAATAAATTACTTTTAAAAACCCGTGAAACACAGACAGTGAAAGAGAGAGAAATTCTTACAAAATTCGTTCAGGGGCTGTGATGCAACCTGGATTGACCATATCTAGACCCACAGCTGGATGAGACATAAGGGTGGACACTCTCGGGGCTGAGAGGTTTGGTGAGGTTGGGGGAGCAAACGCAGAGCCTTTAAAGTAATACGGCCTGTTACCCATCCCATGGGTCCCAAATCTCCAGGTTCAAGGGCATCTTCCTACCTCGAAAACATGCATGAGAAACCCAGAAGGTGGTACACCGTGTGATCGGGAAAGGTTTCTAAAACGCACCTCATTTCTCATCTCCTTGTGCTCGGGTTCGCCATTCCAGCCGCTTTACTAGCAATCTCCCTCCTTGGAGAATCAGCACCTGTAACCTCCCGTTCCGTACAGCTTGCAATTTGTCCTGAGGATGAACGGGAAGAGGGGGAGCCAATGAGAGACTAGCTCTAGGTGTTGGGACAGGCACAGGTCACTCTATTTTCCCATCAGGAAGAAGAATTAACCACAGGCTCAGCCTGCCGCCCGGAACCAGAATAGGGCCTGAGGCAATCCTGCGCTTTTGCGGCCAGCTCCCAAAAAAGCGAGTTGAAAAATGGAGCTCAGGGGCACTGCAATTCACAAACCTGCAGAGTTATAAATGATAACTCTCGTCCACAAATATATTGAGGGAAGGCAACGAAGAGGATTTGAAAGCAAGGCAGAATTGCAGGAAACAGATTTCAGGAGGTCGATTCGAATCGCCTTTAAAGCACATGAAAAGCGGCAAAACGTCGACAATGATGCCCTTGGCCAAAAAGGGCGTATGCGTTTTTTCCTGAATATATTCAGGAAAAAACGCATACGCCCTTTTTGGCCAACCAAGCAACCTGGAAAGGCAAATCAGCGCTACAAAGAAGTCTCGCTTCCCATCGGTCAAAAGGGCCATGCGGAAAAAAGTGTCAAAACCAGAAATGCAGGACAGGCCATGGAGAAATGGGAGCCTTGCTACGCTGATGGGCGGGATGTAAATTGCCAACAGCCACTCTGGAGAAGGGTACGGTGTGTCCTGAAACATCGAAAAAACACAGCTTAGAGCGCATAGGGCACTTCCACTCATGGGCATATAAATGGGGAAAACTAAAAATCAGCAAGACACAGGCACCCCAAAGTTTAGGGCTGCTCTGTTGACAAGAACCTCCACTTCATGACACCTCAAATATCCCAGGAAAGAGAAAAATGGATAAAGAAGTGGTGGTCCTTATGTACAATGGAATATCACTCAGCCATGAAATCAATGTCATAAGGCTAGTAGCAGCATGATGAGTGGCTTTAGCTACGACGATTCTAAGTGAAATAAGTCACACAGAAAAAGACACTTATCATAAGCTATCACTTATAGAGGGAATGTAAAAACCGCTACACTTGAACTGAATTACAAAACAGAACAGAGTCACAAGTTTACAAAACACACTATGGCTGCTTAACGGGAAAGGTGGGGTGGGGTGATGCATAAAACAAGGGTTTCAAATCAGCTCAGATACCGTTCCATAAACCCAATATGTCATAGAAAGACCTACTCCTTGCTCAGTGAACTGGACTCCACACCCCCTATTCACCGCACAAGAATATATCTGACTAGTAAGAATCATAAAACCTATGTATTGATATCTCTCTGGAAGTGAGTCAAGTGGCTGTAAAGCGGCAGAAACACAGCCGTGAAAAGCAGCTAAACCCCATTATAAAAATAAATTACTTTTAAAAACCCGTGAAACACAGACAGTGAAAGAGAGAGAAATTCTTACAAAATTCGTTCAGGGGCTGTGATGCAACCTGGATTGACCATATCTAGACCCACAGCTGGATGAGACATAAGGGTGGACACTCTCGGGGCTGAGAGGTTTGGTGAGGTTGGGGGAGCAAACGCAGAGCCTTTAAAGTAATACGGCCTGTTACCCATCCCATGGGTCCCAAATCTCCAGGTTCAAGGGCATCTTCCTACCTCGAAAACATGCATGAGAAACCCAGAAGGTGGTACACCGTGTGATCGGGAAAGGTTTCTAAAACGCACCTCATTTCTCATCTCCTTGTGCTCGGGTTCGCCATTCCAGCCGCTTTACTAGCAATCTCCCTCCTTGGAGAATCAGCACCTGTAACCTCCCGTTCCGTACAGCTTGCAATTTGTCCTGAGGATGAACGGGAAGAGGGGGAGCCAATGAGAGACTAGCTCTAGGTGTTGGGACAGGCACAGGTCACTCTATTTTCCCATCAGGAAGAAGAATTAACCACAGGCTCAGCCTGCCGCCCGGAACCAGAATAGGGCCTGAGGCAATCCTGCGCTTTTGCGGCCAGCTCCCAAAAAAGCGAGTTGAAAAATGGAGCTCAGGGGCACTGCAATTCACAAACCTGCAGAGTTATAAATGATAACTCTCGTCCACAAATATATTGAGGGAAGGCAACGAAGAGGATTTGAAAGCAAGGCAGAATTGCAGGAAACAGATTTCAGGAGGTCGATTCGAATCGCCTTTAAAGCACATGAAAAGCGGCAAAACGTCGACAATGATGCCCTTGGCCAAAAAGGGCGTATGCGTTTTTTCCTGAATATATTCAGGAAAAAACGCATACGCCCTTTTTGGCCAACCAAGCAACCTGGAAAGGCAAATCAGCGCTACAAAGAAGTCTCGCTTCCCATCGGTCAAAAGGGCCATGCGGAAAAAAGTGTCAAAACCAGAAATGCAGGACAGGCCATGGAGAAATGGGAGCCTTGCTACGCTGATGGGCGGGATGTAAATTGCCAACAGCCACTCTGGAGAAGGGTACGGTGTGTCCTGAAACATCGAAAAAACACAGCTTAGAGCGCATAGGGCACTTCCACTCATGGGCATATAAATTGGGAAAACTAAAAATCAGCAAGACACAGGCACCCCAAAGTTTAGGGCTGCTCTGTTGACAAGAACCTCCACTTCATGACACCTCAAATATCCCAGGAAAGAGAAAAATGGATAAAGAAGTGGTGGTCCTTATGTACAATGGAATATCACTCAGCCATGAAATCAATGTCATAAGGCTAGTAGCAGCATGATGAGTGGCTTTAGCTATGACGATTCTAAGTGAAACAAGTCACACAGAAAAAGACACTTATCATAAGCTATCACTTATAGAGGGAATGTAAAAACCGCTACACTTGAACTGAATTACAAAACAGAACAGAGTCACAAGTTTACAAAACACACTATGGCTGCTTAACGGGAAAGGTGGGGTGGGGTGATGCATAAAACAAGGGTTTCAAATGAGCTCAGATACCGTTCCATAAACCCAATATGTCATAGAAAGACCTACTCCTTGCTCAGTGAACTGGACTCCACACCCCCTATTCACCGCACAAGAATATATCTGACTAGTAAGAATCATAAAACCTATGTATTGATATCTCTCTGGAAGTGAGTCAAGTGGCTGTAAAGCGGCAGAAACACAGCCGTGAAAAGCAGCTAAACCCCATTATAAAAATAAATTACTTTTAAAAACCCGTGAAACACAGACAGTGAAAGAGAGAGAAATTCTTACAAAATTCGTTCAGGGGCTGTGATGCAACCTGGATTGACCATATCTAGACCCACAGCTGGAGGAGACATAAGGGTGGACACTCTCGGGGCTGAGAGGTTTGGTGAGGTTGGGGGAGCAAACGCAGAGCCTTTAAAGTAATACGGCCTGTTACCCATCCCATGGGTCCCAAATCTCCAGGTTCAAGGGCATCTTCCTACCTCGAAAACATGCATGAGAAACCCAGAAGGTGGTACACCGTGTGATCGGGAAAGGTTTCTAAAACGCACCTCATTTCTCATCTCCTTGTGCTCGGGTTCGCCATTCCAGCCGCTTTACTAGCAATCTCCCTCCTTGGAGAATCAGCACCTGTAACCTCCCGTTCCGTACAGCTTGCAATTTGTCCTGAGGATGAACGGGAAGAGGGGGAGCCAATGAGAGACTAGCTCTAGGTGTTGGGACAGGCACAGGTCACTCTATTTTCCCATCAGGAAGAAGAATTAACCACAGGCTCAGCCTGCCGCCCGGAACCAGAATAGGGCCTGAGGCAATCCTGCGCTTTTGCGGCCAGCTCCCAAAAAAGCGAGTTGAAAAATGGAGCTCAGGGGCACTGCAATTCACAAACCTGCAGAGTTATAAATGATAACTCTCGTCCACAAATATATTGAGGGAAGGCAACGAAGAGGATTTGAAAGCAAGGCAGAATTGCAGGAAACAGATTTCAGGAGGTCAATTCGAATCGCCTTTAAAGCACATGAAAAGCGGCAAAACGTCGACAATGATGCCCTTGGCCAAAAAGGGCGTATGCGTTTTTTCCTGAATATATTCAGGAAAAAACGCATACGCCCTTTTTGGCCAACCAAGCAACCTGGAAAGGCAAATCAGCGCTACAAAGAAGTCTCGCTTCCCATCGGTCAAAAGGGCCATGCGGAAAAAAGTGTCAAAACCAGAAATGCAGGACAGGCCATGGAGAAATGGGAGCCTTGCTACGCTGATGGGCGGGATGTAAATTGCCAACAGCCACTCTGGAGAAGGGTACGGTGTGTCCTGAAACATCGAAAAAACACAGCTTAGAGCGCATAGGGCACTTCCACTCATGGGCATATAAATTGGGAAAACTAAAAATCAGCAAGACACAGGCACCCCAAAGTTTAGGGCTGCTCTGTTGACAAGAACCTCCACTTCATGACACCTCAAATATCCCAGGAAAGAGAAAAATGGATAAAGAAGTGGTGGTCCTTATGTACAATGGAATATCACTCAGCCATGAAATCAATGTCATAAGGCTAGTAGCAGCATGATGAGTGGCTTTAACTATGACGATTCTAAGTGAAATAAGTCACACAGAAAAAGAAACTTATCATAACCTATCACTTATAGAGGGAATGTAAAAACCGCTACACTTGGACTGAATTACAAAACAGAACAGAGTCACACGTTTACGAAACACACTATGGCTGCTTAACGGGAAAGGTGGGGTGGGGTGATGCATAAAACAAGGGTTTCAAATGAGCTCAGATACCGTTCCATAAACCCAATATGTCATAGAAAGACCTACTCCTTGCTCAGTGAACTGGACTCCACACCCCCTATTCACCGCACAAGAATATATCTGACTAGTAAGAATCATAAAACCTATGTATTGATATCTCTCTGGAAGTGAGTCAAGTGGCTGTAAAGCGGCAGAAACACAGCCGTGAAAAGCAGCTAAACCCCATTATAAAAATAAATTACTTTTAAAAACCCGTGAAACACAGACAGTGAAAGAGAGAAAAATTCTTACAAAATTCGTTCAGGGGCTGTGATGCAACCTGGATTGACCATATCTAGACCCACAGCTGGATGAGACATAAGGGTGGACACTCTCGGGGCTGAGAGGTTTGGTGAGGTTGGGGGAGCAAACGCAGAGCCTTTAAAGTAATACGGCCTGTTACCCATCCCATGGGTCCCAAATCTCCAGGTTCAAGGGCATCTTCCTACCTCGAAAACATGCATGAGAAACCCAGAAGGTGGTACACCGTGTGATCGGGAAAGGTTTCTAAAACGCACCTCATTTCTCATCTCCTTGTGCTCGGGTTCGCCATTCCAGCCGCTTTACTAGCAATCTCCCTCCTTGGAGAATCAGCACCTTTAACCTCCCGTTCCGTACAGCTTGCAATTTGTCCTGAGGATGAACGGGAAGAGGGGGAGCCAATGAGAGACTAGCTCTAGGTGTTGGGACAGGCACAGGTCACTCTATTTTCCCATCAGGAAGAAGAATTAACCACAGGCTCAGCCTGCCACCTGGAAGCAGAATAGGGCCTGAGGCAATCCTGCGCTTTTGCGGCCAGCTCCCAAAAAAGCGAGTTGAAAAATGGAGCTCAGGGGCACTGCAATTCACAAACCTGCAGAGTTATAAATGATAACTCTCGTCCACAAATATATTGAGGGAAGGCAACGAAGAGGATTTGAAAGCAAGGCAGAATTGCAGGAAACAGATTTCAGGAGGTCGATTCGAATCGCCTTTAAAGCACATGAAAAGCGGCAAAACGTCGACAATGATGCCCTTGGCCAAAAAGGGCGTATGCGTTTTTTCCTGAATATATTCAGGAAAAAACGCATACGCCCTTTTTGGCCAACCAAGCAACCTGGAAAGGCAAATCAGCGCTACAAAGAAGTCTCGCTTCCCATCGGTCAAAAGGGCCATGCGGAAAAAAGTGTCAAAACCAGAAATGCAGGACAGGCCATGGAGAAATGGGAGCCTTGCTAAGCTGATGGGCGGGATGTAAATTCCCAACAGCCACTCTGGAGAAGGGTACGGTGTGTCCTGAAACATCGAAAAAACACAGCTTAGAGCGCATAGGGCACTTCCACTCATGGGCATATAAATTGGGAAAACTAAAAATCAGCAAGACACAGGCACCCCAAAGTTTAGGGCTGCTCTGTTGACAAGAACCTCCACTTCATGACACCTCAAATATCCCAGGAAAGAGAAAAATGGATAAAGAAGTGGTGGTCCTTATGTACAATGGAATATCACTCAGCCATGAAATCAATGTCATAAGGCTAGTAGCAGCATGATGAGTGGCTTTAGCTACGACGATTCTAAGTGAAATAAGTCACACAGAAAAAGACACTTATCATAAGCTATCACTTATAGAGGGAATGTAAAAACCGCTACACTTGAACTGAATTACAAAACAGAACAGAGTCACAAGTTTACAAAACACACTATGGCTGCTTAACGGGAAAGGTGGGGTGGGGTGATGCATAAAACAAGGGTTTCAAATGAGCTCAGATACCGTTCCATAAACCCAATATGTCATAGAAAGACCTACTCCTTGCTCAGTGAACTGGACTCCACACCCCCTATTCACCGCACAAGAATATATCTGACTAGTAAGAATCATAAAACCTATGTATTGATATCTCTCTGGAAGTGAGTCAAGTGGCTGTAAAGCGGCAGAAACACAGCCGTGAAAAGCAGCTAAACCCCATTATAAAAATAAATTACTTTTAAAAACCCGTGAAACACAGACAGTGAAAGAGAGAGAAATTCTTACAAAATTCGTTCAGGGGCTGTGATGCAACCTGGATTGACCATATCTAGACCCACAGCTGGAGGAGACATAAGGGTGGACACTCTCGGGGCTGAGAGGTTTGGTGAGGTTGGGGGAGCAAACGCAGAGCCTTTAAAGTAATACTGCCTGTTACCCATCCCATGGGTCCCAAATCTCCAGGTTCAAGGGCATCTTCCTACCTCGAAATCATGCATGAGAAACCCAGAAGGTGGTACACCGTGTGATCGGGAAAGGTTTCTAAAACGCACCTCATTTCTCATCTCCTTGTGCTCGGGTTCGCCATTCCAGCCGCTTTACTAGCAATCTCCCTCCTTGGAGAATCAGCACCTGTAACCTCCCGTTCCGTACAGCTTGCAATTTGTCCTGAGGATGAACGGGAAGAGGGGGAGCCAATGAGAGACTAGCTCTAGGTGTTGGGACAGGCACAGGTCACTCTATTTTCCCATCAGGAAGAATTAACCACAGGCTCAGCCTGCCGCCTGGAAGCAGAATATGGCCTGAGGCAATCCTGCGCTTTTGCGGCCAGCTCCCAAAAAAGCGAGTTGAAAAATGGAGCTCAGGGGCACTGCAATTCAGAAACCTGCAGAGTTATAAATGATAACTCTCGTCCACAAATATATTGAGGGAAGGCAACGAAGAGGATTTGAAAGCAAGGCAGAATTGCAGGAAACAGATTTCAGGAGGTCGATTCGAATCGCCTTTAAAGCACATGAAAAGCGGCAAAACGTCGACAATGATGCCCTTGGCCAAAAAGGGCGTATGCGTTTTTTCCTGAATATATTCAGGAAAAAACGCATACGCCGTTTTTGGCCAACCAAGCAACCTGGAAAGGCAAATCAGCGCTACAAAGAAGTCTCGCTTCCCATCGGTCAAAAGGGCCATGCGGAAAAAAGTGTCAAAACCAGAAATGCAGGACAGGCCATGGAGAAATGGGAGCCTTGCTACGCTGATGGGCGGGATGTAAATTGCCAACAGCCACTCTGGAGAAGTGTACGGTGTGTCCTGAAACATCGAAAAAACACAGCTTAGAGCGCATAGGGCACTTCCACTCATGGGCGTATAAATTGGGAAAACTAAAAATCAGCAAGACACAGGCACCCCAAAGTTTAGGGCTGCTCTGTTGACAAGAACCTCCACTTCATGACACCTCAAATATCCCAGGAAAGAGAAAAATGGATAAAGAAGTGGTGGTCCTTATGTACAATGGAATATCACTCAGCCATGAAATCAATGTCATAAGGCTAGTAGCAGCATGATGAGTGGCTTTAGCTACGACGATTCTAAGTGAAATAAGTCACACAGAAAAAGACACTTATCATAAGCTATCACTTATAGAGGGAATGTAAAAACCGCTACACTTGAACTGAATTACAAAACAGAACAGAGTCACACGTTTAGAAAACACACTATGGCTGCTTAACGGGAAAGGTGGGGTGGGGTGATGCATAAAACAAGGGTTTCAAATGAACTCAGATACCGTTCCATAAACCCAATATGTAATAGAAAGACCTACTCCTTGCTCAGTGAACTGGACTCCACACCCCCTATTCACCGCACAAGAATATATCTGACTAGTAAGAATCTTAAAACCTATGTATTGCTATCTCTCTGGAAGTGAGTCAAGTGGGTGTAAAGCAGCAGAAACACAGCCGTGAAAAGCAGCTAAACCCCATTATAAAAATGAATTACTTTTAAAAACCCGTGAAACAAAGACAGTGAAAGAGAGAGAAATTCTTACAAAATTCGTTCAGGGGCTGTGATGCACCCTGGATTGACCATATCTAGACCCACAGCTGGATGAGACATAAGGGTGGACACTCTCGGGGCTGAGAGGTTTGGTGAGGTTGGGGGAGCAAACGCAGAGCCTTTAAAGTAATACTGCCTGTTACCCATCCCATGGGTCCCAAATCTCCAGGTTCAAGGGCATCTTCCTACCTCGAAAACATGCATGAGAAACCCAGAAGGTGGTACACCGTGTGATCGGGAAAGGTTTCTAAAACGCACCTCATTTCTCATCTCCTTGTGCTCGGGTTCGCCATTCCAGCCGCTTTACTAGCAATCTCCCTCCTTGGAGAATCAGCACCTGTAACCTCCCGTTCCGTACAGCTTGCAATTTGTCCTGAGGATGAACGGGAAGAGGGGGAGCCAATGAGAGACTAGCTCTAGGTGTTGGGACAGGCACAGGTCACTCTATTTTCCCATCAGGAAGAAGAATTAACCACAGGCTCAGCCTGCCGCCCGGAAGCAGAATAGGGCCTGAGGCAATCCTGCGCTTTTGCGGCCAGCTCCCAAAAAAGCGAGTTGAAAAATGGAGCTCAGGGGCACTGCAATTCACAAACCTGCAGAGTTATAAATGATAACTCTCGTCCACAAATATATTGAGGGAAGGCAACGAAGAGGATCTGAAAGCAAGGCAGAATTGCAGGAAACAGATTTCAGGAGGTCGATTCGAATCGCCTTTAAAGCACATGAAAAGCGGCAAAACGTCGACAATGATGCCCTTGGCCAAAAAGGGCGTATGCGTTTTTTCCTGAATATATTCAGGAAAAAACGCATACGCCCTTTTTGGCCAACCAAGCAACCTGGAAAGGCAAATCAGCGCTACAAAGAAGTCTCGCTTCCCATCGGTCAAAAGGGCCATGCGGAAAAAAGTGTCAAAACCAGAAATGCAGGACAGGCCATGGAGAAATGGGAGCCTTGCTACGCTGATGGGCGGGATGTAAATTGCCAACAGCCACTCTGGAGAAGTGTACGGTGTGTCCTGAAACATCGAAAAAACACAGCTTAGAGCGCATAGGGCACTTCCACTCATGGGCATATAAATTGGGAAAACTAAAAATCAGCAAGACACAGGCACCCCAAAGTTTAGGGCTGCTCTGTTGACAAGAACCTCCACTTCATGACACCTCAAATATCCCAGGAAAGAGAAAAATGGATAAAGAAGTGGTGGTCCTTATGTACAATGGAATATCACTCAGCCATGAAATCAATGTCATAAGGCTAGTAGCAGCATAATGAGTCGATTTAGGTACGACGATTCTAAGTGAAATAAGTCACACAGAAAAAGACACTTATCATAAGCTATCACTTATAGAGGGAATGTAAAAATCGCTACACATGAACTGAATTACAAAACAGAACAGAGTCACACGTTTAAAAAACACAGTTATATCTGCTAAAGGAGAAAGGTGGGGTGGGGTGATGCATAAATCAGGAGGTTGAAATTTGCACAGATACTGTTCCATAAACAAAATAAGTGATCGACAGGACCTACTGTATAGCTCACAGAACTGGGCTCAGCACACTGTTGTCACTGGAAAAGAATATACAAGACTATTTAGGATCTGTAAAAGAATTTATTGATGTCTCTCTTTAAGTGAGTCAACTGAATAGATGTAGAGCAGCAAGAAACACAGTATTGAAAATTAGCTATACCCCATTATAAAATTAAATACCAAGAACAAAAAAAAAGACAGTGAGAGAGAGAGAAATTCTTACAAAATTTGTTCAGGGGCTGTGATGCAACCTGGACTGACCACATCTAGACACACAGCTGGATGGGACCTAAGGCTCTACACTCTTCAGTCTGAGAGGCTTGGTGAGCATGGGACAGCAAATTCAGCCCTTTTACAGTAATACTGCCTGGCCCCCATTCCATGGTTCCCATATCTCCAGGTGCAGGGGACCCTTCCTACAGCTAAAACATGCATGGCACATCCAGAGGATGGTACACCTTCTGATCGGGAAGAGTTTGGAAAAGTCACCTCATCTCCACGTCTCCTGGTATTCGGGTCCCCCCTCCAACTCCTTTCCTTAGAGTCTCCCCACTTTGGGAAGGCAGCACACTCAACAGCCAGTTTTGCACAGCTTGGAATTTTCCGGGTGAAGAAGGGGAATGGGGGGATGGAATGAGACACAAGCCCTAGATGTTTGGACAGGCATATGCCACTCTAGTTTCCCAATCTGGAAGAAGAATTTCCCTATCCTTCAGGTGCCCCAGTAACCGGAATGGGTCTGTAGAAATCCTGCCCCTTTGTGGCTGCCTCCCTAAACAACAAGGTGAAAACCGGTGCTCAGGGGCACTGCAATTCACAGACATGCAGGGTTGTAATTGACACCTCTAATGGCGTCATTTTTTCAGCCAAGTATTCCTAAAGGACTTGTAAGCAAGGCAGAATTGCAGGAAAGGGATTTCAAGAGGTAGTTTGCTCTCGCCATTAAAGCACATGCAAAGCTGCTGAACATCGCCAATGATGCAGTTGGCCAAAAAGGTCGTATGCGTTATTCCTTAATATATTCAGGAAAAACCCTTACTCGCTTTTTGGCCAACAAAACAGGCAGGCAATGCAAATCAGTACTACAAAGAGGTATCACTTCGCACCAGTCAGAATGGCCAACCTCACAAAGTGTAAAACCTGAAATGCAGGACAGGGCGAGGAGAAAAGGGAACCCTGACAAGCTGATGGTGGGAATGTAAATTGCTAACAGCCACTCTGAAGAAGTGGATGGTGATTCCTTAAAAATCTAAAATCAGAGCTTCAGAGCATATGGCGCTTCCACTCCTGGGCCTGTATCTTGGAAAAAACATACACTGACAGAACCCAGGCACTCCAACCTTTATGCAGCCCTGTTTACAAGAGCCTCTACTTGGAAGCTACCTAAAAGTCCTTGGAAGGAAAACTGGATAAAGAAATTATGGTGCATATGTACCAGGGAATATTACTCAGCCATGAAATGAATGAAATAAGGCCATTTGCAGCCACTTGGAAGGACCTTTATACATTCATACTAAGTGTTATAAATCAGACAATGATAACTATCATATGATATTACTTATTGGTGGAATCTAAAAATTGATACAAAGGTACTATCCTACAACACAGAAACAGAGTCCCAGACTTAGAACACAAACTTATGGTTACCAAACTGGAAAGGTGTGTTGGAGGCATAAATCATGAGGTTGGAGTTAGTATATACATATTTACAGAGAGAAAACTTGTAATCAACATGGACCTGCTGTAGAGCACTTGGAACTCTTCTCAACACACTTTAGTAACCTCAATGGGAAAATAATTCTAAAAAGAATATATAGTCATCTCTGTATAAATGAATCATGTTGGTGTATATCAAAAACAAACACAACATGGTAAATCAACTATACTCCATTATAAATTTAAAATTAAATTACAGAAAAGAAAAATGATCACTAAATTTGTTTAGTCGCAGTGAACGTGCTAGTGTCACATCCCTGGACACAGACCCAATTTGGTCCCAAGGCTGGACGGTTGTGGGCCTGAGGACCTAGGGAGTATATGCCAGCTAATTCCCCCCCCCCCCTTGAACATGTAATACCTGGTCCCCTCTGCATGGGATCACAATCTCCAGATCGAAGTGTGCCCTCATACTACTAAACCAACCCTCTGACACCCAAAGGATGCTGGACTCTCTGCGCCGGATGACATTTGGAAAATCACCTGCTCTCAACATATCCTGGTGTTTGGGTTCCGACCTCCAGACTTCTTCATTAGGGTCATCCCACTCTGCAAGACAGCACCCTCAACAGGTGATTTTTGCAGGGGTTTGTATTTGTTTGGGGGATGAAGGGTAAGGGGGAAGAAGGAATGGGACAGAAGCCCTTACATGTTTGGTCAGGCACATTCCACTCTAATTTAAAACACAGGAAAAGGACTTTCCCTACATCTAAGGTTCTGTCAGTAACCAGACAGGGACAGTAGAAATCCTGCCACCTTCTGTTTCCCATAACAACAACTCTAAAAACTGGACCTTATAGGCACTTCATATTCACAATGCCTGGGGAGCTGTAAATGACAACAGCCCTCAAAAAATGTCTTGGGGTAGGTAATCGGAATAGACTTCAAAACAAGGCAACCTTTCAATAACCCTTTTTCAAGGGGTAAATTTTACTCACACTGTTCAAAAAAAAAAGCACATATGAAGATGCTCACCATTGCTTTATGTTAGACAAATGCAAATCAGATGTACAAAGAACTATCACCTGGAACCACTCAGAATAGCCATCATCACAATGTCTACAAACACGAAATGCTTCAGATGGTGTGAGAAAAAGAGAAACCTACTACTTATTATTATTATTTTTAATCTGCGTTGGGTCTTCATTGCTGCACGTTGCTTTTCTCTAGCTGCAGCAAGCGGGGGCTACTCATCGTTGTAGTATGAAGCCTTCTCTTTGCGGTGGCTTCTCTTGTTGTGGAGCACAGGCCCTAGGTACACAGGCTTCAGTAGTTGTGGCTCGTGGGCTCTAGATCACAGACTCAGTAGTTGTGGTGCACAGGCTTACTTTCTCTGTGGCATGTGAGATCTTCCCGGGCCAGGGCTCGAACCTGTGTCCCCTGAACTGGCAGGCAGATTCTTAACCATTGCGCCACCAATACTGTGCTATCAGTGGCAACGCCAATTGGTAACAGCCACTATGGAGCACAGAATGGAGGTTACCAGAGTAAGGGGAGGCGGGAGGGATAAATTGGAAATTGGGATTGACATATACACACCACTATATATAAAAGAGATAACAAATAAGGGCTTACTGTATAGCACAGGGAACTCTACCCAATACTCTGTAATGACCTGTATGGGAAAGGAATACAAAAAGGATTGGATATATGTATAACTGCTTCACTCTGCTGTGCAGCAGAAAGTAACACAACATTGTAATCAACTATACTCCAAAAAAATTGAAATTGAAGTGAAATGAAATAAAATAAAATAAAATAGAGCTACCAGATGATCCAGCAAGTTCACTCCTGTGCGCATATCTGGAGGAAAGCATAAATCGAAAAGACACATCTTCCCCAATGTTCACTGCAACACTCTTTACAATAGCGAAGACATGGAAGCAACCAAAATGTCCATCAACATATGAATATAGGTAAAGAATATGTGATACATATATATAATGGAATATGACTCAGCCATAAAATAGAAGAAAATAATGCCAATTGCAGTAACATGGATGGACCTAGAGATGACTGTACTAAGTGAAGTCAGACAGAGTAAGACAAATATTGTATGATATCACTTCTAGGTGGAAGGTAAAAATTGATACAAATGAACTAACTTACAAAACAGAGGCAGGCTCACAGACTTGGAAAACAAACTTATGGTTACCAAAGGGGAAAGGTGGGGGGTAGGGATAAATCAGGAACTTGGGGTAAACATACGAATACTACTATATATAACATAGATAAGCAACAAGGACCTACTGTATAGCACAGGGAACTCTACTTAATATTCTGGGAATACCTTTATCAGAAAAGAATCTGAAAAAGAATGAATATATGCATATGTGTAACTGAATCACTTGCTGTGCAGCTGAAATGAACACAACATTGTAAATCAACTATACTCCAATAAAATTTAAATTACAAAATAAAGAAAATCACCTATATTTCAAAAGAAAAAAAAAGAATTCCCATCTATTTTTATGGCTTGATAGCTTACTTTTTTAGTGCTCAATATTATCCCATTCCCAGAATATATTAATACCATATCATTTCATTCACCTATTGGAGGACACCTTAGTTTCATTCACATTTTGGCAATATTGAATTAGGTGCTATAAATATCCATATGCAGGTTTTCGTCTGGAAGTATGTTTTAAACTACTTTCAGTAAATATCCATGAGAACACTTGCCAGATTGTACAGTAAGGGAATGTTCAATATTATAGCAAGTGTCAATCAGACTACCAAAGTAGCTGTATTATTTTTCATTTCCACCAATAACAAATGACATTTCCTATTGTTCCACATCTCCTACAGAATTTGTTCTTGTCATTGTTCACATTTTAGCCATTCTAAGTGTTACATAGTGGTATGTAATTGTATTTTTAATTTGCTTTTTCATGGCAGCATGTAATCTGGATTATTCTTCTGTATACTTATATGCATAGTGTCTATTTTCTTTGGTGAGGTGTCCATACAGTATATTGGCCCACATTTTATTTAGGTTGCTTTCATTTTTTTCTACCCAATCTGTATTTGTTTTATTTATTTTCGTGCCTTAGTGCATTAGCAAGGACTTGGAGTAAAATATGGAAGAGGAGTCATGAAAGGGGACATCCTTGCTTTTACCTGAACTGAGTGGAAAAGCTTCATGTTTTTGACCATTAATCATGATGTAAGATAAAAGTTTCCTGTACATCTTTGTTATCAACTTGAGAAAGCTCCAGTCTATTTCTTTAACTGAGAGTTTTTATGAAGAATGGGTGTTAGATTTTTTCAAAGGTCTTCTGAATCTACCGATATGCTAATGATTGTCTTTAGGGTGTTGATATGATGGATATAATTATTTGATTTTAGAATGTTGAACCAGCCTTGCATACCTGGAATTATTCCCTCTCATTCATGATATAAAATTCTCTCAAAATATTGTTGGATTCGATTTGGTAATATTTTGTTGAGGATTTTTGCATTGATGTTCCTGAGAGATATTGGTCAGTTTTCTTTACTATTCATATGTTCCTCTAAGTTTGGATGTTGTGGATTTAGTGACAGACATTCATTTGGGGGATTCTCAGTCATTTTTTTAAAATATTTTCTGTTCTTTGTTATCTTTATTCTCCTCCTGCTATACCCGTTATGTATAGGTCACAGCATTTTTCATTGTTCCACAATTATTGATTACTCTGTTCTGTTGATTTCTTTCCTGCCCATTTTCTCTTTTCTTTTGAGATTTAAAGGTTTCTCTTGATATGTCTTCAAGCTCACAGATATTTCTCCTCAGCCATCTCTTTGACTACGAAAACAAAATACGAGAGACTTGGTATTTTATAAACAACAGAATATTTTTGTTTTCTCATAATTGCTGAGGCTGAAAAGTTCAAGAACAAGTTACCAGGGGCTTCCCTGGTGGTGCAGTGGTCAAGAATCTGCCTACCAATAAAGGGGACAAGGGTTCGAGCCCTGGTCTGGGAAGATCGCACATGCCATGGAACAACTAAGCCTGTGCACCACAAATACTGAGCCTGTGCTCTAGAGCCCACAGGCCACAACTACTGAGCCCGTGAGCCACAACTACTGAAACCCGCATGCCTAGAGCCCGTGCTCTGCAACAAGAGAAGTCACCCAATGAGAAGCCCATGCACCGCAACAAAGACCCAACACAGCCAAAAAATTAATTAATTATCTAATTAATTTTAAAAAAAAAGAGAACAAGTTGCCATCTGACTTAGTGTCTGGAGAGGGACCAATTTCTGGTTCATAATGTGGGTCTTCTCGCTCGGCAATGAAATCATGGAACGGGCATAAGATCTTCTGTGTGCTACATTTATTAGGTCACTAATCCCATGTTTGAGGTCTCTGGCATCATGACCTAATCACCTCCCAAAAGCCCCACCTCCTAATACCATCAATATGGGAGCTGGGTTTCAAAATTTTTAAATTAGAGGTACAAAATATTTACACCATAACAGGGACAACAGAGTTAACTGATTTTTTCTTTCATGTTAAAGGTTTGCACATTTACATTTATTATATAATCCCAAAACCCTTGTTTTTTTTTTTTAAGATTCTTTTTCCATATACGCCAGTACAGACCATTGAGTAGAGTTCCCTGTGCTATAAAGCAGGTCTTTATCAATACTTACCTATTTTATATATAGTAGTGTGTATATGTCAGTCACAATCTCCCAATTTATCCCTTCCCCACTTATCCCCTGGTAACCATAAGTTTGTTTTCTATATCCATGACTATTTCTGTTGTGTAAATAAGTTCATTTGTACCTTTTATTTCTTTTTTAGATTCCTCATATAAGAAATATCATATGATATCTGTCTTTCTGTGTCTGACTTTGTTCACTCAGTATAACAATATCTAGGTCCATCCATGTTGCTACAAAACCCTTAATTGTTAAGGATAACTCTCAATTTTTTCCAGTATCATCAGCAATTCTTTCTGGCAGACACAAGATAACACTTTTTAAACAAGGATATGGAGACCAAGGCTCCTGACCTGCAAACAAACAAAACATCATTCATATAGTGAAAACTTTGCACATCAAAGGATGAAAGCATTTGGTCTAAATGCCTTTGCACCCACTGCTGACAGAGGGCAGAGGAGTTTGACTCACTAATCTTCCTTACGTGCACTTCTTCCTAATGGGGTATTCCATCTAAAACTTATAAGAAGCGGGAATCCATCATGGAACACACCAACCTCTACTACAGATTCTGAAGCAGCAAAAAAAAAAAATGATGAATCCATCCAAAGGGTTCTGTCCACGTTGTTACAACAGTTTCCCTCGCACTGTGAACCCTTTTCAAACCCTATCACTTGAACCTATTTTTATTTTTTTCAAAAAAAATAATGTTAATCTGCAGTCAGACACTCCAGTAATATTACACTATCCCTTGTGCAAGTATGTAGGGATTTGAGGAGCTATGGGAGGCTATCATGAGAGGTTGCCTAGAGTAATTAGGACATTTCATTTAATGTTGGCTCTTCTCCCTAAGATGTCTGCTGTCCTCTTCTTTTTGTAGCTACTAGCATTGAGAAAGTGACCAAGATAAGGCCCTTCTCTTTTACTCCCCATGAATGCAGCTGTGATTAACCCCACAGAACTTGGTGCTTCCAGAAGCCCCTGAACCTACTGACCCTCCATGCATGGCATGACATAGATAAGGATGGTGACGTGTATCCTTGTATAGAGCATGCTATAAAATTTTCGACTCTTCCCTTCCTCATAATTCCAAAGAATAGATTTCTTTGGATTTCTGCTTAATGCTGCTGGAGTTGGTACATAAGTTGAGGGAGGTATCAGGGCACACCAAAAGAGAGGGTAACTGCACAGAAAATACAAGCAGGTACATTTCTGTGTAGTTTCAAGCAGCTTATTTGCTATATCAACCATGGTGACATGTTGACCCTTCCTCTTTCTACTAGTAGTACAACAAACATAAAGGATATTTAGGCTGCTTGTTTTATCCCCACCTCTCACAATTGATCTGCATTAACATATAGGACAATGAAGGGCCCTTTCTACCATCTTAACCAATATTTGTGAACTAGAAAATGTCCAGATTTTTCTGGGGATTATTTTCATATTCCCCAATCAGGTCTATGAAGGAATCTTACCTATTGTGTTTAATGAAGTCATATCTCTGACGGCATTCCATCATCAACAAAACTGGCAAGAAATTTGAAGGGTCTTCGATTTTACCATATTTGAAATAACAATATTTTAGCCTGACACGTTTTTGGATTTTAGAAAAAAATATTTTTAATGAGACAAAAAATCATTTTTATGACACAAAAAGACAGCAATAGTTTTATATTTTTATCTGTTCCACTTGCACACAAGTGTCTCATGGGGTTATGTAAAGCACTCCTGTTGGGTGCTGTGCATGGTGCAAGTATGGATTAAAGCTTAGGAATCTTACGCTTCAGTCACCTGAAACATTTAAATTAGGATGCAAGCAATCCTGTCCAACATTTGAACAGAGCAAGACACTCTCTTTATTTTATTTGTCAGGTAATTAATCTGTCTTTTCCCCAAGGAGAGAAACAACTGGCATCTTCCATCAATGTGTTCTACAAAAATCTTTCAACAGAGAGTGCAAGCAGAGGCTGATACAAGATGTGAAAAAAAAAAGAGAGAGACCCTTGTGGCATTTTCTCCTAACTTATTGCAATCTCCCATTTACAATGTGGGAATAATCAATCTTCTGAGGAAAAAGGCCCAAGGAAGGTTTTTGCTTCTGTGGAATAATGGGATTGCTAAAGATTTCAGGAGGCAAGACGAATTAGTGAGAATGACCATGAGAAATCAGAGAAAAGTCAGATCCATGGATGAAGTGATGTTTACCACTGTGAATCAATGAGAAGTAGGAGCAAATGAGAAGAAAGCTGAATACAACATTTTCTGAATAAATGTAACCTTTCAGCTGTCATAGAAAAATTAATACTCACTATGATACAACATATTTAGTTTAGAAAGTTAACTTAATTTTAAAGTTTAATAATTAGATTTATTAAAGAAACGAAAACATATTTCTGGTTTAGAATAAATAATGTGTTCTGCTATAGATAAGAAGACTACATAAATAAATAGAAATAAGACTAAAATAAATAAATAAAGAGGAAAATAACAAATTAGATGTTATTAACATTAAAAACTGACACTCATCTAAAGAAAGAGAAGGAGAGACAGAAAGAGAGAAGAACTCATATCAAGCATATATTAAAAACTCTTAAATAAGAAGTCTTCAGATGTTAAAAAAAAAAGGAAGTCTTCAATAAGAAGATAATGGAGTAGCAAAATGGGGAAAATATACCAAAAGATATTTCAAAAAAGAGAGTACAGAATGTTAAGTAAACATATCAAAAGATGCTTGGCTTCTTAGTAGTCAATTAAATGCAAAAACGTGATACCTGGAATTATCACTCACCAACCAGAAAGTTCAAATGAAAAGGACAAGTATTATCAAGTTTGACAATAATGTGTATAATCCTTGAATCTCATTCACTGCTGCTGAGGATGAAAAATCATACAAATGTTTTGAAAATATTTAGAAATATCTAAAAAGATAAACACACAAAAGCTATGACTCGAAAGTTTTACTACTACATGTATACTGAACAATAATTTATACACACACCACCAAAGCTCAAGTTCTAGAATTTATATATCAGTGCTGTTCTCAATAGACACAAACTGAAAATCACTCATATTGTAATACACATTGGAATAAATTAATTAATAGTTATATATTTACACTATGGAATCCTATGCAACAGTGGCAATGCATGATCACAACAGGCAACCATATAGGCATATTCACAAACAACATAAAATAAAAAAGCCCAATCCAAAAGTGATTTTACTGTGCCATAACATTTATATAAAATACAAAATACAGGTAAAGTGATCTTTTTGTTAGATACCAGAACAATATTAAACCTTAAGGGGAGTCACTAGAATGGGACCAGGGGGGGCCTCTGAGTATCTGGCAATTTTCTGTGTCTTTATCTAGAAGCTATGTATAGAGTGTATTCAGATGCTGAATTTTCTGAAATTTGTCATTTCCTTACAAACCATGCATGTTTTTAGTTGTTTTTTATACATAACAAAAAGTAAAAAAGATAGACTAGGGAAGGTAATTATATTAGCACTTTAATATCCATGCTTTTCAAGGTAGAAGTGAAAGGTATTAAATACTTGACATTGTGATAACTTCTTAAAAGTAAGGTGAAAATTTGAGATTAATAAATAAGACATACTTCTTCATATATAATCCTCAAAGAGGAAGAGCAGAAAGGAGTATTATTTTTTTTCTTTAATACAGAATCGTTAAGATAGAAAATAATGAAAACAGACTAGGTTTAAAAAAGAGCACACTGGATTTCCCTGGTGGCACAGTGGGTAAGAATTTGCCTGCCAATGCAGGGAACAGGGGTTCAATTCCTGGTCTGGGAAGATCCCACATGTCGCAGAGCAACTAAGCCCGTGTGCCACAACTACTGAGCCTGTGCTCTAGAGCCTGCAAGCAACAACTATTGAGCCTGCATGACACAACTACTGAAGCCCATGCACCTAGAGCCCATACTCCACAAGAAGAGAAACCACCACAAGGAGGAAACCCGTGCACCATAATGATGAGTAACCCTGCTTGACACAACTAGAGAAACCCTGTGCAGCAATGAAGACTCAATACAACCAAAAATAAATAAAATTAAATCTTTTGACTTCTGAGATGACTCACTCACGTGGCTGTAGGTAAGAGGCCTCAGTTCCTTGCCACATGGATCTCTCCTTAGGGCTGCTTGAGTGTCCTCATGACATGGCAGCTGGCTTACCCCAGGAGGAGTGATCTAGCAGAAACCAAAGCAGAAGTTGCAATGTCTTTTATAACTTTGGAAACTGCACTTTGTCATTTCTGCAATTTCTTATTAGTTAAACAGTTAACCCTTTTCAAGTGTGAGGAGCCATACATGTACATGAAGACTGGGGGATAATTAGGGGATAATTAGGGTCGTCTTGGAGGCTGGCTACCAAAGTGGCTGACTAGCCAAAGTCTGAATTTTGTTTTCTTCACTTCTGGAGAGAAAATGGTCAGTGAATCTCATTGGTGGTCTTTGAGATGTATCAAAGTTACCTCTTGCTCTCACCTCCAGCCATGTGCTGACAGGGTCTTGGTGCTCCAGCCGGGAGTCAAGCCTGTGCCTCTGAGGTGGGAGAGCCGAGTTCAGGACATTGGTCTACCAGAGACCTCTGGCACCTTGTAATAGCAAACGGTGAAAGCTCTCCCAGAGATATCTGTCTCAACGCTAAGACCCAGCTCCACTCAGAGACCAGCAAGATCCAGTGCTGGACATCCCATGCCAAACAACTAGCAAGACAGGAATGCAGGCCCACCCATTAGCAGAGAGGCTGCCTAAAATCATAATAAGGTCACAGACACCCCAAAACACACCACCGGATGCGGACCTGTCCACCAGAAAGACAAGATCCAGACACACCCACCAGAACACAGGCACCAGTCCCCTCCACCAGAAAGCCTACACAACCCACTGAACCAACCTTAGCCACTGGGGGCAGACACCAAAAACAATGGGAACTACGAATCTACAGGCTGCGAAAAGGAGACCCCAAACACAGTCCCCAAAGCCAAATGAGAAGACACAGAAACACACAGCAGATGAAGGAGCAAGGTAAAAACCCACCAGACCAAACAAATTAGAGGAAATAGGCAGTCTACCTGAAAAAGAATTCAGAGTAATGATAGTAAAGATGATCCCAAATCTTGGAACTGGAATGGAGAATAGACAAGAAACGTTTAACAAGGACCTAGAAGAACTAAAGAGCAAACAAACAATGATGAACAACACAATAAATGGAAATAAAAATTCTCTAGAAGGAAACAATAGCAGAATAACTGAGGCAGAAGAATGGATAAATGACCTGGAAGATAAAATAGTGGAAATAACTACTGCAGAGCAGAATAAAGAAAAAAGAATGAAAAGAATTGAGGACAATCTGAGACACCTCTGGTACAACATTAAATGCACCAACATTCGAATATAGGGGTCCCAGAAGTAGAAGAGAAAAAGAAAGAGACTGAGAAAATATTTGAAGAGATTACAGTTGAAAAGTTCCCTAATATGGGAAAGGAAATCGTTAATCAAGTCCAGGAAGTGCAGAGAGTCCCATACAAGATAAACCCAAGGAGAAACATGCCAAAACATATATTAATCAAATTATCAAAAATTAAACACAAAGAAAAAATATTAAAAGCAGCAAGGGAAAAACAACAAATAACATACAAGGGAATCCCCATAAGGTTAAGAGCTGATCTTTCAGCAGAAACTCTGCAAGCCAGAAGGGACTGGCAGGACATATTTAAAGTGATGAAAGGGGAAAAGCTACAACCAAGATCATTCGAACCACCAAGGATCTCTTTCAGATTCGACAGAGAAATTAAAACCTTTACAGACAAGCAAAAGCTAAGAGAATTCAGCACCACCAAACCCGCTTTACAACAAAGGCTAAAGGAACTTCTCTGGGCAGGAAACACAAGAGAAGGAAAAGACCTACAATAACAAACCCAAAACAATTAAGAAAATGGTAATAAGAACATACATATCAATAATTACCTTAAATGTAAATGGATTAAATGCTCCAACCAAAAGACATAGACTGGCTGAATGGATCCAAGAACACGACCGGTATATATGCGGTCTACAAGAGACCCACTTCAGACCTAGGGACACATACAAATGGAAAGTGAGGGGATGGAATAAGATATTCCATGCAAATGGAAATCAAAAGAAAGCTGGAGTAGCAATTCTCATATCAGACAAAAAAGACTTTAAAATAAAGACTATTACAGGAGACAAAGGACAGTACATAATGATCAAGGGATCAATCCAAGAAGAAGATATAACAATTGTACATATTTATGCACCCAACATAGGAGCACCTCAATACATAAGGCAAATGCTAACAGCCATAAAAGGGGAAATTGACAGTAACACAATCATAGTAGGGGACTTTAGCACCCCTCTTTCACCAATGAACAGATCATCCAAAATGAAAATAAATAAGGAAACACAAGCTTTAAATGATACATTAAACAAGATGGACTTAATTGATATTTATAGGACATTCCATCCAAAAACAACAGAATACACTTTTTCTCAAGTGCTCGTGGAACATTCTCCAGGATAGATCATATCTTGGGTCACAAATCAAGCCTTGGTAAATTTAAGAAAACTGAAATCGTATCAAGTATCTTTTCCAACCACAACGCTATCAGACTAGATATCAATTACAGGAAAAAATCTGTATAAAAATACAAACACATGGACGCTAAACAATACACTACTTAATAACCAAGACATCACTGAAGAAATCAAAGAGGAAATTTAAAAAGTACCTAGAAACAAATGACAATGAAAACATGAAGACCCAAAACCTATGGGATGCAGCAAAAGCAGTTCTAAGAGGTAAGTTTATAGCAATACAATCCTACCCCAAGAAACAAGAAACATCTCAAATAAACAAGTTAACCTTACACCTAAAGCAATTAGAGAAAGAAAGAAAAAAAAACCTGAAGTCAGCAGAGGAAAGAAATCATAAAGATCAGATCAGAAATAAATGAAAAAGAAATGAAGGAAACAACAGCAAAGATCAAAAAAGCTAAAAGCTGGTTCTTTGAGAAGATAAACAAAATTGATAAACCATTAGCCAGACTCATCAAGAAAAAAAAGGAGAAGACTCAACTCAATAGAATTACAAATGAAAAAGGAGAAGTAACAACTGACACTGCAGAAATACAAAGGATCATGAGAGATTACTGCAAGCAACTATATGCCAATAAAATGGACAACCTGGAAGAAATGGACAAATTCTTAGAAAAGCACAACCTTCCAAGACTGAATGAGGAAGAAATAGAAACTATAAACAAACCAATCCCAAGGACTGAAATTGAGACTGTGATTAAAACTCTTCCAACAAACAAAAGCCCAGGACCAGATGGCTTCACAGGCAAATTCTATCAAACATTTAGAGAAGAGTTAACACCTATCCTTCTCAAACTCTTCTAAAATATAGCAGAGGGAGGAACTCTCCCAAACTTATTGTATGAGACCACCATCTCCCTGACACCAAAACCAGACAAAGATGTCACAAAGAAAGAAAACTACAGGACAATATCACTGATGAACATAGCTGCAAAAATCCACTGCACAATACTAGCAAACAGAATCCAACAGCACCTTAAAAGGATCATACACCATGATCAAGTGGGGTTTATCCCAGAGATGCAAGGATTCTTCAATACATGCAAATCAATGTGATACACCATATTAAAAAACTGAAGGATAAAAACCATATGGTCATCTCAATAGACGCAGAAAATGCTTTCAACAATATTAAACACGCATTTATGATAAAAACCCTCCAGAAAGTCGGCATAGAGGGAACTTTCCTCAACATAATAAAGGCCATATATGACAAACCTACAGCCAACATCGTTCTCAATGGTGAAAAAGTGAAACTATTTCCACCAAGATCAGGAACAAGACAAGGTTGCCCACTCTCACCACTATTATTCCACACACTTTTGGAATTTTTAGCTACAGCAATCAGAGAAGAAAAAGAAATAAAAGGAATCCAAATCGGAAAAGAAGAAGTTAAGCTCTCACTGTTTGCAGATGACATGATACTATACATAGAGAATCCTAAAGATGCTACCAGAAACCTACTAGAGTTAATCAATGAATCTGGTAAGGTTGCAGGATACAAAATTAATGTACAGATATCTCTTTCATTCCTATATACTAAAGATGAAAAATCTGAAAGAGAAATTAAGGAAACACTCCCATTTACCACTGCAACAAAAAGAATAAAATACCTAGGAATAAACCTACCTAAGGAGACAAAAGACGTTTACTCAACAAACTATAAGACACTGATGAAAGAAATCAAAGATGACACAAACAGATAGAGAGATACACCATGTTCTTGGATTGGAAGAATAAACATTGTGAAAATGACTCTACTACCCAAAGCAATCTACAGATTCAGTGCAATCCCTATCAAACTACCAATGGAATTTTTCAGAGAACTAGAACAAAAAAATTTCACTATTTGTATGGAAACACAAAAGACCCCAGACAGCCAAAGCAATCTTGAGAAGAAAAACAGAGCTGGAGGAATCAGGCTCCCTGACTTCAGACAATACTACAAAGCCACAGTAGTCAAGACAGTATGGTACTGGCACAAAAACAGAAAATATAGATCAGTGGAACAGGAGAGAAAGCCCAGACATAAACCCATACACATATGGTCACCATATTTTTGATAAAGGAGGCAAGAATATACAATGGAGAAACCACAGCCTCTTCAATAAGTGGTGCTGGGAAAACTGGACAGCTACAGGTAGAAGAATGAAATTAGAAGAATCCCTAACACCATACACAAAAATAAACTCAAAATGGATTAAAGACCTAAATGTAAGGCCAGACACTATAAAACTCTTAGAGGAAAACATAAGCAGAACACTCTATGACATCAATCACAGCAAGATCCTTTTTGACCCACCTCCTAGAGAAATGGAAATTTTAAAAAAACATAAACAAATGAGACCTAAGGAGACTTAAAAGCTTTTGCACAGCAAAGGAAAACGTAAACAAAATGAAAAGACAACCCTCAGAATGGGAGAAAATATTTGCCAACGAAGCAACTGACAAAGGATTAATCTCCAAACTTTACAAGCAGCTCATGCAGATCAATATCAAAAAAAAAAAAACAACTCAATCCATAAATGGGCAGAAGACCTAAATAGACATTTCTCCAAAGAAGATATACAGATTGCCAACAAACACATGAAAGAATGCTCAACATCACTGATCATTAGAGAAATGCAAATCAAAATTACTATGAGGTATCACCACACACAGGTAAGAATGGCCATCATCAAAAAAATCTACAAAGAATAAATGCTGCAGAGGTGTGGAGAAAAGGGAACCCTCTTGCACCATTGGTGGGAATGTAAATTGATACAGCCACTATTGAGAACAGTATGGAGGTTCCTTAAAAAACTAAAAATAGAACTACCATATGACACAGCAATCCCACTACTGGGCATATACCTGGAGAAAACTATAATTCAAAAGGAGTCATGTTCCACAATGTTCATTGCAGCTCTATTTGCCATAGCCAGGACATGGAAGCAACCTAAGTGTCCATCAACTGATGAATGGATAAAGAAGATATTGCACATCTTCAATATAAAATGGAATATTACTCAGCCATAAAAGAAATGAAATTGAGTTATTTGTAGTGAGGTGGACGGACCTAGAGTCTGTCATACAGAGTGAAGTAAGTCAGAAAGAGAAAAACAAATACTGTATGCTAACACATATATATGGAATCTAAAAAAGAAAAGAAAAAAAAATGGTTGGGAAGAACCTAGGGACAGGACAGGAATAAAGACGCAGACATAGAGAATGGACTTGAAGACATGGGGAGGGGGAAGGGTAAGCTGGGACGAAGTGAGAGAGTGGCATGGACATATATACTACCAAATGTAAAATAGATAGCTAGTAGGAAACAGCTGCATAGCACAGGGAGATCAGCTCAGTTCTTTGTGACCACTTAGAGGGGTGGGACAGGGAGGGTGGGAGGGAGACGCAAGAGGGAGGAGATATGGGGATATATGGATATGTATAGCTGATTCACTTTGTTATAAAGCAGAAACTAACACACCATTGTAAAGCAATTATAGTCCAATAAAGATGTTAAAAATAAATAAATAAATAAATAATTTATGCCCCCCAAATTAAATCTCTTTTAAAAATAAATAAATAAAAAAGAGCACTCAATGACATGGTAACTCTAAACCTAAGTATTTTCAGTACTATAGTAAATGTAAATGGATTAATATCTCCTATTAAAGTGTAATTTTTTATATTATGTGCAACTAAACTTTTTTCACAATATACAGGTAAAATAAAAGAATTACATTAGAAAGGAGAAAATATTCCATGTATTTAAAAACAATAAAACAATAAGCATATAATATGCATCTTAGATAAAGTAGTCTTTAAGTTCAGAACAATTTGTCATTATTGTAATTAGTATTATTATCCCAATTTCTTAAAAATATTTCAATACTTTTTCTATTTGAAAAAATATTTTAATATTTTTTTCTTCACTCTTTTGTGGTCTAATACATGGTAAGTATTTAGGTGCTAACATAACCTAAAAATATATGTTGTTTTTTAACAGCCGAACAAAACTGAATCAAGAAGAAATAGATAACTTGAACATACTGATCACTAAAAGCAAAATAGAGGGCTTCCCTGGTGGCGCAGTGGTTGAGAATCTGCCTGCCAATGCAGGGGACACGGGTTCGAGCCCTGGTCTGGGAAGATCCCACATGCCGCGGAGCAACTGCGCCCGTGAGCCACAACTAATGAGCCTGCGCGTCTGGAGCCCGTGCTCCACAACAAGACAGGCCGCGATAGTGAGAGGTCCATGCACTGCGATGAAGAGTGGCCCCCACTCGCCGCAACTAGAGAAAGCCCTCGCACAGAAACGAAGACCCAACACAGACAAAAATAAATAAATAAATAAATAAAATTTTTTAAAAAATAGAATCTGTAATTTAAAAAAAACTCCCTACCAACAAAAGTCCAGGATCAGATGGTTTCACAGGCAAATTCTACCAAATATACAAAGCAGAACTTACACTGATTCTTCTCAAACTCTTCAAAAAGATTGAAGAGTAAGGAATACTTCCAAAGACATTCTATGACGCCACCATTACCCTGATATCAAAAACAGATGGGGGGGGGGACTTCCCTGGTGACACAGTGGTTAAGAATCCGTCTGCCAATGCAGGGGACATAGGTTCGAGCCCTGGTCCAGGAAGATCCCACATGCCGCGGAGCAACTAAGCCTGTGTGCCACAACTACTGAGCCTGCGCTCTACAGCCCATGAGCCACAACTACTGAGCCTGATAGCCAAAACTGCTGAAGCCCACGCACCTAGAGCCCATGATCTGCAACAAAAGAAGCCACCGCAATGAACAGCCTGCACACCACAATGAAGAGTAGCCCCCATTCACTGCAACTAGAGAGAGCCCGAGCACAGCAACGAACGCCCAATGCATCCAAAAATAAATAAAGAAAGAAATTTACTTTAAAAAAATACAAAATAAAACAGATGGGGACTTTTCTGGTGGTCCAGCAGTTAAGATTTCGCTTTCCAGTGCAGGGCGTGCAGGTTCGATCCCTGGTGGTGGAGCTAAGATCCCACATGCCTCACAAACAAGAAACCAAAACATAAAACAGAAGCAATATTGGAACAAATTCAATAAAGACTTTAAAAAAAACACAGAGAAAGACACTACCAAAAAAGAAAACTGCAGGCCAATATCTTTCATAAATATAGATGCAAAAAGTCTCAACTGAATATTAGAAAACCGAATCTGACAACACATAAGAGGATCATACCCCATGACCAAATTTGATTCACCCCAGTGTCACAAAGTTGTTTCAACATATGCAAATCAGTCAACATGATACACCCCATCAACAAAGGAAAAACACAAAACAAATGATCATCTCAATAGATGTCGAAAAAGCATTTGAAAAACTTCAACATCCATTCATGATAAAAACACTTACCAAAGTGGGTATAGAGGAAACATATCTCAACATAATAAAAGCTATTTATGACAAACCCACAGCCAATATAATACTCAATGTTCATAAGCTGAAAGCCTTCCCGCTAAAATCTGGAACAAGACAAGGATGCCCACTCTCACCTCTTCTCTTCAACATAGTATTGGAAGTCCTAGCCACAACAATCAGACAAGAAAAAGAAATAAAATCTAACCAAATTGGAAGGGAAGAGGTTTAGTTGTCATTATATGCAGATGACATGCTAATATATATAAAGGAAACCCTAAAAATTCCACACAAACACTACTAGAACTGATAAACAAGTTCAGCAAAGTTGCAGGATACAAGATTAACATACAAAAATTGGTTGTATTTCTTGGGTTTTCTTTTTTTTTTAATTTATTTTGGCTGCATTGGGTCTTCATTGCTGTGCACGGGCTTTCTCTAGTTGTGGCCAGTGGGAGCTAGTCTTCGTTGTGGTGCACAGGCTTCTCATTGCAGTGGCTTCTCTTTTTGCGGAGCACGGGCTCTAGGTACGTGGGCTTAAGTAGTTGTGGCACATGGGCTCAGTAGTTGTGGCTCACGGGCTCTAGAGTGCAGGCTAAGTAGTTGTGGCACACAGGTTTAGTTGCTCCACGGCATGTGAGATCTTCCTGCACCAGGGCTCAAACCCGTGTCCCCTGTATTGGCAGGCGGATTCTCAACCACAGAGCCACCAGGGAAGTCCCTGGTTGCATTTCTTTACACTAACAATGAAATATCAGAAAGGAAATGTAAACAAGCAATCCTTTTTTAAATGGCATCAAAAAAATAAAATGCTTAGGAATAAACCTCACCAAGGAGGTGAAAGATTTATATGCTAAGAACTACAAAACATTAGTAAAGGAAACTGAAGATTATTCAAAGGAATGGAAAGACATCCCACGCTCTTGGATAGGAAGAATTAATACTGTTAAAATGGCTATACTACCCAAAGCAATCTACAGATTTAATGTGATCCCTATCAAATTACCCATGACATTTTCCCCAGAACTAGAACAAATAATCCTAAAATGTATCTGGAACCATAAGAAGTCAGAAATGTCAACACAATCCCCAGGAAAAAGAACAAAGCAGGAGGCATAACCCTCCTAAACTTCAGACAATACTACAAAGTTACAGTAATCAAAGCCACATGGTATTGGCACAGAAAGAGACACATGGATCAATGGACTAGAATAGAGAGCTAAGAAGTAAACCCACACACCTATGGTCAATTAACCTTCGACAAAGGAGGCAAGAATATACAATGGGAAAAGATAGTCTCTTCAGCAAGTGGTGTTTTGAAAGTTGGAGAGCCGTATGCAAATCAGTGAAGTCAGAACATACCCTCACACCATACACAAAAATAAACTCAAAACGGCTTATATGCTTAAATATAAGATAGGACACCTTATAACTCCTAGAAGAGAACGTAAGCAAAACATTCTCTGACATAAGTCATACCAAAGTTTTCCTAGGTAGTTCTCCTTAGGCAGTACAAATACAGTAAATCACCTACATACAAACATTCAAGTTGCAAACTTTCAAAGATGCAAACGTCTATTCCCATGTCCAATCATGTAAGTTAGTTCATGTGTCTGGCATACATTGTCACGTGCGTGCTTCCTCTATATGTGGTTGTGCTTTTGTGTACTTTACAGTACTGTATAGAGTACAGTAGTACAGTACCTTTATTTCAAGCCCAAGATGTCTGGAAGCAAGCGTAAAAGCAGAGGTGATGTAGCTGGTACTGTTAAGAAGCGCCAAGCGATAATGATGGAAACAAAAGTGAAAGTAATTGAGAGGGTGGAGCGAGGCAAAAAGATGTTAGACATCGCTCATTCTTATAACATGAATCATTCAATCATTGGCACGAATCTAAAGAACAAGGACAAGATCATGGAACATGTGAAGTCTGCTGTGCCAACGATGTTGACAAAATATCCAAGAAGCATGGAAAAGTGATGGATGAGATGGAGAAACTTCTCAGTGTGCAGATGCAGGATCAACATCAGTGCTGAGTCCTGCTCAACTTAACGCTGATTCAAGAGAAAGCTAAAAGCCTTTACGAAGACTTGAAGAAGAAACACGGCAAAGAATCAGAGGGCACATCTTTTAATGCCAGCCATGGCTGGTTTCATCGTTTCAAGGCTAGAGCCAACCTTCACAATGTAAAAGTAAGTGGAGAGGCAGCAAGTGCAGATAGGGTAGCTGTCCAGGAACTTCCAGAAACACTTTGAGAAATTATTGACGATGGTGTGTATTTACCCAACCAGGTTTTTAATGTGGATGAGACACAACTGTACTGGAAGAGGATGCCAGACCGAAGTTACATCAGTAAGGAGGAAAAGTTGATGCCGGGCTGTAAAGCAGCAAAGGATAGGCTAACTGTTGTTTGGTGGCAATGCTTCCGGTGAATTGAAGCTGAAACCTCTCTTAGTTTATCATTCACAGAACCCAAGAACCCTTAAAAACATAGCCAAGGGCTCTCTTCCTGTTGTGTGGAAGCGTAACCCCAAATCCTGGATTACACAGGCCACGTTCCAGGACTGGTTTTGCCACCACTTTATCTCAGATGTAGAGAAATATTGCTTGGAGAAGGACGTTCCAGCAAAACATTCTTTTGCTGCTCGACTATGCTCTGGGCCACCCCCCATTCATGGATGACTTTCATCCCAACGTCAAAGTACTGCATCTGTCACCGAATACTACGTTGCTCATCCAACCTATGGACCAGGGAGTTATAGCGACTTTCAAGAAATATTATTTATGTCACACTTTTTGTCAGGCAGTAAAGGTAAGTGACAAATCAGGAACAACCCAGGGACAACTTCGGAAGGACTATAACATCTACAAGACCATAAAAAACATTGACTTTGCTTGGTGTGAGGGTATGGCGGTCACCATGAATGGGGTTTGGAAGAACCTTTGCCCACAGTTTGTTCATGATTTTTGTGGATTTGAGAAGGTAGATCAGAAGTCCGAAGAGGTCTTCAGCAACGTAGTGACCCTCAGCGAGAAGCTGGAGCTAGATCTGCAAGAGGACGATTTCACTGAACTCCTTGCTGTGCAACATGAGGAGCTTACTGATGGAATTGGAGGCCCAGAGAAAGGATGAAGAGGGGCGGGAGGAAGAAGAAGTAACTGAAGAACTGAAGAGATTCACGACACAGAAAATGGCAAGCGAATCTTCGTTATTTGAGGAAGCACTGTTAGCTTTTGAGGCACAGGACCCGAAACTAGAATGGAACCCAAAAGTGGCAGCAGCCATTCAGAATGCAACCCAGTGCTACCTTGTCATCTATGATGAGAAAAAAAGAGCTACTGCCCAGACATCAATGGATCATTCTTTCAAGAGGGTAGGTAGAATTAAATCCAGCAAGGAACCAGAACCTTTGCCATCAACGTCAGGTATGAGTGAAATTGCAGCTTGCCCTCTGTCTCCTACTGCTGATAATCCTTCAGCTCTACCATCTCCCACCTCCTCTCCCTCCTCCAATCAGTAACTCTTCTCGCCTGTTCCCTCGATGCCAGCCCGAGTATCCCAGCTGTTGTACTGTATTACTGTACTTTTCAAGTTACTGTACTGTAAGATTAAAAATGTTTTCTTTGTTTTTGTGCTTGTTTTTTATGTATTGTTTGCGTGAAAAGTATTATAAACCTATTACGGTACCATACCATATAGCCGACTGTGTAAGTTGGGTACCTAGGCGAACTTTGTTGGACTTACAAACAAATTGGACTTACAAACACACTCTTGGAACAGAACTTGTTCATATGTAGGGGACTTACTGTAAAAGCAAAAAAGAAACAGGAACTAATCAAACTTATAAGCTTTTGCACAGCAAAGGAAACCATAATCAAAATGAAAATACAACTTACGGACTGGGAGAAAATATTAGCAAATGATGAGACCGACAAGGACTTAATTTCCAAACTATACAAACAGCTCATACAACTCAATAACAAAATAACAAATAACTCAATGGAAAAATGGGTAGAAGATCTAAATAAACATTTCTCCAAAGAAGACATACAGAGAGCCAATAGGCACATGAAAAGATGCTCATCATCACTAATTATTAGAGAAACGCAAATCCAAATTACAATGAGGTATCACTTCACACTGATCAGAATGGGCATCATTTAAAAAAATCTACAATTAACAAATGCTGGAGGGGGTATGGAGAAAAGGGAACCCTTCTACACTGTCGGTGGCCAGGTAAGTTGGTGCAGCCACTATGGAAAACAGTATGGAGGTTCCTCAAAAAAACTATAAAGAGAGTTGCCATATGATCTAGCAATCCCACTTGTGGACATATATCTAGACAAAACTATAATTCAAAAAGATACATGAAACCCTATGTTCATAGCAGCACTATTTATTATAGCCAAGACATGGAAACAACCTAAATGTTCACTGAAAAATGAATGTATAAAGAAGGTGTGGTATACATATACAATAGATATTACTCAGACATAAAAAAGAATGAAATAATGCCATTTGCAGCAACATGGATGGACCTAGAGATAATGATACTAAGTGAAGTAAGTCAGAGGGAGAAAGACAAATACCATATAATATCACTTATATGTGGAATCGAAAACAGGACACAAATGAACATGTCAGCGAAACAGAAACAAACACACAGATATAGAAAACAGAGTTGTGGTTGCCAAGGAGAGAGTGAAGGAAAGATTGGGAGTTTTGGAATAGCAGAAGCAAACTATTCTACATAGGATGGACAACCCACAAAGACCTACTGTATAGCACAGGAAACTATATTCAATATCTTGTGATAAACCATAATGGAAAAGAATATATATAGATATATAGACGGAGATAGATATAGATATATATCTAAATATCTATATATATATATAAAGCTGAATCACTTTGCTGCACAGCAGAAATTAATACAACAATGTATAAAGGCTGCAGAGGGTGTGGAGAAAAGGGAACCCTCCTGAACTGTTGGTGGGAATGTAAACTGATACAGTCACTATGGAGAACAGTATGGAGATTCCTTAAAAGCTAAAAACAGAACTACCTTATGACCCAGCAATCCCACTACTGGGCATATACCCGGAGAAAACCATAATTCAAAAAGATACATATACCACAATGTTCACTGTAGCACTATTTACAATAGCCAGGACATAGAAGCAACCTAAATGGCCATCGACAGATGAATATATAAAGAAGATGTAGCGCATCTATACAATGGAGTATTACTCAGCCATAAAAAGGAACAAAATTGAGTTATTTGTAGTGAGGTGGTTGGACCTAGAGCCTGTCATACAGAGTGAAGTAAGTCACAAAGAGAAAAACAAATACCGTACGCTAACACATATATATGGAATCTTGAAAAATGGTACTGACGAACCTAGTGACAGGGCAGGAATAGAGACACAGATGTAGAGAACGGACTTAAGGACACAGGGTGGAAGGGGAGACAGGGACGTAGTGAGAGAGTAGCACTGATATATATACACTACCAAATGTAAAATAGCTAGTGGTAAGCTGCCGCATAGCACAGGGAGATCAGCTCGGTGCTTGATGTCCCCCAGAGGGGTGGGATAGGGAGTGAGGGAGGGCGGCTCAAGCGGGGGGGATATGGGGAATATATGATATGTATACATATAGCTGATTCACTTTGTTGTAAAGCAGAAACTAATACAGTGTTATAAAGCAATTATACTCCAATAAACATGTATTTTAAAAACCCACAACACTGTAAATCAACTGCACTTGAAAATATTTCTTAAGTGCAAAAAATTTTCTGAATGTAAGTTTTATTGTGTGTGTGTACCACAGGTTCAATATATATGAATTATGTCAAATTGATTACATTGCTTTTCAAAATAAAGAATTTTTGATATTTTACATCAGCTTCATATTATAAATGCAGAAAAACTATATTTTTTTTTCTAAAGTTCAGAAATAGCCATTTTGCTCATTCGGTATACTATAAACCACTAACTATTAAAAAGGGATTCGTGACCTCTTCCTTCCAAAGAAATATTTCTTCACTCACACAAGTTTAATAGAATGTTCCGCCATGAACTGACTTCCCGAGACACGAGATTTGCATCCTGAAATCTCTTTCTTGCAAAAATGTCCAATTAGCATCCTAGCATTACAGAAAGGAAATGCTTTTTTCCAGATCTCAAATTCCATACAACTTTAGTCAAGACATCATGTATGTTTTTTTTCACACACACAGACTGTATTTTATTTTTACAAGAGATAAATCAACTGACACCAAGCATTGTAAATGGATGACCACAACAAAAGCAACAATGATTGCAATTACCAAACACGAAACACACTCATACTATGTCATAATATTGACATTCAGTCCAGTAATCCTCCACTGTAACAGCTCCTTAACTTTGCAGTGAAAGACATCAGGTATTTTTAAATAATCAGCACTCACCTGAGGTCTTTAAAAATCAACATATACATAATTTTGTGTTCTCTTTCATTTATTCTGGTTCTAAGTGGTCATTTCTAAACGAAAGTATTTAAGTATGTTAACGTCATCTTATAACATCATATTTCAAATGACTACCGTGTCTCCAAAGATGAAATATGAGGAACTCACAATTAGGCTCTCCAAAGTTTTGCTCTCTGAATGTGTATGACCCTTCTGCTGAACTCCACACTGTTCATTATTCTCTGAGAATATTCTTTTCCTTGTACGGTCATCTCACATGCTCTTTCATTTCATGAAGTTTTTTCCTACAATATTATGCCTAGTTTATTTCTGAGAATATGCATTATTTCAGAATGATATTTATAGACACAAAGACTTCTCTATAATTCCCTGAGAGTTTCAAGAACTCCTTCTTCTTTTTTTTTTTAATACCTAGATTCTGAAGCTCTCCACAAAGCATTACTAAACTTGCATTTACATAAGTATCTACATATTAATCACACATTAATGCATTTACAATTGTATTATGATTTATTGCTAATTTTGGAGCATAAACGTAGCTGTCTTATTTACCACCCTCTTGGAAATCACTTTAATATTTGCACTTAGGACTTGAAAGAGAATGGATAAATAAAAACGTGAACAATATGCAAATACAATTTATATATTTCTCATAAAATTAGGTGATTATCTAACCTTTATCCAGAAAAAAAGAAGAGCCCAGATACTCTGCAGGCATGATACTGGAGAATGTGTGGTCTTCCAGCAGGAAAACATGCAGCAATCCGTGTGGCGGAGTTTTCCTGTGACCAGCTGGGGTTAGTGACCTATGCATTCCTTACATGCAACATATCAGGAGTGGAAAAAGGGAATTTGTCAGTTGTGGCAATAAGTATAATGAAGATTTGTAGCAGGTCATGCTCATATATTCAACACAGGCACAATCAAAAGTTTGCTCAATTCTGGTAGATCTAAGTCTGTATCTGTTACCTTGTCTTTAACGAGGAAATGTCAGAACTGACTTAACAAAAAAAAGTGTTTTGTTTGTTTGTTTGTTTTAATTAGAGTCACGATGAGTAAGACAGAGCTCAGAACAGCTAATGTGACTTAGTGATTCTCTCATCAGGAAATACAGTTTCTACTTCCTTGTTTATTCTCCACATCCTGTAGTAAGTAAAGTTTCAATGAAAGATAAATCTACAGGGTGAAAAGAAAAGAAAACTTACATGTGTTGATAAGATCATTTTGACAGGTTTTACCACGTATGTCAGTGTTTCTGGGGATGGACACAAGCCAGAGCTCCCTATTCTGACATTTTCACTGATGTCATCCCCTTGATCCTCAATTTGAAAGTGGATAAAAATGTTTTCTATGTTTTCTTATTTAAGAAATTAAATAAAGAACGCTTTCTAGACATGATCCTCTAATGATTTTCAGTCAGTGGTCATCAACAGAGGAAAAGCACAGAATCTCATCCCCACAAAAGGGTGACATTCAGTCAGGTAAGAAAATTCTCCCCGAAATCAGAGCTTCATCTTTAACATGCAATCAAAGGCTTTCACAGGTTCTTCATCACTCTGCACTCGGCCCTACCATATGGGATTGGCTCTGAGAATCTCACATCAGATGACTGACAAACATGTCATAGTACACTGATCTGGTACCAGATCCTGCCTCTCTTAATGATCTCCCGCAGGGACATTGGGATATTCTAGGATATTTCCTGGAGCCCTCTATTCTACACAGGTTCTACTTCCAAGTAGAAACAGGAGCTTGGATTCTCACTGGGACCCCTGCTCTGTCCAACCAACCTCTCTAGAAATATGATGTTCTAATCTCTCCTGATTAGAACATTTCAAGGTCTCTCCCTGTGCTAATTTAGTAAAGGTAAAAGAGAAACAAGAAAGAGCAAACTATGCAGGGAGCAATATATAAGATTCCTTTACTTAATGTATTTACCTGATATACCCAAATATTGAGAAATATAGATTCATTTCATAATGGTCAAGAAAAGAGGAGGAGGAACCTCCATGCCAACAGTATATATAAAATGGAATCAATATTGCATAAGCTCCAGCTTAAGCTTAGCTACGAGGTACTAACTCTTCTCATAAAGAAGCAATAGTTCTCCATCATTTGAAGCACACTGAGGACTCAGACAGCTGGACACTGAGGGTGTAGTCTCCTCACTCGAATTCTGTACCTGCATCACAGAGCCATGAAATATTCCCAAAGAATTATTAAGGATGAGGGGGGAGCCGAAATAAAAAAGATGAATCCATAGTCTGTCCTGCCATCTGTTCTGCTGGATATTACCACCATCTTGGCCCAATATGACCTTCCCACTTCTCTCTGGGCCTCCCTACTTTCCACCTCCATCCTCTCATTATATCTTACCTACACTTGGGAACGACTCTAGTTGTTCCACTTATCTTTATCAACAAGTAATCCAAATAGCAACTGTGTATATAACTCCTTAAAAACCTCAGGTCTGACTCAGTAATAATACATGACCTTCGAAGTCAAAAGTTTTCCTACTTCCCTTTATTATTTTTTTTCTAATTTCCATGTACTTACACTCTTAAGACCTCCACTGTTCTCAGGTTCGTCTTCCCTGCAAAATCTGTCAACCTAGACATAGACTTAAGTACCACCCTCTAATTATCTCCTAGGGAATCCAGTTTTTAAAAAAGCCTCAGCAAGCCTTATGGACTTTATTAAAGACTCTTTAAGATAACCCATGGGAGATAGCAGTACACCCACAGATATCTATCTAATACACCCTCAGAGTAATTTTTTTTCTTTTTTATAAAGTCTCTTCTGGCCAATGAAGACTCTCAGCTCTTCTTCTTCAACATATGCAGTGTCTCACCCTTCTGATTACTCTCTGCTCTATCCCAGGTCCACTCCCTTTCCTGATATTACATTCTTTCCCAATTTTGTATGTTGGTAAAATCAAATAACATAAAATATAACATGTTAATTACTATAAAGTGCACCGTTCAGTGATATTAAATACATTCATATTATTGGGCGATCAACATCACCATTTATCTTTCTAATTCTTTTCTACGTTTTAAAACTGTAACTCTATGTCCTTTAAACATAACTTTCCTTTTTGTTCCATAACCACCTGAAAAGCATCATTACCCTCCCAATTTCTATGGTTTTGACTACACTAAGTACCCCATATAATTGAAATAAGTAGTTGTATTGTTATGACTCACTAAAAGTCACAAAAATGGCATTTTGGGTAGCTAAATTTCCTCAAGATTCATCCATGTTGTAGCATATTCCTAGATCTTTTCCTTCTTAACACTGAATAATATTGTATTATATGGGTATACCACACTTTGCTTATCCAGGAACTAGTGGATGAACACTTAGGTTGCTTTCATATTTTAGCTACTGTCATTATTACTGCTCTAAACACTGGAGTACAAATATTTCTTTAAGACCCTGATTTCAATTCCTTTGGGTATACCTCATAGTAAAATTCCTGGATCATGTAGTAATTCTATTTTTCAATATCTGAAAAATTGCCATATTCTTTTGCAAAGCAGCTGTATCATTCTACATTCCCTCTGACATAGCACAATGGTTCCAACTCCCTCACATCCTCACTGATACTTGTTTTATGCTTGTGTATGTGTGTGTGTGCTTGTGTGTGTATGCACGCACACGAATATATAAACATGCATTTAGTGATATGGAGCATCTATTCAAGTGCTTAGTCATTTGTACATCTTTTTGAAGAACCATCTATTCAAGTCTTTTATCCATTTTTGAATCAGGGTGTTTGCTTTTTGTTCAGTTGTAGGAGTTCTCTGTATATTCTGAATAGAAATCTCTTGTCAGATAGATGGCTTTCAAATATTTTCTCCCATCTTGTGGGTTGCCATTTTATTCTGTTTACATTTCTTTGATACACATTTTTTTTTAAATTATGTACTGCAAATTGTTTATTTTTTTGTTAGCTGTACCTTTGTTGTTCCTTCGTTTCATATTGAGGAAAACGCTACCAAATCCAATGTCATGAAGCTCTTGTCCTGTGTCTTCTTCTAAGACTTTTTATTTTATTAGGTCTCATATTTAGTTTCTTGATACGTTTTCATTAATTTTTGCATATGATGTTAGGTAAGGGTCCATCTTCCTTCTTTTGCATGTTGACCACAAGACTTCTCAGCACCATTCGTTGAAAATACTATCCTTTCTACTTTGAAAAGTCGTGGCAACTTGTCAAAAATCATTTGGCCATATATCAGGGTTTATTTCTGGGTGTTCTATTCTATTCTATTGGTCTTGAATAAGGGAGAAAATAGTATAACCTATCCAGGTTGATGAAGAACATAAAGAAAGACCAGGACTGAGAATTAGGAGGGCAATATAAAACAGCAGGGAGTAAAAGACAGTGTGAGAGAAGATCTTGTATTTGCGAGTTCATGGAAATAGGATCATGTTAAAACTACTAAACGCCTGACTTTGAACAATACGGTAAATGTGCTAGCAAGAAACATAACACTTACCCATCTCTGGGAAATATAGTATGGGCATAAAGATAAACTACACACAAATATATTAAAAAGGGAAGGGTTTTCATGGTGTGAGAATATTGTGGGGTTTGAAATACAATTTACTTCTGTTCTACCATTGTCTCTAAAATTTATCAAAGTGTATATACAAGTAATTCCAATTCTGGTAATGTGCTTGACAAGTTTATATATGAACTTCAGCAGACCAGTAAATGTACATTCATAGTAGGACTGTTCCCTAAACCAAAAAACAAAACACAAAAACTGCAAAGACTAGAGTTCACTTTGTCAACACACATACAGATGTAATGATGGTTAACGGTCCGAAAACAGAAGGTGAGCATGGGTGCAAGAGGTTAATCCCCAGGCTGGGGTGGGGTGCAGAGTTTGAGGGTAACACAGGTAGAAAAGGCTTTTGTCCTATCGTTGATTTTTGAGGTATGGAAATTCACAGGTCACTACCTTCATTTCAAACTGAATGAATGCACTATTAAATTTTTTTAAACAGGCGAAGTAAACATGAGTGATAATAAATTTCAAACTGTCGCTAATCAAATAAGATACTAAGAAAACTTAAATAATATGATTTAAGAATGAAGTGCAGAGATTGTCCAACACGGTAGCATTCAAAGACCCAGAGCCTGATGCCTCTCATGGGCACACCAAAGTCACAACTGTTTACAGAACAGCTATTGATGAAAAAGGCCGGGACCTACCATAAAAGATGTTTTACAGCTAAAGATATAAGGAAGGCACCTTGACAAGACAGAAAGGAAGGGCAAAATCTCAATAGAGTCAAGACCCATACCACCAAGTGGGTGGCCCACAAATGGGAGAATAATTACAATTTCAGAGGTGCTCCCAGGTAGCAAGGGGTATGAAGCCAACATCAGGCTCCCAAGCCCAGGGATCCTGTGCTGGAAAGAAGAGTCCCTAGAAACTTTGGTTTTGAAGACCAGTAGTGCTTATTTTCCAGAGAGCCAGAGGGTTGTGGGAAATAGAGACTCCACTCTTAAAAGATGCTCACAAAATCCCACATGATCCGAGAATCAGAACAGAATCAGTCATTTGAAAGGATCCCGGGTCACACCTACCTCCTGATCTTGGAGAGTCTCCCAGAGAGGCAAGAGGCAACTACAGCACAGCCTCAGGGACAGAGACACTGGCAGCAGTCATTCGGGGGAGCTCCTTCTACCTCGTGGACACTGGTACCAGCAAGCATAATTTCAGAATCCTCCCTGTAGCTTATCGGCCTCAGGACTGAGCCCCACCCATTTCCACCAGACTATAGACACAAGTACTAGGATGCTGCAGGCCAAGCAACTAACTGAGCAGGGGCATAGCCCCATCCACCAGCAAACAGGCTGCCTTCAGATCCTCTCAGTGCACAGCTGCCCCTGGACATGGGTCCAGCCACCAAAAGCCCCAGGACCAGCCTCCACACCTCAGTGGACAGGCACCAGCCCCGGAGTCCCCGGCCCCTCCGACACGTGAGCCTGCTCTGGCCTTGGAGTCAGCCTCACCATCGGCAGGTGACAACTGCACAGGGACTGGATGGAGCTTGGACCTACCCAACAGCAAACCTGCTCGAGCATTGGGATCAGCCTCATACACCAACAGGCACACACCAGCTCCAGGAATACCACAGCCCAGCAGCCTGTGTGACCAGAACACTCACTTGCGGGCCAGAAGCAGCCATGGACTCAGCTGGGTCCTGACCCTGCCCATCAGAATGCCAACACAAGATTAGGGACACCCCCGGCCCTGCAGAGAGCTGTGTCAGGAACAGTGATCCAACACCAACTCTGTGGCTCCTGGGCCCTGCAGCCAGAACGCAGAACCTGTCTCTTCCTCCCAGTAGCCAGCATAGCCCCAGAACCAGTGACTGGGCACTAGGTCTGATATCCCCTGGACTGCAATTCTACCCATAAGTGAACCAGCACCAGATTTGGTGTCCCCCAGAGCTGTGCAGCCAGCTGCCTTATGATTTAGTCTCACCAAGCAGCACAGACAGCCTCCATACAAGGCAGAGCCTGGCAGACAAGCAGTCTGGAGGCAGCCAAGCCTACCAGACCACCCACAGTAGTCAGCCCGCCACAGCAGAAGAGCCCAAGCAGCCCACATAGGGCGTACACCTAGAATATATAGCTCTAGTGACCAGGGGAGAGGGGGCTGCTGGGACCCATAGGACAGCTCCTACAAAAGGCCACTTCCCCAAGGTCAGGAAATGTAACGAACCTACTACATACGTAGCAATAAAAACAGCAAGTTAAGAAAAATGAGGTGACACAGAAACACGATCCAAATGAAGGAACAAGATAAGAACTCAGAAGAAGACCTAAGTGAACTGGAGATAGCCAATCTACTCAAGAAAGAGTTCAAGGTAATGACTGTAAAGATGATCAAAGAACTCAGGAGAAGAATGGACGACCGGAGCAAGAAATTAGAAGTTTTTTAAAGAGTTAGACCATTAAAGAACAACAAAACAGAGATGAGGAATACAATAACCAAAATGAAAAATACATTAAAGGAAACTACTGTAGACTAAATGATACAGAGGAATGAATCAGAAAACTGAAGGACAGAGTACTGGCAATCACTGAAGATGAACGGTAAAACAATAGATTAAAATGAAATGAGGAAAGTTGAACAGACTTGTGAAACAACATCAAGTGTACTAATATTTGCATTATACTGGTCCCAGAAGCAAAAAGGGAAGAGAAAGCAGTGTAGAACATACCTGAAGACATAAGAGCTGAAAACTTCCCTAACCTGGGGAAGAAAACAGACATCCAAGTCCAGTAAACACAGTAAGGCCAAAACAGGATCAACCCAAAGAGGACCACACCAAGACTCACTGTAATTCAAATGGCAAAAAAATAAAGACAAAAAGACACTATTAAAAGGAGCAAAGGAAAAGCAACAAGTTACAAACATGGGAACTTGCATAAAGTTATCAGCTGACTTTTCAGGATTACCTCTGCATGCCAGAAGGGAGTGGCATGGTATATTTAAAGTCATGAAAGGGAAAAGCCTATAACCAAAAATACTCTACCCAGCAAGGCTCTCCTTCAGATCTGATGGTGAGATCTAAAGTTTTACAGAGAAGCAAAACTAAAAGGGCTCAGCATCGCCAAACCAGCTTTATGAGAAATATTAAAGGGGCTTTTCTAAGTGAAAAAGAAAAGGCCACGACTGAAACATAAAAATTAGGAAAGGAAATTTACTAAAGGAAAAACCTCATTGATTAAGGCAAATATTCAACAAAGGTAGTAAATCAACCATGTACGCAGCTAATAGGAAGGATGAAAGAAAACACTGATAAAATCATCATCTATATTCACAATAAGAAGTTAAGGGACACACAAAACAAGTAGATGTAAAATATAAGGTCAAATTCAGTAACTGTGGAGGAGGAGAGTAACAATGCAGGCTTGGTAGTGTCCATGTGAAATTAAGAGCTCAGCAACTTAAATAATCACACACACACACACACACACACACACACACGTATACACAAAACTGAAAGAAATCCAAACATAACGTTAAAGATAGTCCTCACATCACAGATGAAGGGAATAAAAGCGGAAGAAAGGAACTCTGAAAAAATTAAAGAGGGATTCTAAAAATACCCAAGACAAATGAAAATGAACACACAATGATCCAAAATCTATGGGACACAGCCAACGCAGTTCACGGGGGGAAATTATAGTGACACAAGCTTATTCTTAGGAAACAAGAAAAATGTCAAATAAATAACCTAACATTACACCTGAAGGAATTAGAAAAAGAAGAAAAAACAAAACTCAAAGCTGTCAGAAAGAAAAATTAAGAAAACTATACCATATGCAATCACATCAAAAAGAATAAGATACCTAGGAATAAACACACCTAAGCAGGTAAAAGACATGTGCCCAGAAATCTATCAGCCATTGGTGAAAGAAGTTGAAGGCAACACAAAACGATGGAAAAACATAGCATGTGCATGGACTGGAAGAATTAATACTGTTAAAATAACCATACTACCAAAGACAATCTACAGATTTAATGCAGTCCCTATCAGAATAGCAAAGCATTTGCACAGAACTTGAAAAAGTCATTTTAAAATTTGTATAGAAACACAAAGACCCCAAACAGCCAAACAATCTTGAGAAAGAACACAGCTGGAGGCATCACGCGCCTTGCCTTCAGACTATACTGCAAAGCGACAGTAATCAGAGAGAATCGTACCGGAGCAAAAACAGACACAAAGATCACTGGAAGAGAATAGAGATCCCAGAAATAAGCCCACACACTTATATTTAATTGATTTATGACAAAGCAGGCAATATGGAGAAAAAACTGTCTCTTCAATAAGTGGTACTAGGAAAACTGGTCAGCTACATGGAAAAGAATAAAATTAGATTATTTTAGCACACCATATATAAAATAGATGCAAAACTGAATAAAGACCTAAATGTAGGACCAGAAACCATAAAACCCCTAGAGGAAAATATAGAACATTCTTCAACATAAATGATAGCAACAGTTTTAGGTTCAGTCTACTAAGGCAAATGAAACAAAAGCAAAAATAAACAAATGGGACTTCACTAAACTTAAAAGATTTTGCATAGCAAAGGAAACCAAAGACAAAATGAAAAGACAACCTGCTGAAGGAGAGACAATATTTGCACATGATAAGAGGTTAACACCAAAAAGATGACCAAGCAAGGGTTCACATCTAAACTACAGAAACAGCACATACAACTCAATATCAAAAAAACACCCAAAATCTTTTTTTAAAAAATGAGAAGACCTAAATAGACATTTTTCCAAGGAAAAACTACATATAGACAGCCAGAACGCACAAAGATGCTAAACATAGCTAATCGGCAGTAAAATACAAATCAAAACTATGAGATATATCACCTCAGTCTTGTCAGAATGGCTGTCATCAAAAAGATCACCAATAACAAAGGTTAGTGAGGATGTGGAGAAAGGGAAACTCTTGTACACTCTTGATGTGAATGTGAAGTAGTGCAGCTACTGTGGAAAGCAGAATGGAGGTTCCACAAGAAACTAAAAATAGAACTACCATAATATCCAGCAATTTCACTGTTGGGTATATCAGAAGGAAACAAAAACACTATTTCAAAAAAAATAACTGCACACCAATGTTCATAACAGTGTTATTTGCCATAGCCAAGATATAGAGTCAAACTAAGTGTTCATCAATAGGTTAGTGGATAAAAAAGATTTTTTATGATGACTTCAGCAAAAAATGAAATTTTGCCATTTGCAAGAACATGGATGGACTTGGAGGGTATTATGCTTAGTAAAAATAAGCCGCAGAGAAAACAAGCATGGTATGTTATGAGAAAAAAAGCATGGTATGTTATGAGAAAACAAGCATGGTATGTTATCACTTACACGTGGCATCTAAAAAATTGAATACAACAACAACAACAACAAAAAAAAAACAGACTCACAGATTAAAGAACAGACTAGTGGTTACCAGCAGGGAGACATAGGGTGGAGGAGCAAAATAGTGGGAGGAGGTTTTCAGGTACAATCCACTGTGTATAAAATCAATAATCTACAGTGGTGTACTGTATAGCAGGGGGAATATAGCCACTCTTTTATAATAACTATAAATGGAGAAGAACCTAAACATTTATGAATCACTATGTTGTACCTCTGAAACTAATATAATAATGTAAATTAACTATAGATCAATAAAATATAAAGTAAGAAACAATAAAGGGGAGACACAGATTATTAAATAGAAATCAATTAAATAAACACAAGTTTTGGAAATCAAGGAATTAAAAAACAACACGTAAGACAACATTGGCATTTAAAGTGTACAATCTACTCATTTAAAAGAAATCATTTAAGTGGTAAAAAATGGTAACCATTCTCACAATTTTGTATATCTAGGATAAATTATTATCTACAAAAATGTTACAAATATTCACTCAAAAAGAAAGAGAAAATTTGGATAAACCCATTTTAGTATACAAATTTAATATCAAAGTCTCTATGTAAAATTGATTTGAATAAGTTCTGCTAGCCATTTCTAGTTTCTTTGTGATGTAAAATCTTTTAAAGCATAAAAATCAGCCTTTCTACATTATTCAGACAAGGGGTGCCGCAACTCCAGCCGGGACTCTGCACTTCCCCCTCCCTGATTCTCCAGAAGAGCAGGTGGCCCCCCTCTGAGGGCAGGGGCAAGACCACGGACCAAGTCCCCCTGCACTAAGGCGCTACTGGAAGCTCTTCCTGAACAGCAGTGCTGGCTTGGAGCGAACCCGTGCACCGCCAAAGCTGGTCTCGTCCTGCAGCTGAGGGATGCAGGCTTTAAGTCAGCTGCCTTGGCTTTAAATCAGTCAGTCCCCCCTTTAAGTCAGGTGACCCGACTTTAAATCACTGTGTGCCCCTCAAGCCTGCAACTTCAAAAGTTGGGAGCTTCACTTTGATCCCAGCACCTCACACAGCTGAATGCACACTGGAGTCACCCCCAAGCCTGGCTTAGAGGCAGGATATAAGGTAAGGGGATGGGCTGCACACGTGGTGAGGAGGGTGCACTTCATGTACCAGAAGGGTCCAGGGACTCTGGGTACAGCAAGCAGTGCACGATACAGCAGCTCCCTGGCAAAGCTGGTGATGCACAGGGGGAGCAGGCACACCCAGGCACGCAGAGGTTCCAGGCCGGGAGCTGGGGCACAGCCAGCCGGGAGGGTGTGAAAGCCGAGGACCTGAGCCTTCTTGAGAAAGGCAGACACAGAGGATGGATGAGAAACAAAGACCAGATGAAACATGGATTTGAAAAACACACCCTGCTCTTGAAATTGGGGTGGGAGGCACCCCAGATTTGAGTCTTCTTACTACCCAGTAGCTAGTGCTTTGGCATTTGCCCAATTACTTATAAAATGTGACGGATAATATCTAACCCATAGAATACTGCATTTGGAGTGGTTTTGCGTGTTTATGTTTCTATAGTGGAATAATCTTTTCTACAAGAAAAATGTACACAATCTGAAATAAATTAAAACCCCTCTTTAAAAAGTACTATATCGGACTTCCCTGGTGGCGCAGTGGTTAAGAATCTGCCTGCCAAGGCAGGGGACATGGGTCGAGCCCTGGTCAGGGAAGATCCCACATGCCACGGAGCAGCTAAGCCCATGCGCCACAACTACTGAGCCTGCAGGCCACAACTACTGAAGCCCGCGCGCCTAGAGCCGGTGCTCCACAACAAGCGCAGCAAGAGAAGTCACTGCAATGAGAAGCCCGCGCACCACAACAAAGAGTAGCCCCCGCTTGCCGCAACTAGAGAAAGCCTGCGCATAGCAACGAAGACCCAACGCAGCCAAAAACTAATTAATTAATTAACTATTTTTAAAAAGTACTATATCCTTCTGTACAGCTTCTCTGGGAAGAACAGAGAGATGGCGTAGGAGAGTGAGAAAGACCAATATTTAGTGCACATCTCTCATGCAGGTGCTCTGCTGGCTCAGATAGATTTATCCCCACTTTACAAAGGAGGAAATAATCTCAGAGAGGTTTAGTAATTTTCCCAAAGCCAAACAGCTCTGGAGTGGCAGAACCAAGATCTGAACCAAGTCTGTTACCTTCAAAGCCTAAGTCCTCATCACAACAAAACTCAATTAATATTTACATTTATCGAATTACATTGCAACCTGGGGAGTTCTTGGCACAATCCTGAATAGGAGTGAGAAAGAAAGAAATAGCATTGTTCCTACAGTCAACCCAAATTTTTGGAGCAGCTGCTAGATGCCTGGCCCTTTTTGGGGTTCAGCAGTGATCAAGACAGGAAGAGTCCTGCTTTCATGAACCACGTAGTGGGGAGGAGAGACGGTGCAACTTGGGTGAGGGATTTCACCTTGTTTGGCCTCTGTTTTCTCATCTGGAAAATGGGATGGGTGTTCCTCATTTTCTGGGATTGTCCAGCCCTCACATTCTCTGATTCCATAAGAAGTATTTGTTTTCCTGTTTCTCTAAAATTCATTCAGGCCGTGAGCTGTGATGAATGTTGTTAGCTGCTCCCCAAATCACTCTATTCCCACCCTTTTCCTGTGATCAGGTCTTTCCCGAAACAGGACTCACAGTCAGTCAAGTCACAGAAGCTAAGGGGCACCCAGCAGAAAAATTCCAACCCTAGCTTCCCAGGAGCTCTGCGGTCTACCTGCCAGGTAAACTTAACTCACCTGGCACAAGGTGGCCATCCCTGGTTTCACATCAACATGATCTCAGGCACAAACCTCCTTGTTTTTCCATCTTGTCTTTAAGTTACTTGTTGAAGCAACTGCACAAATATGACAAAGATATAAAATCAGGCATCTTCTGCCCCCAGTGCCTACTAATAAATGATTTTCTGCCACTTTAATGATAAAGATAGAACATTTCAACATTCTGCTGCCCTTATTATTTGTCATTTTGGTTGATATTTCTATTGAATACATCTTTCAATATTTTAACAATGGAACATTTATTTAGGTTGTTCCAGACCCAGCCTTTAGTGGTAAATGTTCTGTTGTTATATTTCTATTATGTTTCCTTTAAAAATCATCCTATTTAAATGGATTAAGTCAATTCTATAGGCATTTATCTTATGATATTGATGAAATTGATACACAGAGGGCAGTAGTACAAGTTGATTGGACTTGAGAACCTGTATTAGCACAGTTAAGTATACACATTATCTATATGTAAACCAAAGTACATGCCGAGTGAGATTCTCCGACTCTTTTTCACTGTCTGCCCCTCAAGCCTGTGAGAAATGGAATATTTCTTGCCATATCAGTAAAAAAAGGATGTCACAGTCGTCAGCACTTGCAGCCCTCCAATGTGAGCCGGCGGGCCCTGAGGCACTCAGGATATGCAAATACGGAATGCAGGCCCCAGAGAGCTGAGGTGCATATCAAAGGAAGGATTTCAGTGAGCCCAGACTCTTGCATCTTCCCATACAAAGAAAAGCGCCGCATTCCTCACCTTGGGAGAGCTGGTTTTCCTTAGTTAACAATCACCTTTTGATGTTCCGCATTACCTGCGCCAGTCCCCTGCCCTGTCCCCTCCCCCCGGTACTTTAGCTCAGGGAGGAAGGAGCGCAGAGGGACTCGGCTGAATAAGGGGCCTGCGCGCCTCGGGAGGAGTTTTCAGCCGCTTTCCCCGCAGTCAGGAGGAGGGGCGCTGACGCTGCAGCCGGACCCTGCGCCTCCCTTGCCCCGTTTCCCCTCAGGACGCTCAGGCCGACCCCCTCCCCACGCCCACCAGGCCTCGCGAGCCAGGCCGAGGGCAGGGGCGAGAGGAGGGACCGAAGTTCCCGGGGACCAGACGCTGGGGGCCGCTCTTCCTGCACAGCAGCGGTGGGTGGCAGCGAACCCCTGCCCCTCAGAAGCTGGTCTTGTGCTGCCGCCCGGGCACCGGACCAGGCGGAGGGTCGGCGCCCACTTACCCAGCCCGCCGTCCCCGCGACTGTCACGGCTTCGGCCGCCGGGGCCCCTCCAGAGCCGGCAGCCTCAGTGAGGTCGCCCTCCCCTCGGGCTCCGGGGCGGTTCCGTGATGGCGGAGGGAAGAGACCCCGAGCCAGGATTTCCAGCTCTGAGGAAACGCGGGCTCCGTTCTGGGCGCAGGGGGTGGGACCGCTCTGCCCCGAGGCCTTCCGGGAGGGAGCGGGGCGCCGGGGGTGGAGCCGCCAGGAGCGCAGGGCCCCTTCGGGGGTCCTGGAGGGGCGGCCCGGCCTGGGGGCCACGCCCACTGTGGCCACAGCCCAGGCCTTTTTCCTGGAATCCTACACAAAAAAGTTAGAAAGATACACGGTCTATAGTAAATATTCACAAATGATTGTTGCTGCTGTGCTCACTATTCTATTAAAGGTGTAAAATCCATAAAACACTTTAAGTTCAAAATTAAATATGAATTTTTACCTTTCTAATTATGTCTCTTCTATTCACAATTGTGGTTAATGAATCAGAGACTGTGGCATCACTAGTTAAAAATGAGCTTGTTAAAAAAATAGAACTCAGGCCCACCGGACCTACTGAATCACAATCTGCACTTTTATCATCTCCCCAGTGTACTTGTGTACCCATGAATAGTTGAAAGGTACATTTCTACCTCGACATGTCTTTTCTGTCTGAGAAATACACCCATTTTATCCAGTTTGATATAAATAAAACACTCAAAAATGCATATGCCTGTGTTGAAACCATCATTTTATCATTTCTTTTCCAGACAAGTATAGTCTCTATACTGGTTTTGTGGATCACATGCCATACTCTTTTCTTGTAGTTAGAAATAAGGTAAAGAAAGTTACTTTGTTAAAAAAAAAAAAAAATATATATATATATATATATATATATATATATATATTAGTGGATAATTGAAGACACTTCTCTAAATTAAAACCAGTTCTCTTAACCTGCTGTTTTCTTCTTGGGTCACATTATGAACTCTTCCCGTGGCCACATGGCATGTGTACTTTTAATTTCAGGGACTGCTGACATTCCAGGATGTGGCCATAGATTTCTCTCAAGAGGAGTGAGAATGCCTGGACCAAGATCAATGGGAATTGTACAGGGATGTGATGTTAGAGAAGTATAGGAACCTGCTCTCCTTGGGTGAGGATACCTTCCTTCCAGAATTCCTTATCCAACCACAGGGTTTAGAGTCCTTCATTTGTAGAATGTCTCCTGGAATCTTCTGCTTCCTACAATAGGGTTTCAGATTGCAACGTTTCAGGAAAGATTGGGAGTTTGTGGGTATAATTTTTCTTATTCTTTTAAAATTGCAGCCTCCCTTTTAATATACTTTGTAACTGCTTGGGATGTGTCTATATGAACTGTGTACTATATGCTTCTGTTATAGTCCTTACAATATTTTATTGTCTTATTTTCTGTAACAATTTTCCATGGATTCTTTGGGCTTAAGGTATATTAAAAGGGAGACTGCAATTCTGGGACTTCCCTGGTGATGCAGTGATTAAGAATTCGCCACGGAGCAACTAAGCCAGTGGGCCACAACTACTGAGCGTGCATGCCACAACTACTGAAGCCAGTGTGCCTTGAGCCCGTGCGCCATTTATTTTTTGGAGAAAACCACCTTTGAGTGATTAAAATTTAGACCAGCTAGTCAAAATGCTTTATCACCTGTTCTTCTAAAACACTGATCAATGGAACAAGTTTTACTAGGGATAACAGTGTAATTGTATTCTAGAGTTCATATCGGCAATATGGTTTATGACCTTGATGCTGGATCACGACATTTCCATGGTATAACTGCTATTAATTGTCTGTTTGTTCAACGATTGAAGTCTCATGTGATCTGAGTTCAGACTGGAGTCATCCTGGTTGGTTTCTGTCTATTGCAGATTTCTTCCAGTATGAAAGGACAAGAGCAATTCGGCTTACTTTACAAAATGTGTTCAAACTAAATGATGATATAATCTACATTCAATTAATTTATACATACCCTACTGTAGAACAGGGTTTGCTACGGTGGCAGAGCCCGGTAATTATGTAAAACTCAAACCTTTTTCTGCACTGGTTCAAGTCCTCTTCCTAAGAATATGTTTATAATCAACATTCTTTCACAAATTACCCAATTTAATTCACCATAGCATTCCTCATATTAACTAAATGGAGAATCCTAGGCTATATACAAATCCAGAAAGGGCCAAAAATCATCAGCCCCCATGGATTATTACAACCCATTGCTGAGGCATTCAAATTACTTATTAAAGAACCACTATGTCCATCAACATCATCAGTTTATATATTATTGCCCCAATGCTAGCCTTAACCCTGGCTCTCACAACATGAATTCCTCTTCCCATATCTTATCCACTAATTAATATAAATGTAGGCATCTTATTTATATTAGCCATATCCCACCTAGCCATTTATTCCATCCTCAGATCTGGATGAACTTCACGTTCAAAATACTCACTCACTGGAGCTCTAGGGACAGTAGCACAGACAATCTCATATGAAGTAATGTAGCAGTTATTCTATTCTCAGTCTTACTGATAAATGGATCATTTACACTTTCAACAGTAATTATTACACAAGAACACCTATGACTAATTTTCTCCTGACCCCTACCCAGAATTTGATTATCTCCGCAGTAGCAGAAATCCAATGAAGCCCCACTTGATTTAACAGAAGTAGAATCAAAACCTGTATATGTCTTCAATGTAGAAAATGTAGCAGGCCCATTCACCCCGTCCTTCCTAGAGAATATGTCAATTTCCCTATAATAAACATTTCCACCACAATCTATTTTTAGGAGCATTCGACAATCCCTAGGTGCCAGAATTATATACAGCCCAAGTCATCATTAAAACACATCTAACAATCTCCTTTCTATGAATTTGAGCATCCTGCCCACAATTTTGATATGATCAACGCATACATCTCTTATAAAAAGTTTTTTTACGACTAACATTAACCCTATGTATATGAGAGTTTTCACTACTTGTCCTCATACCAGGCCACCCACCACAAACTTAAGAAATATGTCTGACAAAAGAGTTACTTTGATAGAGTAAATCATAGAGGTTTCAATGCTCTTATTCCTGGAATTGAATTCTTCCTAAGAATTTTACATTCTCCATGCTACCACATTACACCACATGCTAGCTATATAGTAAGGTTCTCTAAGTAAGCTTCAGGTCCATACCCCCAAAATGTTTTTGTATATCCTTCCTGTGCTAATAAACTCTCATTGTTTTTACTATCATTCTACTGACCATTTTCTCAGGAAATATAATTGTATAACAAGCTCACACTGGTTAATGGTATCCCCATTCTAATAAAAAACATGAACCCATAAGCTACAGAAGCATCCAACAAATATTTCCTAAAACAATCCACCACATCAATACTACTTATAATGGCTATTATCATTAATCTAATATACTCTGGTCAAAGAACACAATGAATAACAAAAATATTTAATCCAGCAGCATCCACCCTCATGAAAATCGCCCTTGTCACAAAAGTAGGACTTTCCCCATTTCACTTCTGAGTACCTGAAGTCACACAAGGCATCCCGTGAACAGCAGACCTGATGCTATCAACATCACAAAATTGCACCCCTATCAGTTTTATACCACATGTCACCATCCATCAACCTAAATATACTATTAATCATAGTGATATTATAAATCATAGCTGGAGGCTGAGGCAGACTTCGCCATACTCACCTGGAAAAAATTACACCCTCCTCATCAATTGCCCATATAGGATGAATAACAGCTATTATAATGTATATTCAGATTATAACAATCCTAAACATACTAATTTATATCATAACAACACTATCTTCTTATTTATGCCCAGATCATGTACTACAAGAGTATCATTATCACACACATGTGATAAAACACCTCCCATCACAATCCTTTTCCTCACCATTATAGTATCATTAGGACATCGCCCATCACTATCAAGGTTTTTACCCAAATGAATAATTATCCAAGAGATAACAAAAATGACAACATCATTCTACCAACACTAATAGCCATCATAGCAGTCCTCAGCATATATTTCTACTTGCAGCTAACATACTCCACATCACTAACTATATTCCCTTCATTAAACAACACAAACACAAAACAATTTGAACATACAAAGAAATAAACTTCCTATCATTACCAATCATAATACCCACACGATTACTACACACAACATTCATTCTATCGGTGCTGGACTAGGAATTTAGGTTAGTTCAGACCAAGAGCTTTCAAAACCCTAAACAAGTAAAATTTACTTAATTCCTAAAAATAAGGATTGCAAGACTTTATTCTACATCAATTGAATGTAAAGCAAACATTGTATTTAAGCCAAATCTTTACGAGATTGATGAGTTTTAACCCCAGGAAACTTTAGTTAACAGGCAAATCCTCTAGTCAACTGGCTTCAGTCTACTTCTCCTTCATTTGAGAAAGAAAAAAAGGAAAAAAAAGGCAGGAAAATCACCGGCAGAATTGAAGCTGTTTCTCTGAAGTTACAATTCAATTTGTTGATTCACCACAGGGTTTGCCAGAAAGAGGGCTCAATCTCTGTCTTTAGATTTACAGTCTAATGCTAACTCAGTCATTTTACCTCTGTTCATACACTGCTGATTATTTTCAACAAATCACAAAGATATCGGCATTTTATATTTACTGTTTGGTGCTTGAGCTGGAGTAGCAGGCAGCACCTTAATTATATTAATCCAGGCTGAGCTATGCTGACCTGGAGCGCTACTTGGAGATGCCCAAATCTGTAAGGTAGTCATAACAGTCCCTGCACTTGTAATAATTTTCTTTATAGCTGTACCCGTTATGATTGCAGGCTTTGAAAACTGACTTGGTCCACTAATAACTCGGACACCTGAAGTAGCATTTCCCCAAATAAATCATATAAACTTTTGACTACTTCCCTTATCATTCTTACTCCTACTCATATCACCAGTAGTAGAAGCTGGTTCTGGTACCAGTGGAACCATGTATTCAGCTCTAGCCTGCAATCTGGCCCATGAAGGAGCCTCTGTCGACCTAACCATTTTCTCCTTACATTTAGCAGGTGTCTCTTCAATTCTTGGTGCTATTACTTTTATTACTATAGTCTTTAATACAAAACCAGCAGTCATATCCCAATACCAAACACCATTATTTGTTTAATCTTCCCCAACTATAGCCATATTACTATAATTACCAATCTCAGTCCGAGCAGTCAGAATTGCCATACTGTTAAGAGATAGAAATCTAAACACTACTTTCTTTGACCCTGCAGGAGGAGACCGAATCCTATACCAACACCTATTTTGATTCTTTGCTCACCCTGAAGTCTGTATTCATGGCCTACCAGGGTTTGTTATAAACTCACATATCATTACATACTATTTAGGACAAAAAGTGCCTTTCAGCTATCTGGGAATAGTATGAGTCATGTCCACTGGCTTTTTAGGAGTTCTCTTGTGGGCCCATCATATGTTTACCATAGGGATAGCTGTCGACTCAGGAGCATACTTTGCTTCAGCTACCGTAATTACTTCTATCCCTACAGGAGTAAAAGTATCTAGCTGATTAGCAACTCTTTATTTTTCTTTCTCTTTTCTTTTTTTTTTGGCTGCGTTGGGTCTTGTTTGCTGCACGTGGGCTTTCTCTGGTTGCGGTGAGCAGCAGCTACTCTTCATTGCAGTGCGCGGCCTTTTCATTGCAGTGGCTTCTCTTGTTGCAGAGCACGGCCTCTAGGCGCGTGAGCTTCAGTAGTTGTGGCACACGGGCTTTTTGCTCTGCGGCATGTGGGATCTTCCCAGACGAGGGCTCGAACCCGTGTCCCCTGCATTGGCAGGCGAATTCTTAACCACTGTATCACCAGGGAAGTCCCTGGTTAGCAACTGTTCACGGAGGTAATACTATATGACCTCCCACTATATTATGAGTTTTAGGCTTTAGTTTTTCTTTTTACAGTAGGTGGTTTGACAGGAATCATCTTAGCCAACTCATCCCCAGACATTGTCCTCCAGGATACATACTATGTAGTAGCACACTTCCATGACCTAATGTCCATGGGAGCAGTCTTCACTATTATAGGAGGCTTCCTGCACTGATTCCCACTATTCTCAGGTTATACAGTTAACTCAGCATGAGCAAAAATTCACTTCACAAGTATATCTGTAGTAGTAAATATGACTTCCTGCAGCACTTTCGTGGCCTCTCAGGGATGTCACTGCGTTAGTCTGAGCACCCTGAGGCACACACAACGTGAAATATTTTGTCTTTAGGCTCATTCGTCTCAGTAGCAGCAGTAATGCTAATAATCTTCATACTTTGAAAAGCATTTGTGTCTAAACAAGAAGTCTTAGCAGTGGAAATTGCTACTCCTAACCTAGAATGGTTACACGGATGCCCTCCACCATATCCTATGTTTCAAGATCCTACCTATGTAAATGTAAAATAAGGAAGGACTCAAGTCCTTCTCAACCAGTTTCAAGCCAACACCATAACAATTATGTCTTTCTCAATAAATGAGATAAAAGTAAAAAGTGATGTCGCTTTGTCAAAGTTAAATCATAGGCTAAAATCCTGTATATCATTAAGGCATATCAATTTCATCTAGGCTCTCAAGATACAACATCACCGATTATGGAAGAACTTTTACATTTTCATCATCACACATTAATAGTGATTTTTAAAATAAGTTCTCTAGTCCTCTATATCATTTCCCTAATATTGACAACTAAACTAACTCATATGCATACAATAGATGCACAGGTAGAGAAAATGTGAACAATTTACTAGCCACTATTGTAATCTTAATTGCCCTATCATCATTGTGAATCCTTTACATGATACATGAAATCAATAACTCTTCCCAAACCATAAAAAACTATGGGTCAGTAATGATACTGAAACTACAACTGCACAGATGATGAAGATTTAAATGTTGACTCCTCTGTAATCCCCACATCAGAGCTAAAACCAGGAGAATAATGACTAATAGAAGTCAACAACCGAGTAGTTAGAGATAGTCATTAAATATTAGTTTCATCTGAAATTGTTGTACACTCCTGAGTTGTTCCTTCTCAGGCCTAAAAAGAGCTGCTATCCCAGGACGCCTAACTGAAAGAATCCTAATACCAACAGGACCAGGCCTATGTTGTGGACAAGAGAGCTCGTTTTCCTGAGTTCAAAGACGGGACAGAGGGATATGGCTGAGATATGGGGTGAATCTGGAGCCCATGGGGATGCACTCTCCAAGCTCCAGGATAGGAATGGGGCCTCTAGGGTCCCAGGCCACCCACCACGCCCTCCCGAGCAGGATCTGGGCAACATTCCCTGTCAGTGATGAGGCAGCCCTAGCACTTGTCACGCCCCGATGTTGTGTCCTATGTGGGCCCCATGCTCTTGGGACCACACCCCACACTCTGCAGGTCCATGCTACAGGCTCCTTCGTGCCTCAGGAGTAGAGACCACACAGCAAGCAGTTCCCTCCCCCACCAGCAGGAGGAGGGGAGGAGAGCAGGGGCACCAGGGGACTCTCACTCAGACAACAACACCCCAGCGGTGCCAGCGGGGACAGTGAGGATGCAGATGAGGCACAGACCAAGAGATGGGACCAGAGGACCCAAAAGGCAGCTGGTCAGGTCCTGGCTCACCTGCACCCCGGACACCTTTGTCCCGCATACACCCCCTTCCTCATACACCCTCTCCTTAAATGCAGATTCTTCAGATGCAAACAGGCAGAGCTTCAGACTGAAAGTCAGCTCTTCCAAAATGACCCGTCAGCAAACACTGCAGGATTCCACCCCCATGGGGGCCCTGGAGTCGACAACTCAGGGACTGAAGTGGATATCGGTGCCAGGGGTAGTGGGAGGGAATGGGGAATGAGACTTTCATGGTTGTGGAATTTTGGTTTTGCAAGATGAAAAGTTCTAGGGATGGTGGTGATGGCTCCACGAGAAAGTGAATATATCTGATGCCTCAGAAACGTGCACTTAAAATGGTGATGATGGTAAAGGGTATGTGATGTGTGTTTTATTTCACTTAAAATAAATTCTTAAAATAATGTCTTGTTAATTGAGATTCCAGTTCTACTCCCCTTCATCACAAATGTCGGAGGCCCAGACACAGTCCCCTACCTTAGGGGCCATCACGGTACCCTCACAGAGCACGTGGGAGACCATTCTTAGGGGGGGCTAGTCTGTGCTCACCTGACCTCTGTCCAGGGCGACCCAGGCAGTGGTGACCCCCATAGATTAGACATATGATATGCTATAGTATTAATATGATACCACCAAGTGTTGTCACTCACCAGAACACAGAGCAGCAACCCACTCAAACGTGCCTGACCTCATATGATTGTGACAAGATTAAGAGAAGAAAAGGAACCACAGGTTAATCAGGGCAACACCCTTAATGCAGAGGTTGGAAACCTCAAAGGGGACAGGACACACTGCAGGCAAAGAGCACATATGCGGTCTCCCTGTACATGTGAGCCTGACCCATGCAGGTGTGGTGAGACCCACACAGTCCCCGCACCCTATACCTGGGGCCACACATCCACACTCACCAGGGTGACCCACCTCCCCAGACCCTGCCCCTAAAGTCGCACGTTCTCTCTCACCAGGTGACCCCTCCTCCCCAGACCCCTCCACTTGGGTCACATGTCCACAGTCCCAGGGTGACCTCACCTCCCCAGACCCTGCACCTGGGGTCACACGTCCCCTTGGTCAGGACACCATGGCTCTGCTTGTTGGCCCCCTAATGCGGAAGCAAGCCAGGTTCCTGGGACCTCCTGGGATGGGAAAAAGTGTCAGGTGGGTCTCCTTTCCCCACACTTGTCCCAGAGGAGTCCTCCTCTTCTCACTTTGGTTCTGTGTGATTTTAACTGTTTTTAAAGCTTTCATACTAGAGTTGAACACACGACCCTGGTGCTGGCATGCTCAGTCCTTTCTCGTCTCGCTTACATGTTGAGAAAACTCACAGGACAGCAGGGCTGAAAGCCGAGGGGCAGCTCTGGACGCTGCTGAGTAGGGACGGTAGACTGGAGGGAGAGCTCAGCAGCAGCCTCAGCTGTCACCCATCGGCCTTTTGCCCGATCTGCGTGCCCTGCAATCAATTCACCAGCTAAACCTGCTTCCCTACGCACCATGCACGTGCTGATGAATTGGGATTATTGCCAGGTAGCCGTCCTGAGGATTCTCCACGAGCCCCAGGGAAGGTGAACCTTGCAGGCATTAAGACTAAGGCCCCGACCATAGCACTGACCCTTGGGAGGACCAGGTCACCACACTCAGAAGAGAGGCTGTTACGTAGACAAACCCACCTCAGCTCCAGACCCCAGACATCTAAGCACTGACATTCAGATGCAGGCACGGAGCTTCCCAGTACTGAGGCCAGGCCGGGTCTCTACCCAGGTCCCCACAGTCCCAGCGTACACAGAACATGGTCAGGTCTAAATCTTCTTATTATAGACAACACATGGTCAGCTCTAAACATAATCAGTAGACAGGACATGCAGAGGTCTAAATCTACCATGTAGACAGAACCTGATCATGTTTAAACTAGCTTAGGGCTGATCTCATAGGAGGTACAGATCACACACATGGGTCTCTCATCTTTGGACACCCACATCAGGAAACTGAACAAAATCCTTGTCGTTAAACATTTCAACAGGCAAAACAGAAACGTTCCCAGTTTCTCTGGCCACGTGATGGTCAGGATCCACGGGCAAGCCACGAACTTCTTAGAGTGCAGCCCAGTCTGCTGCCAGGACAGACAAGAAGTGGCCTGATTCCAGCCTCCCAGGCTTCCAGAAGGAGGCGGCCACACTGGTAGCCCAGGCAGGAGAGTCCTGCATGATCCGGGCCGGGAGATCCGGTCTGTCCATTCCGCCGGCCGATTCCGGGCGGGGCGCTCAGGGCCGCTGAGAGCCCTGCACTCAGGTCCTGCTTCCCTGCAGCGTGTGCGTGTGCGTGTGCGTGTGCGTGTGTGTGTGTGTAGAGGGGGCGGTGGCTGACGGCTCCCATGGCTCCCGTCCCGGGCACCGCGCTGTCTTTGAGGGGAGGCACGGGGAGAGGTAGGGGCACAGAAGCCGTTGGAGAGGAGAACCCACCGCGGAACTCCTTGCACACTGGCTCGCCCCACCCGGGGACCCGCCTGTCCATCATGGGCCGCATGTCACCCCCCAGCCCCCCACCCCCGAGGGCAGGGCGCCTGCTCTTTCAACAGCACAGGGTCTCACATGAAGGAGACCCAGTGGGGACTGCCACCCCCCCACTCCTGATGCTCTGTTTGGGGAGAATGAACCCCCTTGACTGGGCGATGGGACCCTGTGAGGAAAGAGGTGGCGGCCCCATCCAAATCGGGGCCTGGCTGAGAGATGGGAACACAGGAGCCAAGGGCAGGGCCTGGAGGCCAGGCCAACAGGAGGGGCACCCCCAGCCTTGGCCGGGCTCCCCAACTGTGACATTGTTGCTTTACGGGACCTGGGGCAGGCGACTGAATGTAATGGGGGTCTAAACTGGACCCTGAATGGGGTTTAAAGAAGGTGTGAAGGATGTTACTGAGACAGTGACAGTCATTGGAAGACAGACTCTGTGTCAGGACATACTGCTCCATCCATTTAAATCCCTGAGATCTGTGACCTTTACGTGGCTACGCAGGATTGTTAGAGCAGGTGCGTGCGGATATATCTGGGGCACAATTCAGTCTGCAACCAACTTGCAAGTGGTTCCAGCAAACACGCAGGTGTGCGCACAGGCAAGCACAGCACACAAACATACGCACGTGCACAGCACAAATATATTCACACACTAGCATGTGAACACACATGCACGCATATGCCCATGCACACACTAATGTGTGCAAGTGCACACACCTATGCACATGCACAGCATAGGTATGCAAACAGGCACATGCACACGCATAGCACACGCACAGGGAATAAAGTGAATCCGTAAAGCATTAATTCCTGAACACAAGTGAAGCTGACATGTATTTTTCCCTTTTCTTAGCCTTGATGTTTTTCACAACAAAAAGTTTAAGAAAAAAGTTAATGGCAAATGACTTTTCATTCATAGGACTTTCTGACATTATTCCACAAATATTATGACAGGAGAAATGAATGTAGATATTACATGTGTCCACTAATGGATGAATGGAGAAGAAAAACACGGTCCATCAATACAAGGGGATACTATTCAGCCTAAAAAGGAAGGCAATTCTGACACAGGCTGCAGCAGGGATGAACCTTGAGGGCATTATGCTCAGTGATGTAAGCTAGACACAAAAAAACAAACAGTGCTTGATCCACTCATACAAGACCCCTAGAGCAGTCGGAAACATAGAGACATAAAGTAGGATGTTGAGTGCCAGAGGCTGAGGGAGGGACAATGGGGAGTGAGTGTTTAACGGGGACTGTTTCAATTTTGCAAGATGAAAAAGTTCTGGAGGACGATGGCGGTCAAGTTTGCACAACAGTGCGAATTACTTCTTGACCCTGAAATGTGCACTTAAAAATGGTTAAGATAGTAAATTTTATGTTATGTGTATTTGACCACAATTTTTAAAACTTTTTTAAAAACAACAGGAAATAGTCCATGAATACCACAAGATGCACAACTTCACTAACAACCGAGGGATTAAAGCCATAAGAAAAATACTGTGCATACACCTACCAGAATGGCAGACATGAAAGACATAGTATCAAATATCAGCAGGATGTGGAGCAATGGAAAGCCTGGTACGCAGCGGGGGGATGCAACCACTTCTGAAACAATCGGGCCTCAGATAGCGAAGTCCGTGCACACAGACCCACAGTGCTCCTCCCAGTTGAACACAAACCCACCAGCCCTGCACCAGGACACACGGACATGGACTCTGCAGCCACAGGAGCCAAACCTGAAAGAACCTGAAGGCCATCACAAGCGGATGCAGAAATGAACCATGCACGCTCCTATGAAGGAATATTCCACAGCAACGGAGTACATTTTGTTTAAAGGTAGTAAAACTATAAAAAATATTTTTTAAAAAAAACTATATTCACAAGATGAAATAATCTATAATTCTGGCACCTAGGGATTGTCAAATGCTCCTTAAAATAGATTGTTGTGGAAATGTTTATTATAGGGAAATTGACATATTCTCTAGGAGGGACGGGGTGAATGGGCCTGCTACATTTTCTACATTGAAGACATATACAGGTTTTGATTCTACTTCTGTTAAATCAAGTGGGGCTTCATTGGATTTCTGCTACTGCGGAGATAATCAAATTCTGGGTAGGGGTCAGGAGAAAATTAGTCATAGGTGTTCTTGTGTAATAATTACTGTTGAAAGTGTAAATGATCCATTTATCAGTAAGACTGAGAATAGAATAACTGCTACATTACTTCATATGAGATTGTCTGTGCTACTGTCCCTAGAGCTCCAGTGAGTGAGTATTTTGAATGTGAAGCTCATCCAGATCTGAGGATGGAATAAATGGCTAGGTGGGATATGGCTAATATAAATAAGATGCCTACATTTATATTAATTAGTGGATAAGATATGGGAAGAGGAATTCATGTTGTGAGAGCCAGGGTTAAGGCTAGCATTGGGGCAATAATATATAAACTGATGATGTTGATGGACATAGTGGTTCTTTAATAAGTAATTTGAATGCCTCAGCAATGGGTTGTAATAATCCATGGGGGCTGATGATTTTTGGCCCTTTCTGGATTTGTATATAGCCTAGGATTCTCCATTTAGTTAATATGAGGAAAGCTATGGTGAATTAAATTGGGTAATTTGTGAAAGAATGTTGATTATAAACATATTCTTAGGAAGAGGACTTGAACCAGTGCAAATAAAGGTTTCAGTTTTACATAATTACCAGGCTCTGCCACCGTAGCAAACCCTGTTCTACAGTAGGGTATGTATAAATTAATTGAATGTAGATTACATCATCATTTAGTTTGAAGACAGTTTGTAAAGTAAGCCGTATTGCTCTTGTCCTTTTATACTGGAAGAAATCTGCAATAGACAGAAACCAACCAGGATGACTCCAGTCTGAACTCAGATCACGTGAGACTTTAATCATTGAACAAACAGACAATTAATAGCAGTTATACCATGGAAATGTCGTGATCCAGCATCAAGGTCATAAACCATATTGCCGATATGAACTCCAGAATACAATTACACTGTTATCCCTAGTAAAACGTGTTCCGTTGATCAGTGTTTTAGAAGAACAGGTGATAAAGCATTTTGACTAGCTGGTCAAATTTTAATCACTCAGAGGCGGTTTTATTCTCCAAAAAATAAATGGCGCACTGGCTCAAGGTACACCGGCTTCAGTTCTTGTGGCGCACAGGCTCAGTAGTTGTGGCCCACTGGCTTAGTTGCTCCGTGGCACGTGGGATCTTCCCGGACTGGGGATCGAACCCGGTCCCCTGCATTGGCAGGCGAATTCTTAACCACTGCATCACCAGAGAAGTCCCAGAATCGCAGTCTCCCATTTAATATACCTTAAGCCCAAAGAATCCATGGAAAATTGTTACAGAAAATAAAACAATAAAATATTGTAAGGACTATAACAGAAGCATATAGTACACAGTTCATATAGACACATCCCAAGCAGTTACAAAGTATATTAAAAGGGAGGCTGCAATTTTAAAAGAATAAGATAAATTATACCCACAAACTCCCATTCTATCCTGAAACGTTGCAATCTGAAACCCTATTGTAGGAAGCAGAAGATTCCAGGAGACATTCTACAAATGAAGGACTCTAAACCCTGTGGTTGGATAAGGAATTCTGGAAGGAAGGTATCCTCACCCAAGGAGAGCAGGTTCCTATACTTCTCTAACATCACATCCCTGTACAATTCCCATTGATCTTGGTCCAGGCATTCTCACTCCTCTTGAGAGAAATCTATGGCCACATCCTGGAATGTCAGCAGTCCCTGAAATTAAAAGTACACATGCCATGTGGCCACGGGAAGAGTTCATAATGTGACCCAAGAAGAAAACAGCAAGTTAAGAGAACTGGTTTTAATTTACAAGACTGTCTTCAATTATCCACTAATATATATATATATATATATATATATATATATATATATATATATATATATATATATATATATTTACAAAGTAACTTTTTCTACCTTATTTCTAACTACCAGAAAAGAGTATGGCATGTGATCCACAAAACCAGTATAGAGACTATACTTACCTAGAAAAGAAATGATAAAATGATGGTTTCAACACAGGCATATGCATTTTTGAGGGTTTTATTTATATCACACTGGATAAAATGGGTGTATTTCTCAGACAGAAAAGACATGTCGAGGTAGAAATGTACCTTTCAACTATTCATGGGTACACAGGTACACTGGGGAGATTGTAAAAGTGCAGATTGTGATTCAGTAGGTCCGGTGGGCCTGAGTTCTATTTTTTTAACAAGCTCATTTTTAACTAGTGATGCCACAGTCTCTGATTCATTAACCACAATTGTGAATAGAAGAGACATAATTAGAAAGGTAAAAATTCATATTTAATTTTGAACTTAAAGTGTTTTATGGATTTTACACCTTTAATAGAATAGTGAGCACAGCAGCAACAATCATTTGTGAATATTTACTATAGACCGTGTATCTTTCTAACTTTTTTGTGTAGGATTCCAGGAAAAAGACCTGGGCTGTGGCCACAGTGGGCGTGGCCCCCAGGCCGGGCCGCCCCTCCAGGACCCCCGAAGGGGCCCTGCGCTCCTGGCGGCTCCACCCCCGGCGCCCCGCTCCCTCCCGGAAGGCCTCGGGGCAGAGCGGTCCCACCCACTGCGCCCAGAACGGAGCCCGCGTTTCCTCAGAGCTGGAACTCCCGGCTCGGGCGGGGTCTCTTCCCTCCGCCTTCACGGAACTGCCCCAGAGCCCGAGGGGAGGGCGACCTCACTGAGGCTGCCGGCTCTGGAGGGGCCCCGGCGGCCGAAGCCGTGACAGTCGCGGGGACGGCGGGCTGGGTAAGTGGGCGCCGACCCTCCACCTGGTCCGGTGCCCGGGCGGCAGCACAAGACCAGCTTCTGAGGGGCAGGGGTTCGCTGCCACCCGCCACTGCTGTGCAGGAAGAGCGGCCCCCAGCGTCTGGTCCCCGGGAACTTCGGTCCCTCCTCTCGCCCCTGCCCTCGGCCTGGCTCGCGAGGCCTGGTGGGCGTGGGGAGGGGGTCGGCCTGAGCGTCCTGAGGGGAAACGGGGCAAGGGAGGCGCAGGGTCCGGCTGCAGCGTCAGCGCCCCTCCTCCCGACTACAGGGAAAGCGGCTGAAAACTCCTCCCGAGGCGCGCAGGCCCCTTATTCAGCCGAGTCCCTCTGCGCTCCTTCCTCCCTGAGCTAAAGTACCGGGGGGAGGGGACAGGGCAGGGGACTGGCGCAGGTGATGGGGAACATCAAAAGGTGATTGTTAACTAAGGAAAACCAGCTCTCCCAAGGTGAGGAATGTGGCGCTTTTCTTTGTATGGGAAGATGCAAGAGTCTGGGCTCACTGAAATCCTTCCTTTGATATGCACCTCAGCTCTCTGGGGCCTGCATTCCGTATTTGCATATCCTGAGTGCCTCAGGGCCCGCCGGCTCACATTGGAGGGCTGCAAGTGCTGACGACTGTGACATCCTTTTTTTACTGATATGGCAAGAAATATTCCATTTCTCACAGGCTTGAGGGGCAGACAGTGAAAAAGAGTCGGAGAATCTCACTCGGCATGTACTTTGGTTTACATATAGATAATGTTTATACTTAGCTGTGCTAATACAGGTTCTCAAGTCCAATCAACTTGTACTACTGCCCTCTGTGTATCAATTTCATCAATATCATAAGATAAATGCCTATAGAATTGACTTAATCCATTTAAATAGGATAATGATTTTTAAAGGAAACATAATAGAAATATAACAACAAAACCTTTACCACTAAAGGCTGGGTCTGGAACAACCTAAATAAATGTTCCATTGTTAAAATATTGAAAGATGTATTCAATAGAAATATCAACCAAAATGACAAATAATAAGGGCAGCAGAATGTTGAAATGTTCTATCTTTATCATTAAAGTGGCAGAAAATCATTTATTAGTAGGCACTGGGGGCAGAGGATGCCTGATTTTATATCTTTTTCATATTTGTGCAGTTGTTTCAACAAGTAACTTAAAGACAAGATGGAAAAACAAGGAGGTTTGTGCCTGAGATCATGTTGATGTGAAACCAGGGATGGCCACCTTGTGCCAGGTGAGCTAAGTTTACCTGGCAGGTAGACCTCAGAGCTCCTGGGAAGCAAGGGTTGGCATTTTTCTGCTGGGTGCCCCTTAGGTTGTGACTTGACTGACTGTGAGTCATCTTTCGGGAAAGACCTGATCACAGGAAAAGGGTGGGAATAGAGTGATTTGGGGGAGCAGCTAGCAACATTTATCACAGCTCACGGCCTGAATGAATTTTAAAGAAACAGGAAAACAAATGCTTCTTATGGAATCAGAGAATGTGAGGGCTGGACAATCCCAGAAAATGAGGAACACCCATCCCATTTTCCACATGAGAAAACAGAGGCCCAGCAAGGTGAAATCCCTCACCCAAGTTGCACCCGTCTCTCCTCCCCACTACGTGGTTCATGAAAGCAGGACTCTTCCTATCTTGATCACTGCTGAACCTCAAAAAGGGCAAGGCATCTAGCAGCTGCTCCAAAAATTTGGGTTGACTGTAGGAACAATGCTATTTCTTTCTTTCTCACTCTTATTCAGGATTGTGCCAAGAACTCCCCAGGTTGCAATGTAATTCGATAAATGTAAATATTAATTGAGTTTTGTTGTGATGAGGACTTAGGCTTTGAAGGTAACAGACTTGGTTCAGATCTTGGTTCTGCCATTCAATAGCTGTTTGGCTTTGGGAAAATTACTAAACCTCTCTGAGATTATTTCCTCCTTTGTAAAGTGGGGATAAATCTATCTGAGCCAGCAGAGCACCTGCATCAGAGATGTGCACTAAGTATTGGTCTTTCTCACTCTCCTATGCCATCTCTCTGTTCTTCCCAGAGAAGTTGTACAGAAGGATATAGTACTTTTTGAAAATAGTTAACTAATTAATTAATTTATTTGTTTTTGGCTGCGTTGGGTCTTCGTTGCTATGCGCAGGCTTTCTCTAGTTGCGGCAAGCGGGGGCTACTCTTTCTTGTGGTGCGCGGGCTTCTCATTGCGGTGGCTTCTCTTGCTGCGCTTGTTGTGGAGCACCGGCTCTAGGCACGCGGGCTTCAGTAGTTGTAGCCTGCAGGCTCAGTAGTTGTGGCGCATGGGCTTAGCTGCTCCGCGGCATGTGGGATCTTCTCTGACCAGGGCTTGACCCATGTCCCCTGCCTTGGCAGGCAGATTCTTAACCACTGTGCCACCAGGGAAGTCCGATATAGTACTTTTTGAAGAGGGGTTTTAATTTATTTCAGATTGTGTACATTTTTCTTGTAGAAAAGATTATTCTACTATAGAAACATAAACACGCAAAACCACTCCAAATGCAGTATTCTATGTGTTAGATATTATCAGTCACATTTTATAAGTAATTGGGCAAATGCCAAAGCACTAGGTACTGGGGAGTAAGAAGACTCAAATCTGGGGTGCCCCCCACCCCAATTTCAAGAGCAGGGTGTGTTTTTCAAATCCATGTTTCATCTGGTCTTTGTTTCTCATCCATCCTCTGTGTCTGCCTTTCTCAAGAAGGCTCAGGTCCTCGGCTTTCACACCCTCCCGGCTGGCTGTGCCCCAGCTCCCGGCCTGAAACCTCTGCGTGCCTGGGTGTGCCTGCTCCCCCTGTGCATCACCAGCTTTGCCAGGGAGCTGCTGTATCGTGCACTGCTTGCTGTACCCAGAGTCCCTGGACCCTTCTGGTACATGAAGTGCACCCTCCTCACCACGTGTGCAGCCCATCCCCTTACCTTATATCCTGCCTCTAAGCCAGGCTTGGGGGTGACTCCAGTGTGCATTCAGCTGTGTGAGGTGCTGGGATCAAAGTGAAGTTCCCAACTTTTGAAGTGGCAGGCTTGAGGGGCACACAGTGATTTAAAGTCGGGTCACCTGACTTAAAGGGGGGACTGACTGATTTAAAGCCAAGGCAGCTGACTTAAAGCCTTCATCCCTCAGCTGCAGGACGAGACCAGCTTTGGCGGTGCACGGGTTCGCTCCAAGCCAGCACTGCTGTTCAGGAAGAGCTTCCAGCAGCGCCTTAGTGCAGGGGGACTTGGTCCGTGGTCTTGTCCCTGCCCTCAGAGGGGGGCCACCTGCTCTTCTGGAGAATCAGGGAGGGGGAAGTGCAGAGTCCCGGCTGGAGTTGCGGCACCCCTTGTCTGGATAATGTAGAAAGGCTAATTTTTATGCTTTAAAAGATTTTACATCACAAAGAAACTAGAAGTGGCTAACAGAACTTATTCAAATCAATTTTACATAGAGACTTTGATATTAAATTTGTATACTAAAATGGGTTTATCCAAATTTTCTTTCTTTTTGAGTGAATATTTGTAACATATTTTTGTAGATAATAATTTATCCTAGATATACAAAATTGTGAGAATGGGTACCATTTTTTACCACTTAAATGATTTCTTTTAAATGAATAGATTGTACACTTTAAATGCCAATGTTGTGTCTTACACGTTGTTTTTTAATTCCTTGATTTCCAAAACTTGTGTTTATTTAATTGATTTCTATTTAATAATCTGTGTCTCCCCTTTATTGTTTCTTACTTTATATTTTATTGATCTATAGTTAATTTACATTATTATATTAGTTTCAGAGGTACAACATAGTGATTCATAAATGTTTAGGTTCTTCTCCATTTATAGTTATTATAAAAGAGTGGCTATATTCCCCATGCTATACATTACACCACTGTAGATTATTGATTTTATACATAGTGGATTGTACCTCAAAATCTCCTACCACTATTTTGCTCCTCCACCCAATCTCTCCCTGCTGGTAACCACTAGTCTGTTTTTAAATCTGTGAGTCTGTTTTTTTGTTGTTGTTGTTGCATTCAATTTTTTAGATGCCACGTGTAAGTGATAACATACCATGCTTGTTTTCTCATAACATACCATGCTTGTTTTCTCTGCAGCTTATTTTACTAAGCATAATACCCTCCAAGTCCATCCATGTTCTTGCAAATGGCAAAATTTCATTTTTTGCTGAAGTCATCATAAGAAATCTTTTTTATCCACTAACCTATTGATGAACACTTAGTTTGACTCTATATCTTGGCTATGGCAAATAACACTGTTATGAACATTGGTGTGCAGTTATTTTTTTTGAAATAGTGTTTTTGTTTCCTTCTGATATACCCAACAGTGAAATTGCTGGATATTATGGTAGTTCTATTTTTAGTTTCTTGTGGAATCTCCATTCTGCTTTCCACAGTAGCTGGACTATTTCACATTCACATCAAGAGTGTACAAGAGTTTCCCTTTCTCCACATCCTCACTAACCTTTGTTATTGGTGATCTTTTTGATGACAGCCATTCTGACAAGACTGAGGTGATATATCTCATAGTTTTGATTGGCATTTTACTGCCGATTAGCTATGTTTAGCATCTTTGTGAGTTCTGGCTCTTTATCTGTATTTTTTCCGTGGAAAAATGTCTATTTAGGTCTTCTCATTTTTTAAAAAAAAAGATTTTGGGTGTTTTTTTGATATTGAGTTGTATGTGCTGTTTCTGTAGTTTAGATGTGAACCCTTGCTTGGTCATCTTTTTGGTGTTAACCTCTTATCATGTGCAAATATTGTCTCTCCTTCAGCAGGTTGTCTTTTCATTTTGTCTTTGGTTTCCTTTGCTGTGCAAAATCTTTTAAGTTTAGTGAAGTCCCATTTGTTTATTTTTGCTTTTGTTTCATTTGCCTTAGTAGACTGAACCTAAAACTGTTGCTATCATTTATGTTGAAGAATGTTCTTTATTTTCCTCTAGGGGTTTTATGGTTTCTGGTCCTACATTTAGGTCTTTATTCAGTTTTGCATTTATTTTATATATGGTGTGCTAAAATAATCTAATTTTATTCTTTTCCATGTAGCTGACCACTTTTCCTAGTACCACTTATTTAAGAGACAGTTTTTTCTCCATATTGCCTGCTTTGTCATAAGTCAATTAAATATAAGTATGTGGGCTTATTTCTGGGATCTCTATTCTATTCCAGTGATCTTTGTGTCTGTTTTTGCTCCGGTACGATTCTCTCTGATTACTGTCGCTTTGCAGTATAGTCTGAAGGCAAGGTGCGTGATGCCTCCAGCTGTGTTCTTTCTCAAGATTGTTTGGCTATTTGGGCTCTTTGTGTTCCTATACAAATTTTAAAATTACTTTTTCAAGTTCTGTGCAAATGCTTTGGTATTCTGATAGGGATTGCATTAAATCTGTAGATTGTCTTTGGGAGTATGGTTATTTTAAGAGTATTAATTCTTCCAGTCCATGCACATGCTATGTTTTTCCATCTTTTTGTGTTGCCTTCAACTTCTTTCACCAATGGCTGATAGATTTCTGAGCACATGTCTTTTACCTGCTTAGGTGTGTTTATTCCTAGGTATCTTATTCTTTTTGATGTGATTGCATATGGTATAGTTTTCTTAATTTTTCTGACAGCTTTGGGTTTTGTTTTTTCTTCTTTTTCTAATTCCTTCAGGTGTAATGTTAGGTTGTTTACTTGATATTTTTCTTGTTTCCTAAGAATAAGCTTGTGTCACTATAACTTCCTCCCGTGAACTGCGTTGGCTGTGTCCCATAGATTTTGGATCATTGTGTGTTCATTTTCATTTGTCTTGGGTATTTTTAGAATCCCTCTTTAATTTCTTCAGTGTTCCTTTCTTCCCCTTTTATTCCCTTCATCTGTGATGTGAGGACTATCTTTAATATTATGTTTGGATTTCTTTCAGTTTTGTGTATGTGTGTGTGTGTGTGTGTGTGTGTGTGATTATTTAAGTTGCTGAGCTCTTAATTTCACATGGACACTACCAAGCCTGCATTGTTACTCTCCTCCCCCACAGTTACTGAATTTGACCTTATATTTTACATCTACTTGTTTTGTGTGTCCCTTAACTTATTTTTGTGAATATAGATGATGTTATTACTGTTTTCTTTCATCCTTCCTATTAGCTGTGTACATGGTTGATTTACTACCTTTGTAGAATATTTGCCTTAACCAATGAGGTTTTTCCTTTAGTAAGTTTCCTTTCCTAATTTTTATGTTTCAGTCGTGGCCTTTTCTTTTTCACTTAGAAAAGCCCCTTTAAGATTTCTCATAAAGCTGGTTTGGCGATGCTGACCTCTTTTAGTTTTGCTTCTCTGTAAAACTTTAGATCTCACCATCAAATCTGAAGGAGAGCCTTGCTGGGTAGAGTATTTTTGGTTATGGGCTTTTCCCTTTCATGACTTTAAATATACCTTGCCACTCCCTTCTGGCATGCAGAGGTTATCCTGAAAAGTCAGCTGATAACTTCATGCAAGTTCCCATGTTTGTAACTCGTTGCTTTTCCTTGGCTCCTTTTAAGAGTGTCTTTTTATCTTTATTTTTTTTCCATTTGAATTACAATGAGTCTTGGTGTGGTCCTCTTTGGATTGATCCTGTTTTGGCCTTACTGTGTTTACTGGACTTGGATGTCTGTTTTCTTTCCCAGGTTATGGAAGTTTTCAGCTCCTATGACTTCAGGTATGTTCTACACTGCTTTCTCTTCCCTTTTTGCTTCTGGGACCAGTATAATGCAAATATTAGTACACTTGATGTTGTTTCACAAGTCTGTTCAACTTAACTCATTTCATTTTAATCTATTGTTTTACCATTCATCTTCAGTGATTGCCAGTACTCTGTCCTTCAGTTTTCTGATTCATTCCTCTGTATCATTTAGTCTACAGTAGTTTCCTTTTAGTGTATTTTTCATTTCAGTTATTGCATTCCTCATCTCTGTTTTGTTGTTCTTTAATGGTCTAACTGTTTTTAAAAAACTTCTAACTTCTTGCTCTGGTCGTCCATTCTTCTCCTGAGTTCTTTGATCATCTTTACAGTCGTTACCTTGAACCCTTTGTTGAGGAGATTGGCTATCTCCACTTCACTTAGATTTTCTTCTGAGTTCTTATCTTGTTCCTTCATTTGGATCGTGTTTCTGTGTCACCTCATTTTTCTTAACTTGCTTTTTTTATTGCTATGTATGTAGTAGGTTCGTTACATTTCCTGACCTTGGAGAAGTGGCCTTTTGTAGGAGATGTCCTATGGGTCCCAGCAGCCCACTCTCCCCTGGTCACTAGAACTATATATTCTAGGTGTACCCCCTATGTGGGCTGCTTGGGCTCTTCTGCTGTGGTGGGCTGACTGCTGTGGGTGGTCTGGTAGGCTTGGCTGCCCCCAGACTGCTTGTCTGCCAGGCTCTGCCTTGTATGGAGGCTGTCTGTGCTGCTTGGTGAGACTAAATCATAAGGCAGCTGGCTGCACAGCTCTGGGGGACACCAAATGTGGTGCTGGTTCACTTATGGGTAGAATTGCAGTCCAGGTGATATCAGGGCTAGTGCCCAGTCACTGGTTCTGGGGCTATGCTGGCTACTGGGAGGAAGAGAGAGGTTCTGCGTTCTGGCTGCAGGGCCCAGGAGCCGCAGAGTTGGTGTTGGATCACTGTTCCTGACACAGCTCTCTGCAGGGCCGGGGGTATCCCTAATCTTGTGTTGGCATTCTGATGGGCAGGGCAGGACCCAGCTGAGTCCATGGCTGCTTCTGGCCCGCAAGTGAGTGTTCTGGTCACACAGGCTGCTGGGCTGTGGTATTCCTGGAGCTGGTGTGTGCCTGTTGGTGTATGAGGCTGATCCCAATGCTCGAGCAGGTTTGCTGTTGGGTAGGTCCAAGCTCCATCCAGTCCCTGTGCAGTTGTCACCTGCCGATGGTGAGGCTGACTCCAAGGCCAGAGCAGGCTCACTTGTCAGAGGGGCCAGGGACTCTGGGGCTGGTGCCTGTCCACTGAGGTGTGGAGGCTGGTCCTGGGGCTTTTGGTGGCTGGGCCCATGTCCAGGGGCAGCTGTGCACTGAGAGGATCTGAAGGCAGCCTGTTTGCTGGTGGATGGGGCTATGCCCCTGCTCAGTTAGTTGCTTGGCCTGCAGCATCCTAGTACTTGTGTCTATAGTCTGGTGGAAATGGGTGGGGCTCAGTCCTGAGGCTGATAAGCTAGAGGGAGGATTCTGAAATTATGCTTGCTGGTACCAGTGTCCACGAGGTAGAAGGAGCTCCCCTGAATGGCTGCTGCCAGTGTCTCTGTCCCTGAGGTTGTGCTGTAGTTGCCTCTTGCCTCTCTGGGAGACTCTCCAAGATCAGGAGGTAGGTGTGACCCAGGATCCTTTCAAATGACTGTTTCTGTTCTGACTCTCGGATCATGTGGGATTTTGTGAGCATCTTTTAAGAGTGGAATCTCTATTTCCCACAACCCTCTGGCTCTCTGGAAAATAAGCACTACTGGTCTTCAAAGCCCAACTTTCTAGGAATTCTTCTTTCCAGAACAGGACCCCTGGGCTTGTGAGCCTGATATTGGCTTCATACCCCTTGCTACCTGGGAGCACCTCTGAAATTGTAATTATTCTCCCATTTGTGGGCCACCCACTTGGTGGTATGGGTCTTGACTCTATTGAGATTTTGCCCTTCCTTCCTGTCTTGTCGAGTGGCCTTCCTTATGTCTTTAGCTGTAAAACATCTTTTATGGCAAGTCCCAGCGTTTTTCATCAATTGCTGTTCTGTAAACTGTTGTGACGTTGGTGTGCCCATGAGAGGCATCAAGCTCTGGGTCTTTGAATGCTACCATCTTGGACAATCTGTCCACTTCATTCTTAAATCATATTATTCAATTTTTCTTAGTATCTTATTTGATTAGCGACAGTTTGAAATTTATTATCACTCATGTTTGCTTCGCCTGTTTAAAGAAATTGAATAGTGCATTCATTCAGTTTGAAATGAAGGTAGTGACCTGTGAATTTCCATACCTCAAAAATCAAGGATAGGACAAAAGCCTTTTCTACCTGTGTTACCGTCAAACTCTGCACCCCACCCCAGCCTGGGGATTAACCTCTTGCACCCATGCTCACTTTCTGTTTTTGGACCGTTAACCATCATTGCATCTGTATGTGTGTTGACAAAGTGAACTCTAGTCTTTGCAGTTTTTGTGTTTTGTTTTTTGGTTTAGGGAACAGTCCTACTATGAATGTACATTTACTGGTCTGCTGAACTTCATATATAAACCTGTCAAGCACATTACCAGAATTGGAATTGCTTGTATATACACTTTGATAAATTTTAGAGACAATGGTAGAACAGAAGTAAATTGTATTTCAAATCCCACAACATTTTCACACAATGAAAACCCTTTCCTGTTTAATATATTTGTGTGTAGTTTATCTTTATGCCCATACTATATTTCCCAGAGATGGGTAAGTGTTATGTTTCTTGCTAGCACATTTACCGTATTGTTCAAAGTCAGGCGTTTAGTGGTTTTAGCATGATCCTATTTCCATGAACTCGCAAATACAAGACCTTCTCTCACACTGTCTTTTACTCCTTGCTGTTTTATATTGCCCTCCTAATTCTCAGCCCTGGTCTTCCTTTATGTTCTTCATCAACATGGAGAGGTTATACTATTTTCTCCCTTATTCAAGATCAATAGAATAGAATAGAACACCCAGAAATAAACCCTGATATATGGCCAAATGATTTTTGTCAAGTTGCCAAGACTTTTCAAAGTAGAAAGGATAGTATTTTCAACAAATGGTGCTGAGAAGTCTTGTGGTCAACATGCAAAAGAAGGAAGATGGACCCTTACCTGACATCATATGCAAAAATTAATGAAAACGTATCAAGAAACTAAATATAAGACCTAATAAAATAAAAATTCTTAGAAGAAGACACAGGACAAGAGCTTCACGACATTGGATTTGGCAGTGTTTTCCTCAATATGAAACGAAGGAACAACAAAGGTACAGCTAACAAAAAAATAAACAATTTGCAGTACATAATTTTTTTAAAAAATGTGTATCAAAGAAATGTAAACAGAATAAAATGGCAACCCACAAGATGGGAAAAAATATTTGAAAGCCATCTATCTGACAAGAGATTTCTATTCAGAATATACAGAGAACTCCTACACCTCAACAAAAAGCAAACACCCTGATTCAAAAATGGATAAAAGACTTGAATAGATGGTTCTTTAAAAAGATGTACAAATGACTAAGCACTTGAATAGATGCTCCATATCACTAAATGCATGTTTATATATTTGTGTGCGTGCATACACACACAAGCACACACACACATACACGAGCAGAAAACAAGTATTGGTGAGGATGTGAGGGAGTTGGAACCATTGTGCTATGTCAGAGGGAATGTAGAATGATACAGCTGCTTTGCAAAAGAGTATGGCAATTTTTCAGATATTGAAAAATAGAATTGCTACATGATCCAGGAATTTTACTATGAGGTATACCCAAAGGAATTGAAATCAGGGTCTTAAAGAAATATTTGTACTCCAGTGTTTAGAGCAGTAATAATCACAGTAGCTAAAATATGAAAGCAACCTAAGTGTTCATCCACTAGTTCCTGGATAAGCAAAGTGTGGTATACCCATATAATACAATATTATTCAGTCTTAAGAAGGAAAAGATCTAGGAATGTGCTACAACATGGATGAATCTTGAGGAAATTTAGCTACCAAAAATGCCATTTTTATGACTTTTAGTGAGTCATAACAATACAACTACTTATTTCAATTATATGGGGTACTTAGTGTAGTCAAAACCATAGAAATTAGGAGGGTAATGATGTTTTTCAGGTGGTTATGGAACAAAAAGGAAAGTTATGTTTAAAGGATACAGAGTTACAGTTTTAAAACTTAGAAAAGAATTAGAAAGATAAATGGTGATGTTGATCGCCCAATAATATGAATGTATTTAATATCACTGAACGGTGCACTTTATAATAATTAACATGTTATATTTTATGTTATTTGATTTTACCAACATACACAACTGGGAAAGAATGTAATATCAGGAAAGGGAGTGGACCTGGGATAGAGCAGAGAGTAATCAGAAGGGTGAGACACTGCATATGTTGAAGAAGAAGAGCTGAGAGTCTTCATTGGCCAGAAGAGACTTTATAAAAAAAAATTACTCTGAGGGTGTATTAAATAGATATCTATGGGTGTGCTGCTATCTCCCATGGGTTATCTTAAAGAGTCTTTAATAAAGTCCATAAGGCTTGCTGAGGCTTTTTTAAAAACTGGATTCCCTAGGAGATAATTAGAGGGTGGTACTTAAGTCTATGTCTAGGTTGACAGATTTTGCAGGGAAGACTAACTTGAGTACAGTGAAGGTCCTGAGAGTGTAAGTACATGGAAATTAGAAAAAAATAATAAAGGGAATTAGGAAAACTTTGGACTTCGAAGGTCATGTATTATTACTGAGTCAGACCTGAGGTTTCTAAGGAGTTATATACACAGTTGCTATTTGGATTACTTGTTGATAAAGATAAGTGGAACAACTAGAGTCGTTCCCAAGTGTAGGTAAGATATAATGAGAGGATGGAGGTGGAAAGTAGGGAGGCCCAGAGAGAAGTGGGAAGGTCATATTGGGCCAAGATGGTGGTAATGTCCAACAGAACAGACGGTAGGACAGACTATGGATTCACCTTTTTTATTTCGGCTCCCCCCTCATCCTTAATAATTCTTTGGGAATATTTCATGGCTCTGTGATGCAGGTACAGAATTCGAGTGAGGAGACTACACCCTCAGTGTCCAGCTGTCTGAGTCCTCAGTGTGCTTCAAATGATGGAGAACTATTGCTTCTTTATGAGAAGAGTTAGTACCTCGTAGCTAAGCTTAAGCTGGAGCTTATGCAATATCGATTCCATTTTATATATACTGTTGGCATGGAGGTTCCTCCTCCTCTTTTCTTGACCATTATGAAATGAATCTATATTTCTCAATATTTGGGTATATCAGGTAAATACATTAAGTAAAGGAATCTTATATATTGCTCCCTGCATAGTTTGCTCTTTCTTGTTTCTCTTTTACCTTTACTAAATTAGCACAGGGAGAGACCTTGAAATGTTCTAATCAGGAGAGATTAGAACATCATATTTCTAGAGAGGTTGGTTGGACAGAGCAGGGGTCCCAGTGAGAACCCCAGCTTCTGTTTCTACTTGGAACTGTACCTGTATAGAGTAGAGGGCTCCAGGAAATATCCTAGAATATTCCAATGTCCCTGCAGGAGATCATTAAGAGAGGCAGGATCTGGTACCAGATCAGTGTACTATGACATGTTTGTCAGTCATCTGATGTGAGATTCTCAGAGCCAATCCCTTATGGTAGGGCTGAGTGCAGAGTGATGAAGAACCTGTGAAAGCCTTTGATTGCATGTTAAAGATGAAACTCTGATTTCGGGGAGAATTTTCTCACCCTTCTGTGGGGATGAGATTCTGTGCTTTTCCTCTGTTGATGACCACTGACTGAAAATCATTAGAGGATCATGTCTAGAAAGCACTCTTTATTTAATTTCTTAAAGAAGAAAACATAGAAAACATTTTTATCCACTTTCAAATTGAGGATCAGGGGAATGACATCAGTGAAAATGTCAGAATAGGGAGCTCTGGCTTGTGTCCATCCCCAGAAACACTGACATACGTGGTACAACCTGTCAAAATGATCTTATCAACACATGTAAGTTTTCTTTTCGCCCTGTAGATTTATCTTTCATTGAAACTTTACTTACTACAGGATGTGGAGAATAAACAAGGAAGTAGAACCTGTATTTCCTGATGAGAGATACACTAAGTCACATTAGCTGTTCTGAGCTACGTGTTACTCACCGTGACTGTAATTAAAACAAACAAACACTTTTTTTTGATAAGTCAGTTCTGACATTTCCTCGTTGAAGACATGGTAACAGATACAGACTTAGATTTATAAGAATTGAGCAAAATTTTGAATGTACCTGTGTTGAATATATGAGCATGACCTGCTACAAATCTTCATTATACTTATTGCCACAAATGACAGATTTCCTTTTTCCACTCCTGATATATTGCATGTAAGGAATGCATAGGTCACTAACCCCAGCTGGTCACAGGTGAACTCTGCCACATGGATTACTGCATGTTTTCCTGCTAGAAGACCATACATTCTCGAGTATCATGCCTGCAGAGTATCTGGGCTCCTCTTTTTCCTGGATAAAGTTTAGATAATCACCTAATTTTATGAGAAATATATAAATTGGATCTGCATATTCTTTAGGTTTTTATGTATCCATTCTCTTTCAAGTCCTAAGTGCAAATATTAAAGTGATTTCCAAGAGGGTGGTAAATAAGACAGCTACGTTTATGCTCCAAAATTAACAATAAATTATAATACAATTGTAAATACATTAATGTGTGATTAATATGTAGATACTTATGTAAATGCAATTTTAGTAATGCTTTGTGGAGAGCTTCAGAATCTAGGTATTAAAAAAAAAGAAGAAGGAGTTCTCGAAACTCTCAGGGAATTATAGAGAAGTCTTTGTGTCTATAAATATCACTCTGAAATAATGCATTTTCTCAGAAATAAACTAGGCATAAAATTGTAGGAAAAAAACTTCATGAAATGAAAGAGCATGTGAGATGGCCATACAAGAAAAAGAATATTCTCAGAGAATAATGAACAGTGTGGAGTTCAGCAGAAGGGTCATGCAGATTCAGAGAGTAAAACTTTGGAGAGCTTAATTATGAGTTCCTCATACTTCATCTTTGGAGACACGGTAGTCATTGGAAATATGATGTTATAAGATGACATTAACATACTTAAATACTTTCGTTTAGAAATGACCACTTAGAACCAGAATAAATGAAAGAGAACACAAAATTATGTTTTTGTTGATTTTTAAAGACCTCAGGTGAGTGCTGATAATTTAAAAATACATGATGTCTTTCACTGAAAAGTAAAGGAGGTGTTACAGTGGAGGATTACTGGACTGAATGTCAATATTATGACATAGTATGAGTGTGTTTCGTGTTTGGTAATTGCAATCATTGTTGCTTTTGTTGTGGTCATCCATTTACAATGCTTGGTGTCAGTTGATTTATCTCTTGCAAAAATAAAATCCAGTGTGTGTGTGTGTGTGTGTGTGTGTGAAAAAAATACATGATGTCTTGACTAAAGTTGTATGGAATTTGAGATCTGGAAAAAAGCATTTCTTTTCTGTAATGCTAGGATGCTAATTGGACATTTTTGCAAGAAAGAGATTTCAGGATGCAAATCTCGTGTCTCTAAGGTGGGAAGTCATTTCATGGCGTAACATTCTATTAAACTTGTGTGAGTGGAGAAATATTTCTTTGGAAGGAAGAGGTCGGTCACAAATCCCTTTTTAATAAAGTTAGTGGTTTATAGTATACCGAATGAGCAAAATGGCTATTTCTGAACTTTAGAAAAAAATAATATGGTTTTTCTGCATTTATATTATGAAGCTGATGTAGAATATCAAAAATTCTTTATTTTGAAAAACAATGTAATCAATTTGACATAATTCATATATATTGAACCTGTGGTACACACACACAATAAAACTTACATTCAAAAAAATTTTTGCACTAAAGAAATATCTTCAAGTGTAGTTGATTTACAATGCTGTGGGTTTTTAAAATACATGTTTATTGGAGTATAATTGCTTTATAACACTGTATTAGTTTCTGCTTTACAACAAAGTGAATCAGCTATATGTATACGTATATTCCCCATATCCCCCCCTCTTGAGCCTCCCTCCCACACTCCCTATCCCACCCCTCTGGGGGACATAAAGCACCGAGCTGATCTCCCTGTACTATGCGGCAGCTTACCACTAGCTATTTTACATTTGGTAGTGTATATATGTCAGTGCTACTCTCTCACTACGTCCCTGTCTCCCCTTCCCCCCTGTGTCCTTAAGTCCATTCTCTACATCTGTGTCTTTATTCCTGCCCTGTCACTAGGTTCGTCAGTACCATTTTTCAAGATTCCATATATATGTGTTAGCGTACGGTATTTGTTTTTCTCTTTGTGACTTACTTCACTCTGTATGACAGACTCTAGGTCCAACCACCTCACTACAAATAACTCAATTTTATTCCTTTTTATGGCTGAGTAATACTCCATTGTGTATATGTGCCACGTCTTCTTTATATATTCATCTGTCGATGGACATTTAGGTTGCATCTATGTCCTGGCTATTGTAAATAGTGCTACAGTGAACACTGTGGTACATGTATCTCTTTGAATTATGGTTTTCTCTGGGTATATGCCCAGTAGTGGAATTGCTGGGTCATATGGTACTATTTTTAGCTTTTAAGGAATCTCCATACTGTTCTCCATAATGGCTGTATCCGTTTACATTCCCACCAACAGTGCAGGAGGGTTCCCTTTCCTCCACACCCTATCCAGCCTTTATGCATTGTTTTATTAATTTCTTTTTTTTAACTTTTTTTTTAATTTTTGTATTTATTTTTGGCTGTGTTGGGTCTTCGTTTCTGTGCGAGGGCTTTCTCTAGATGCGGCAAGCGGGGGCCACTCTTCATCGCGGTGCACGGGCCTCTTCACTATCACGGCCTCTCTTGTTGCGGAGCACAGGCTCCAGACGCGCAGGCTCAGTAGTTGTGGCTCATGGGCCTAGCTGCTCCGCGGCATGTGGGATCTTCCCAGACCAGGGCTCAAACCCGTATCCCCTGCATTGGCAGGCAGATTCTCAACCACTGCGCCACCAGAGAAGCCCTCCTTCATTTCTTTTTCATTTATTTCTGATTTCATCTTTATGATTTCTTTCCTTCTGCTAACTTTGGGGGTTTTTTAAATTATTCTTTCTTTAATTGCTTTAGGTGTAAGTTTAGGTCATTTATTTGAGATTTTTCTTTTTTCTTGAGGTAGGATGTATTACTATAAACTTCCCTCTAAGAACTGCTTTTGCTGCATCCCTTAGATTCTGGGTCATTGTGTTTTCATTGTCAGTTGTTTCTAGGTATTTTTTAATTTCCTCTTTGATTTCTTCAGTGATCTCTGGTTATTAAGTAGTGTATTGTCCAGCGTCCATGTGTTTGTATTTTTTTTTACAGATTTTTTCCTGTAATTCATATCTAGTCTGATAGCGTTGTGGTCAGAGAAGATACATGATACAATTTCAATTTTCTTAAATTCACCAAGGCTTGATTTGTGACCCAAGATAAGATCTATCCTGCTGCAGGATGTTCCATGCACACTTGAGAAGAAAGTGTATTCTGTTGTTTTTGGATGGAATGTCCTATAAATATCAATTAAGTCCATGTTGTTTAATGTATCATTTAAAGCTTGTGTTTCCTTATTTATTTTCCTTTTGGATGAATGTCCATTGGTGAAAGTAGGGTGTTAAAGTCCCCCACTATGATTGTGTTACTGTCAATTTCCCCTTTTGTGGCTGTTAGCATTTGCCTTATGTACTGAGGTGCTCCTTTGTTGGGTGCATAAATATTTACAATTGTTATATCTTCTTTGTGGATTGATCCCTTCATCATTATGTAGTGTCCTTCTTTGTTTCTTGTAATAGTCTTTATTTTAAAGTCTATTTTGTCTGATATGAGAATTGCTACTCCAACTTCCTTTTGATTTCCATTTGCATGGAATATCTTATTCCATCCCCTCACTTTCAGTCTGTATGTGTCCCTAGGTCTGAAGTGGGTCTCTTGTAGACAGCATATATACGGGTCTTGTTTTTGTGTCCAGTCAGCCAGTCTATGTCTTTTGGTTGGAACGTTTAATCCATTTCATTTAAGGTAATTATCGATATGTATTTTCCTATTACGATTTTCTTCATTGTTTTGGGTTTGTTATTGTAGGTCTTTTCCTTCTCTTGTGGTTCCTGCCTAGAGAAGTTCCTTTAGCGTTTGTTGTAAAGCTGATTATGTGGTGCTGCATTTTCTTAGCTTTTGCTTGTCTGTAAAGGTTTTAATTTCTCTGTCAAATCTGAATGAGATCCTTGCTGGGTAGAGTAATCTTGGTTGTAGGTTTTTTCCCTTTCATCACTTTAAATATGTCCTGCCACACCCTTCTGGCTTGCAGAGTTTCTGCTGAAAGATCAGCTGTTAACCTAATGGTGATTTCCTTGTATGGTATTTGTTGCTTTTCCCTTGCTGCTTTTAATATTTTTTCTTTGTATTTAATTTTTGATAGTTTGAATAATATGGGTCTTGGCGTGATTCTCCTTGGATTTATCCTTTATGGGACTCTCTGTGCTTCCTGGAATTTATTGACTATTTCATTTCCCATATTAGGGAAGTTTCCAACTATAATCTCTTCAAATGTTTTCTCAGTCTCTTTCTTTTTCACTTCTTCTTCTGGGACCACTATAGTTCGAATGTTGGTGTGTTTAATGTTGTCCCAGAGGTCTCTGAGACTGTCCTCAATTCTTTTCATTCTTTTTTCTTTATGCTGCTCTGTGGTAGTTATTTCCACTATTTTTTCTTCCAAGTCACTTACCCGCTCTTCTGCCTCAGTTATTCTGCTATTGATTCCTTCTACAGAATTTTAAATTTCATTGTGTTGTTCATCATTGTTTGTTTGCTCTTTAGTTCTTCTAGATCCTTGTTAAACGTTTCTTGTATGTTCTCCATTCTATTTCCAAGATTTTGCATCATCTTTACTATCATTACTCTGAATTCTTTTTCAGGTAGACTGTCTATTTCCTCTTCATTTGTTTGGCATACTGGGTTTTTACCTTGCTCGTTCATCTGCCGCATATTTCTCTGTCTTCTCATTTTGCTTAATTTACTGTGTTTGGGGTCTCCTTTTCTCAGACTGCAGGTTCGTAGTTCCTGTTGTTCTTGGTGTCTGCCACCAGGGTTGGTTCAGTGGGTTGTGTAGGCTTCCTGGTAGAAAGGACTGGTGCCTCTGTTCTGATGGATGAGGCTGGATCTTGTCTTTCTTCTGGACAGGACCGTGTCTGGTGGTGTGTCCTGTGATGTCTGTAAACTTATTATGATTTTAGGCAGCCTCTCTGATAATGGGTGGGTTTGTGTTCCTGTCTTGCTAGTTGCCGCTATGATGCAGCCGATCCCCTAATGGGCCTATACCCTAAGAAGACCAGAAACGGAAAGGCACACATAGGCAAACAGGCACTGCAGCAATATTTACAATCGCGAAGCCATGCAAGCAAACAAAATGTCCATCAACAGATAAATGGACAAAGAAGAAGTGGTATACGTACCAAATGGAATAGTAGCCTCAGGAAAAAAATGAAAAATGCCGTTTTCAGGACTACACATGAGCCTAAAATAATCATATTACGTTAAGTAAGTCAAAAGGGAATGACAAATATCCTATGATACCATTTATACATTTTATCTTAAGATTGCTATCAATGAACATATTTCCACAGAAAAAGACACTCACAGACATATCAGACAAACTAATGGTTAACCAAAATGAAACATGGGAGGATGGATAAATGAGGATTATGGGGGTAGCACACATATAATGATGTATGTTAAATGTATATAAACATATAACATATAAATTATATGAATTATATAATCACCAATAAATATAAAATATGTAATGACAAAACACCTACCAAATACCAAGGGAGGTCTACTCAACATTCTGTAATAATATACATGGGAATAGGATCCGAAGATGAACAGACATATGTATGAATCATTGACCAGATTCTGTACAGCCAGACAATCACAACACTCTAATCAAATTTCCTCCGATAAGAAATATAAAGTAAATTTAAAAAACGAACCTAAGTAAGGAGACATAAACTTATACGGGCTTGTCCCACCACATTCCACTCTAATTTATAACCCAGGAACACGACATCCAGGAACACCCTGTTGCCCTAGTAACAAGAGTTGAGAACGTAATAATGCTGCCGCCTTGTGGCTGTTTCCCAAAACAGCAGCTTTAAACCCACTGCTAATGGTCAATTAATAGTCACAAGGACTGCAGGGCTGTAAATGACACCAGCCCTCAGAAAATGCCCTGGGGTAGGGAATAGGCAAGAAAATTCAACACATGACAAATTTTTTAAGAAGTCAATATGAAGAGGGAAGTTGTACCCATTTTTAAAACAAAGGAAAAGAAAAAAAAAGGACATGCCTAAAGCTCGGTATAAGGAATTATTAGCTGCATTCAAATCCAACGTCCACAAAGGTTTCAGCTCACACCAGTCAAATGACCATCAGCAAAACGGCTACAAACTATAAATTCTGAACAGGCTTTAGAGAACTGTGTACCTTCTAGCTGCTGGTGGGATGTAAAGTGGTAACAGCACTAATGAAAACTGAATGGAGCTGCTTTAAAAGGTAAAAATTGAGCTACCATATGATGCGGCCGATCCCCTAATGGGCCTATACCTTAAGAAGACGAGAATCGGAAAGGTACAGACAGGCAAACATGCACTGCAGCAATACTGAAATAGCCAAGACATACAAGCAAAAAGAAGTCCATAAACAGATGAATGGACAAAGAAGAAGTGGTATATGTACAGAATGGAATATTGGCTGTGAAAAAATAAAAGAATGGCATATGCAGCACCACAGATGAGCCTAGAGATGATCACACAACGTGAAGTAAGTCAGAATGCGAAAGACAAATGTCCTATGATATCACTTATGGTATCTGAAAATTCATAAAAATGCACATATTTCCATAGAGAAAGACAATCTCAGATTGAGAAGACAAACTTATGGTTAAGCCAATGAAAAGGTGTGAGGAGTGCATAAATTAGGATATTGGGGTTAACAAACATATACTAATACATAAAAAATATATCATCCCCAAAGACCTATGGAATACCAAGAGTGGTCTACTCAACACTTTGTAATAACCTACATGGAAAAGGACACAAAGATCAATAGATATATGTATATGTGTACATAAACACGATTCTGTACACCTAGAAAAAAAGACATTTCTCAATCAAATTTGCTCTGATAAAAATTAAAACTTAAAGACACAAACAAGAATTAAGGAGGCTAAAACTTATGGGGGTTTGTCCTGGCACATTCCACTCTAATCTGCAACCAAAAAGCACAACTTGCAGCAAGGTTCTGTTTCCCTAGCAAGCAGAGTTGGCAACGTAGAAATGCTGCCACCCTAAGGCCGTTTCCTCAAACAGCAGCTTTAAATCCACTGCTAATGGTCACTAATATTCACAAGGACTGCAGGGCTGTAAATGACTCATGCCCTCAAAAACTGTCCTGGGGTAGGGAATGCCCAAAGAAATCAAAACACGGCAAATTTTTCAAAAAGGCAATTTGAAGCTGTAAGTTTAGCTGAATCATAAAAAAAAATGAAAAGGACATTGATAAATGCAAAACATCAGGAATTATTAGACGCATGCAAATCCAATCTACACAAAGGTATCATCTCACACCAGTCAGAATGACCATCAGCAAAAAGTCAACAAATGATAGATGTTGAAGAAGTTGTGGAGAATAGCGTAACCTCTCGGTCTAAGTGGGATGTAAACTGGTAACAGCCATTAATAGGAACAGAATGGCAGTGCGTTTAAAGGTAAAAATTCAGTCACCATATGATCCGGAAGGCCCACTATTGGGCCTGTCACCTGTGAAAGCCAGAATCAAAAAGACACAGGATGGAAAATCGTGTATTGCAGCAGTATTTACAATAGCCAAGACATGGAAGCAACAAAAATGTCCATCATCAGATGAATGGACGAAAAAGTGGTCCATGTACACAATGCAATATTAGACACAGAAAAGAATGAAACAATGCCGTTTGCAGCACCATAGATGAGGCTACAGATAATCACACAACTTGAAGTAATTCGGAAAGCGAGAGACACATATCCTATGATATCATGTATAGGGGTTACCTAAAAATTGATAGGAATGAACCTATTTCCACAGAGAAGGACACTCACGTGTTCAGAAAACAAGCTTGTGGTTAACCAAATGGAAAGGTATGAGAAATGTATAACGCAGGATATTGCGTTTAACAGACATATGCTAATACTTATAAAATATATAATAATCAGACATACCAAATACCAAGAGATGTCTACACAACATTCTGTAATAACCTATATGGAACACGATCCAAACATGAAAAGATATATGAATCAATGAAAGACATTCTGTACACCTAGAAAAAACACAACATTGCAATCAAATTTGCTCTGAGAAAAATGAAAATTAAACTGAGAATACCAACAACAAATAAGTAGACATAGTTTTGGGGGGTTTGTCCTGGCACATTCCACTCTACTCTACAACCTACAAACAGGACCTCCAGGAAGGCTCTGTTGCCCTAGTAACCAGAGTTGGGAATATAGAAATGCTGCCCCCTTTTGGCCGTTGCCTGCAACAGCAGCTTTAAACGCAGAACTAATGGTCATGTGATAGTCACAATTACTACAGGGCTGTAAACGACACCTGCCCTCAAAAAATGTCCTGGGGCAGGTAATGGCCACAGGAATTCAGAACATGGCACATTTTTCAAGGAAACAATTTGAAGACGTAAGTTTCTCTGTTTCACCTAAAAAAAAAGAAAGAAAACGGATGTAGATAAAAGCTCTATATCGGGAATTATTAGACGCATGCAAATCCAAACTACAAAAAGGTATCACCACCCAACACTCAAAATGCCATCAGTAAAAAGTCTACAAACAATAAATGCTGACGGGGTTTTAGAGATCTGTGTACCCTGTAGTTGCTGGTGGGATGTAAACTGGTAACAGCCAGTAGTGAGAACAGAATGGAGGTGTGTTGAAAGGTAAAAATTGAACTACCATATGATCTAGTAGGCCCACTGCTGGGCCTAACCCATGAGAAGACCAGAATCCAAAAGACACAGGCTGGCAATCCTGCACTGCATCAATATTTAGCATAGCCAAGACTTGGAAGTAACCAAAATGTCCATCAACAGATGAATGAACAAAGAAGAAGTGGTCCGTGTACACAATGGAATATTCGCCATGGAAAAGGATGAAACACTGCTCTTTGCAGCACCATAGATGAGCCTAGAGATAATCACAGAACATGAGGTAAGTCGGAAAGCAGATGACAAATAAACTGTAATATCACTCCTAGCTGTTACCTAACAACTGACACATATGCACATATTTCCACAGAGAGGGACTCTCGCAGACTTATGAAACAAACTATGGTTACCTAAAAGGAAAGGTGGGAGGAATGGATACATTAAGATTAGGGTTACCATACGTATACAAATACATATTAAACACATGTATCAAAAAGACCGACCATATACCAAGGGAGGTCTACTGAACGCTATGTAATAATTTACATGGGGGCTTGCCTGGTGGCACCGTGGTTAAGAATCCGCCTGCCAATGCAGGGGACACAGGTTCGATCCCTGGTTCAGGAAGATCCCACATGCTGCAGAGCAACTAAGCTCGTGCACCACAACTAATGATCCTACGCTCTGAAGCCCATGAGCCATAACTACTGAGCCCATGCACCACAACTACTGAAGCCCGCACGCCTAGAGCCCGTACTCCGCAACAAGAGAAGCCACTGCAGTTAGAAGCCCGTGCACCGCAACGGAGAGTAGCCCCCACTCACTGCAACTGGAGAAAGCCCACATGCAGCAACGAAGATCCAACTCAGCCAAAAATAAATAAATAAATAAAATAAATTTATAAAAAAAAAAATAATAGTAATTTACATGGGAAGAGGCTCTCTACATGAATAGATATATATAATGTCCAATTGATCCTGATTGTGCACACCCAGAACAAACACTACTCTACTCATTACCCCCATTTAAAAAATTATAACCACGAACAAGAATTAATGAGACATAAAGTTATTGGGGTTTTCCCTGGCATATCCCATTCTAATTTACAACCTAGGAACACGACTTTCAGGAAGGCTCTGCTGCCCTAGTAACCAGATTTGGGAATGGAGAAATGCTGCCGCCTTGTGGCCGTTTCCCACAATAGCAGCTTTAAACACAGGGCTAACGGTCACTTGAGATTCACAGTAATTGTAGGGCCGTAAATGACACGTGTCCTCAAAAAATGTCCTGGGGTAGGTAATGGCCAACAAAGTTCACAACACGGAAAATTTCTCAAGAAGACAGTTTGAAGAGGTAAGTGTTACTCACTCTGTTGTTTAAAAAAAAGAAGAACATGGATAAAAGCTCAATATCAGGAATTATTGGATGGATGCAAATCCAAACTACAAAAAGATTTCGCCACCCAATATTCAAAATGCCATCCGTACAAAGTCTACAAACAATGAATGCTGACGGGTTGGAGGAGAAATGCATACCCACTATGCTGTTGGTTGGATGTAAAGTGGTAACAGCTAATCATGAGAACAGAATGGAGCTGCATTTAAAAGGTAAAAATTGAGCTACCATATGATGCGGCCGATCCCCTAATGGGCCTATACACTAAGAAGACCAGAATCGGAAAGGCACAGACAGGCAAACATGCACTGCAGCAATACTGAAATACCCAAGACATGGAAGCAAAAAAAAGGTCCATCAACAAATGAATGGACAAAGAAGAAGTGGTACATGTACAGAATGGAATATTAGCCACAAAAAAAAATAAAACAATGGCATATGCAGCACCACAGATGAGCCTAGAGATAATCACACAACGTGAAGTAAGTCAGAATGCGAAAGACAAATGTCCTGTGATATCACTTACGGTATCTGAAAATTCATAAAAATGCACATATTTCCATAGAGAAAGACAATCTCAGATTGAGAAGACAAACTTATGGTTAAGCCAATGAAAAGGTGTGGGGACGGGATAAATTAGGATATTGGGGTTAACAAACATATACTAATACATATAAAATATATCATCCCCAAAGACCTATGGAATACCAAGAGTGGTCTACTCAACACTTTGTAATAACCTACATGGAAAAGGACACAAAGATCAATAGATATATGTATATGTGTACATAAATACGATTCTGTACACCTAGAAAAAAAGACATTTCTCAATCAAATTTGCTCTGATAAAAATTAAAACTTAAAGACACAAACAAGAATTAAGGAGGCTAAAACTTATGGGGGTTTGTCCTGGCACATTCCACTCTAATCTGCAACCTAAAAGCACAACTTGCAGCAAGGTTCTGTTTCCCTAGCAAGCAGAGTTGGCAACGTAGAAATGCTGCCACCCTAAGGCCGTTTCCTCAAACAGCAGCTTTAAATCCACTGCTAATGGTAACTAATATTCACAAGGACTGCAGGGCTGTAAATGACTCATGCCCTCAAAAACTGTCCTGGGGTAGGGAATGCCCAAAGAAATCCAAACACGGCAACTTTTTCAAAAAGGCAATTTGAAGTTGTAAGTTTAGCTCAATCTTTAAAAAAAAAGAAAAGGACATTGATAAATGCAAAACATCAGGAATTATTAGACGCATGCAAATCCAATCTACACAAAGGTGTCACCTCTCACCAGTCAAAATGACCATCAGCAAAAAGTCAACAAACGATAGATGTTGAAGAAGTTGCGGAGAATAGCGTAACCTCTCAGTCTAAGTGGGATGTAAACTGGTAACAGCCAATAATAGGAACAGAATGGCAGTGCGTTTAAAGGTAAAAATTGAGTTACCATATGATCCAGAAGGCCCACTATTGGGCCTGTCACATGTGAAAGCCAGAATCAAAAAGAAACAGGATGGAAAATCGTGTATTGCAGCAGTATTTACAATAGCCAAGACATGGAAGCAAACAAAATGTCCATCAACAGATAAATGGACAAAGAAGAATTGGTATACCTACCGAATGGAATAGTAGCCTCGGAAAAGAAATGAACAATGCCATTTTCAGGACTACACATGAGCCTAGAAATAATCATATTACGTTAAGTAAGTCAAAAGGGAATGACAAATATCCTATGATATCATTTATACATGTTATCCTAAGATTGCTACCAATGAACATATTTCCACAGAAAAAGACACTCACAGACTTATAAAAGAAACTAATGGTTAACCAAAATGAAAGGTGGGAGGACGGATAAATTAGGATTATGGGGCTAACATACATATACTAAGGTATGTTAAATGTATATAAACATATAACATATAAACTATATGCATTATAGAATCACCAATCCATATAAAATATATAATGACAAAACACCTACCAAATACCAAGGGAGGTCTACTCAACGTTCTGTAATAACATACATGGTAACAGGATCCGAAGATGAACAGACATATGTATGAATCATTGAGCAGATTCTGTACAGCCAGACAATCACAACACTCTAATCAAATTTACTGCAATAAGAAATAGAAATTAAATTTTAAAAACAAACATAAGTAAGGAGACATAAACTTCTGAGGGCTTGTCCCAGCACATTCCACTCTAATTTACAACCTCGGAACACTACCTCCAAAAAGACTCTGTTGCCCTAGTAACAAGAGTTGAGAACGTAATAATGCTGCCGCCTTGTGGCTGTTTTCCACAACAGCAGCTTTAAACCCAGTGCTAATGGTCGCTTAATAGTCACAAGGACTGCAGGGCTATAAAAGACACCTGCCCTCAAAAAATGTCCTGGGATAGGGAATAGGCAAAAAAATTCAACACATGACAAAGTTTTCAAAAAGTCAATATGAAGAGGGAAGTTGTACTCACTCTTTAAAAAAAACGGAAAAGAAAAAAAAGTACATGCCTAAAGCTCAGTATAAGTAATTATTAGCCGCATGCAAATCCATCGTCCACAAAGGATTCAGCTCACACCAGTCAAATGACCATCAGCAAAAAGTCTACGAACTATAAATGCTGAAGAGGTTTTAGGGAACTGTGTACCTTCTAGCTGCTGGTGGGATGTAAAGTGGTAACAGCACTAATGAGAACTGAATGGAGCTGCTTTAAAAGGTAAAAACTGAGCTACCATATGATGCGGCCGAACCCCTAAATGGGCCTATACCCGAAGAAGACCACAATCGGAAAGGCACAGACAGGCAAACATGCACTGCAGCGATACTGAAATAGCCAAGACATGGAAGCAAAAAAAAGGTCCATAAACAAATGAATGGACAAAGAAGAAGTGGTACATGTACAGAATGGAATATTAGCCACGAAAAATAATAAAAGAATGGCATATGCAGCACCACAGATGAGCCTAGAGATAATCACACAACGTGAAGTAAGTCAGAATGCGAAAGACAAATATCCTATGATATCACTTATGGTATCTGAAAATTCATAAAAATGAATATATATCCATAGAGAAAGACAATCTCAGATTGAGAAGACAAACTTATGGTCAAGCCAATGAAAAGGTGTGAAGAATGGATAAATTAGGATATTGGGATTAACAAACATATACTAAGACATATAAAATATATCATCCCCAAAGACCTATGGAATACCAAGAGTGGTCTACTCAACACTTTGTAGTAACCTACATGGAAAAGAACACAAAGATAAATAGATATATGTATATGTGTTCATGAACAAGATTCTGTACACCTAGAACAAAAGACATATTTCAATCAAATTTGCTCTGATAAAAATTAAAACTTAAAGACACAAACAAGAATTAAGGAGGCTAAAACTTATGGGGGTTTGTCCTGGCACATTCCACTCTAATCTGCAACCTAAAAGCACAACTTGCAGCAAGGTTCTCTTTCCCTAGCAAGCAGAGTTGGCAACGTAGAAATGCTGCCACCCTAAGGCCGTTTCCTCAAACAGCAGCTTTAAATCCACTGCTAATGGTCACTAATATTCACAAGGACTGCAGGGCTGTAAATGACTCATGCCCTCAAAAACTGTCCTGGGGTAGGGAATGCCCAAAGAAATCCAAACGCGGCAAATTTTTCAAGAAGGCAATTTGAAGTTGTAAGTTTAGCTCAATCTTTAAAAAAAATGAAAAGGACATTGATAAACGCAAAACGTCAGGAATTATTAGACGCATGCAAATCCAATCTACACAAAGGTATCACCTCACACTAGTCAGAATGACCATCAGCAAAAAGTCAACAAATGATAGATGTTGAAGAAGTTGTGGAGAATAGTGTAACCTCTCGGTCTAAGTGGAATGTAAACTGGTAACAGCCCGTAATAGGAACAGAATTGCAGTGCGTTAAAGGTAAAAATTGAGTCACCATAAGATCCGGAAGCCCCACTATTGGGCCTGTCACCTGTGAAAGCCAGAATCAGAAAGACACAGGATGGAAAATCGTGTATTGCAGCAGTATTTACAATAGACAAGACATGGAAGCAACAAAAATGTCCATCATCAGATGAATGGACGAAAAACTGGTCCATGTACACAATGCAATATTAGACACAGAAAAGAATGAAACAATACCGTTTGCAGCACCATAGATGAGGCTACAGATAATCACACAACTTGAAGTAAGTCAGAAAGCGAGAGACACATATCCTATGATATCACGTATAGGTCTTATCTAAAAATTGATAGGAATGAACCTATTTCCACAGAGACGGTCACTCACGTGTTCAGATAATAAGCTTGTGGTTAACCAAATGGAAAGGTGTGAGGAATGTATAATGGAGGATATTGGGTTTAACAGACATATGCTAATATTTATAAAATATATAATCATCAGACATACCAAATACCAAGACAGGTCTACACAACATTCTGTAATAACCTATATGGAACAGGATCCAAACATGAAAAGATATATGAATCAATGAAAGACATTCTGTACACCTAGAACAAATACAACATTGCAATCAAATTTGCTCTGAGAAAAATGAAAATTAAACTGAGAATACCAACAACAAATAAGTAGACATAGTTTTGGGGGGTTTGTCCTGGCACATTCCACTCTACTTTACAACCTACAAACAGGACTTCCAGGAAGGCTCTGTTGCCCTAGTAACCAGAGTTGCGAATACAGAAATGCTGCCCCCTTGTGGCCGTTTCCTGCAACAGCAGCTTTAAACGCAGAACTAATGGTCATGTGATAGTCACAATTACTACAGGGCTGTAAACGACACCTGCCCTCAAAAAATGTCCTGGTGCAGGTAATGGCCACAGGAATTCACAGAACATGGCACATTTTTCAAGGAAACAATTTGAAGAGCTAAGTTTCTCTGTTTCACTTTAAAAAAAAGAAAAGAAAACGGACGTAGATAAAAACTCAATATCGGGAATTATTAGACGCATGCAAATCCAAACTACAATAAGGTATCACCACCCAACACTCAAAATGCCATCAGTAAAAATTCTACAAACAATAAATGCTGAAGGGGTTTTAGAGATCTGTGTACCCTCTAGTTGCTGGTGGGATGTAAACTGGTAACAGCCAGTAGCGAGAACAGAATGGAGGTGCGTTGAAAGGTACAAATTGAACTACCATATGATCTAGTAGGCCCACTGCTGGGCCTAACCCCTGAGAAGACCAGAATCCAAAAGACACAGGCTCGCAATCCTGCACTGCATCAATATTTACCATAGAAAAGACTTGGAAGTAACCAAAATGTCCATCAACAGATGAATGCACAAAGAAGAAGTGGTCCATGTACACAATGGAATATTCGCCATGGAAAAGGATGAAACACTGCTCTTTGCAGCACCATAGATGAGCCTAGAGATAATCACAGAACATGAGGTAAGTCGGAAAGCAGACGACAAATAACCTGTGATATCACTCCTAGCTGTTACCTAACAACTGACACGTATGAACATATTTCCACAGAGAAACACTCTCACAGACTTAGAAAACAAACTATGGTTATCTAAAAGGAAAGGTGGGAGGAATGGATACATTAAGATTAGGGTTACCATACGTATACAAATACATATTAAACACATGTATCAAAAAGACCGACCATATACCAAGGGAGGTCTACTGAACGCTCTGTAATAATTTACTCGGGGGCCTGCCTGGTGGCACCGTGGTTAAGAATCCGCCTGCCAATGCAGGGGACACAGGTTCGATCCCTGGTTCGGGAAGATCCCACATGCTGCAGAGCAACTAAGCTCGTGCACCACAACTAATGAGCCTACGCTCTGGAGCCCATGAGCCATAACTACTGAGCCCATGCACCACAACTACTGAAGCCCACACGCCTAGCGCCCATGCTCCACAACAAGAGAAGCCACTGCAGTGAGAAGCCCGTTCACCGCAACGGAGAGTAGCCCCCGCTCACCGCAACTGGAGAAAGCCCACATGCAGCAACGAAGATCCAACTCAGCCAAAAATAAATAAATAAATAAATAAAATTTATTAAAAAAAATAATAGTAATTTACATGGGAAGAGGCTCTGTACATGAATAGATATATATAATGTTCAATTCAACCTGATTGTGTACACCCAGAACAAACACTATTCTACTCATTAACCCAATTTAAAAAATTAAAACCACGAACAACAATTAATCAGACATAAACTTATTGGGGTTTTCCCTGGCATGTCCCATTCTAATTTACAACCTGGGAACACGACTTTCAGGAAGGCTCTGCTGCCCTAGTAACCAGATTTGGGAAAGGAGAAATGCTGCCGCCTTGTGGCCGTTTCCCACAATAGCACCTTTAAACACAGGGCTAACGGTCACTTGAGATTCACAGTAATTGTAGGGCCATAAATGACACGTGTCCTCAAAAAATGTCCTGGGGTAGGTAATGGCCAAAAAAGTTCACAATACGGAAAATTTTTCAAGAAAACAGTTTGAAGAGGTAAGTGTTACTCACTCTGTTGTTTTAAAAAAAGAAGAACATGGATAGAAGCTCAATATCAGGAATTATTGGTTGGATGCAAATCCAAACTACAAAAAGATTTCACCACCCAATATTCAAAATGCCATCCGTAAAAAGTCTACGAACAATGAATGCTGACGGGTTGGTGGAGAAATGCATACCCACTATGCTGATGGTTGGATGTAAAGTGGTAACAGCTAATCATGAGAACAGAATGGAGCTGCGTTTAAAAGGTAAAAATTGAGCTACCATATGATGCGGCCGATCCCCTAATGGGCCTATACCCTAAGAAGACCAGAATCGGAAAGGCACAGACAGGCAAACATGCACGGCAGCAATACTGAAATAGCCAAAACATGGAAGCAAAAAAAAGGTCCATAAACAGATGAATGGACAAAGAAGAAGTGGTACATGTACAGAATGGAATATTAGTTGCAAAAAATAATAAAAGAATGGCATATGCAGCACCACAGCTGAGCCTAGAGATAATCACACAACGTGACGTAAGTCAGAATGCGAAAGACAAAGGTCCTATGATATCACTTATGGTATCTGAAAATTTATAAAAATGAACATATATCCATAGAGACAGACAATCTCAGATTGAGAAGACAAACTTGTGGTTAAGCCAATGAAAAGGTGTGAGGAATGGATAAATTAGGATATTGGGGTTAACAAACATATACTAATACATATAAAATATATCATCCCCAGAGTCCTATGGAATACCAAGAGTGGTCTACTCAACAATTTGTAATAACCTACATGGAAAAGGACACAAAGATCAATAGATATATGTATATGTGTTCATGAACAAGATTCTGTACACCTAGAACAAAAGACATATTTCAATCAAATTTGCTCTGATAAAAATTAAAACTTAAGGACACAAACAAGAATTAAGGAGGCTAAAACTTATGGGGGTTTGTCCTGGCATATTCCACTCTAATCTGCAACCAAAAAGCACAACTTGCAGCAAGGTTCTGTTTCCCTAGCAAGCAGAGTTGGCAACGTAGAAATGCTGCCACCCTAAGGCCGTTTCCTCAAACAGCAGCTTTCAATCCACTGCTAATGGTCACTAATATTCACAAGGACTGCAGGGCTGTAAGTGACTCATGCCCTCAAAAACTGTCCTGGGGTAGGGAATGCCCAAAGAAATCCAAACGCGGCAAATTTTTCAAGAAGGCAATTTGAAGTTGTAAGTTTAGCTCAATCTTTAAAAAAATGAAAAGGACATTGATAAATGCAAAACATCAGGAATTATTAGACGCATACAAATCCAATCTACACAAAGGTATCACCTCTCACCAGTCAAAATGACCATCAGCAAAATGTCAACAAACGATAGATGTTGAAGAAGTTGTGGAGAATAGCGTAAGCTCTCGGTCTAAGTGGGATGTAAACTGGTAACAGCCAATAATAGGAACAGAATGGCAGTGCGTTTAAAGGTAAAAATTGAGTTACCATATGATCCAGAAGGCCCACTCTTGGGCCTGTCACATGTTAAAGGCAGAATCAAAAAGAATCAGGATGGAAAATCGTGTATTGCAGCAGTATTTACAATAGCCAAGACATGGAAGCAAACAAAATGTCCATCAACAGATAAATGGACAAAGAAGAATTGGTGTACCTACCGAATGGAATAGTAGCCTCGGAAAAGAAATGAACAATGCCGTTCTCAGGACTACACATGAGCCTAAAAATAATCATATTACGTTAAGTAAGTCAAAAGGGAATGACAAATATCCTATGATATCATTTATACATGTTATCCTAAGATTGCTACCAATGAACATATTTCCACAGAAAAAGACACTCACAGACTTATAAAACAAACTAATGGTTAACCAAAATGAAAGGTGGGAGGATGGATAAATTAGGACTATGGGGCTAACATACATATACTAATGTATGTTAAGTGTATATAAACATATAACATATAAACTATATGAAATATATAATCACCAATACATATAAAATATATAATGACAAAATACCTACCAAATACCAAGGGAGGTCTACTCAACATTCTGTAATAACATACATGGTAACAGGATCTGAAGATGAACAGATATATGTATGAATCATTGAGCAGATTCTGTACAGCCAGACAATCACAACACTCTAATCAAATTTCCTCCGATAAGAAATATAAATTAAATTTAAAAAACGAACCTAAGTAAGTAGACATAAACTTCTGTGGTCTTGTCCCAGCACATTCCACTCTAATTTACAACCGAGGAATACGACGTCCAGGAAGACTCTGTTGTCCTAGTAACAAGAGTTGAGAACGTAATAATGCTGCCGACTTTTGGCTGTTTCCCACAACAGCAGCATTAAACCCAGTGCTAATGGTCGCTTAATAGTCACAAGGACTGCAGGTCTGTAAATGACACCTCCCTCAAAAAATGTCCTGGGGTAGGGAATAGGCAAGAAAATTCAACACATGACAAATTTTTCAAGAAGTTAATATGAAGACGGAAGTTGTACTCACTCTTTAAAAAAAAAGGAAAAGAAAAAAAAAGGACATGCCTAAAGCTCAGTATAAGGAATTATTAGCTGCATGCAAATCCTTCGTCCACAAAGGTTTCAGCTCTCACCAGTCAAATGACCATCAGCAAAACGTCTACAAACTATAAATGCTGAAGAGGTTTTAGGGAACCGTGTACTTTCTAGCTGCTGGTGGGATGTAAAGTGGTAACAGCACTAATGAGAACAGAATGGAGCTGCGTTTAAAAGGTAAAAATAGACCTACCATATGATGCGGCCAATCCCCTAATGGGCCTATACCCTAAGAAGACCAGAATCGGAAAGGCACAGACAGGCAAACATGCACTGCAGCGATACTGAAATAGCCAAGACATGGAAGCAAAAAAAAGGTCCATAAACAGATGAATGGACAAAGAAGAAGTGGTACATGTGCAGAATGGAATACTAGCCAGGAAAAAAAATAAAAGAATGGCATATGCAGCACCACAGATAAGCCTAGAGATAATCACACAACGTGAAGTAAGTCAGAATGTGCAAGACAAATGTCCTATGATATCACTTATGGTATCTGATAATTCATAAAAATGAACATGTTTCCATTGAGAAAGACAATCTCAGATTGAGAAGACAAACTTGTGGTTAAGCCAAAGAAAAGGTGTGAGGAATGGATAAATTAGCATATTGGGGTTAACAAACATATACTAATACATATAAAATATATCATCCCCAGAGACCTATGGAATACCAAGAGTGGTCTACTCAACAATTTGTAATACACTACATGGAAAAGGAAAAGGACACAAAGATCAATAGATATATGTATATGTGTTCATGAACAAGATTCTGTACACCTAGAACAAAAGACATTTTTCAATCAAATTTGCTCTGATAAAAACTACAACTTAAAGACACAAACAAGAATTAAGGAGGCTAAAACTTATGGGGGTTTGTCCTGGCACATTCCACTCTAATCTGCAACCTAAAAGCACAACTTGCAGCAAGGTTCTGTTTCCCTAGGAAGCAGAGATGGCAACGTAGAAATGCTGCCACCCTAAGGCCGTTTCCTCAAACAGCAGCTTTGAATCCACTGCTAATGGTCATTCATATTCACAAGGACTGCAGGGCTGTAAATGACTCATGCCCTCAAAAACTGTCCTGGGGTAGGGAATGGCCAAAAAAATCCAAATGCGGCAAATTTTTCAGGAAGGCAATTTGATTGAAGTTGTAAGTTTAGCTGAATTGTAAAAAAAAATGAAAAGGACATTCATAAACGCAAAACATCAGGAATTATTAGACGCATGCAAATCCAATCTACACAAAGGTATCACCTCACACTAGTCAGAATGACCATCAGCAAAAAGTCAACAAATGATAGATGTTGAAGAAGTTGTGGAGAATAGTGTAACCTCTCGGTCTAAGTGGAATGTAAACTGGTAACAGCCCGTAATAGGAACAGAATTGCAGTGCGTTAAAGGTAAAAATTGAGTCACCATAAGATCCGGAAGCCCCACTATTGGGCCTGTCACCTGTGAAAGCCAGAATCAGAAAGACACAGGATGGAAAATCGTGTATTGCAGCAGTATTTACAATAGACAAGACATGGAAGCAACAAAAATGTCCATCATCAGATGAATGGACGAAAAACTGGTCCATGTACACAATGCAATATTAGACACAGAAAAGAATGAAACAATACCGTTTGCAGCACCATAGATGAGGCTACAGATAATCACACAACTTGAAGTAAGTCAGAAAGCGAGAGACACATATCCTATGATATCACGTATAGGTCTTATCTAAAAATTGATAGGAATGAACCTATTTCCACAGAGACGGTCACTCACGTGTTCAGATAATAAGCTTGTGGTTAACCAAATGGAAAGGTGTGAGGAATGTATAATGGAGGATATTGGGTTTAACAGACATATGCTAATATTTATAAAATATATAATCATCAGACATACCAAATACCAAGACAGGTCTACACAACATTCTGTAATAACCTATATGGAACAGGATCCAAACATGAAAAGATATATGAATCAATGAAAGACATTCTGTACACCTAGAACAAATACAACATTGCAATCAAATTTGCTCTGAGAAAAATGAAAATTAAACTGAGAATACCAACAACAAATAAGTAGACATAGTTTTGGGGGGTTTGTCCTGGCACATTCCACTCTACTTTACAACCTACAAACAGGACTTCCAGGAAGGCTCTGTTGCCCTAGTAACCAGAGTTGCGAATACAGAAATGCTGCCCCCTTGTGGCCGTTTCCTGCAACAGCAGCTTTAAACGCAGAACTAATGGTCATGTGATAGTCACAATTACTACAGGGCTGTAAACGACACCTGCCCTCAAAAAATGTCCTGGTGCAGGTAATGGCCACAGGAATTCACAGAACATGGCACATTTTTCAAGGAAACAATTTGAAGAGCTAAGTTTCTCTGTTTCACTTTAAAAAAAAGAAAAGAAAACGGACGTAGATAAAAACTCAATATCGGGAATTATTAGACGCATGCAAATCCAAACTACAATAAGGTATCACCACCCAACACTCAAAATGCCATCAGTAAAAATTCTACAAACAATAAATGCTGAAGGGGTTTTAGAGATCTGTGTACCCTCTAGTTGCTGGTGGGATGTAAACTGGTAACAGCCAGTAGCGAGAACAGAATGGAGGTGCGTTGAAAGGTACAAATTGAACTACCATATGATCTAGTAGGCCCACTGCTGGGCCTAACCCCTGAGAAGACCAGAATCCAAAAGACACAGGCTCGCAATCCTGCACTGCATCAATATTTACCATAGAAAAGACTTGGAAGTAACCAAAATGTCCATCAACAGATGAATGCACAAAGAAGAAGTGGTCCATGTACACAATGGAATATTCGCCATGGAAAAGGATGAAACACTGCTCTTTGCAGCACCATAGATGAGCCTAGAGATAATCACAGAACATGAGGTAAGTCGGAAAGCAGACGACAAATAACCTGTGATATCACTCCTAGCTGTTACCTAACAACTGACACGTATGAACATATTTCCACAGAGAAACACTCTCACAGACTTAGAAAACAAACTATGGTTATCTAAAAGGAAAGGTGGGAGGAATGGATACATTAAGATTAGGGTTACCATACGTATACAAATACATATTAAACACATGTATCAAAAAGACCGACCATATACCAAGGGAGGTCTACTGAACGCTCTGTAATAATTTACTCGGGGGCCTGCCTGGTGGCACCGTGGTTAAGAATCCGCCTGCCAATGCAGGGGACACAGGTTCGATCCCTGGTTCGGGAAGATCCCACATGCTGCAGAGCAACTAAGCTCGTGCACCACAACTAATGAGCCTACGCTCTGGAGCCCATGAGCCATAACTACTGAGCCCATGCACCACAACTACTGAAGCCCACACGCCTAGCGCCCATGCTCCACAACAAGAGAAGCCACTGCAGTGAGAAGCCCGTTCACCGCAACGGAGAGTAGCCCCCGCTCACCGCAACTGGAGAAAGCCCACATGCAGCAACGAAGATCCAACTCAGCCAAAAATAAATAAATAAATAAATAAAATTTATTAAAAAAAATAATAGTAATTTACATGGGAAGAGGCTCTGTACATGAATAGATATATATAATGTTCAATTCAACCTGATTGTGTACACCCAGAACAAACACTATTCTACTCATTAACCCAATTTAAAAAATTAAAACCACGAACAACAATTAATCAGACATAAACTTATTGGGGTTTTCCCTGGCATGTCCCATTCTAATTTACAACCTGGGAACACGACTTTCAGGAAGGCTCTGCTGCCCTAGTAACCAGATTTGGGAAAGGAGAAATGCTGCCGCCTTGTGGCCGTTTCCCACAATAGCACCTTTAAACACAGGGCTAACGGTCACTTGAGATTCACAGTAATTGTAGGGCCATAAATGACACGTGTCCTCAAAAAATGTCCTGGGGTAGGTAATGGCCAAAAAAGTTCACAATACGGAAAATTTTTCAAGAAAACAGTTTGAAGAGGTAAGTGTAACTCACTCTGTTGTTTTAAAAAAAGAAGAACATGGATAGAAGCTCAATATCAGGAATTATTGGTTGGATGCAAATCCAAACTACAAAAAGATTTCACCACCCAATATTCAAAATGCCATCCGTAAAAAGTCTACGAACAATGAATGCTGACGGGTTGGTGGAGAAATGCATACCCACTATGCTGATGGTTGGATGTAAAGTGGTAACAGCTAATCATGAGAACAGAATGGAGCTGCGTTTAAAAGGTAAAAATTGAGCTACCATATGATGCGGCCGATCCCCTAATGGGCCTATACCCTAAGAAGACCAGAATCGGAAAGGCACAGACAGGCAAACATGCACGGCAGCAATACTGAAATAGCCAAAACATGGAAGCAAAAAAAAGGTCCATAAACAGATGAATGGACAAAGAAGAAGTGGTACATGTACAGAATGGAATATTAGTTGCAAAAAATAATAAAAGAATGGCATATGCAGCACCACAGCTGAGCCTAGAGATAATCACACAACGTGACGTAAGTCAGAATGCGAAAGACAAAGGTCCTATGATATCACTTATGGTATCTGAAAATTTATAAAAATGAACATATATCCATAGAGACAGACAATCTCAGATTGAGAAGACAAACTTGTGGTTAAGCCAATGAAAAGGTGTGAGGAATGGATAAATTAGGATATTGGGGTTAACAAACATATACTAATACATATAAAATATATCATCCCCAGAGTCCTATGGAATACCAAGAGTGGTCTACTCAACAATTTGTAATAACCTACATGGAAAAGGACACAAAGATCAATAGATATATGTATATGTGTTCATGAACAAGATTCTGTACACCTAGAACAAAAGACATATTTCAATCAAATTTGCTCTGATAAAAATTAAAACTTAAGGACACAAACAAGAATTAAGGAGGCTAAAACTTATGGGGGTTTGTCCTGGCATATTCCACTCTAATCTGCAACCAAAAAGCACAACTTGCAGCAAGGTTCTGTTTCCCTAGCAAGCAGAGTTGGCAACGTAGAAATGCTGCCACCCTAAGGCCGTTTCCTCAAACAGCAGCTTTCAATCCACTGCTAATGGTCACTAATATTCACAAGGACTGCAGGGCTGTAAGTGACTCATGCCCTCAAAAACTGTCCTGGGGTAGGGAATGCCCAAAGAAATCCAAACGCGGCAAATTTTTCAAGAAGGCAATTTGAAGTTGTAAGTTTAGCTCAATCTTTAAAAAAATGAAAAGGACATTGATAAATGCAAAACATCAGGAATTATTAGACGCATACAAATCCAATCTACACAAAGGTATCACCTCTCACCAGTCAAAATGACCATCAGCAAAATGTCAACAAACGATAGATGTTGAAGAAGTTGTGGAGAATAGCGTAAGCTCTCGGTCTAAGTGGGATGTAAACTGGTAACAGCCAATAATAGGAACAGAATGGCAGTGCGTTTAAAGGTAAAAATTGAGTTACCATATGATCCAGAAGGCCCACTCTTGGGCCTGTCACATGTTAAAGGCAGAATCAAAAAGAATCAGGATGGAAAATCGTGTATTGCAGCAGTATTTACAATAGCCAAGACATGGAAGCAAACAAAATGTCCATCAACAGATAAATGGACAAAGAAGAATTGGTGTACCTACCGAATGGAATAGTAGCCTCGGAAAAGAAATGAACAATGCCGTTCTCAGGACTACACATGAGCCTAAAAATAATCATATTACGTTAAGTAAGTCAAAAGGGAATGACAAATATCCTATGATATCATTTATACATGTTATCCTAAGATTGCTACCAATGAACATATTTCCACAGAAAAAGACACTCACAGACTTATAAAACAAACTAATGGTTAACCAAAATGAAAGGTGGGAGGATGGATAAATTAGGACTATGGGGCTAACATACATATACTAATGTATGTTAAGTGTATATAAACATATAACATATAAACTATATGAAATATATAATCACCAATACATATAAAATATATAATGACAAAATACCTACCAAATACCAAGGGAGGTCTACTCAACATTCTGTAATAACATACATGGTAACAGGATCTGAAGATGAACAGATATATGTATGAATCATTGAGCAGATTCTGTACAGCCAGACAATCACAACACTCTAATCAAATTTCCTCCGATAAGAAATATAAATTAAATTTAAAAAACGAACCTAAGTAAGTAGACATAAACTTCTGTGGTCTTGTCCCAGCACATTCCACTCTAATTTACAACCGAGGAATACGACGTCCAGGAAGACTCTGTTGTCCTAGTAACAAGAGTTGAGAACGTAATAATGCTGCCGACTTTTGGCTGTTTCCCACAACAGCAGCATTAAACCCAGTGCTAATGGTCGCTTAATAGTCACAAGGACTGCAGGTCTGTAAATGACACCTCCCTCAAAAAATGTCCTGGGGTAGGGAATAGGCAAGAAAATTCAACACATGACAAATTTTTCAAGAAGTTAATATGAAGACGGAAGTTGTACTCACTCTTTAAAAAAAAAGGAAAAGAAAAAAAAAGGACATGCCTAAAGCTCAGTATAAGGAATTATTAGCTGCATGCAAATCCTTCGTCCACAAAGGTTTCAGCTCTCACCAGTCAAATGACCATCAGCAAAACGTCTACAAACTATAAATGCTGAAGAGGTTTTAGGGAACCGTGTACTTTCTAGCTGCTGGTGGGATGTAAAGTGGTAACAGCACTAATGAGAACAGAATGGAGCTGCGTTTAAAAGGTAAAAATAGACCTACCATATGATGCGGCCAATCCCCTAATGGGCCTATACCCTAAGAAGACCAGAATCGGAAAGGCACAGACAGGCAAACATGCACTGCAGCGATACTGAAATAGCCAAGACATGGAAGCAAAAAAAAGGTCCATAAACAGATGAATGGACAAAGAAGAAGTGGTACATGTGCAGAATGGAATACTAGCCAGGAAAAAAAATAAAAGAATGGCATATGCAGCACCACAGATAAGCCTAGAGATAATCACACAACGTGAAGTAAGTCAGAATGTGCAAGACAAATGTCCTATGATATCACTTATGGTATCTGATAATTCATAAAAATGAACATGTTTCCATTGAGAAAGACAATCTCAGATTGAGAAGACAAACTTGTGGTTAAGCCAAAGAAAAGGTGTGAGGAATGGATAAATTAGCATATTGGGGTTAACAAACATATACTAATACATATAAAATATATCATCCCCAGAGACCTATGGAATACCAAGAGTGGTCTACTCAACAATTTGTAATACACTACATGGAAAAGGAAAAGGACACAAAGATCAATAGATATATGTATATGTGTTCATGAACAAGATTCTGTACACCTAGAACAAAAGACATTTTTCAATCAAATTTGCTCTGATAAAAACTACAACTTAAAGACACAAACAAGAATTAAGGAGGCTAAAACTTATGGGGGTTTGTCCTGGCACATTCCACTCTAATCTGCAACCTAAAAGCACAACTTGCAGCAAGGTTCTGTTTCCCTAGGAAGCAGAGATGGCAACGTAGAAATGCTGCCACCCTAAGGCCGTTTCCTCAAACAGCAGCTTTGAATCCACTGCTAATGGTCATTCATATTCACAAGGACTGCAGGGCTGTAAATGACTCATGCCCTCAAAAACTGTCCTGGGGTAGGGAATGGCCAAAAAAATCCAAATGCGGCAAATTTTTCAGGAAGGCAATTTGATTGAAGTTGTAAGTTTAGCTGAATTGTAAAAAAAAATGAAAAGGACATTCATAAACGCAAAACATCAGGAATTATTAGACGCATGCAAATCCAATCTACACAAAGGTATCACCTCACACTAGTCAGAATGACCATCAGCAAAAAGTCAACAAATGATAGATGTTGAAGAAGTTGTGGAGAATAGTGTAACCTCTCGGTCTAAGTGGAATGTAAACTGGTAACAGCCCGTAATAGGAACAGAATTGCAGTGCGTTAAAGGTAAAAATTGAGTCACCATAAGATCCGGAAGCCCCACTATTGGGCCTGTCACCTGTGAAAGCCAGAATCAGAAAGACACAGGATGGAAAATCGTGTATTGCAGCAGTATTTACAATAGACAAGACATGGAAGCAACAAAAATGTCCATCATCAGATGAATGGAAGAAAAAGTGGTCCATGTACACAATGCAATATTAGACACAGAAAAGAATGAAACAATGCCGTTTGCAGCACCATAGATGAGGCTACAGATAATCACACAACTTGAAGTAAGTCAGAGAGCGAGAGACACATATCCTATGATATCACGTATAGGTGTTACCTAAAAATTGATAGGAATGAACCTATTTCCACAGAGAAGGACACTCACGCGTTCAAATAACAAGCTTGTGGTTAACCAAATGGAAAGCTGTGAGGAATGTATAACGGAGGATATTGGGTTTAACAGACATATGCTAATACTTATAAAATATATAATCATCAGACATACCGAATACCAAGAGAGGTCTATACAACATTCTGTAATAACCTATATGGAACAGGATCCAAACATGAAAAGATATATGAATCAATGAAAGAGACTCTGTACACCTAGAACAAACACAACATTGCAATCAAATTTGCTCTGAGAAAAATGAAAATTAAACTGAGAATACCAACAACAAATAAGTAGACATAGTTTTTGGGGGTTTGTCCTGGCACATTCCACTCTACAACCTACAAACAGGACTTCCAGGAAGGCTCTGTTGCCCTAGTAACCAGAGTTGGGAATATAGAAATGCTGCCCCCTTGTGGCCGTTCCCTGCAACAGCAGCTTTAAACGCAGAACTAATGGTCATGTGATAGTCACAATTACTACAGGGCTGTAAACGACACCTGCCCTCAAAAAATGTCCTGGTGCAGGTAATGGCCACAGGAATTCACAGAACATGGCACATTTTTCAAGGAAACAATTTGAAGACCTAAGTTTCTCTGTTTCACTTTTAAAAAAAAGAAAGAAAACGGACGTAGATAAAAGCTCTATATCGGGAATTATTAGACGCATGCAGATCCAAACTACAAAAAGGTATCACCACCCAACTACTCAAAATGCCATCAGTAAAAAGTCTACAAACAATAAATGCTGAAGGGGTTTTAGAGATCTGTGTACCCTCTAGTTGCTGGTGGGATGTAAACTGCTAACAGCCAGTAGTGAGAACAGAATGGAGGTGCGTTGAAAGGTAAAAATTGAACTGCCATATGATCTAGTAGGCCCACAGCTGGGCTTAACCCCTGAGAAGACCAGAATCCAAAAGACACAGGCTGGCAATCCTGCACTGCATCAATATTTACCATAGCCAAGACTTGGAAGTAACCAAAATGTCCATCAACAGATGAATGCACAAAGAAGAAGTGGTCCATGTACACAATGGAATATTCACCATGGAAAAGGATGAAACACTGCTCTTTGCAGCACCATAGATGAGCCTAGAGATAATCACAGAACATGAGGTAAGTCGGAAAGCAGACGACAAATAACCTGGGATATCACTCCTAGCTGTTACCTAACAACTGACACGTATGAACATATTTCCACAGAGAAAGACTCTCACAGACTTAGAAAACAAACTATGGTTATCTAAAAGGAAAGGTGGGAGGAATGGATACATTAAGATTAGGGTTACCATACGTATACAAATACATATTAAACACATGTATCAAAAAGACTGACCATATACCAAGGGAGGTCTACTGAACGCTCTGTAATAATTTACACAGGGGCTTGCCTGGTGGCACCGTGGTTAAGAATCCGCCTGCCAATGCAGAGGACACAGGTTCGATCCCTGGTTCGGGAAGATCCCATATGCTGCAGAGCAACTAAGCTCGTGCACCACAACTAATGAGCCTACGCTCCGGAGCCCATGCACCACAACTACTGAAGCCCGCACGCCTACAGCCCATGCTCCGCAACAAGAGAAGCCACTGCAGTGAGAAGCCCGTGCACCGCAACGGAGAGTAGCCCCCACTCACTGCAACTGGAGAAAGCCCACATGCAGCAACAAAGATCCAACTCAGCCAAAAATAAATAAATAAATAAAATAAATTTATAAAAAAAAAATAATAGTAATTTACATGGGAAGAGGCTCTCTACATGAATAGATATATATAATGTTCAATTGATCCTGATTGTGCACACCCAGAACAAACACTACTCTACTCATTACCCCCATTTAAAAAATTATAACCACGAACAAGAATTAATGAGACATAAAGTTATTGGGGTTTTCCCTGGCATATCCCATTCTAATTTACAACCTAGGAACACGACTTTCAGGAAGGCTCTGCTGCCCTAGTAACCAGATTTGGGAATGGAGAAATGCTGCCGCCTTGTGGCCGTTTCCCACAATAGCAGCTTTAAACACAGGGCTAACGGTCACTTGAGATTCACAGTAATTGTAGGGCCGTAAATGACACGTGTCCTCAAAAAATGTCCTGGGGTAGGTAATGGCCAAAAAAGTTCACAACACGGAAAATTTCTCAAGAAGACAGTTTGAAGAGGTAAGTGTTACTCACTCTGTTGTTTTAAAAAAAGAAGAACATGGATAAAAGCTCAATATCAGGAATTATTGGATGGATGCAAATCCAAACTACAAAAAGATTTCGCCACCCAATATTCAAAATGCCATCCGTACAAAGTCTACAAACAATGAATGCTGACGGGTTGGAGGAGAAATGCATACCCACTATGCTGTTGGTTGGATGTAAAGTGGTAACAGCTAATCATGAGAACAGAATGGAGCTGCATTTAAAAGGTAAAAATTGAGCTACCATATGATGCGGCCGATCCCCTAATGGGCCTATACACTAAGAAGACCAGAATCGGAAAGGCACAGACAGGCAAACATGCACTGCAGCAATACTGAAATACCCAAGACATGGAAGCAAAAAAAAGGTCCATAAACAAATGAATGGACAAAGAAGAAGTGGTACATGTACAGAATGGAATATTAGCCACAAAAAAAAATAAAACAATGGCATATGCAGCACCACAGATGAGCCTAGAGATAATCACACAACGTGAAGTAAGTCAGAATGCGAAAGACAAATGTCCTGTGATATCACTTATGGTATCTGAAAATTCATAAAAATGCACATATTTCCATAGAGAAAGACAATCTCAGATTGAGAAGACAAACTTATGGTTAAGCCAATGAAAAGGTGTGAGGAGGGGATAAATTAGGATATTGGGGTTAACAAACATATACTAATACATATAAAATATATCATCCCCAAAGACCTATGGAATACCAAGAGTGGTCTACTCAACACTTTGTAATAACCTACATGGAAAAGGACACAAAGATCAATAGATATATGTATATGTGTACATAAACACGATTCTGTACACCTAGAAAAAAAGACATTTCTCAATCAAATTTGCTCTGATAAAAATTAAAACTTAAAGACACAAACAAGAATTAAGGAGGCTAAAACTTATGGGGGTTTGTCCTGACACATTCCACTCTAATCTGCAACCTAAAAGCACAACTTGCAGCAAGGTTCTGTTTCCCTAGCAAGCAGAGTTGGCAACGTAGAAATGCTGCCACCCTAAGGCCGTTTCCTCAAACAGCAGCTTTAAATCCACTGCTAATGGTAACTAATATTCACAAGGACTGCAGGGCTGTAAATGACTCATGCCCTCAAAAACTGTCCTGGGGTAGGGAATGCCCAAAGAAATCCAAACACGGCAACTTTTTCAAAAAGGCAATTTGAAGTTGTAAGTTTAGCTCAATCTTTAAAAAAAAAGAAAAGGACATTGATAAATGCAAAACATCAGGAATTATTAGACGCATGCAAATCCAATCTACAAAAAGGTGTCACCTCTCACCAGTCAAAATGACCATCAGCAAAAAGTCAACAAACGATAGATGTTGAAGAAGTTGCGGAGAATAGCGTAACCTCTCGGTCTAAGTGGGATGTAAACTGGTAACAGCCAATAATAGGAACAGAATGGCAGTGCGTTTAAAGGTAAAAATTGAGTTACCATATGATCCAGAAGGCCCACTATTGGGCCTGTCACATGTGAAAGCCAGAATCAAAAAGAAACAGGATGGAAAATCGTGTATTGCAGCACTATTTACAATAGCCAAGACATGGAAGCAAACAAAATGTCCATCAACAGATAAATGGACAAAGAAGAATTGGTATACCTACCGAATGGAATAGTAGCCTCGGAAAAGAAATGAACAATGCCATTTTCAGGACTACACATGAGCCTAGAAATAATCATATTACGTTAAGTAAGTCAAAAGGGAATGACAAATATCCTATGATATCATTTATACATGTTATCCTAAGATTGCTACCAATGAACATATTTCCACAGAAAAAGACACTCACAGACTTATAAAACAAACTAATGGTTAACCAAAATGAAAGGTGGGAGGATGGATAAATTAGGATTATGGGGCTAACATACATATACTAAGGTATGTTAAATGTATATAAACATATAACATATAAACTATATGCATTATAGAATCACCAATCCATATAAAATATATAATGACAAAACACCTACCAAATACCAAGGGAGGTCTACTCAACATTCTGTAATAACATACATGGTAACAGGATCTGAAGATGAACAGACATATGTATGAATCATTGAGCAGATTCTGTACAGCCAGACAATCACAACACTCTAATCAAATTTACTGCAATAAGAAATAGAAATTAAATTTTAAAAACAAACATAAGTAAGGAGACATAAACTTCTGGGGGCTTGTCCCAGCACATTCCACTCTAATTTACAACCTCGGAACACTACCTCCAAAAAGACTCTGTTGCCCTAATAAGAAGAGTTGAGAACGTAATAATGCTGCCGCCTTGTGGCTGTTTTCCACAACAGCAGCTTTAAACCCAGTGCTAATGGTCGCTTAATAGTCACAAGGACTGCAGGGCTGTAAAAGACACCTGCCCTCAAAAAATGTCCTGGGATAGGGAATAGGCAAAAAAATTCAACACATGACAAAGTTTTCAAAAAGTCAATATGAAGAGGGAAGTTGTACTCACTCTTTAAAAAAAACGGAAAAGAAAAAAAAGGACATGCCTAAAGCTCAGTATAAGTAATTATTAGCCGCATGCAAATCCATCGTCCACAAAGGATTCAGCTCACACCAGTCAAATGACCATCAGCAAAAAGTCTACGAACTATAAATGCTGAAGAGGTTTTAGGGAACTGTGTACCTTCTAGCTGCTGGTGGGATGTAAAGTGGTAACAGCACTAATGAGAACTGAATGGAGCTGCTTTAAAAGGTAAAAACTGAGCTACCATATGATGCGGCCGAACCCCTAAATGGGCCTATACCCGAAGAAGACCACAATCGGAAAGGCACAGACAGGCAAACATGCACTGCAGCGATACTGAAATAGCCAAGACATGGAAGCAAAAAAAAGGTCCATAAACAAATGAATGGACAAAGAAGAAGTGGTACATGCACAGAATGGAATATTAGCCACGAAAAATAATAAAAGAATGGCATATGCAGCACCACAGATGAGCCTAGAGATAATCACACAACGTGAAGTAAGTCAGAATGCGAAAGACAAATATCCTATGATATCACTTATGGTATCTGAAAATTCATAAAAATGAATATATATCCATAGAGAAAGACAATCTCAGATTGAGAAGACAAACTTATGGTCAAGCCAATGAAAAGGTGTGAGGAATGGATAAATTAGGATATTGGGATTAACAAACATATACTAATACATATAAAATATATCATCCCCAAAGACCTATGGAATACCAAGAGTGGTCTACTCAACACTTTGTAATAACCTACATGGAAAAGAACACAAAGATAAATAGATATATGTATATGTGTTCATGAACAAGATTCTGTACACCTAGAACAAAAGACATATTTCAATCAAATTTGCTCTGATAAAAATTAAAACTTAAGGACACAAACAAGAATTAAGGAGGCTAAAACTTATGGGGGTTTGTCCTGGCACATTCCACTCTAATCTGCAACCTAAAAGCACAACTTGCAGCAAGGTTCTGTTTCCCTAGCAAGCAGAGTTGACAACGTAGAAATGCTGCCACCCTAAGGCCGTTTCCTCAAACAGCAGCTTTAAATCCACTGCTAATGGTCACTAATATTCACAAGGACTGCAGGGCTGTAAATGTCTCATGCCCTCAAAAACTGTCCTGGGGTAGGGAATGCCCAAAGAAATCCAAACACGCCAAATTTTTCAAGAAGGCAATTTGAAGTTGTAAGTTTTGCTGAATCGTAAAAAAAAAATGAAAAGGACATTCATAAACGCAAAACATCAGGAATTACTAGACGCATGCAAATCCAATCTACACAAAGGTATCACCTCACACTAGTCAGAATGACCATCAGCAAAAACTCAACAAACGATAGATGTTGAAGAAGTTGTGGAGAATAGTGTAACCTCTCCGTCTAAGTGGGATGTAAACTGGTAACAACCATATAATAGGAACAGAATGGCAGTGCGTTTAAAGGTAAAAATTGAGTCACCATATGATCCGGAAGGTCCACTATTGGACCTGTCACCTGTGAAAGCCAGAATCAAAAAGACACAGGATGGAAAATCGTGTATTGCAGCAGTATTTACAATAGCCAAGACTTGAAAGTAACCAAAATGTCCATCAACAGATGAATGCACAAAGAAGAAGTGGTCCATGTACACAATGGAATATTCGCCATGGAAAAGGATGAAACACTGCTCTTTGCAGCACCATAGATGAGCCTAGAGATAATCACAGAACATGAGGTAAGTCGGAAAGCAGACAACAAATAACCTGGGATATCACTCCTAGCTGTTACCTTACAACTGACACGTATGAACATATTTCCACAGAGAAAGACTCTCACAGACTTAGAAAACAAACTACGGTTATCTAAAAGGAAAGGTGGGAGGAATGGATACATTAAGATTAGGGTTACCATACGTATACAAATACATATTAAACACATGTATCAAAAAGACTGACCATATACCAAGGGAGGTCTACTGAACGCTCTGTAATAATTTACACGGGGGCTTGCCTGGTGGCACCGTGGTTAAGAATCCGCCTGCCAATGCAGGGGACACAGGTTCGATCCCTGGTTGGGAAGATCCCACATGCTGCAGAGCAACTAAGCTCGTGCACCACAACTAATGAGCCTACGCTCTGGAGCCCATGAGCCATAACTACTGAGCCCATGAACCACAACTACTGAAGCCCACACGCCTAGAGCCCGTGCTCCACAACAAAAGAAGCCACTGCAGTGAGAAGCCCGTGCACCGCAACGGAGAGTAGCCCCCGCTCACCGCAACTGGAGAAAGCCCACATGCAGCAACGAAGATCCAACTCAGCCAAAAATAAATAAATAAATAAATAAAGTTTATTAAAAAAATAATAGTAATTTACATGGGAAGAGGCTCTGTACATGAATAGATATATATAATGTTCAATTCAACCTGATTGTGTACACCCAGAACAAACACTATTCTACTCATTACCCCAATTTAAAAAATTAAAACCACGAACGACCATTAATGAGACATAAAGTTATTGGGGCTTTCCCTGGTATATCCCATTCTAATTTACAACCTGGGAACACGACTTTCAGGAAGGCTCTGCTGCCCTAGTAACCAGATTTGGGAATGGAGATATGCTGCCGCCTTGTGGACGTTTCCCACAATAGCAGCTTTAAACACAGGGCTAACGGTCACTTGAGATTCACAGTAATTGTAGGGCCATAAATGACACGTGTCCTCAAAAAATGTCCTGGGGTAGGTAATGGTCAAAAAAGTTCACAACACGGAAAATTGTTCAAGAAAACAGTTTGAAGAGGTAAGTGTTACTCACTCTGTTGTTTTAAAAAAAGAAGAACATGGATAGAAGCTCAATATCAGGAATTATTGGTTGGATGCAAATCCAAACTACAAAAAGATTTCACCACCCAATATTCAAAATGCCATCCGTAAAAAGTCTACGAACAATGAATGCTGACGGGTTGGTGGAGAAATGCATACCCACTATGCTGATGGTTGGATGTAAAGTGGTAACAGCTAATCATGAGAACAGAATGGAGCTGCGTTTAAAAGGTAAAAATTGAGCTACCATATGATGCGGCCGATCCCCTAATGGGCCTATACCCTAAGAAGACCAGAATCGGAAAGGCACAGACAGGCAAACATGCACGGCAGCAATACTGAAATAGCCAAAACATGGAAGCAAAAAAAAGGGGTCCATAAACAGATGACTGGACAAAGAAGAAGTGGTACATGTACAGAATGGAATATTAGTTGCAAAAAATAATAAAAGAATGGCATATGCAGCACCACAGCTGAGCCTAGAGATAATCACACAACGTGAAGTAAGTCAGAATGCGAAAGACAAAGGTCCTATGATATCACTTATGGTATCTGAAAATTCATAAAAATGAACATATACCCATAGAGACAGACAATCTCAGATTGAGAAGACAAACTTGTGGTTAAGCCAATGAAAAGGTGTGAGGAATGGATAAATTAGGATATTGGGGTTAACAAACATATACTAATACATATAAAATATATCATCCCCAGAGTCCTATGGAATACCAAGAGTGGTCTACTCAACAATTTGTAATAACCTACATGGAAAAGGACACAAAGATCAATAGATATATGTATATGTGTTCATGAACAAGATTCTGTACACCTAGAACAAAAGACATATTTCAATCAAATTTGCTCTGATAAAAATTAAAACTTAAGGACACAAACAAGAATTAAGGAGGCTAAAACTTATGGGGGTTTGTCCTGGCACATTCCACTCTAATCTGCAACCAAAAAGCACAACTTGCAGCAAGGTTCTGTTTCCCTAGCAAGCAGAGTTGGCAACGTAGAAATGCTGCCACCCTAAGGCCGTTTCCTCAAACAGCAGCTTTCAATCCACTGCTAATGGTCATTCATATTCACAAGGACTGCAGGGCTGTAAATGACTCATGCCCTCAAAAACTGTCCTGGGGTAGGGAATGGCCAAAAAAATCCAAATGCGGCAAATTTTTCAGGAAGGCAATTTGAAGTTGTAAGTTTAGCTGAATCGTAAAAAAAAATGAAAAGGACATTGATAAACGCAAAACATCAGGAATTATTAGACGCATGCAAATCCAATCTACACAAAGGTATCACCTCACACTAGTCAGAATGACCATCAGCAAAAAGTCAACAAACAATAGATGTTGAAGAAGTTGTGGAGAATAGCGTAACCTCTCGGTCTATGTGGGATGTAAACTGGTAACAGCCAATAATAGGAACAGAATGGCAGTGCGTTTAAAGGTAAAAATTGAGTCACCATATGATCCGGAAGGTCCACTATTGGACCTGTCACCTGTGAAAGCCAGAATCAGAAAGACACAGGATGGAAAATCGTGTATTGCAGCAGTATTTACAATAGCCAAGACATGGACGCAACAAAAATGTCCATCATCAGATGAATGGAAGAAAAAGTGGTCCATGTACACAATGCAATATTAGACACAGAAAAGAATGAAACAATGCCGTTTGCAGCACCATAGATGAGGCTACAGATAATCACACAACTTGAAGTAAGTCAGAGAGCGAGAGACACATATCCTATGATATCACGTATAGGTGTTACCTAAAAATTGATAGGAATGAACCTATTTCCACAGAGAAGGACACTCACGCGTTCAAATAACAAGCTTGTGGTTAACCAAATGGAAAGCTGTGAGGAATGTATAACGGAGGATATTGGGTTTAACAGACATATGCTAATACTTATAAAATATATAATCATCAGACATACCGAATACCAAGAGAGGTCTATACAACATTCTGTAATAACCTATATGGAACAGGATCCAAACATGAAAAGATATATGAATCAATGAAAGAGACTCTGTACACCTAGAACAAACACAACATTGCAATCAAATTTGCTCTGAGAAAAATGAAAATTAAACTGAGAATACCAACAACAAATAAGTAGACATAGTTTTTGGGGGTTTGTCCTGGCACATTCCACTCTACAACCTACAAACAGGACTTCCAGGAAGGCTCTGTTGCCCTAGTAACCAGAGTTGGGAATATAGAAATGCTGCCCCCTTGTGGCCGTTCCCTGCAACAGCAGCTTTAAACGCAGAACTAATGGTCATGTGATAGTCACAATTACTACAGGGCTGTAAACGACACCTGCCCTCAAAAAATGTCCTGGTGCAGGTAATGGCCACAGGAATTCACAGAACATGGCACATTTTTCAAGGAAACAATTTGAAGAGCTAAGTTTCTCTGTTTCACTTTTAAAAAAAAGAAAGAAAACGGACGTAGATAAAAGCTCTATATCGGGAATTATTAGACGCATGCAGATCCAAACTACAAAAAGGTATCACCACCCAACTACTCAAAATGCCATCAGTAAAAAGTCTACAAACAATAAATGCTGAAGGGGTTTTAGAGATCTGTGTACCCTCTAGTTGCTGGTGGGATGTAAACTGCTAACAGCCAGTAGTGAGAACAGAATGGAGGTGCGTTGAAAGGTAAAAATTGAACTGCCATATGATCTAGTAGGCCCACAGCTGGGCTTAACCCCTGAGAAGACCAGAATCCAAAAGACACAGGCTGGCAATCCTGCACTGCATCAATATTTACCATAGCCAAGACTTGGAAGTAACCAAAATGTCCATCAACAGATGAATGCACAAAGAAGAAGTGGTCCATGTACACAATGGAATATTCACCATGGAAAAGGATGAAACACTGCTCTTTGCAGCACCATAGATGAGCCTAGAGATAATCACAGAACATGAGGTAAGTCGGAAAGCAGACGACAAATAACCTGGGATATCACTCCTAGCTGTTACCTAACAACTGACACGTATGAACATATTTCCACAGAGAAAGACTCTCACAGACTTAGAAAACAAACTATGGTTATCTAAAAGGAAAGGTGGGAGGAATGGATACATTAAGATTAGGGTTACCATACGTATACAAATACATATTAAACACATGTATCAAAAAGACTGACCATATACCAAGGGAGGTCTACTGAACGCTCTGTAATAATTTACACAGGGGCTTGCCTGGTGGCACCGTGGTTAAGAATCCGCCTGCCAATGCAGAGGACACAGGTTCGATCCCTGGTTCGGGAAGATCCCACATGCTGCAGAGCAACTAAGCTCGTGCACCACAACTAATGAGCCTACGCTCCGGAGCCCATGCACCACAACTACTGAAGCCCGCACGCCTACAGCCCATGCTCCGCAACAAGAGAAGCCACTGCAGTGAGAAGCCCGTGCACCGCAACGGAGAGTAGCCCCCACTCACTGCAACTGGAGAAAGCCCACATGCAGCAACGAAGATCCAACTCAGCCAAAAATAAATAAATAAATAAAATAAATTTATAAAAAAAAATAATAGTAATTTACATGGGAAGAGGCTCTCTACATGAATAGATATATATAATGTTCAATTGATCCTGATTGTGCACACCCAGAACAAACACTACTCTACTCATTACCCCCATTTAAAAAATTATAACCACGAACAAGAATTAATGAGACATAAAGTTATTGGGGTTTTCCCTGGCATATCCCATTCTAATTTACAACCTAGGAACACGACTTTCAGGAAGGCTCTGCTGCCCTAGTAACCAGATTTGGGAATGGAGAAATGCTGCCGCCTTGTGGCCGTTTCCCACAATAGCAGCTTTAAACACAGGGCTAACGGTCACTTGAGATTCACAGTAATTGTAGGGCCATAAATGACACGATTCCTCAAAAATGTCCTGGGGTAGGTAATGGCCAAGAAAGTTCATAATACGGAAAATTTTTCAAGAAAACTGTTTGAAGAGGTAAGTGTTACTCACTCTGTTATTTAAAAAAAAAGAAGAACATAAATAAAAGCTCAATGTCAGGAATTATTGGTTGGACGCAAATCCAAACTACAAAAACATTTCGCCACCCAATATTCAAAATGCCATCCGTAAAAAGTCTACAAACAATGAATGCTGACGGGTTGGTGGAGAAATGCATACCCACTATGCTGTTGGTTGGATGTAAACTGGTAACAGCTAATCATGAGAACAGAATGGAGCTGCGTTTAAAAGGTAAAAATTGAGCTACCATATGATGCGGCCGATCCCCTAATAGGCCTATACCCTAAGAAGACCAGAATCGGAAAGGCACACACAGGCAAACATGCACTGCAGAAATATTTACAATAGCCAAGCCATGCAAGCAAACAAAATGTCCATCAACAGATAAATGGACAAAGAAGAAGTGGTATACGTACCAAATGGAAGAGTAGGTTCGGAAAAAAAATGAACAATGCCGTTTTCAGGACTACACATGAGCCTAGAAATAATCATATTACGTTAAGTAAGTCAAAAGGGAATGACAAATATCCTATGATATCATTTATACACATTATCCTCAGATTGCTACCAATGAACATATTTCCACAGAAAAAGACACTCACAGACTTATAAAACAAACTAATGGTTAACCAAAATGAAAGGTGGGAGGATGGATAAATTAGGATTATGGGGCTAACATACATATACTAATGTATGTTAAGTGTATATAAACATATAACATATAAACTATATGCATTATAGAATCACCAATCCATATAAAATATATAATGACAAAACACCTACCAAATACCAAGGGAGGTCTACTCAACGTTCTGTAATAACATACATGGTAACAGGATCCGAAGATGAACAGACATATGTATGAATCATTGAGCAGATTCTGTACAGCCAGACAATCACAACACTCTAATCAAATTTACTGCAAAAAGAAATAGAAATTAAATTTTAAAAACAAACATAAGTAAGGAGACATAAACTTCTGGGGGCTTGTCCCAGCACATTCCACTCTAATTTACAACCTCGGAACACTACCTCCAAAAAGACTCTGTTGCCCTAGTAACAAGAGTTGAGAACGTAATAATGCTGCCGCCTTGTGGCTGTTTTCCACAACAGCAGCTTTAAACCCAGTGCTAATGGTCACTTAATAGTCACAAGGACTGCAGGGTTGTAAATGACACATGCCCTCAAAAAATGTCCAGGGGTAGGGAATAGGCAAGAAAATTCAACACATGACAAATTTTTCAAGAAGTTAATATGAAGACGGAAGTTGTACTCACTCTTTAAAAAAAAAGGAAAAGAAAAAAAAAGGACATGCCTAAAGCTCATTATAAGGAATTATTAGCCGCATGCAAATCCAACGTCCACAAAGGATTCAGCTCACACCAGTCAAATGACCATCAGCAAAAAGTCTACGAACTATAAATGCTGAAGAGGTTTTAGGGAACTGTGTACCTTCTAGCTGCTGGTGGGATGTAAAGTGGTAACAGCACTAATGAGAACTGAATGGAGCTGCTTTAAAAGGTAAAAATTGAGCTACCATATGATGCGGCCGAACCCCTAAATGGGCCTATACCCTAAGAAGACCACAATCGGAAAGTCACAGACAGGCAAACAGGCACTGCAACAATACTGAAATAGCCAAGACATGGAAGCAAAAACAAGGTCCATAAACAAATGAATGGACAAAGACGAAGTGGTACATGTACAGAATGGAATATTAGTTGTGAAAAATAATAAAAGAATGGCATATGCAGCACCACAGATGAGCCTAGAGATAATCACACAACGTGAAGTAAGTCAGAATGCGAAAGACAAATATCCTATGATATCACTTATGGTATCTGAAAATTCATAAAAATGAACATATATCCATAGAGAAAGACAATCTCAGATTGAGAAGACAAACTTATGGTCAAGCCAATAAAAAGGTGTGAGGAATGGATAAATTAGGATATTGGGATTAACAAACATATACTAATACATATAAAATATATCATCCCCAAAGACCTATGGAATACCAAGAGTGGTCTACTCAACACTTTGTAATAACCTACATGGAAAAGAACACAAAGATAAATAGATATATGTATATGTGTTCATGAACAAGATTCTGTACACCTAGAACAAAAGACATATTTCAATCAAATTTGCTCTGATAAAAATTAAAACTTAAGGACACAAACAAGAATTAAGGAGGCTAAAACTTATGGGGGTTTGTCCTGGCACATTCCACTCTAATCTGCAACCTAAAAGCACAACTTGCAGCAAGGTTCTGTTTCCCTAGCAAGCAGAGTTGACAACGTAGAAATGCTGCCACCCTAAGGCCGTTTCCTCAAACAGCAGCTTTAAATCCACTGCTAATGGTCACTAATATTCACAAGGACTGCAGGGCTGTAAATGTCTCATGCCCTCAAAAACTGTCCTGGGGTAGGGAATGCCCAAAGAAATCCAAACACGCCAAATTTTTCAAGAAGGCAATTTGAAGTTGTAAGTTTAGCTGAATCGTAAAAAAAAAATGAAAAGGACATTGATAAACGCAAAACATCAGGAATTACTAGACGCATGCAAATCCAATCTACACAAAGGTATCACCTCACACTAGTCAGAATGACCATCAGCAAAAACTCAACAAACGATAGATGTTGAAGAAGTTGTGGAGAATAGTGTAACCTCTCCGTCTAAGTGGGATGTAAACTGGTAACAACCATATAATAGGAACAGAATGGCAGTGCGTTTAAAGGTAAAAATTGAGTCACCATATGATCCGGAAGGTCCACTATTGGACCTGTCACCTGTGAAAGCCAGAATCAAAAAGACACAGGATGGAAAATCGTGTATTGCAGCAGTATTTACAATAGCCAAGACTTGAAAGTAACCAAAATGTCCATCAACAGATGAATGCACAAAGAAGAAGTGGTCCATGTACACAATGGAATATTCGCCATGGAAAAGGATGAAACACTGCTCTTTGCAGCACCATAGATGAGCCTAGAGATAATCACAGAACATGAGGTAAGTCGGAAAGCAGACAACAAATAACCTGGGATATCACTCCTAGCTGTTACCTTACAACTGATACGTATGAACATATTTCCACAGAGAAAGACTCTCACAGACTTAGAAAACAAACTACGGTTATCTAAAAGGAAAGGTGGGAGGAATGGATACATTAAGATTAGGGTTACCATACGTATACAAATACATATTAAACACATGTATCAAAAAGACTGACCATATACCAAGGGAGGTCTACTGAACGCTCTGTAATAATTTACACGGGGGCTTGCCTGGTGGCACCATGGTTAAGAATCCGCCTGCCAATGCAGGGGACACAGGTTCGATCCCTGGTTGGGAAGATCCCACATGCTGCAGAGCAACTAAGCTCGTGCACCACAACTAATGAGCCTACGCTCTGGAGCCCATGAGCCATAACTACTGAGCCCATGAACCACAACTACTGAAGCCCACACGCCTAGAGCCCGTGCTCCACAACAAAAGAAGCCACTGCAGTGAGAAGCCCGTGCACCGCAACGGAGAGTAGCCCCCGCTCACCGCAACTGGAGAAAGCCCACATGCAGCAACGAAGATCCAACTCAGCCAAAAATAAATAAATAAATAAATAAAGTTTATTAAAAAAATAATAGTAATTTACATGGGAAGAGGCTCTGTACATGAATAGATATATATAATGTTCAATTCAACCTGATTGTGTACACCCAGAACAAACACTATTCTACTCATTACCCCAATTTAAAAAATTAAAACCACGAACGACCATTAATGAGACATAAAGTTATTGGGGCTTTCCCTGGTATATCCCATTCTAATTTACAACCTGGGAACACGACTTTCAGGAAGGCTCTGCTGCCCTAGTAACCAGATTTGGGAATGGAGATATGCTGCCGCCTTGTGGACGTTTCCCACAATAGCAGCTTTAAACACAGGGCTAACGGTCACTTGAGATTCACAGTAATTGTAGGGCCATAAATGACACGTGTCCTCAAAAAATGTCCTGGGGTAGGTAATGGTCAAAAAAGTTCACAACACGGAAAATTGTTCAAGAAAACAGTTTGAAGAGGTAAGTGTTACTCACTCTGTTGTTTTAAAAAAAGAAGAACATGGATAGAAGCTCAATATCAGGAATTATTGGTTGGATGCAAATCCAAACTACAAAAAGATTTCACCACCCAATATTCAAAATGCCATCCGTAAAAAGTCTACGAACAATGAATGCTGACGGGTTGGTGGAGAAATGCATACCCACTATGCTGATGGTTGGATGTAAAGTGGTAACAGCTAATCATGAGAACAGAATGGAGCTGCGTTTAAAAGGTAAAAATTGAGCTACCATATGATGCGGCCGATCCCCTAATGGGCCTATACCCTAAGAAGACCAGAATCGGAAAGGCACAGACAGGCAAACATGCACGGCAGCAATACTGAAATAGCCAAAACATGGAAGCAAAAAGAAGGGGTCCATAAACAGATGACTGGACAAAGAAGAAGTGGTACATGTACAGAATGGAATATTAGTTGCAAAAAATAATAAAAGAATGGCATATGCAGCACCACAGCTGAGCCTAGAGATAATCACACAACGTGAAGTAAGTCAGAATGCGAAAGACAAAGGTCCTATGATATCACTTATGGTATCTGAAAATTCATAAAAATGAACATATACCCATAGAGACAGACAATCTCAGATTGAGAAGACAAACTTGTGGTTAAGCCAATGAAAAGGTGTGAGGAATGGATAAATTAGGATATTGGGGTTAACAAACATATACTAATACATATAAAATATATCATCCCCAGAGTCCTATGGAATACCAAGAGTGGTCTACTCAACAATTTGTAATAACCTACATGGAAAAGGACACAAAGATCAATAGATATATGTATATGTGTTCATGAACAAGATTCTGTACACCTAGAACAAAAGACATATTTCAATCAAATTTGCTCTGATAAAAATTAAAACTTAAGGACACAAACAAGAATTAAGGAGGCTAAAACTTATGGGGGTTTGTCCTGGCACATTCCACTCTAATCTGCAACCAAAAAGCACAACTTGCAGCAAGGTTCTGTTTCCCTAGCAAGCAGAGTTGGCAACGTAGAAATGCTGCCACCCTAAGGCCGTTTCCTCAAACAGCAGCTTTCAATCCACTGCTAATGGTCATTCATATTCACAAGGACTGCAGGGCTGTAAATGACTCATGCCCTCAAAAACTGTCCTGGGGTAGGGAATGGCCAAAAAAATCCAAATGCGGCAAATTTTTCAGGAAGGCAATTTGAAGTTGTAAGTTTAGCTGAATCGTAAAAAAAAATGAAAAGGACATTGATAAACGCAAAACATCAGGAATTATTAGACGCATGCAAATCCAATCTACACAAAGGTATCACCTCACACTAGTCAGAATGACCATCAGCAAAAAGTCAACAAACAATAGATGTTGAAGAAGTTGTGGAGAATAGCGTAACCTCTCGGTCTATGTGGGATGTAAACTGGTAACAGCCAATAATAGGAACAGAATGGCAGTGCGTTTAAAGGTAAAAATTGAGTCACCATATGATCCGGAAGGTCCACTATTGGACCTGTCACCTGTGAAAGCCAGAATCAGAAAGACACAGGATGGAAAATCGTGTATTGCAGCAGTATTTACAATAGCCAAGACATGGACGCAACAAAAATGTCCATCATCAGATGAATGGAAGAAAAAGTGGTCCATGTACACAATGCAATATTAGACACAGAAAAGAATGAAACAATGCCGTTTGCAGCACCATAGATGAGGCTACAGATAATCACACAACTTGAAGTAAGTCAGAGAGCGAGAGACACATATCCTATGATATCACGTATAGGTGTTACCTAAAAATTGATAGGAATGAACCTATTTCCACAGAGAAGGACACTCACGCGTTCAAATAACAAGCTTGTGGTTAACCAAATGGAAAGCTGTGAGGAATGTATAACGGAGGATATTGGGTTTAACAGACATATGCTAATACTTATATAATCATCAGACATACCGAATACCAAGAGAGGTCTATACAACATTCTGTAATAACCTATATGGAACAGGATCCAAACATGAAAAGATATATGAATCAATGAAAGAGACTCTGTACACCTAGAACAAACACAACATTGCAATCAAATTTGCTCTGAGAAAAATGAAAATTAAACTGAGAATACCAACAACAAATAAGTAGACATAGTTTTTGGGGGTTTGTCCTGGCACATTCCACTCTACAACCTACAAACAGGACTTCCAGGAAGGCTCTGTTGCCCTAGTAACCAGAGTTGGGAATATAGAAATGCTGCCCCCTTGTGGCCGTTCCCTGCAACAGCAGCTTTAAACGCAGAACTAATGGTCATGTGATAGTCACAATTACTACAGGGCTGTAAACGACACCTGCCCTCAAAAAATGTCCTGGTGCAGGTAATGGCCACAGGAATTCACAGAACATGGCACATTTTTCAAGGAAACAATTTGAAGAGCTAAGTTTCTCTGTTTCACTTTTAAAAAAAAGAAAGAAAACGGACGTAGATAAAAGCTCTATATCGGGAATTATTAGACGCATGCAGATCCAAACTACAAAAAGGTATCACCACCCAACTACTCAAAATGCCATCAGTAAAAAGTCTACAAACAATAAATGCTGAAGGGGTTTTAGAGATCTGTGTACCCTCTAGTTGCTGGTGGGATGTAAACTGCTAACAGCCAGTAGTGAGAACAGAATGGAGGTGCGTTGAAAGGTAAAAATTGAACTGCCATATGATCTAGTAGGCCCACAGCTGGGCTTAACCCCTGAGAAGACCAGAATCCAAAAGACACAGGCTGGCAATCCTGCACTGCATCAATATTTACCATAGCCAAGACTTGGAAGTAACCAAAATGTCCATCAACAGATGAATGCACAAAGAAGAAGTGGTCCATGTACACAATGGAATATTCACCATGGAAAAGGATGAAACACTGCTCTTTGCAGCACCATAGATGAGCCTAGAGATAATCACAGAACATGAGGTAAGTCGGAAAGCAGACGACAAATAACCTGGGATATCACTCCTAGCTGTTACCTAACAACTGACACGTATGAACATATTTCCACAGAGAAAGACTCTCACAGACTTAGAAAACAAACTATGGTTATCTAAAAGGAAAGGTGGGAGGAATGGATACATTAAGATTAGGGTTACCATACGTATACAAATACATATTAAACACATGTATCAAAAAGACTGACCATATACCAAGGGAGGTCTACTGAACGCTCTGTAATAATTTACACAGGGGCTTGCCTGGTGGCACCGTGGTTAAGAATCCGCCTGCCAATGCAGAGGACACAGGTTCGATCCCTGGTTCGGGAAGATCCCACATGCTGCAGAGCAACTAAGCTCGTGCACCACAACTAATGAGCCTACGCTCCGGAGCCCATGCACCACAACTACTGAAGCCCGCACGCCTACAGCCCATGCTCCGCAACAAGAGAAGCCACTGCAGTGAGAAGCCCGTGCACCGCAACGGAGAGTAGCCCCCACTCACTGCAACTGGAGAAAGCCCACATGCAGCAACGAAGATCCAACTCAGCCAAAAATAAATAAATAAATAAAATAAATTTATAAAAAAAAATAATAGTAATTTACATGGGAAGAGGCTCTCTACATGAATAGATATATATAATGTTCAATTGATCCTGATTGTGCACACCCAGAACAAACACTACTCTACTCATTACCCCCATTTAAAAAATTATAACCACGAACAAGAATTAATGAGACATAAAGTTATTGGGGTTTTCCCTGGCATATCCCATTCTAATTTACAACCTAGGAACACGACTTTCAGGAAGGCTCTGCTGCCCTAGTAACCAGATTTGGGAATGGAGAAATGCTGCCGCCTTGTGGCCGTTTCCCACAATAGCAGCTTTAAACACAGGGCTAACGGTCACTTGAGATTCACAGTAATTGTAGGGCCATAAATGACACGATTCCTCAAAAATGTCCTGGGGTAGGTAATGGCCAAGAAAGTTCATAATACGGAAAATTTTTCAAGAAAACTGTTTGAAGAGGTAAGTGTTACTCACTCTGTTATTTAAAAAAAAAGAAGAACATAAATAAAAGCTCAATGTCAGGAATTATTGGTTGGACGCAAATCCAAACTACAAAAACATTTCGCCACCCAATATTCAAAATGCCATCCGTAAAAAGTCTACAAACAATGAATGCTGACGGGTTGGTGGAGAAATGCATACCCACTATGCTGTTGGTTGGATGTAAACTGGTAACAGCTAATCATGAGAACAGAATGGAGCTGCGTTTAAAAGGTAAAAATTGAGCTACCATATGATGCGGCCGATCCCCTAATAGGCCTATACCCTAAGAAGACCAGAATCGGAAAGGCACACACAGGCAAACATGCACTGCAGAAATATTTACAATAGCCAAGCCATGCAAGCAAACAAAATGTCCATCAACAGATAAATGGACAAAGAAGAAGTGGTATACGTACCAAATGGAAGAGTAGGTTCGGAAAAAAAATGAACAATGCCGTTTTCAGGACTACACATGAGCCTAGAAATAATCATACTACGTTAAGTAAGTCAAAAGGGAATGACAAATATCCTATGATATCATTTATACACATTATCCTCAGATTGCTACCAATGAACATATTTCCACAGAAAAAGACACTCACAGACTTATAAAACAAACTAATGGTTAACCAAAATGAAAGGTGGGAGGATGGATAAATTAGGATTATGGGGCTAACATACATATACTAATGTATGTTAAGTGTATATAAACATATAACATATAAACTATATGCATTATAGAATCACCAATCCATATAAAATATATAATGACAAAACACCTACCAAATACCAAGGGAGGTCTACTCAACGTTCTGTAATAACATACATGGTAACAGGATCCGAAGATGAACAGACATATGTATGAATCATTGAGCAGATTCTGTACAGCCAGACAATCACAACACTCTAATCAAATTTACTGCAAAAAGAAATAGAAATTAAATTTTAAAAACAAACATAAGTAAGGAGACATAAACTTCTGGGGGCTTGTCCCAGCACATTCCACTCTAATTTACAACCTCGGAACACTACCTCCAAAAAGACTCTGTTGCCCTAGTAACAAGAGTTGAGAACGTAATAATGCTGCCGCCTTGTGGCTGTTTTCCACAACAGCAGCTTTAAACCCAGTGCTAATGGTCACTTAATAGTCACAAGGACTGCAGGGTTGTAAATGACACATGCCCTCAAAAAATGTCCAGGGGTAGGGAATAGGCAAGAAAATTCAACACATGACAAATTTTTCAAGAAGTTAATATGAAGACGGAAGTTGTACTCACTCTTTAAAAAAAAAGGAAAAGAAAAAAAAAGGACATGCCTAAAGCTCATTATAAGGAATTATTAGCCGCATGCAAATCCAACGTCCACAAAGGATTCAGCTCACACCAGTCAAATGACCATCAGCAAAAAGTCTACGAACTATAAATGCTGAAGAGGTTTTAGGGAACTGTGTACCTTCTAGCTGCTGGTGGGATGTAAAGTGGTAACAGCACTAATGAGAACTGAATGGAGCTGCTTTAAAAGGTAAAAATTGAGCTACCATATGATGCGGCCGAACCCCTAAATGGGCCTATACCCTAAGAAGACCACAATCGGAAAGTCACAGACAGGCAAACAGGCACTGCAACAATACTGAAATAGCCAAGACATGGAAGCAAAAACAAGGTCCATAAACAAATGAATGGACAAAGACGAAGTGGTACATGTACAGAATGGAATATTAGTTGTGAAAAATAATAAAAGAATGGCATATGCAGCACCACAGATGAGCCTAGAGATAATCACACAACGTGAAGTAAGTCAGAATGCGAAAGACAAATATCCTATGATATCACTTATGGTATCTGAAAATTCATAAAAATGAACATATATCCATAGAGAAAGACAATCTCAGATTGAGAAGACAAACTTATGGTCAAGCCAATAAAAAGGTGTGAGGAATGGATAAATTAGGATATTGGGATTAACAAACATATACTAATACATATAAAATATATCATCCCCAAAGACCTATGGAATACCAAGAGTGGTCTACTCAACACTTTGTAATAACCTACATGGAAAAGAACACAAAGATAAATAGATATATGTATATGTGTTCATGAACAAGATTCTGTACACCTAGAACAAAAGACATATTTCAATCAAATTTGCTCTGATAAAAATTAAAACTTAAGGACACAAACAAGAATTAAGGAGGCTAAAACTTATGGGGGTTTGTCCTGGCACATTCCACTCTAATCTGCAACCTAAAAGCACAACTTGCAGCAAGGTTCTGTTTCCCTAGCAAGCAGAGTTGACAACGTAGAAATGCTGCCACCCTAAGGCCGTTTCCTCAAACAGCAGCTTTAAATCCACTGCTAATGGTCACTAATATTCACAAGGACTGCAGGGCTGTAAATGTCTCATGCCCTCAAAAACTGTCCTGGGGTAGGGAATGCCCAAAGAAATCCAAACACGCCAAATTTTTCAAGAAGGCAATTTGAAGTTGTAAGTTTAGCTGAATCGTAAAAAAAAAATGAAAAGGACATTGATAAACGCAAAACATCAGGAATTACTAGACGCATGCAAATCCAATCTACACAAAGGTATCACCTCACACTAGTCAGAATGACCATCAGCAAAAACTCAACAAACGATAGATGTTGAAGAAGTTGTGGAGAATAGTGTAACCTCTCCGTCTAAGTGGATGTAAACTGGTAACAACCATATAATAGGAACAGAATGGCAGTGCGTTTAAAGGTAAAAATTGAGTCACCATATGATCCGGAAGGTCCACTATTGGACCTGTCACCTGTGAAAGCCAGAATCAAAAAGACAAAGGATGGAAAATCGTGTATTGCAGCAGTATTTACAATAGCCAAGACTTGAAAGTAACCAAAATGTCCATCAACAGATGAATGCACAAAGAAGAAGTGGTCCATGTACACAATGGAATATTCGCCATGGAAAAGGATGAAACACTGCTCTTTGCAGCACCATAGATGAGCCTAGAGATAATCACAGAACATGAGGTAAGTCGGAAAGCAGACAACAAATAACCTGGGATATAACTCCTAGCTGTTACCTTACAACTGACACGTATGAACATATTTCCCCAGAGAAAGACTCTCACAGACTTAGAAAACAAACTATGGTTATCTAAAAGGAAAGGTGGGAGGAATGGATACATTAAGATTAGGGTTACCATACGTATACAAATACATATTAAACACATGTATCAAAAAGACTGACCATATACCAAGGGAGGTCTACTGAACGCTCTGTAATAATTTACACGGGGGCTTGCCTGGTGGCACCATGGTTAAGAATCCGCCTGCCAATGCAGGGGACACAGGTTCGATCCCTGGTTGGGAAGATCCCACATGCTGCAGAGCAACTAAGCTCGTGCACCACAACTAATGAGCCTACGCTCTGGAGCCCATGAGCCATAACTACTGAGCCCATGAACCACAACTACTGAAGCCCACACGCCTAGAGCCCGTGCTCCACAACAAAAGAAGCCACTGCAGTGAGAAGCCCGTGCACCGCAACGGAGAGTAGCCCCCGCTCACCGCAACTGGAGAAAGCCCACATGCAGCAACGAAGATCCAACTCAGCCAAAAATAAATAAATAAATAAATAAAGTTTATTAAAAAAATAATAGTAATTTACATGGGAAGAGGCTCTGTACATGAATAGATATATATAATGTTCAATTCAACCTGATTGTGTACACCCAGAACAAACACTATTCTACTCATTACCCCAATTTAAAAAATTAAAACCACGAACGACCATTAATGAGACATAAAGTTATTGGGGCTTTCCCTGGTATATCCCATTCTAATTTACAACCTGGGAACACGACTTTCAGGAAGGCTCTGCTGCCCTAGTAACCAGATTTGGGAATGGAGATATGCTGCCGCCTTGTGGACGTTTCCCACAATAGCAGCTTTAAACACAGGGCTAACGGTCACTTGAGATTCACAGTAATTGTAGGGCCATAAATGACACGTGTCCTCAAAAAATGTCCTGGGGTAGGTAATGGTCAAAAAAGTTCACAACACGGAAAATTGTTCAAGAAAACAGTTTGAAGAGGTAAGTGTTACTCACTCTGTTGTTTTAAAAAAAGAAGAACATGGATAGAAGCTCAATATCAGGAATTATTGGTTGGATGCAAATCCAAACTACAAAAAGATTTCACCACCCAATATTCAAAATGCCATCCGTAAAAAGTCTACGAACAATGAATGCTGACGGGTTGGTGGAGAAATGCATACCCACTATGCTGATGGTTGGATGTAAAGTGGTAACAGCTAATCATGAGAACAGAATGGAGCTGCGTTTAAAAGGTAAAAATTGAGCTACCATATGATGCGGCCGATCCCCTAATGGGCCTATACCCTAAGAAGACCAGAATCGGAAAGGCACAGACAGGCAAACATGCACGGCAGCAATACTGAAATAGCCAAAACATGGAAGCAAAAAGAAGGGGTCCATAAACAGATGACTGGACAAAGAAGAAGTGGTACATGTACAGAATGGAATATTAGTTGCAAAAAATAATAAAAGAATGGCATATGCAGCACCACAGCTGAGCCTAGAGATAATCACACAACGTGAAGTAAGTCAGAATGCGAAAGACAAAGGTCCTATGATATCACTTATGGTATCTGAAAATTCATAAAAATGAACATATACCCATAGAGACAGACAATCTCAGATTGAGAAGACAAACTTGTGGTTAAGCCAATGAAAAGGTGTGAGGAATGGATAAATTAGGATATTGGGGTTAACAAACATATACTAATACATATAAAATATATCATCCCCAGAGTCCTATGGAATACCAAGAGTGGTCTACTCAACAATTTGTAATAACCTACATGGAAAAGGACACAAAGATCAATAGATATATGTATATGTGTTCATGAACAAGATTCTGTACACCTAGAACAAAAGACATATTTCAATCAAATTTGCTCTGATAAAAATTAAAACTTAAGGACACAAACAAGAATTAAGGAGGCTAAAACTTATGGGGGTTTGTCCTGGCACATTCCACTCTAATCTGCAACCAAAAAGCACAACTTGCAGCAAGGTTCTGTTTCCCTAGCAAGCAGAGTTGGCAACGTAGAAATGCTGCCACCCTAAGGCCGTTTCCTCAAACAGCAGCTTTCAATCCACTGCTAATGGTCATTCATATTCACAAGGACTGCAGGGCTGTAAATGACTCATGCCCTCAAAAACTGTCCTGGGGTAGGGAATGGCCAAAAAAATCCAAATGCGGCAAATTTTTCAGGAAGGCAATTTGAAGTTGTAAGTTTAGCTGAATCGTAAAAAAAAATGAAAAGGACATTGATAAACGCAAAACATCAGGAATTATTAGACGCATGCAAATCCAATCTACACAAAGGTATCACCTCACACTAGTCAGAATGACCATCAGCAAAAAGTCAACAAACAATAGATGTTGAAGAAGTTGTGGAGAATAGCGTAACCTCTCGGTCTATGTGGGATGTAAACTGGTAACAGCCAATAATAGGAACAGAATGGCAGTGCGTTTAAAGGTAAAAATTGAGTCACCATATGATCCGGAAGGTCCACTATTGGACCTGTCACCTGTGAAAGCCAGAATCAGAAAGACACAGGATGGAAAATCGTGTATTGCAGCAGTATTTACAATAGCCAAGACATGGACGCAACAAAAATGTCCATCATCAGATGAATGGAAGAAAAAGTGGTCCATGTACACAATGCAATATTAGACACAGAAAAGAATGAAACAATGCCGTTTGCAGCACCATAGATGAGGCTACAGATAATCACACAACTTGAAGTAAGTCAGAGAGCGAGAGACACATATCCTATGATATCACGTATAGGTGTTACCTAAAAATTGATAGGAATGAACCTATTTCCACAGAGAAGGACACTCACGCGTTCAAATAACAAGCTTGTGGTTAACCAAATGGAAAGCTGTGAGGAATGTATAACGGAGGATATTGGGTTTAACAGACATATGCTAATACTTATAAAATATATAATCATCAGACATACCGAATACCAAGAGAGGTCTATACAACATTCTGTAATAACCTATATGGAACAGGATCCAAACATGAAAAGATATATGAATCAATGAAAGAGACTCTGTACACCTAGAACAAACACAACATTGCAATCAAATTTGCTCTGAGAAAAATGAAAATTAAACTGAGAATACCAACAACAAATAAGTAGACATAGTTTTTGGGGGTTTGTCCTGGCACATTCCACTCTACAACCTACAAACAGGACTTCCAGGAAGGCTCTGTTGCCCTAGTAACCAGAGTTGGGAATATAGAAATGCTGCCCCCTTGTGGCCGTTCCCTGCAACAGCAGCTTTAAACGCAGAACTAATGGTCATGTGATAGTCACAATTACTACAGGGCTGTAAACGACACCTGCCCTCAAAAAATGTCCTGGTGCAGGTAATGGCCACAGGAATTCACAGAACATGGCACATTTTTCAAGGAAACAATTTGAAGAGCTAAGTTTCTCTGTTTCACTTTTAAAAAAAAGAAAGAAAACGGACGTAGATAAAAGCTCTATATCGGGAATTATTAGACGCATGCAGATCCAAACTACAAAAAGGTATCACCACCCAACTACTCAAAATGCCATCAGTAAAAAGTCTACAAACAATAAATGCTGAAGGGGTTTTAGAGATCTGTGTACCCTCTAGTTGCTGGTGGGATGTAAACTGCTAACAGCCAGTAGTGAGAACAGAATGGAGGTGCGTTGAAAGGTAAAAATTGAACTGCCATATGATCTAGTAGGCCCACAGCTGGGCTTAACCCCTGAGAAGACCAGAATCCAAAAGACACAGGCTGGCAATCCTGCACTGCATCAATATTTACCATAGCCAAGACTTGGAAGTAACCAAAATGTCCATCAACAGATGAATGCACAAAGAAGAAGTGGTCCATGTACACAATGGAATATTCACCATGGAAAAGGATGAAACACTGCTCTTTGCAGCACCATAGATGAGCCTAGAGATAATCACAGAACATGAGGTAAGTCGGAAAGCAGACGACAAATAACCTGGGATATCACTCCTAGCTGTTACCTAACAACTGACACGTATGAACATATTTCCACAGAGAAAGACTCTCACAGACTTAGAAAACAAACTATGGTTATCTAAAAGGAAAGGTGGGAGGAATGGATACATTAAGATTAGGGTTACCATACGTATACAAATACATATTAAACACATGTATCAAAAAGACTGACCATATACCAAGGGAGGTCTACTGAACGCTCTGTAATAATTTACACAGGGGCTTGCCTGGTGGCACCGTGGTTAAGAATCCGCCTGCCAATGCAGAGGACACAGGTTCGATCCCTGGTTCGGGAAGATCCCACATGCTGCAGAGCAACTAAGCTCGTGCACCACAACTAATGAGCCTACGCTCCGGAGCCCATGCACCACAACTACTGAAGCCCGCACGCCTACAGCCCATGCTCCGCAACAAGAGAAGCCACTGCAGTGAGAAGCCCGTGCACCGCAACGGAGAGTAGCCCCCACTCACTGCAACTGGAGAAAGCCCACATGCAGCAACGAAGATCCAACTCAGCCAAAAATAAATAAATAAATAAAATAAATTTATAAAAAAAAATAATAGTAATTTACATGGGAAGAGGCTCTCTACATGAATAGATATATATAATGTTCAATTGATCCTGATTGTGCACACCCAGAACAAACACTACTCTACTCATTACCCCCATTTAAAAAATTATAACCACGAACAAGAATTAATGAGACATAAAGTTATTGGGGTTTTCCCTGGCATATCCCATTCTAATTTACAACCTAGGAACACGACTTTCAGGAAGGCTCTGCTGCCCTAGTAACCAGATTTGGGAATGGAGAAATGCTGCCGCCTTGTGGCCGTTTCCCACAATAGCAGCTTTAAACACAGGGCTAACGGTCACTTGAGATTCACAGTAATTGTAGGGCCATAAATGACACGATTCCTCAAAAATGTCCTGGGGTAGGTAATGGCCAAGAAAGTTCATAATACGGAAAATTTTTCAAGAAAACTGTTTGAAGAGGTAAGTGTTACTCACTCTGTTATTTAAAAAAAAAGAAGAACATAAATAAAAGCTCAATGTCAGGAATTATTGGTTGGACGCAAATCCAAACTACAAAAACATTTCGCCACCCAATATTCAAAATGCCATCCGTAAAAAGTCTACAAACAATGAATGCTGACGGGTTGGTGGAGAAATGCATACCCACTATGCTGTTGGTTGGATGTAAACTGGTAACAGCTAATCATGAGAACAGAATGGAGCTGCGTTTAAAAGGTAAAAATTGAGCTACCATATGATGCGGCCGATCCCCTAATAGGCCTATACCCTAAGAAGACCAGAATCGGAAAGGCACACACAGGCAAACATGCACTGCAGAAATATTTACAATAGCCAAGCCATGCAAGCAAACAAAATGTCCATCAACAGATAAATGGACAAAGAAGAAGTGGTATACGTACCAAATGGAAGAGTAGGTTCGGAAAAAAAATGAACAATGCCGTTTTCAGGACTACACATGAGCCTAGAAATAATCATATTACGTTAAGTAAGTCAAAAGGGAATGACAAATATCCTATGATATCATTTATACACATTATCCTCAGATTGCTACCAATGAACATATTTCCACAGAAAAAGACACTCACAGACTTATAAAACAAACTAATGGTTAACCAAAATGAAAGGTGGGAGGATGGATAAATTAGGATTATGGGGCTAACATACATATACTAATGTATGTTAAGTGTATATAAACATATAACATATAAACTATATGCATTATAGAATCACCAATCCATATAAAATATATAATGACAAAACACCTACCAAATACCAAGGGAGGTCTACTCAACGTTCTGTAATAACATACATGGTAACAGGATCCGAAGATGAACAGACATATGTATGAATCATTGAGCAGATTCTGTACAGCCAGACAATCACAACACTCTAATCAAATTTACTGCAAAAAGAAATAGAAATTAAATTTTAAAAACAAACATAAGTAAGGAGACATAAACTTCTGGGGGCTTGTCCCAGCACATTCCACTCTAATTTACAACCTCGGAACACTACCTCCAAAAAGACTCTGTTGCCCTAGTAACAAGAGTTGAGAACGTAATAATGCTGCCGCCTTGTGGCTGTTTTCCACAACAGCAGCTTTAAACCCAGTGCTAATGGTCACTTAATAGTCACAAGGACTGCAGGGTTGTAAATGACACATGCCCTCAAAAAATGTCCAGGGGTAGGGAATAGGCAAGAAAATTCAACACATGACAAATTTTTCAAGAAGTTAATATGAAGACGGAAGTTGTACTCACTCTTTAAAAAAAAAGGAAAAGAAAAAAAAAGGACATGCCTAAAGCTCATTATAAGGAATTATTAGCCGCATGCAAATCCAACGTCCACAAAGGATTCAGCTCACACCAGTCAAATGACCATCAGCAAAAAGTCTACGAACTATAAATGCTGAAGAGGTTTTAGGGAACTGTGTACCTTCTAGCTGCTGGTGGGATGTAAAGTGGTAACAGCACTAATGAGAACTGAATGGAGCTGCTTTAAAAGGTAAAAATTGAGCTACCATATGATGCGGCCGAACCCCTAAATGGGCCTATACCCTAAGAAGACCACAATCGGAAAGTCACAGACAGGCAAACAGGCACTGCAACAATACTGAAATAGCCAAGACATGGAAGCAAAAACAAGGTCCATAAACAAATGAATGGACAAAGACGAAGTGGTACATGTACAGAATGGAATATTAGTTGTGAAAAATAATAAAAGAATGGCATATGCAGCACCACAGATGAGCCTAGAGATAATCACACAACGTGAAGTAAGTCAGAATGCGAAAGACAAATATCCTATGATATCACTTATGGTATCTGAAAATTCATAAAAATGAACATATATCCATAGAGAAAGACAATCTCAGATTGAGAAGACAAACTTATGGTCAAGCCAATAAAAAGGTGTGAGGAATGGATAAATTAGGATATTGGGATTAACAAACATATACTAATACATATAAAATATATCATCCCCAAAGACCTATGGAATACCAAGAGTGGTCTACTCAACACTTTGTAATAACCTACATGGAAAAGAACACAAAGATAAATAGATATATGTATATGTGTTCATGAACAAGATTCTGTACACCTAGAACAAAAGACATATTTCAATCAAATTTGCTCTGATAAAAATTAAAACTTAAGGACACAAACAAGAATTAAGGAGGCTAAAACTTATGGGGGTTTGTCCTGGCACATTCCACTCTAATCTGCAACCTAAAAGCACAACTTGCAGCAAGGTTCTGTTTCCCTAGCAAGCAGAGTTGACAACGTAGAAATGCTGCCACCCTAAGGCCGTTTCCTCAAACAGCAGCTTTAAATCCACTGCTAATGGTCACTAATATTCACAAGGACTGCAGGGCTGTAAATGTCTCATGCCCTCAAAAACTGTCCTGGGGTAGGGAATGCCCAAAGAAATCCAAACACGCCAAATTTTTCAAGAAGGCAATTTGAAGTTGTAAGTTTAGCTGAATCGTAAAAAAAAAATGAAAAGGACATTGATAAACGCAAAACATCAGGAATTACTAGACGCATGCAAATCCAATCTACACAAAGGTATCACCTCACACTAGTCAGAATGACCATCAGCAAAAACTCAACAAACGATAGATGTTGAAGAAGTTGTGGAGAATAGTGTAACCTCTCCGTCTAAGTGGGATGTAAACTGGTAACAACCATATAATAGGAACAGAATGGCAGTGCGTTTAAAGGTAAAAATTGAGTCACCATATGATCCGGAAGGTCCACTATTGGACCTGTCACCTGTGAAAGCCAGAATCAAAAAGACAAAGGATGGAAAATCGTGTATTGCAGCAGTATTTACAATAGCCAAGACTTGAAAGTAACCAAAATGTCCATCAACAGATGAATGCACAAAGAAGAAGTGGTCCATGTACACAATGGAATATTCGCCATGGAAAAGGATGAAACACTGCTCTTTGCAGCACCATAGATGAGCCTAGAGATAATCACAGAACATGAGGTAAGTCGGAAAGCAGACAACAAATAACCTGGGATATCACTCCTAGCTGTTACCTTACAACTGACACGTATGAACATATTTCCCCAGAGAAAGACTCTCACAGACTTAGAAAACAAACTACGGTTATCTAAAAGGAAAGGTGGGAGGAATGGATACATTAAGATTAGGGTTACCATACGTATACAAATACATATTAAACACATGTATCAAAAAGACTGACCATATACCAAGGGAGGTCTACTGAACGCTCTGTAATAATTTACACGGGGGCTTGCCTGGTGGCACCGTGGTTAAGAATCCGCCTGCCAATGCAGGGGACACAGGTTCGATCCCTGGTTGGGAAGATCCCACATGCTGCAGAGCAACTAAGCTCGTGCACCACAACTAATGAGCCTACGCTCTGGAGCCCATGAGCCATAACTACTGAGCCCATGAACCACAACTACTGAAGCCCACACGCCTAGAGCCCGTGCTCCACAACAAAAGAAGCCACTGCAGTGAGAAGCCCGTGCACCGCAACGGAGAGTAGCCCCCGCTCACCGCAACTGGAGAAAGCCCACATGCAGCAACGAAGATCCAACTCAGCCAAAAATAAATAAATAAATAAATAAAGTTTATTAAAAAAATAATAGTAATTTACATGGGAAGAGGCTCTGTACATGAATAGATATATATAATGTTCAATTCAACCTGATTGTGTACACCCAGAACAAACACTATTCTACTCATTACCCCAATTTAAAAAATTAAAACCACGAACGACCATTAATGAGACATAAAGTTATTGGGGCTTTCCCTGGTATATCCCATTCTAATTTACAACCTGGGAACACGACTTTCAGGAAGGCTCTGCTGCCCTAGTAACCAGATTTGGGAATGGAGATATGCTGCCGCCTTGTGGACGTTTCCCACAATAGCAGCTTTAAACACAGGGCTAACGGTCACTTGAGATTCACAGTAATTGTAGGGCCATAAATGACACGTGTCCTCAAAAAATGTCCTGGGGTAGGTAATGGTCAAAAAAGTTCACAACACGGAAAATTGTTCAAGAAAACAGTTTGAAGAGGTAAGTGTTACTCACTCTGTTGTTTTAAAAAAAGAAGAACATGGATAGAAGCTCAATATCAGGAATTATTGGTTGGATGCAAATCCAAACTACAAAAAGATTTCACCACCCAATATTCAAAATGCCATCCGTAAAAAGTCTACGAACAATGAATGCTGACGGGTTGGTGGAGAAATGCATACCCACTATGCTGATGGTTGGATGTAAAGTGGTAACAGCTAATCATGAGAACAGAATGGAGCTGCGTTTAAAAGGTAAAAATTGAGCTACCATATGATGCGGCCGATCCCCTAATGGGCCTATACCCTAAGAAGACCAGAATCGGAAAGGCACAGACAGGCAAACATGCACGGCAGCAATACTGAAATAGCCAAAACATGGAAGCAAAAAAAAGGGGTCCATAAACAGATGACTGGACAAAGAAGAAGTGGTACATGTACAGAATGGAATATTAGTTGCAAAAAATAATAAAAGAATGGCATATGCAGCACCACAGCTGAGCCTAGAGATAATCACACAACGTGAAGTAAGTCAGAATGCGAAAGACAAAGGTCCTATGATATCACTTATGGTATCTGAAAATTCATAAAAATGAACATATACCCATAGAGACAGACAATCTCAGATTGAGAAGACAAACTTGTGGTTAAGCCAATGAAAAGGTGTGAGGAATGGATAAATTAGGATATTGGGGTTAACAAACATATACTAATACATATAAAATATATCATCCCCAGAGTCCTATGGAATACCAAGAGTGGTCTACTCAACAATTTGTAATAACCTACATGGAAAAGGACACAAAGATCAATAGATATATGTATATGTGTTCATGAACAAGATTCTGTACACCTAGAACAAAAGACATATTTCAATCAAATTTGCTCTGATAAAAATTAAAACTTAAGGACACAAACAAGAATTAAGGAGGCTAAAACTTATGGGGGTTTGTCCTGGCACATTCCACTCTAATCTGCAACCAAAAAGCACAACTTGCAGCAAGGTTCTGTTTCCCTAGCAAGCAGAGTTGGCAACGTAGAAATGCTGCCACCCTAAGGCCGTTTCCTCAAACAGCAGCTTTCAATCCACTGCTAATGGTCATTCATATTCACAAGGACTGCAGGGCTGTAAATGACTCATGCCCTCAAAAACTGTCCTGGGGTAGGGAATGGCCAAAAAAATCCAAATGCGGCAAATTTTTCAGGAAGGCAATTTGAAGTTGTAAGTTTAGCTGAATCGTAAAAAAAAATGAAAAGGACATTGATAAACGCAAAACATCAGGAATTATTAGACGCATGCAAATCCAATCTACACAAAGGTATCACCTCACACTAGTCAGAATGACCATCAGCAAAAAGTCAACAAACAATAGATGTTGAAGAAGTTGTGGAGAATAGCGTAACCTCTCGGTCTATGTGGGATGTAAACTGGTAACAGCCAATAATAGGAACAGAATGGCAGTGCGTTTAAAGGTAAAAATTGAGTCACCATATGATCCGGAAGGTCCACTATTGGACCTGTCACCTGTGAAAGCCAGAATCAGAAAGACACAGGATGGAAAATCGTGTATTGCAGCAGTATTTACAATAGCCAAGACATGGACGCAACAAAAATGTCCATCATCAGATGAATGGAAGAAAAAGTGGTCCATGTACACAATGCAATATTAGACACAGAAAAGAATGAAACAATGCCGTTTGCAGCACCATAGATGAGGCTACAGATAATCACACAACTTGAAGTAAGTCAGAGAGCGAGAGACACATATCCTATGATATCACGTATAGGTGTTACCTAAAAATTGATAGGAATGAACCTATTTCCACAGAGAAGGACACTCACGCGTTCAAATAACAAGCTTGTGGTTAACCAAATGGAAAGCTGTGAGGAATGTATAACGGAGGATATTGGGTTTAACAGACATATGCTAATACTTATAAAATATATAATCATCAGACATACCGAATACCAAGAGAGGTCTATACAACATTCTGTAATAACCTATATGGAACAGGATCCAAACATGAAAAGATATATGAATCAATGAAAGAGACTCTGTACACCTAGAACAAACACAACATTGCAATCAAATTTGCTCTGAGAAAAATGAAAATTAAACTGAGAATACCAACAACAAATAAGTAGACATAGTTTTTGGGGGTTTGTCCTGGCACATTCCACTCTACAACCTACAAACAGGACTTCCAGGAAGGCTCTGTTGCCCTAGTAACCAGAGTTGGGAATATAGAAATGCTGCCCCCTTGTGGCCGTTCCCTGCAACAGCAGCTTTAAACGCAGAACTAATGGTCATGTGATAGTCACAATTACTACAGGGCTGTAAACGACACCTGCCCTCAAAAAATGTCCTGGTGCAGGTAATGGCCACAGGAATTCACAGAACATGGCACATTTTTCAAGGAAACAATTTGAAGAGCTAAGTTTCTCTGTTTCACTTTTAAAAAAAAGAAAGAAAACGGACGTAGATAAAAGCTCTATATCGGGAATTATTAGACGCATGCAGATCCAAACTACAAAAAGGTATCACCACCCAACTACTCAAAATGCCATCAGTAAAAAGTCTACAAACAATAAATGCTGAAGGGGTTTTAGAGATCTGTGTACCCTCTAGTTGCTGGTGGGATGTAAACTGCTAACAGCCAGTAGTGAGAACAGAATGGAGGTGCGTTGAAAGGTAAAAATTGAACTGCCATATGATCTAGTAGGCCCACAGCTGGGCTTAACCCCTGAGAAGACCAGAATCCAAAAGACACAGGCTGGCAATCCTGCACTGCATCAATATTTACCATAGCCAAGACTTGGAAGTAACCAAAATGTCCATCAACAGATGAATGCACAAAGAAGAAGTGGTCCATGTACACAATGGAATATTCACCATGGAAAAGGATGAAACACTGCTCTTTGCAGCACCATAGATGAGCCTAGAGATAATCACAGAACATGAGGTAAGTCGGAAAGCAGACGACAAATAACCTGGGATATCACTCCTAGCTGTTACCTAACAACTGACACGTATGAACATATTTCCACAGAGAAAGACTCTCACAGACTTAGAAAACAAACTATGGTTATCTAAAAGGAAAGGTGGGAGGAATGGATACATTAAGATTAGGGTTACCATACGTATACAAATACATATTAAACACATGTATCAAAAAGACTGACCATATACCAAGGGAGGCCTACTGAACGCTCTGTAATAATTTACACAGGGGCTTGCCTGGTGGCACCGTGGTTAAGAATCCGCCTGCCAATGCAGAGGACACAGGTTCGATCCCTGGTTCGGGAAGATCCCACATGCTGCAGAGCAACTAAGCTCGTGCACCACAACTAATGAGCCTACGCTCCGGAGCCCATGCACCACAACTACTGAAGCCCGCACGCCTACAGCCCATGCTCCGCAACAAGAGAAGCCACTGCAGTGAGAAGCCCGTGCACCGCAACGGAGAGTAGCCCCCACTCACTGCAACTGGAGAAAGCCCACATGCAGCAACGAAGATCCAACTCAGCCAAAAATAAATAAATAAATAAAATAAATTTATAAAAAAAAATAATAGTAATTTACATGGGAAGAGGCTCTCTACATGAATAGATATATATAATGTTCAATTGATCCTGATTGTGCACACCCAGAACAAACACTACTCTACTCATTACCCCCATTTAAAAAATTATAACCACGAACAAGAATTAATGAGACATAAAGTTATTGGGGTTTTCCCTGGCATATCCCATTCTAATTTACAACCTAGGAACACGACTTTCAGGAAGGCTCTGCTGCCCTAGTAACCAGATTTGGGAATGGAGAAATGCTGCCGCCTTGTGGCCGTTTCCCACAATAGCAGCTTTAAACACAGGGCTAACGGTCACTTGAGATTCACAGTAATTGTAGGGCCATAAATGACACGATTCCTCAAAAATGTCCTGGGGTAGGTAATGGCCAAGAAAGTTCATAATACGGAAAATTTTTCAAGAAAACTGTTTGAAGAGGTAAGTGTTACTCACTCTGTTATTTAAAAAAAAAGAAGAACATAAATAAAAGCTCAATGTCAGGAATTATTGGTTGGACGCAAATCCAAACTACAAAAACATTTCGCCACCCAATATTCAAAATGCCATCCGTAAAAAGTCTACAAACAATGAATGCTGACGGGTTGGTGGAGAAATGCATACCCACTATGCTGTTGGTTGGATGTAAACTGGTAACAGCTAATCATGAGAACAGAATGGAGCTGCGTTTAAAAGGTAAAAATTGAGCTACCATATGATGCGGCCGATCCCCTAATAGGCCTATACCCTAAGAAGACCAGAATCGGAAAGGCACACACAGGCAAACATGCACTGCAGAAATATTTACAATAGCCAAGCCATGCAAGCAAACAAAATGTCCATCAACAGATAAATGGACAAAGAAGAAGTGGTATACGTACCAAATGGAAGAGTAGGTTCAGAAAAAAAATGAACAATGCCGTTTTCAGGACTACACATGAGCCTAGAAATAATCATATTACGTTAAGTAAGTCAAAAGGGAATGACAAATATCCTATGATATCATTTATACACATTATCCTCAGATTGCTACCAATGAACATATTTCCACAGAAAAAGACACTCACAGACTTATAAAACAAACTAATGGTTAACCAAAATGAAAGGTGGGAGGATGGATAAATTAGGATTATGGGGCTAACATACATATACTAATGTATGTTAAGTGTATATAAACATATAACATATAAACTATATGCATTATAGAATCACCAATCCATATAAAATATATAATGACAAAACACCTACCAAATACCAAGGGAGGTCTACTCAACGTTCTGTAATAACATACATGGTAACAGGATCCGAAGATGAACAGACATATGTATGAATCATTGAGCAGATTCTGTACAGCCAGACAATCACAACACTCTAATCAAATTTACTGCAAAAAGAAATAGAAATTAAATTTTAAAAACAAACATAAGTAAGGAGACATAAACTTCTGGGGGCTTGTCCCAGCACATTCCACTCTAATTTACAACCTCGGAACACTACCTCCAAAAAGACTCTGTTGCCCTAGTAACAAGAGTTGAGAACGTAATAATGCTGCCGCCTTGTGGCTGTTTTCCACAACAGCAGCTTTAAACCCAGTGCTAATGGTCACTTAATAGTCACAAGGACTGCAGGGTTGTAAATGACACATGCCCTCAAAAAATGTCCAGGGGTAGGGAATAGGCAAGAAAATTCAACACATGACAAATTTTTCACGAAGTTAATATGAAGACGGAAGTTGTACTCACTCTTTAAAAAACAAGGAAAAGAAAAAAAAAGGACATGCCTAAAGCTCATTATAAGGAATTATTAGCCGCATGCAAATCCAACGTCCACAAAGGATTCAGCTCACACCAGTCAAATGACCATCAGCAAAAAGTCTATGAACTATAAATGCTGAAGAGGTTTTAGGGAACTGTGTACCTTCTAGCTGCTGGTGGGATGTAAAGTGGTAACAGCACTAATGAGAACTGAATGGAGCTGCTTTAAAAGGTAAAAATTGAGCTATCATATGATGCGGCCGAACCCCTAAATGGGCCTATACCCTAAGAAGACCACAATCGGAAAGTCACAGACAGGCAAACAGGCACTGCAACAATACTGAAATAGCCAAGACATGGAAGCAAAAACAAGGTCCATAAACAAATGAATGGACAAAGACGAAGTGGTACATGTACAGAATGGAATATTAGTTGTGAAAAATAATAAAAGAATGGCATATGCAGCACCACAGATGAGCCTAGAGATAATCACACAACGTGAAGTAAGTCAGAATGCGAAAGACAAATATCCTATGATATCACTTATGGTATCTGAAAATTCATAAAAATGAACATATATCCATAGAGAAAGACAATCTCAGATTGAGAAGACAAACTTATGGTCAAGCCAATAAAAAGGTGTGAGGAATGGATAAATTAGGATATTGGGATTAACAAACATATACTAATACATATAAAATATATCATCCCCAAAGACCTATGGAATACCAAGAGTGGTCTACTCAACACTTTGTAATAACCTACATGGAAAAGAACACAAAGATAAATAGATATATGTATATGTGTTCATGAACAAGATTCTGTACACCTAGAACAAAAGACATATTTCAATCAAATTTGCTCTGATAAAAATTAAAACTTAAGGACACAAACAAGAATTAAGGAGGCTAAAACTTATGGGGGTTTGTCCTGGCACATTCCACTCTAATCTGCAACCTAAAAGCACAACTTGCAGCAAGGTTCTGTTTCCCTAGCAAGCAGAGTTGACAACGTAGAAATGCTGCCACCCTAAGGCCGTTTCCTCAAACAGCAGCTTTAAATCCACTGCTAATGGTCACTAATATTCACAAGGACTGCAGGGCTGTAAATGTCTCATGCCCTCAAAAACTGTCCTGGGGTAGGGAATGCCCAAAGAAATCCAAACACGCCAAATTTTTCAAGAAGGCAATTTGAAGTTGTAAGTTTAGCTGAATCGTAAAAAAAAAATGAAAAGGACATTGATAAACGCAAAACATCAGGAATTACTAGACGCATGCAAATCCAATCTACACAAAGGTATCACCTCACACTAGTCAGAATGACCATCAGCAAAAACTCAACAAACGATAGATGTTGAAGAAGTTGTGGAGAATAGTGTAACCTCTCCGTCTAAGTGGGATGTAAACTGGTAACAACCATATAATAGGAACAGAATGGCAGTGCGTTTAAAGGTAAAAATTGAGTCACCATATGATCCGGAAGGTCCACTATTGGACCTGTCACCTGTGAAAGCCAGAATCAAAAAGACAAAGGATGGAAAATCGTGTATTGCAGCAGTATTTACAATAGCCAAGACTTGAAAGTAACCAAAATGTCCATCAACAGATGAATGCACAAAGAAGAAGTGGTCCATGTACACAATGGAATATTCGCCATGGAAAAGGATGAAACACTGCTCTTTGCAGCACCATAGATGAGCCTAGAGATAATCACAGAACATGAGGTAAGTCGGAAAGCAGACAACAAATAACCTGGGATATAACTCCTAGCTGTTACCTTACAACTGACACGTATGAACATATTTCCCCAGAGAAAGACTCTCACAGACTTAGAAAACAAACTATGGTTATCTAAAAGGAAAGGTGGGAGGAATGGATACATTAAGATTAGGGTTACCATACGTATACAAATACATATTAAACACATGTATCAAAAAGACTGAACATATACCAAGGGAGGTCTACTGAATGCTCTGTAATAATTTACACGGGGGCTTGCCTGGTGGCACCGTGGTTAAGAATCCGCCTGCCAATGCAGGGGACACAGGTTCGATCCCTGGTTGGGAAGATCCCACATGCTGCAGAGCAACTAAGCTCGTGCACCACAACTAATGAGCCTACGCTCTGGAGCCCATGAGCCATAACTACTGAGCCCATGAACCACAACTACTGAAGCCCACACGCCTAGAGCCCGTGCTCCACAACAAAAGAAGCCACTGCAGTGAGAAGCCCGTGCACCGCAACGGAGAGTAGCCCCCGCTCACCGCAACTGGAGAAAGCCCACATGCAGCAACGAAGATCCAACTCAGCCAAAAATAAATAAATAAATAAATAAAGTTTATTAAAAAAATAATAGTAATTTACATGGGAAGAGGCTCTGTACATGAATAGATATATATAATGTTCAATTCAACCTGATTGTGTACACCCAGAACAAACACTATTCTACTCATTACCCCAATTTAAAAAATTAAAACCACGAACGACAATTAATGAGACATAAAGTTATTGGGGCTTTCCCTGGTATATCCCATTCTAATTTACAACCTGGGAACACGACTTTCAGGAAGGCTCTGCTGCCCTAGTAACCAGATTTGGGAATGGAGATATGCTGCCGCCTTGTGGACGTTTCCCACAATAGCAGCTTTAAACACAGGGCTAACGGTCACTTGAGATTCACAGTAATTGTAGGGCCATAAATGACACGTGTCCTCAAAAAATGTCCTGGGGTAGGTAATGGTCAAAAAAGTTCACAACACGGAAAATTGTTCAAGAAAACAGTTTGAAGAGGTAAGTGTTACTCACTCTGTTGTTTTAAAAAAAGAAGAACATGGATAGAAGCTCAATATCAGGAATTATTGGTTGGATGCAAATCCAAACTACAAAAAGATTTCACCACCCAATATTCAAAATGCCATCCGTAAAAAGTCTACGAACAATGAATGCTGACGGGTTGGTGGAGAAATGCATACCCACTATGCTGATGGTTGGATGTAAAGTGGTAACAGCTAATCATGAGAACAGAATGGAGCTGCGTTTAAAAGGTAAAAATTGAGCTACCATATGATGCGGCCGATCCCCTAATGGGCCTATACCCTAAGAAGACCAGAATCGGAAAGGCACAGACAGGCAAACATGCACGGCAGCAATACTGAAATAGCCAAAACATGGAAGCAAAAAAAAGGGGTCCATAAACAGATGACTGGACAAAGAAGAAGTGGTACATGTACAGAATGGAATATTAGTTGCAAAAAATAATAAAAGAATGGCATATGCAGCACCACAGCTGAGCCTAGAGATAATCACACAACGTGAAGTAAGTCAGAATGCGAAAGACAAAGGTCCTATGATATCACTTATGGTATCTGAAAATTCATAAAAATGAACATATACCCATAGAGACAGACAATCTCAGATTGAGAAGACAAACTTGTGGTTAAGCCAATGAAAAGGTGTGAGGAATGGATAAATTAGGATATTGGGGTTAACAAACATATACTAATACATATAAAATATATCATCCCCAGAGTCCTATGGAATACCAAGAGTGGTCTACTCAACAATTTGTAATAACCTACATGGAAAAGGACACAAAGATCAATAGATATATGTATATGTGTTCATGAACAAGATTCTGTACACCTAGAACAAAAGACATATTTCAATCAAATTTGCTCTGATAAAAATTAAAACTTAAGGACACAAACAAGAATTAAGGAGGCTAAAACTTATGGGGGTTTGTCCTGGCACATTCCACTCTAATCTGCAACCAAAAAGCACAACTTGCAGCAAGGTTCTGTTTCCCTAGCAAGCAGAGTTGGCAACGTAGAAATGCTGCCACCCTAAGGCCGTTTCCTCAAACAGCAGCTTTCAATCCACTGCTAATGGTCATTCATATTCACAAGGACTGCAGGGCTGTAAATGACTCATGCCCTCAAAAACTGTCCTGGGGTAGGGAATGGCCAAAAAAATCCAAATGCGGCAAATTTTTCAGGAAGGCAATTTGAAGTTGTAAGTTTAGCTGAATCGTAAAAAAAAATGAAAAGGACATTGATAAACGCAAAACATCAGGAATTATTAGACGCATGCAAATCCAATCTACACAAAGGTATCACCTCACACTAGTCAGAATGACCATCAGCAAAAAGTCAACAAACAATAGATGTTGAAGAAGTTGTGGAGAATAGCGTAACCTCTCGGTCTATGTGGGATGTAAACTGGTAACAGCCAATAATAGGAACAGAATGGCAGTGCGTTTAAAGGTAAAAATTGAGTCACCATATGATCCGGAAGGTCCACTATTGGACCTGTCACCTGTGAAAGCCAGAATCAGAAAGACACAGGATGGAAAATCGTGTATTGCAGCAGTATTTACAATAGCCAAGACATGGACGCAACAAAAATGTCCATCATCAGATGAATGGAAGAAAAAGTGGTCCATGTACACAATGCAATATTAGACACAGAAAAGAATGAAACAATGCCGTTTGCAGCACCATAGATGAGGCTACAGATAATCACACAACTTGAAGTAAGTCAGAGAGCGAGAGACACATATCCTATGATATCACGTATAGGTGTTACCTAAAAATTGATAGGAATGAACCTATTTCCACAGAGAAGGACACTCACGCGTTCAAATAACAAGCTTGTGGTTAACCAAATGGAAAGCTGTGAGGAATGTATAACGGAGGATATTGGGTTTAACAGACATATGCTAATACTTATAAAATATATAATCATCAGACATACCGAATACCAAGAGAGGTCTATACAACATTCTGTAATAACCTATATGGAACAGGATCCAAACATGAAAAGATATATGAATCAATGAAAGAGACTCTGTACACCTAGAACAAACACAACATTGCAATCAAATTTGCTCTGAGAAAAATGAAAATTAAACTGAGAATACCAACAACAAATAAGTAGACATAGTTTTTGGGGGTTTGTCCTGGCACATTCCACTCTACAACCTACAAACAGGACTTCCAGGAAGGCTCTGTTGCCCTAGTAACCAGAGTTGGGAATATAGAAATGCTGCCCCCTTGTGGCCGTTCCCTGCAACAGCAGCTTTAAACGCAGAACTAATGGTCATGTGATAGTCACAATTACTACAGGGCTGTAAACGACACCTGCCCTCAAAAAATGTCCTGGTGCAGGTAATGGCCACAGGAATTCACAGAACATGGCACATTTTTCAAGGAAACAATTTGAAGAGCTAAGTTTCTCTGTTTCACTTTAAAAAAAAGAAAAGAAAACGGACGTAGATAAAAACTCAATATCGGGAATTATTAGACGCATGCAAATCCAAACTACAATAAGGTATCACCACCCAACACTCAAAATGCCATCAGTAAAAATTCTACAAACAATAAATGCTGAAGGGGTTTTAGAGATCTGTGTACCCTCTAGTTGCTGGTGGGATGTAAACTGGTAACAGCCAGTAGCGAGAACAGAATGGAGGTGCGTTGAAAGGTACAAATTGAACTACCATATGATCTAGTAGGCCCACTGCTGGGCCTAACCCCTGAGAAGACCAGAATCCAAAAGACACAGGCTCGCAATCCTGCACTGCATCAATATTTACCATAGAAAAGACTTGGAAGTAACCAAAATGTCCATCAACAGATGAATGCACAAAGAAGAAGTGGTCCATGTACACAATGGAATATTCGCCATGGAAAAGGATGAAACACTGCTCTTTGCAGCACCATAGATGAGCCTAGAGATAATCACAGAACATGAGGTAAGTCGGAAAGCAGACGACAAATAACCTGTGATATCACTCCTAGCTGTTACCTAACAACTGACACGTATGAACATATTTCCACAGAGAAACACTCTCACAGACTTAGAAAACAAACTATGGTTATCTAAAAGGAAAGGTGGGAGGAATGGATACATTAAGATTAGGGTTACCATACGTATACAAATACATATTAAACACATGTATCAAAAAGACCGACCATATACCAAGGGAGGTCTACTGAACGCTCTGTAATAATTTACTCGGGGGCCTGCCTGGTGGCACCGTGGTTAAGAATCCGCCTGCCAATGCAGGGGACACAGGTTCGATCCCTGGTTCGGGAAGATCCCACATGCTGCAGAGCAACTAAGCTCGTGCACCACAACTAATGAGCCTACGCTCTGGAGCCCATGAGCCATAACTACTGAGCCCATGCACCACAACTACTGAAGCCCACACGCCTAGCGCCCATGCTCCACAACAAGAGAAGCCACTGCAGTGAGAAGCCCGTTCACCGCAACGGAGAGTAGCCCCCGCTCACCGCAACTGGAGAAAGCCCACATGCAGCAACGAAGATCCAACTCAGCCAAAAATAAATAAATAAATAAATAAAATTTATTAAAAAAAATAATAGTAATTTACATGGGAAGAGGCTCTGTACATGAATAGATATATATAATGTTCAATTCAACCTGATTGTGTACACCCAGAACAAACACTATTCTACTCATTAACCCAATTTAAAAAATTAAAACCACGAACAACAATTAATCAGACATAAACTTATTGGGGTTTTCCCTGGCATGTCCCATTCTAATTTACAACCTGGGAACACGACTTTCAGGAAGGCTCTGCTGCCCTAGTAACCAGATTTGGGAAAGGAGAAATGCTGCCGCCTTGTGGCCGTTTCCCACAATAGCACCTTTAAACACAGGGCTAACGGTCACTTGAGATTCACAGTAATTGTAGGGCCATAAATGACACGTGTCCTCAAAAAATGTCCTGGGGTAGGTAATGGCCAAAAAAGTTCACAATACGGAAAATTTTTCAAGAAAACAGTTTGAAGAGGTAAGTGTTACTCACTCTGTTGTTTTAAAAAAAGAAGAACATGGATAGAAGCTCAATATCAGGAATTATTGGTTGGATGCAAATCCAAACTACAAAAAGATTTCACCACCCAATATTCAAAATGCCATCCGTAAAAAGTCTACGAACAATGAATGCTGACGGGTTGGTGGAGAAATGCATACCCACTATGCTGATGGTTGGATGTAAAGTGGTAACAGCTAATCATGAGAACAGAATGGAGCTGCGTTTAAAAGGTAAAAATTGAGCTACCATATGATGCGGCCGATCCCCTAATGGGCCTATACCCTAAGAAGACCAGAATCGGAAAGGCACAGACAGGCAAACATGCACGGCAGCAATACTGAAATAGCCAAAACATGGAAGCAAAAAAAAGGTCCATAAACAGATGAATGGACAAAGAAGAAGTGGTACATGTACAGAATGGAATATTAGTTGCAAAAAATAATAAAAGAATGGCATATGCAGCACCACAGCTGAGCCTAGAGATAATCACACAACGTGACGTAAGTCAGAATGCGAAAGACAAAGGTCCTATGATATCACTTATGGTATCTGAAAATTTATAAAAATGAACATATATCCATAGAGACAGACAATCTCAGATTGAGAAGACAAACTTGTGGTTAAGCCAATGAAAAGGTGTGAGGAATGGATAAATTAGGATATTGGGGTTAACAAACATATACTAATACATATAAAATATATCATCCCCAGAGTCCTATGGAATACCAAGAGTGGTCTACTCAACAATTTGTAATAACCTACATGGAAAAGGACACAAAGATCAATAGATATATGTATATGTGTTCATGAACAAGATTCTGTACACCTAGAACAAAAGACATATTTCAATCAAATTTGCTCTGATAAAAATTAAAACTTAAGGACACAAACAAGAATTAAGGAGGCTAAAACTTATGGGGGTTTGTCCTGGCATATTCCACTCTAATCTGCAACCAAAAAGCACAACTTGCAGCAAGGTTCTGTTTCCCTAGCAAGCAGAGTTGGCAACGTAGAAATGCTGCCACCCTAAGGCCGTTTCCTCAAACAGCAGCTTTCAATCCACTGCTAATGGTCACTAATATTCACAAGGACTGCAGGGCTGTAAGTGACTCATGCCCTCAAAAACTGTCCTGGGGTAGGGAATGCCCAAAGAAATCCAAACGCGGCAAATTTTTCAAGAAGGCAATTTGAAGTTGTAAGTTTAGCTCAATCTTTAAAAAAATGAAAAGGACATTGATAAATGCAAAACATCAGGAATTATTAGACGCATACAAATCCAATCTACACAAAGGTATCACCTCTCACCAGTCAAAATGACCATCAGCAAAATGTCAACAAACGATAGATGTTGAAGAAGTTGTGGAGAATAGCGTAACCTCTCGGTCTATGTGGGATGTAAACTGGTAACAGCCAATAATAGGAACAGAATGGCAGTGCGTTTAAAGGTAAAAATTGAGTCACCATATGATCCGGAAGGTCCACTATTGGACCTGTCACCTGTGAAAGCCAGAATCAAAAAGACACAGGATGGAAAATCGTGTATTGCAGCAGTATTTACAATAGCCAAGACATGGACGCAACAAAAATGTCCATCATCAGATGAATGGAAGAAAAAGTGGTCCATGTACACAATGCAATATTAGACACAGAAAAGAATGAAACAATGCCGTTTGCAGCACCATAGATGAGGCTACAGATAATCACACAACTTGAAGTAAGTCAGAGAGCGAGAGACACATATCCTATGATATCACGTATAGGTGTTACCTAAAAATTGATAGGAATGAACCTATTTCCACAGAGAAGGACACTCACGCGTTCAAATAACAAGCTTGTGGTTAACCAAATGGAAAGCTGTGAGGAATGTATAACGGAGGATATTGGGTTTAACAGACATATGCTAATACTTATAAAATATATAATCATCAGACATACCGAATACCAAGAGAGGTCTATACAACATTCTGTAATAACCTATATGGAACAGGATCCAAACATGAAAAGATATATGAATCAATGAAAGAGACTCTGTACACCTAGAACAAACACAACATTGCAATCAAATTTGCTCTGAGAAAAATGAAAATTAAACTGAGAATACCAACAACAAATAAGTAGACATAGTTTTTGGGGGTTTGTCCTGGCACATTCCACTCTACAACCTACAAACAGGACTTCCAGGAAGGCTCTGTTGCCCTAGTAACCAGAGTTGGGAATATAGAAATGCTGCCCCCTTGTGGCCGTTCCCTGCAACAGCAGCTTTAAACGCAGAACTAATGGTCATGTGATAGTCACAATTACTACAGGGCTGTAAACGACACCTGCCCTCAAAAAATGTCCTGGTGCAGGTAATGGCCACAGGAATTCACAGAACATGGCACATTTTTCAAGGAAACAATTTGAAGACCTAAGTTTCTCTGTTTCACTTTTAAAAAAAAGAAAGAAAACGGACGTAGATAAAAGCTCTATATCGGGAATTATTAGACGCATGCAGATCCAAACTACAAAAAGGTATCACCACCCAACTACTCAAAATGCCATCAGTAAAAAGTCTACAAACAATAAATGCTGAAGGGGTTTTAGAGATCTGTGTACCCTCTAGTTGCTGGTGGGATGTAAACTGCTAACAGCCAGTAGTGAGAACAGAATGGAGGTGCGTTGAAAGGTAAAAATTGAACTGCCATATGATCTAGTAGGCCCACAGCTGGGCTTAACCCCTGAGAAGACCAGAATCCAAAAGACACAGGCTGGCAATCCTGCACTGCATCAATATTTACCATAGCCAAGACTTGGAAGTAACCAAAATGTCCATCAACAGATGAATGCACAAAGAAGAAGTGGTCCATGTACACAATGGAATATTCACCATGGAAAAGGATGAAACACTGCTCTTTGCAGCACCATAGATGAGCCTAGAGATAATCACAGAACATGAGGTAAGTCGGAAAGCAGACGACAAATAACCTGGGATATCACTCCTAGCTGTTACCTAACAACTGACACGTATGAACATATTTCCACAGAGAAAGACTCTCACAGACTTAGAAAACAAACTATGGTTATCTAAAAGGAAAGGTGGGAGGAATGGATACATTAAGATTAGGGTTACCATACGTATACAAATACATATTAAACACATGTATCAAAAAGACTGACCATATACCAAGGGAGGTCTACTGAACGCTCTGTAATAATTTACACAGGGGCTTGCCTGGTGGCACCGTGGTTAAGAATCCGCCTGCCAATGCAGAGGACACAGGTTCGATCCCTGGTTCGGGAAGATCCCATATGCTGCAGAGCAACTAAGCTCGTGCACCACAACTAATGAGCCTACGCTCCGGAGCCCATGCACCACAACTACTGAAGCCCGCACGCCTACAGCCCATGCTCCGCAACAAGAGAAGCCACTGCAGTGAGAAGCCCGTGCACCGCAACGGAGAGTAGCCCCCACTCACTGCAACTGGAGAAAGCCCACATGCAGCAACAAAGATCCAACTCAGCCAAAAATAAATAAATAAATAAAATAAATTTATAAAAAAAAAATAATAGTAATTTACATGGGAAGAGGCTCTCTACATGAATAGATATATATAATGTTCAATTGATCCTGATTGTGCACACCCAGAACAAACACTACTCTACTCATTACCCCCATTTAAAAAATTATAACCACGAACAAGAATTAATGAGACATAAAGTTATTGGGGTTTTCCCTGGCATATCCCATTCTAATTTACAACCTAGGAACACGACTTTCAGGAAGGCTCTGCTGCCCTAGTAACCAGATTTGGGAATGGAGAAATGCTGCCACCTTGTGGCCGTTTCCCACAATAGCAGCTTTAAACACAGGGCTAACGGTCACTTGAGATTCACAGTAATTGTAGGGCCGTAAATGACACGTGTCCTCAAAAAATGTCCTGGGGTAGGTAATGGCCAAAAAAGTTCACAACACGGAAAATTTCTCAAGAAGACAGTTTGAAGAGGTAAGTGTTACTCACTCTGTTGTTTTAAAAAAAGAAGAACATGGATAAAAGCTCAATATCAGGAATTATTGGATGGATGCAAATCCAAACTACAAAAAGATTTCGCCACCCAATATTCAAAATGCCATCCGTACAAAGTCTACAAACAATGAATGCTGACGGGTTGGAGGAGAAATGCATACCCACTATGCTGTTGGTTGGATGTAAAGTGGTAACAGCTAATCATGAGAACAGAATGGAGCTGCATTTAAAAGGTAAAAATTGAGCTACCATATGATGCGGCCGATCCCCTAATGGGCCTATACACTAAGAAGACCAGAATCGGAAAGGCACAGACAGGCAAACATGCACTGCAGCAATACTGAAATACCCAAGACATGGAAGCAAAAAAAAGGTCCATAAACAAATGAATGGACAAAGAAGAAGTGGTACATGTACAGAATGGAATATTAGCCACAAAAAAAAATAAAACAATGGCATATGCAGCACCACAGATGAGCCTAGAGATAATCACACAACGTGAAGTAAGTCAGAATGCGAAAGACAAATGTCCTGTGATATCACTTATGGTATCTGAAAATTCATAAAAATGCACATATTTCCATAGAGAAAGACAATCTCAGATTGAGAAGACAAACTTATGGTTAAGCCAATGAAAAGGTGTGAGGAGGGGATAAATTAGGATATTGGGGTTAACAAACATATACTAATACATATAAAATATATCATCCCCAAAGACCTATGGAATACCAAGAGTGGTCTACTCAACACTTTGTAATAACCTACATGGAAAAGGACACAAAGATCAATAGATATATGTATATGTGTACATAAACACGATTCTGTACACCTAGAAAAAAAGACATTTCTCAATCAAATTTGCTCTGATAAAAATTAAAACTTAAAGACACAAACAAGAATTAAGGAGGCTAAAACTTATGGGGGTTTGTCCTGACACATTCCACTCTAATCTGCAACCTAAAAGCACAACTTGCAGCAAGGTTCTGTTTCCCTAGCAAGCAGAGTTGGCAACGTAGAAATGCTGCCACCCTAAGGCCGTTTCCTCAAACAGCAGCTTTAAATCCACTGCTAATGGTAACTAATATTCACAAGGACTGCAGGGCTGTAAATGACTCATGCCCTCAAAAACTGTCCTGGGGTAGGGAATGCCCAAAGAAATCCAAACACGGCAACTTTTTCAAAAAGGCAATTTGAAGTTGTAAGTTTAGCTCAATCTTTAAAAAAAAAGAAAAGGACATTGATAAATGCAAAACATCAGGAATTATTAGACGCATGCAAATCCAATCTACAAAAAGGTGTCACCTCTCACCAGTCAAAATGACCATCAGCAAAAAGTCAACAAACGATAGATGTTGAAGAAGTTGCGGAGAATAGCGTAACCTCTCGGTCTAAGTGGGATGTAAACTGGTAACAGCCAATAATAGGAACAGAATGGCAGTGCGTTTAAAGGTAAAAATTGAGTTACCATATGATCCAGAAGGCCCACTATTGGGCCTGTCACATGTGAAAGCCAGAATCAAAAAGAAACAGGATGGAAAATCGTGTATTGCAGCACTATTTACAATAGCCAAGACATGGAAGCAAACAAAATGTCCATCAACAGATAAATGGACAAAGAAGAATTGGTATACCTACCGAATGGAATAGTAGCCTCGGAAAAGAAATGAACAATGCCATTTTCAGGACTACACATGAGCCTAGAAATAATCATATTACGTTAAGTAAGTCAAAAGGGAATGACAAATATCCTATGATATCATTTATACATGTTATCCTAAGATTGCTACCAATGAACATATTTCCACAGAAAAAGACACTCACAGACTTATAAAACAAACTAATGGTTAACCAAAATGAAAGGTGGGAGGATGGATAAATTAGGATTATGGGGCTAACATACATATACTAAGGTATGTTAAATGTATATAAACATATAACATATAAACTATATGCATTATAGAATCACCAATCCATATAAAATATATAATGACAAAACACCTACCAAATACCAAGGGAGGTCTACTCAACATTCTGTAATAACATACATGGTAACAGGATCTGAAGATGAACAGACATATGTATGAATCATTGAGCAGATTCTGTACAGCCAGACAATCACAACACTCTAATCAAATTTACTGCAATAAGAAATAGAAATTAAATTTTAAAAACAAACATAAGTAAGGAGACATAAACTTCTGGGGGCTTGTCCCAGCACATTCCACTCTAATTTACAACCTCGGAACACTACCTCCAAAAAGACTCTGTTGCCCTAATAAGAAGAGTTGAGAACGTAATAATGCTGCCGCCTTGTGGCTGTTTTCCACAACAGCAGCTTTAAACCCAGTGCTAATGGTCGCTTAATAGTCACAAGGACTGCAGGGCTGTAAAAGACACCTGCCCTCAAAAAATGTCCTGGGATAGGGAATAGGCAAAAAAATTCAACACATGACAAAGTTTTCAAAAAGTCAATATGAAGAGGGAAGTTGTACTCACTCTTTAAAAAAAACGGAAAAGAAAAAAAAGGACATGCCTAAAGCTCAGTATAAGTAATTATTAGCCGCATGCAAATCCATCGTCCACAAAGGATTCAGCTCACACCAGTCAAATGACCATCAGCAAAAAGTCTACGAACTATAAATGCTGAAGAGGTTTTAGGGAACTGTGTACCTTCTAGCTGCTGGTGGGATGTAAAGTGGTAACAGCACTAATGAGAACTGAATGGAGCTGCTTTAAAAGGTAAAAACTGAGCTACCATATGATGCGGCCGAACCCCTAAATGGGCCTATACCCGAAGAAGACCACAATCGGAAAGGCACAGACAGGCAAACATGCACTGCAGCGATACTGAAATAGCCAAGACATGGAAGCAAAAAAAAGGTCCATAAACAAATGAATGGACAAAGAAGAAGTGGTACATGCACAGAATGGAATATTAGCCACGAAAAATAATAAAAGAATGGCATATGCAGCACCACAGATGAGCCTAGAGATAATCACACAACGTGAAGTAAGTCAGAATGCGAAAGACAAATATCCTATGATATCACTTATGGTATCTGAAAATTCATAAAAATGAATATATATCCATAGAGAAAGACAATCTCAGATTGAGAAGACAAACTTATGGTCAAGCCAATGAAAAGGTGTGAGGAATGGATAAATTAGGATATTGGGATTAACAAACATATACTAATACATATAAAATATATCATCCCCAAAGACCTATGGAATACCAAGAGTGGTCTACTCAACACTTTGTAATAACCTACATGGAAAAGAACACAAAGATAAATAGATATATGTATATGTGTTCATGAACAAGATTCTGTACACCTAGAACAAAAGACATATTTCAATCAAATTTGCTCTGATAAAAATTAAAACTTAAGGACACAAACAAGAATTAAGGAGGCTAAAACTTATGGGGGTTTGTCCTGGCACATTCCACTCTAATCTGCAACCTAAAAGCACAACTTGCAGCAAGGTTCTGTTTCCCTAGCAAGCAGAGTTGACAACGTAGAAATGCTGCCACCCTAAGGCCGTTTCCTCAAACAGCAGCTTTAAATCCACTGCTAATGGTCACTAATATTCACAAGGACTGCAGGGCTGTAAATGTCTCATGCCCTCAAAAACTGTCCTGGGGTAGGGAATGCCCAAAGAAATCCAAACACGCCAAATTTTTCAAGAAGGCAATTTGAAGTTGTAAGTTTTGCTGAATCGTAAAAAAAAAATGAAAAGGACATTCATAAACGCAAAACATCAGGAATTACTAGACGCATGCAAATCCAATCTACACAAAGGTATCACCTCACACTAGTCAGAATGACCATCAGCAAAAACTCAACAAACGATAGATGTTGAAGAAGTTGTGGAGAATAGTGTAACCTCTCCGTCTAAGTGGGATGTAAACTGGTAACAACCATATAATAGGAACAGAATGGCAGTGCGTTTAAAGGTAAAAATTGAGTCACCATATGATCCGGAAGGTCCACTATTGGACCTGTCACCTGTGAAAGCCAGAATCAAAAAGACACAGGATGGAAAATCGTGTATTGCAGCAGTATTTACAATAGCCAAGACTTGAAAGTAACCAAAATGTCCATCAACAGATGAATGCACAAAGAAGAAGTGGTCCATGTACACAATGGAATATTCGCCATGGAAAAGGATGAAACACTGCTCTTTGCAGCACCATAGATGAGCCTAGAGATAATCACAGAACATGAGGTAAGTCGGAAAGCAGACAACAAATAACCTGGGATATCACTCCTAGCTGTTACCTTACAACTGACACGTATGAACATATTTCCACAGAGAAAGACTCTCACAGACTTAGAAAACAAACTACGGTTATCTAAAAGGAAAGGTGGGAGGAATGGATACATTAAGATTAGGGTTACCATACGTATACAAATACATATTAAACACATGTATCAAAAAGACTGACCATATACCAAGGGAGGTCTACTGAACGCTCTGTAATAATTTACACGGGGGCTTGCCTGGTGGCACCGTGGTTAAGAATCCGCCTGCCAATGCAGGGGACACAGGTTCGATCCCTGGTTGGGAAGATCCCACATGCTGCAGAGCAACTAAGCTCGTGCACCACAACTAATGAGCCTACGCTCTGGAGCCCATGAGCCATAACTACTGAGCCCATGAACCACAACTACTGAAGCCCACACGCCTAGAGCCCGTGCTCCACAACAAAAGAAGCCACTGCAGTGAGAAGCCCGTGCACCGCAACGGAGAGTAGCCCCCGCTCACCGCAACTGGAGAAAGCCCACATGCAGCAACGAAGATCCAACTCAGCCAAAAATAAATAAATAAATAAATAAAGTTTATTAAAAAAATAATAGTAATTTACATGGGAAGAGGCTCTGTACATGAATAGATATATATAATGTTCAATTCAACCTGATTGTGTACACCCAGAACAAACACTATTCTACTCATTACCCCAATTTAAAAAATTAAAACCACGAACGACCATTAATGAGACATAAAGTTATTGGGGCTTTCCCTGGTATATCCCATTCTAATTTACAACCTGGGAACACGACTTTCAGGAAGGCTCTGCTGCCCTAGTAACCAGATTTGGGAATGGAGATATGCTGCCGCCTTGTGGACGTTTCCCACAATAGCAGCTTTAAACACAGGGCTAACGGTCACTTGAGATTCACAGTAATTGTAGGGCCATAAATGACACGTGTCCTCAAAAAATGTCCTGGGGTAGGTAATGGTCAAAAAAGTTCACAACACGGAAAATTGTTCAAGAAAACAGTTTGAAGAGGTAAGTGTTACTCACTCTGTTGTTTTAAAAAAAGAAGAACATGGATAGAAGCTCAATATCAGGAATTATTGGTTGGATGCAAATCCAAACTACAAAAAGATTTCACCACCCAATATTCAAAATGCCATCCGTAAAAAGTCTACGAACAATGAATGCTGACGGGTTGGTGGAGAAATGCATACCCACTATGCTGATGGTTGGATGTAAAGTGGTAACAGCTAATCATGAGAACAGAATGGAGCTGCGTTTAAAAGGTAAAAATTGAGCTACCATATGATGCGGCCGATCCCCTAATGGGCCTATACCCTAAGAAGACCAGAATCGGAAAGGCACAGACAGGCAAACATGCACGGCAGCAATACTGAAATAGCCAAAACATGGAAGCAAAAAAAAGGGGTCCATAAACAGATGACTGGACAAAGAAGAAGTGGTACATGTACAGAATGGAATATTAGTTGCAAAAAATAATAAAAGAATGGCATATGCAGCACCACAGCTGAGCCTAGAGATAATCACACAACGTGAAGTAAGTCAGAATGCGAAAGACAAAGGTCCTATGATATCACTTATGGTATCTGAAAATTCATAAAAATGAACATATACCCATAGAGACAGACAATCTCAGATTGAGAAGACAAACTTGTGGTTAAGCCAATGAAAAGGTGTGAGGAATGGATAAATTAGGATATTGGGGTTAACAAACATATACTAATACATATAAAATATATCATCCCCAGAGTCCTATGGAATACCAAGAGTGGTCTACTCAACAATTTGTAATAACCTACATGGAAAAGGACACAAAGATCAATAGATATATGTATATGTGTTCATGAACAAGATTCTGTACACCTAGAACAAAAGACATATTTCAATCAAATTTGCTCTGATAAAAATTAAAACTTAAGGACACAAACAAGAATTAAGGAGGCTAAAACTTATGGGGGTTTGTCCTGGCACATTCCACTCTAATCTGCAACCAAAAAGCACAACTTGCAGCAAGGTTCTGTTTCCCTAGCAAGCAGAGTTGGCAACGTAGAAATGCTGCCACCCTAAGGCCGTTTCCTCAAACAGCAGCTTTCAATCCACTGCTAATGGTCATTCATATTCACAAGGACTGCAGGGCTGTAAATGACTCATGCCCTCAAAAACTGTCCTGGGGTAGGGAATGGCCAAAAAAATCCAAATGCGGCAAATTTTTCAGGAAGGCAATTTGAAGTTGTAAGTTTAGCTGAATCGTAAAAAAAAATGAAAAGGACATTGATAAACGCAAAACATCAGGAATTATTAGACGCATGCAAATCCAATCTACACAAAGGTATCACCTCACACTAGTCAGAATGACCATCAGCAAAAAGTCAACAAACAATAGATGTTGAAGAAGTTGTGGAGAATAGCGTAACCTCTCGGTCTATGTGGGATGTAAACTGGTAACAGCCAATAATAGGAACAGAATGGCAGTGCGTTTAAAGGTAAAAATTGAGTCACCATATGATCCGGAAGGTCCACTATTGGACCTGTCACCTGTGAAAGCCAGAATCAAAAAGACACAGGATGGAAAATCGTGTATTGCAGCAGTATTTACAATAGCCAAGACATGGACGCAACAAAAATGTCCATCATCAGATGAATGGAAGAAAAAGTGGTCCATGTACACAATGCAATATTAGACACAGAAAAGAATGAAACAATGCCGTTTGCAGCACCATAGATGAGGCTACAGATAATCACACAACTTGAAGTAAGTCAGAGAGCGAGAGACACATATCCTATGATATCACGTATAGGTGTTACCTAAAAATTGATAGGAATGAACCTATTTCCACAGAGAAGGACACTCACGCGTTCAAATAACAAGCTTGTGGTTAACCAAATGGAAAGCTGTGAGGAATGTATAACGGAGGATATTGGGTTTAACAGACATATGCTAATACTTATAAAATATATAATCATCAGACATACCGAATACCAAGAGAGGTCTATACAACATTCTGTAATAACCTATATGGAACAGGATCCAAACATGAAAAGATATATGAATCAATGAAAGAGACTCTGTACACCTAGAACAAACACAACATTGCAATCAAATTTGCTCTGAGAAAAATGAAAATTAAACTGAGAATACCAACAACAAATAAGTAGACATAGTTTTTGGGGGTTTGTCCTGGCACATTCCACTCTACAACCTACAAACAGGACTTCCAGGAAGGCTCTGTTGCCCTAGTAACCAGAGTTGGGAATATAGAAATGCTGCCCCCTTGTGGCCGTTCCCTGCAACAGCAGCTTTAAACGCAGAACTAATGGTCATGTGATAGTCACAATTACTACAGGGCTGTAAACGACACCTGCCCTCAAAAAATGTCCTGGTGCAGGTAATGGCCACAGGAATTCACAGAACATGGCACATTTTTCAAGGAAACAATTTGAAGAGCTAAGTTTCTCTGTTTCACTTTTAAAAAAAAGAAAGAAAACGGACGTAGATAAAAGCTCTATATCGGGAATTATTAGACGCATGCAGATCCAAACTACAAAAAGGTATCACCACCCAACTACTCAAAATGCCATCAGTAAAAAGTCTACAAACAATAAATGCTGAAGGGGTTTTAGAGATCTGTGTACCCTCTAGTTGCTGGTGGGATGTAAACTGCTAACAGCCAGTAGTGAGAACAGAATGGAGGTGCGTTGAAAGGTAAAAATTGAACTGCCATATGATCTAGTAGGCCCACAGCTGGGCTTAACCCCTGAGAAGACCAGAATCCAAAAGACACAGGCTGGCAATCCTGCACTGCATCAATATTTACCATAGTCAAGACTTGGAAGTAACCAAAATGTCCATCAACAGATGAATGCACAAAGAAGAAGTGGTCCATGTACACAATGGAATATTCACCATGGAAAAGGATGAAACACTGCTCTTTGCAGCACCATAGATGAGCCTAGAGATAATCACAGAACATGAGGTAAGTCGGAAAGCAGACGACAAATAACCTGGGATATCACTCCTAGCTGTTACCTAACAACTGACACGTATGAACATATTTCCACAGAGAAAGACTCTCACAGACTTAGAAAACAAACTATGGTTATCTAAAAGGAAAGGTGGGAGGAATGGATACATTAAGATTAGGGTTACCATACGTATACAAATACATATTAAACACATGTATCAAAAAGACTGACCATATACCAAGGGAGGTCTACTGAACGCTCTGTAATAATTTACACAGGGGCTTGCCTGGTGGCACCGTGGTTAAGAATCCGCCTGCCAATGCAGAGGACACAGGTTCGATCCCTGGTTCGGGAAGATCCCACATGCTGCAGAGCAACTAAGCTCGTGCACCACAACTAATGAGCCTACGCTCCGGAGCCCATGCACCACAACTACTGAAGCCCGCACGCCTACAGCCCATGCTCCGCAACAAGAGAAGCCACTGCAGTGAGAAGCCCGTGCACCGCAACGGAGAGTAGCCCCCACTCACTGCAACTGGAGAAAGCCCACATGCAGCAACGAAGATCCAACTCAGCCAAAAATAAATAAATAAATAAAATAAATTTATAAAAAAAAATAATAGTAATTTACATGGGAAGAGGCTCTCTACATGAATAGATATATATAATGTTCAATTGATCCTGATTGTGCACACCCAGAACAAACACTACTCTACTCATTACCCCCATTTAAAAAATTATAACCACGAACAAGAATTAATGAGACATAAAGTTATTGGGGTTTTCCCTGGCATATCCCATTCTAATTTACAACCTAGGAACACGACTTTCAGGAAGGCTCTGCTGCCCTAGTAACCAGATTTGGGAATGGAGAAATGCTGCCGCCTTGTGGCCGTTTCCCACAATAGCAGCTTTAAACACAGGGCTAACGGTCACTTGAGATTCACAGTAATTGTAGGGCCATAAATGACACGATTCCTCAAAAATGTCCTGGGGTAGGTAATGGCCAAGAAAGTTCATAATACGGAAAATTTTTCAAGAAAACTGTTTGAAGAGGTAAGTGTTACTCACTCTGTTATTTAAAAAAAAAGAAGAACATAAATAAAAGCTCAATGTCAGGAATTATTGGTTGGACGCAAATCCAAACTACAAAAACATTTCGCCACCCAATATTCAAAATGCCATCCGTAAAAAGTCTACAAACAATGAATGCTGACGGGTTGGTGGAGAAATGCATACCCACTATGCTGTTGGTTGGATGTAAACTGGTAACAGCTAATCATGAGAACAGAATGGAGCTGCGTTTAAAAGGTAAAAATTGAGCTACCATATGATGCGGCCGATCCCCTAATAGGCCTATACCCTAAGAAGACCAGAATCGGAAAGGCACACACAGGCAAACATGCACTGCAGAAATATTTACAATAGCCAAGCCATGCAAGCAAACAAAATGTCCATCAACAGATAAATGGACAAAGAAGAAGTGGTATACGTACCAAATGGAAGAGTAGGTTCGGAAAAAAAATGAACAATGCCGTTTTCAGGACTACACATGAGCCTAGAAATAATCATATTACGTTAAGTAAGTCAAAAGGGAATGACAAATATCCTATGATATCATTTATACACATTATCCTCAGATTGCTACCAATGAACATATTTCCACAGAAAAAGACACTCACAGACTTATAAAACAAACTAATGGTTAACCAAAATGAAAGGTGGGAGGATGGATAAATTAGGATTATGGGGCTAACATACATATACTAATGTATGTTAAGTGTATATAAACATATAACATATAAACTATATGCATTATAGAATCACCAATCCATATAAAATATATAATGACAAAACACCTACCAAATACCAAGGGAGGTCTACTCAACGTTCTGTAATAACATACATGGTAACAGGATCCGAAGATGAACAGACATATGTATGAATCATTGAGCAGATTCTGTACAGCCAGACAATCACAACACTCTAATCAAATTTACTGCAAAAAGAAATAGAAATTAAATTTTAAAAACAAACATAAGTAAGGAGACATAAACTTCTGGGGGCTTGTCCCAGCACATTCCACTCTAATTTACAACCTCGGAACACTACCTCCAAAAAGACTCTGTTGCCCTAGTAACAAGAGTTGAGAACGTAATAATGCTGCCGCCTTGTGGCTGTTTTCCACAACAGCAGCTTTAAACCCAGTGCTAATGGTCACTTAATAGTCACAAGGACTGCAGGGTTGTAAATGACACATGCCCTCAAAAAATGTCCAGGGGTAGGGAATAGGCAAGAAAATTCAACACATGACAAATTTTTCAAGAAGTTAATATGAAGACGGAAGTTGTACTCACTCTTTAAAAAAAAAGGAAAAGAAAAAAAAAGGACATGCCTAAAGCTCATTATAAGGAATTATTAGCCGCATGCAAATCCAACGTCCACAAAGGATTCAGCTCACACCAGTCAAATGACCATCAGCAAAAAGTCTACGAACTATAAATGCTGAAGAGGTTTTAGGGAACTGTGTACCTTCTAGCTGCTGGTGGGATGTAAAGTGGTAACAGCACTAATGAGAACTGAATGGAGCTGCTTTAAAAGGTAAAAATTGAGCTACCATATGATGCGGCCGAACCCCTAAATGGGCCTATACCCTAAGAAGACCACAATCGGAAAGTCACAGACAGGCAAACAGGCACTGCAACAATACTGAAATAGCCAAGACATGGAAGCAAAAACAAGGTCCATAAACAAATGAATGGACAAAGACGAAGTGGTACATGTACAGAATGGAATATTAGTTGTGAAAAATAATAAAAGAATGGCATATGCAGCACCACAGATGAGCCTAGAGATAATCACACAACGTGAAGTAAGTCAGAATGCGAAAGACAAATATCCTATGATATCACTTATGGTATCTGAAAATTCATAAAAATGAACATATATCCATAGAGAAAGACAATCTCAGATTGAGAAGACAAACTTATGGTCAAGCCAATAAAAAGGTGTGAGGAATGGATAAATTAGGATATTGGGATTAACAAACATATACTAATACATATAAAATATATCATCCCCAAAGACCTATGGAATACCAAGAGTGGTCTACTCAACACTTTGTAATAACCTACATGGAAAAGAACACAAAGATAAATAGATATATGTATATGTGTTCATGAACAAGATTCTGTACACCTAGAACAAAAGACATATTTCAATCAAATTTGCTCTGATAAAAATTAAAACTTAAGGACACAAACAAGAATTAAGGAGGCTAAAACTTATGGGGGTTTGTCCTGGCACATTCCACTCTAATCTGCAACCTAAAAGCACAACTTGCAGCAAGGTTCTGTTTCCCTAGCAAGCAGAGTTGACAACGTAGAAATGCTGCCACCCTAAGGCCGTTTCCTCAAACAGCAGCTTTAAATCCACTGCTAATGGTCACTAATATTCACAAGGACTGCAGGGCTGTAAATGTCTCATGCCCTCAAAAACTGTCCTGGGGTAGGGAATGCCCAAAGAAATCCAAACACGCCAAATTTTTCAAGAAGGCAATTTGAAGTTGTAAGTTTAGCTGAATCGTAAAAAAAAAATGAAAAGGACATTGATAAACGCAAAACATCAGGAATTACTAGACGCATGCAAATCCAATCTACACAAAGGTATCACCTCACACTAGTCAGAATGACCATCAGCAAAAACTCAACAAACGATAGATGTTGAAGAAGTTGTGGAGAATAGTGTAACCTCTCCGTCTAAGTGGGATGTAAACTGGTAACAACCATATAATAGGAACAGAATGGCAGTGCGTTTAAAGGTAAAAATTGAGTCACCATATGATCCGGAAGGTCCACTATTGGACCTGTCACCTGTGAAAGCCAGAATCAAAAAGACAAAGGATGGAAAATCGTGTATTGCAGCAGTATTTACAATAGCCAAGACTTGAAAGTAACCAAAATGTCCATCAACAGATGAATGCACAAAGAAGAAGTGGTCCATGTACACAATGGAATATTCGCCATGGAAAAGGATGAAACACTGCTCTTTGCAGCACCATAGATGAGCCTAGAGATAATCACAGAACATGAGGTAAGTCGGAAAGCAGACAACAAATAACCTGGGATATCACTCCTAGCTGTTACCTTACAACTGACACGTATGAACATATTTCCCCAGAGAAAGACTCTCACAGACTTAGAAAACAAACTACGGTTATCTAAAAGGAAAGGTGGGAGGAATGGATACATTAAGATTAGGGTTACCATACGTATACAAATACATATTAAACACATGTATCAAAAAGACTGACCATATACCAAGGGAGGTCTACTGAACGCTCTGTAATAATTTACACGGGGGCTTGCCTGGTGGCACCGTGGTTAAGAATCCGCCTGCCAATGCAGGGGACACAGGTTCGATCCCTGGTTGGGAAGATCCCACATGCTGCAGAGCAACTAAGCTCGTGCACCACAACTAATGAGCCTACGCTCTGGAGCCCATGAGCCATAACTACTGAGCCCATGAACCACAACTACTGAAGCCCACACGCCTAGAGCCCGTGCTCCACAACAAAAGAAGCCACTGCAGTGAGAAGCCCGTGCACCGCAACGGAGAGTAGCCCCCGCTCACCGCAACTGGAGAAAGCCCACATGCAGCAACGAAGATCCAACTCAGCCAAAAATAAATAAATAAATAAATAAAGTTTATTAAAAAAATAATAGTAATTTACATGGGAAGAGGCTCTGTACATGAATAGATATATATAATGTTCAATTCAACCTGATTGTGTACACCCAGAACAAACACTATTCTACTCATTACCCCAATTTAAAAAATTAAAACCACGAACGACCATTAATGAGACATAAAGTTATTGGGGCTTTCCCTGGTATATCCCATTCTAATTTACAACCTGGGAACACGACTTTCAGGAAGGCTCTGCTGCCCTAGTAACCAGATTTGGGAATGGAGATATGCTGCCGCCTTGTGGACGTTTCCCACAATAGCAGCTTTAAACACAGGGCTAACGGTCACTTGAGATTCACAGTAATTGTAGGGCCATAAATGACACGTGTCCTCAAAAAATGTCCTGGGGTAGGTAATGGTCAAAAAAGTTCACAACACGGAAAATTGTTCAAGAAAACAGTTTGAAGAGGTAAGTGTTACTCACTCTGTTGTTTTAAAAAAAGAAGAACATGGATAGAAGCTCAATATCAGGAATTATTGGTTGGATGCAAATCCAAACTACAAAAAGATTTCACCACCCAATATTCAAAATGCCATCCGTAAAAAGTCTACGAACAATGAATGCTGACGGGTTGGTGGAGAAATGCATACCCACTATGCTGATGGTTGGATGTAAAGTGGTAACAGCTAATCATGAGAACAGAATGGAGCTGCGTTTAAAAGGTAAAAATTGAGCTACCATATGATGCGGCCGATCCCCTAATGGGCCTATACCCTAAGAAGACCAGAATCGGAAAGGCACAGACAGGCAAACATGCACGGCAGCAATACTGAAATAGCCAAAACATGGAAGCAAAAAGAAGGGGTCGATAAACAGATGACTGGACAAAGAAGAAGTGGTACATGTACAGAATGGAATATTAGTTGCAAAAAATAATAAAAGAATGGCATATGCAGCACCACAGCTGAGCCTAGAGATAATCACACAACGTGAAGTAAGTCAGAATGCGAAAGACAAAGGTCCTATGATATCACTTATGGTATCTGAAAATTCATAAAAATGAACATATACCCATAGAGACAGACAATCTCAGATTGAGAAGACAAACTTGTGGTTAAGCCAATGAAAAGGTGTGAGGAATGGATAAATTAGGATATTGGGGTTAACAAACATATACTAATACATATAAAATATATCATCCCCAGAGTCCTATGGAATACCAAGAGTGGTCTACTCAACAATTTGTAATAACCTACATGGAAAAGGACACAAAGATCAATAGATATATGTATATGTGTTCATGAACAAGATTCTGTACACCTAGAACAAAAGACATATTTCAATCAAATTTGCTCTGATAAAAATTAAAACTTAAGGACACAAACAAGAATTAAGGAGGCTAAAACTTATGGGGGTTTGTCCTGGCACATTCCACTCTAATCTGCAACCAAAAAGCACAACTTGCAGCAAGGTTCTGTTTCCCTAGCAAGCAGAGTTGGCAACGTAGAAATGCTGCCACCCTAAGGCCGTTTCCTCAAACAGCAGCTTTCAATCCACTGCTAATGGTCATTCATATTCACAAGGACTGCAGGGCTGTAAATGACTCATGCCCTCAAAAACTGTCCTGGGGTAGGGAATGGCCAAAAAAATCCAAATGCGGCAAATTTTTCAGGAAGGCAATTTGAAGTTGTAAGTTTAGCTGAATCGTAAAAAAAAATGAAAAGGACATTGATAAACGCAAAACATCAGGAATTATTAGACGCATGCAAATCCAATCTACACAAAGGTATCACCTCACACTAGTCAGAATGACCATCAGCAAAAAGTCAACAAACAATAGATGTTGAAGAAGTTGTGGAGAATAGCGTAACCTCTCGGTCTATGTGGGATGTAAACTGGTAACAGCCAATAATAGGAACAGAATGGCAGTGCGTTTAAAGGTAAAAATTGAGTCACCATATGATCCGGAAGGTCCACTATTGGACCTGTCACCTGTGAAAGCCAGAATCAGAAAGACACAGGATGGAAAATCGTGTATTGCAGCAGTATTTACAATAGCCAAGACATGGACGCAACAAAAATGTCCATCATCAGATGAATGGAAGAAAAAGTGGTCCATGTACACAATGCAATATTAGACACAGAAAAGAATGAAACAATGCCGTTTGCAGCACCATAGATGAGGCTACAGATAATCACACAACTTGAAGTAAGTCAGAGAGCGAGAGACACATATCCTATGATATCACGTATAGGTGTTACCTAAAAATTGATAGGAATGAACCTATTTCCACAGAGAAGGACACTCACGCGTTCAAATAACAAGCTTGTGGTTAACCAAATGGAAAGCTGTGAGGAATGTATAACGGAGGATATTGGGTTTAACAGACATATGCTAATACTTATAAAATATATAATCATCAGACATACCGAATACCAAGAGAGGTCTATACAACATTCTGTAATAACCTATATGGAACAGGATCCAAACATGAAAAGATATATGAATCAATGAAAGAGACTCTGTACACCTAGAACAAACACAACATTGCAATCAAATTTGCTCTGAGAAAAATGAAAATTAAACTGAGAATACCAACAACAAATAAGTAGACATAGTTTTTGGGGGTTTGTCCTGGCACATTCCACTCTACAACCTACAAACAGGACTTCCAGGAAGGCTCTGTTGCCCTAGTAACCAGAGTTGGGAATATAGAAATGCTGCCCCCTTGTGGCCGTTCCCTGCAACAGCAGCTTTAAACGCAGAACTAATGGTCATGTGATAGTCACAATTACTACAGGGCTGTAAACGACACCTGCCCTCAAAAAATGTCCTGGTGCAGGTAATGGCCACAGGAATTCACAGAACATGGCACATTTTTCAAGGAAACAATTTGAAGAGCTAAGTTTCTCTGTTTCACTTTTAAAAAAAAGAAAGAAAACGGACGTAGATAAAAGCTCTATATCGGGAATTATTAGACGCATGCAGATCCAAACTACAAAAAGGTATCACCACCCAACTACTCAAAATGCCATCAGTAAAAAGTCTACAAACAATAAATGCTGAAGGGGTTTTAGAGATCTGTGTACCCTCTAGTTGCTGGTGGGATGTAAACTGCTAACAGCCAGTAGTGAGAACAGAATGGAGGTGCGTTGAAAGGTAAAAATTGAACTGCCATATGATCTAGTAGGCCCACAGCTGGGCTTAACCCCTGAGAAGACCAGAATCCAAAAGACACAGGCTGGCAATCCTGCACTGCATCAATATTTACCATAGCCAAGACTTGGAAGTAACCAAAATGTCCATCAACAGATGAATGCACAAAGAAGAAGTGGTCCATGTACACAATGGAATATTCACCATGGAAAAGGATGAAACACTGCTCTTTGCAGCACCATAGATGAGCCTAGAGATAATCACAGAACATGAGGTAAGTCGGAAAGCAGACGACAAATAACCTGGGATATCACTCCTAGCTGTTACCTAACAACTGACACGTATGAACATATTTCCACAGAGAAAGACTCTCACAGACTTAGAAAACAAACTATGGTTATCTAAAAGGAAAGGTGGGAGGAATGGATACATTAAGATTAGGGTTACCATACGTATACAAATACATATTAAACACATGTATCAAAAAGACTGACCATATACCAAGGGAGGTCTACTGAACGCTCTGTAATAATTTACACAGGGGCTTGCCTGGTGGCACCGTGGTTAAGAATCCGCCTGCCAATGCAGAGGACACAGGTTCGATCCCTGGTTCGGGAAGATCCCACATGCTGCAGAGCAACTAAGCTCGTGCACCACAACTAATGAGCCTACGCTCCGGAGCCCATGCACCACAACTACTGAAGCCCGCACGCCTACAGCCCATGCTCCGCAACAAGAGAAGCCACTGCAGTGAGAAGCCCGTGCACCGCAACGGAGAGTAGCCCCCACTCACTGCAACTGGAGAAAGCCCACATGCAGCAACGAAGATCCAACTCAGCCAAAAATAAATAAATAAATAAAATAAATTTATAAAAAAAAATAATAGTAATTTACATGGGAAGAGGCTCTCTACATGAATAGATATATATAATGTTCAATTGATCCTGATTGTGCACACCCAGAACAAACACTACTCTACTCATTACCCCCATTTAAAAAATTATAACCACGAACAAGAATTAATGAGACATAAAGTTATTGGGGTTTTCCCTGGCATATCCCATTCTAATTTACAACCTAGGAACACGACTTTCAGGAAGGCTCTGCTGCCCTAGTAACCAGATTTGGGAATGGAGAAATGCTGCCGCCTTGTGGCCGTTTCCCACAATAGCAGCTTTAAACACAGGGCTAACGGTCACTTGAGATTCACAGTAATTGTAGGGCCATAAATGACACGATTCCTCAAAAATGTCCTGGGGTAGGTAATGGCCAAGAAAGTTCATAATACGGAAAATTTTTCAAGAAAACTGTTTGAAGAGGTAAGTGTTACTCACTCTGTTATTTAAAAAAAAAGAAGAACATAAATAAAAGCTCAATGTCAGGAATTATTGGTTGGACGCAAATCCAAACTACAAAAACATTTCGCCACCCAATATTCAAAATGCCATCCGTAAAAAGTCTACAAACAATGAATGCTGACGGGTTGGTGGAGAAATGCATACCCACTATGCTGTTGGTTGGATGTAAACTGGTAACAGCTAATCATGAGAACAGAATGGAGCTGCGTTTAAAAGGTAAAAATTGAGCTACCATATGATGCGGCCGATCCCCTAATAGGCCTATACCCTAAGAAGACCAGAATCGGAAAGGCACACACAGGCAAACATGCACTGCAGAAATATTTACAATAGCCAAGCCATGCAAGCAAACAAAATGTCCATCAACAGATAAATGGACAAAGAAGAAGTGGTATACGTACCAAATGGAAGAGTAGGTTCGGAAAAAAAATGAACAATGCCGTTTTCAGGACTACACATGAGCCTAGAAATAATCATATTACGTTAAGTAAGTCAAAAGGGAATGACAAATATCCTATGATATCATTTATACACATTATCCTCAGATTGCTACCAATGAACATATTTCCACAGAAAAAGACACTCACAGACTTATAAAACAAACTAATGGTTAACCAAAATGAAAGGTGGGAGGATGGATAAATTAGGATTATGGGGCTAACATACATATACTAATGTATGTTAAGTGTATATAAACATATAACATATAAACTATATGCATTATAGAATCACCAATCCATATAAAATATATAATGACAAAACACCTACCAAATACCAAGGGAGGTCTACTCAACGTTCTGTAATAACATACATGGTAACAGGATCCGAAGATGAACAGACATATGTATGAATCATTGAGCAGATTCTGTACAGCCAGACAATCACAACACTCTAATCAAATTTACTGCAAAAAGAAATAGAAATTAAATTTTAAAAACAAACATAAGTAAGGAGACATAAACTTCTGGGGGCTTGTCCCAGCACATTCCACTCTAATTTACAACCTCGGAACACTACCTCCAAAAAGACTCTGTTGCCCTAGTAACAAGAGTTGAGAACGTAATAATGCTGCCGCCTTGTGGCTGTTTTCCACAACAGCAGCTTTAAACCCAGTGCTAATGGTCACTTAATAGTCACAAGGACTGCAGGGTTGTAAATGACACATGCCCTCAAAAAATGTCCAGGGGTAGGGAATAGGCAAGAAAATTCAACACATGACAAATTTTTCAAGAAGTTAATATGAAGACGGAAGTTGTACTCACTCTTTAAAAAAAAAGGAAAAGAAAAAAAAAGGACATGCCTAAAGCTCATTATAAGGAATTATTAGCCGCATGCAAATCCAACGTCCACAAAGGATTCAGCTCACACCAGTCAAATGACCATCAGCAAAAAGTCTACGAACTATAAATGCTGAAGAGGTTTTAGGGAACTGTGTACCTTCTAGCTGCTGGTGGGATGTAAAGTGGTAACAGCACTAATGAGAACTGAATGGAGCTGCTTTAAAAGGTAAAAATTGAGCTACCATATGATGCGGCCGAACCCCTAAATGGGCCTATACCCTAAGAAGACCACAATCGGAAAGTCACAGACAGGCAAACAGGCACTGCAACAATACTGAAATAGCCAAGACATGGAAGCAAAAACAAGGTCCATAAACAAATGAATGGACAAAGACGAAGTGGTACATGTACAGAATGGAATATTAGTTGTGAAAAATAATAAAAGAATGGCATATGCAGCACCACAGATGAGCCTAGAGATAATCACACAACGTGAAGTAAGTCAGAATGCGAAAGACAAATATCCTATGATATCACTTATGGTATCTGAAAATTCATAAAAATGAACATATATCCATAGAGAAAGACAATCTCAGATTGAGAAGACAAACTTATGGTCAAGCCAATAAAAAGGTGTGAGGAATGGATAAATTAGGATATTGGGATTAACAAACATATACTAATACATATAAAATATATCATCCCCAAAGACCTATGGAATACCAAGAGTGGTCTACTCAACACTTTGTAATAACCTACATGGAAAAGAACACAAAGATAAATAGATATATGTATATGTGTTCATGAACAAGATTCTGTACACCTAGAACAAAAGACATATTTCAATCAAATTTGCTCTGATAAAAATTAAAACTTAAGGACACAAACAAGAATTAAGGAGGCTAAAACTTATGGGGGTTTGTCCTGGCACATTCCACTCTAATCTGCAACCTAAAAGCACAACTTGCAGCAAGGTTCTGTTTCCCTAGCAAGCAGAGTTGACAACGTAGAAATGCTGCCACCCTAAGGCCGTTTCCTCAAACAGCAGCTTTAAATCCACTGCTAATGGTCACTAATATTCACAAGGACTGCAGGGCTGTAAATGTCTCATGCCCTCAAAAACTGTCCTGGGGTAGGGAATGCCCAAAGAAATCCAAACACGCCAAATTTTTCAAGAAGGCAATTTGAAGTTGTAAGTTTAGCTGAATCGTAAAAAAAAAATGAAAAGGACATTGATAAACGCAAAACATCAGGAATTACTAGACGCATGCAAATCCAATCTACACAAAGGTATCACCTCACACTAGTCAGAATGACCATCAGCAAAAACTCAACAAACGATAGATGTTGAAGAAGTTGTGGAGAATAGTGTAACCTCTCCGTCTAAGTGGGATGTAAACTGGTAACAACCATATAATAGGAACAGAATGGCAGTGCGTTTAAAGGTAAAAATTGAGTCACCATATGATCCGGAAGGTCCACTATTGGACCTGTCACCTGTGAAAGCCAGAATCAAAAAGACAAAGGATGGAAAATCGTGTATTGCAGCAGTATTTACAATAGCCAAGACTTGAAAGTAACCAAAATGTCCATCAACAGATGAATGCACAAAGAAGAAGTGGTCCATGTACACAATGGAATATTCGCCATGGAAAAGGATGAAACACTGCTCTTTGCAGCACCATAGATGAGCCTAGAGATAATCACAGAACATGAGGTAAGTCGGAAAGCAGACAACAAATAACCTGGGATATCACTCCTAGCTGTTACCTTACAACTGACACGTATGAACATATTTCCCCAGAGAAAGACTCTCACAGACTTAGAAAACAAACTACGGTTATCTAAAAGGAAAGGTGGGAGGAATGGATACATTAAGATTAGGGTTACCATACGTATACAAATACATATTAAACACATGTATCAAAAAGACTGACCATATACCAAGGGAGGTCTACTGAACGCTCTGTAATAATTTACACGGGGGCTTGCCTGGTGGCACCGTGGTTAAGAATCCGCCTGCCAATGCAGGGGACACAGGTTCGATCCCTGGTTGGGAAGATCCCACATGCTGCAGAGCAACTAAGCTCGTGCACCACAACTAATGAGCCTACGCTCTGGAGCCCATGAGCCATAACTACTGAGCCCATGAACCACAACTACTGAAGCCCACACGCCTAGAGCCCGTGCTCCACAACAAAAGAAGCCACTGCAGTGAGAAGCCCGTGCACCGCAACGGAGAGTAGCCCCCGCTCACCGCAACTGGAGAAAGCCCACATGCAGCAACGAAGATCCAACTCAGCCAAAAATAAATAAATAAATAAATAAAGTTTATTAAAAAAATAATAGTAATTTACATGGGAAGAGGCTCTGTACATGAATAGATATATATAATGTTCAATTCAACCTGATTGTGTACACCCAGAACAAACACTATTCTACTCATTACCCCAATTTAAAAAATTAAAACCACGAACGACCATTAATGAGACATAAAGTTATTGGGGCTTTCCCTGGTATATCCCATTCTAATTTACAACCTGGGAACACGACTTTCAGGAAGGCTCTGCTGCCCTAGTAACCAGATTTGGGAATGGAGATATGCTGCCGCCTTGTGGACGTTTCCCACAATAGCAGCTTTAAACACAGGGCTAACGGTCACTTGAGATTCACAGTAATTGTAGGGCCATAAATGACACGTGTCCTCAAAAAATGTCCTGGGGTAGGTAATGGTCAAAAAAGTTCACAACACGGAAAATTGTTCAAGAAAACAGTTTGAAGAGGTAAGTGTTACTCACTCTGTTGTTTTAAAAAAAGAAGAACATGGATAGAAGCTCAATATCAGGAATTATTGGTTGGATGCAAATCCAAACTACAAAAAGATTTCACCACCCAATATTCAAAATGCCATCCGTAAAAAGTCTACGAACAATGAATGCTGACGGGTTGGTGGAGAAATGCATACCCACTATGCTGATGGTTGGATGTAAAGTGGTAACAGCTAATCATGAGAACAGAATGGAGCTGCGTTTAAAAGGTAAAAATTGAGCTACCATATGATACGGCCGATCCCCTAATGGGCCTATACCCTAAGAAGACCAGAATCGGAAAGGCACAGACAGGCAAACATGCACGGCAGCAATACTGAAATAGCCACAACATGGAAGCAAAAAAAAGGTCCATAAACAGATGACTGGACAAAGAAGAAGTGGTACATGTACAGAATGGAATATTAGTTGCAAAAAATAATAAAAGAATGGCATATGCAGCACCACAGCTGAGCCTAGAGATAATCACACAACGTGAAGTAAGTCAGAATGCGAAAGACAAAGGTCCTATGATATCACTTATGGTATCTGAAAATTCATAAAAATGAACATATACCCATAGAGACAGACAATCTCAGATTGAGAAGACAAACTTGTGGTTAAGCCAATGAAAAGGTGTGAGGAATGGATAAATTAGGATATTGGGGTTAACAAACATATACTAATACATATAAAATATATCATCCCCAGAGTCCTATGGAATACCAAGAGTGGTCTACTCAACAATTTGTAATAACCTACATGGAAAAGGACACAAAGATCAATAGATATATGTATATGTGTTCATGAACAAGATTCTGTACACCTAGAACAAAAGACATATTTCAATCAAATTTGCTCTGATAAAAATTAAAACTTAAGGACACAAACAAGAATTAAGGAGGCTAAAACTTATGGGGGTTTGTCCTGGCACATTCCACTCTAATCTGCAACCAAAAAGCACAACTTGCAGCAAGGTTCTGTTTCCCTAGCAAGCAGAGTTGGCAACGTAGAAATGCTGCCACCCTAAGGCCGTTTCCTCAAACAGCAGCTTTCAATCCACTGCTAATGGTCATTCATATTCACAAGGACTGCAGGGCTGTAAATGACTCATGCCCTCAAAAACTGTCCTGGGGTAGGGAATGGCCAAAAAAATCCAAATGCGGCAAATTTTTCAGGAAGGCAATTTGAAGTTGTAAGTTTAGCTGAATCGTAAAAAAAAATGAAAAGGACATTGATAAACGCAAAACATCAGGAATTATTAGACGCATGCAAATCCAATCTACACAAAGGTATCACCTCACACTAGTCAGAATGACCATCAGCAAAAAGTCAACAAACAATAGATGTTGAAGAAGTTGTGGAGAATAGCGTAACCTCTCGGTCTATGTGGGATGTAAACTGGTAACAGCCAATAATAGGAACAGAATGGCAGTGCGTTTAAAGGTAAAAATTGAGTCACCATATGATCCGGAAGGTCCACTATTGGACCTGTCACCTGTGAAAGCCAGAATCAGAAAGACACAGGATGGAAAATCGTGTATTGCAGCAGTATTTACAATAGCCAAGACATGGACGCAACAAAAATGTCCATCATCAGATGAATGGAAGAAAAAGTGGTCCATGTACACAATGCAATATTAGACACAGAAAAGAATGAAACAATGCCGTTTGCAGCACCATAGATGAGGCTACAGATAATCACACAACTTGAAGTAAGTCAGAGAGCGAGAGACACATATCCTATGATATCACGTATAGGTGTTACCTAAAAATTGATAGGAATGAACCTATTTCCACAGAGAAGGACACTCACGCGTTCAAATAACAAGCTTGTGGTTAACCAAATGGAAAGCTGTGAGGAATGTATAACGGAGGATATTGGGTTTAACAGACATATGCTAATACTTATAAAATATATAATCATCAGACATACCGAATACCAAGAGAGGTCTATACAACATTCTGTAATAACCTATATGGAACAGGATCCAAACATGAAAAGATATATGAATCAATGAAAGAGACTCTGTACACCTAGAACAAACACAACATTGCAATCAAATTTGCTCTGAGAAAAATGAAAATTAAACTGAGAATACCAACAACAAATAAGTAGACATAGTTTTTGGGGGTTTGTCCTGGCACATTCCACTCTACAACCTACAAACAGGACTTCCAGGAAGGCTCTGTTGCCCTAGTAACCAGAGTTGGGAATATAGAAATGCTGCCCCCTTGTGGCCGTTCCCTGCAACAGCAGCTTTAAACGCAGAACTAATGGTCATGTGATAGTCACAATTACTACAGGGCTGTAAACGACACCTGCCCTCAAAAAATGTCCTGGTGCAGGTAATGGCCACAGGAATTCACAGAACATGGCACATTTTTCAAGGAAACAATTTGAAGAGCTAAGTTTCTCTGTTTCACTTTTAAAAAAAAGAAAGAAAACGGACGTAGATAAAAGCTCTATATCGGGAATTATTAGACGCATGCAGATCCAAACTACAAAAAGGTATCACCACCCAACTACTCAAAATGCCATCAGTAAAAAGTCTACAAACAATAAATGCTGAAGGGGTTTTAGAGATCTGTGTACCCTCTAGTTGCTGGTGGGATGTAAACTGCTAACAGCCAGTAGTGAGAACAGAATGGAGGTGCGTTGAAAGGTAAAAATTGAACTGCCATATGATCTAGTAGGCCCACAGCTGGGCTTAACCCCTGAGAAGACCAGAATCCAAAAGACACAGGCTGGCAATCCTGCACTGCATCAATATTTACCATAGCCAAGACTTGGAAGTAACCAAAATGTCCATCAACAGATGAATGCACAAAGAAGAAGTGGTCCATGTACACAATGGAATATTCACCATGGAAAAGGATGAAACACTGCTCTTTGCAGCACCATAGATGAGCCTAGAGATAATCACAGAACATGAGGTAAGTCGGAAAGCAGACGACAAATAACCTGGGATATCACTCCTAGCTGTTACCTAACAACTGACACGTATGAACATATTTCCACAGAGAAAGACTCTCACAGACTTAGAAAACAAACTATGGTTATCTAAAAGGAAAGGTGGGAGGAATGGATACATTAAGATTAGGGTTACCATACGTATACAAATACATATTAAACACATGTATCAAAAAGACTGACCATATACCAAGGGAGGCCTACTGAACGCTCTGTAATAATTTACACAGGGGCTTGCCTGGTGGCACCGTGGTTAAGAATCCGCCTGCCAATGCAGAGGACACAGGTTCGATCCCTGGTTCGGGAAGATCCCACATGCTGCAGAGCAACTAAGCTCGTGCACCACAACTAATGAGCCTACGCTCCGGAGCCCATGCACCACAACTACTGAAGCCCGCACGCCTACAGCCCATGCTCCGCAACAAGAGAAGCCACTGCAGTGAGAAGCCCGTGCACCGCAACGGAGAGTAGCCCCCACTCACTGCAACTGGAGAAAGCCCACATGCAGCAACGAAGATCCAACTCAGCCAAAAATAAATAAATAAATAAAATAAATTTATAAAAAAAAATAATAGTAATTTACATGGGAAGAGGCTCTCTACATGAATAGATATATATAATGTTCAATTGATCCTGATTGTGCACACCCAGAACAAACACTACTCTACTCATTACCCCCATTTAAAAAATTATAACCACGAACAAGAATTAATGAGACATAAAGTTATTGGGGTTTTCCCTGGCATATCCCATTCTAATTTACAACCTAGGAACACGACTTTCAGGAAGGCTCTGCTGCCCTAGTAACCAGATTTGGGAATGGAGAAATGCTGCCGCCTTGTGGCCGTTTCCCACAATAGCAGCTTTAAACACAGGGCTAACGGTCACTTGAGATTCACAGTAATTGTAGGGCCATAAATGACACGATTCCTCAAAAATGTCCTGGGGTAGGTAATGGCCAAGAAAGTTCATAATACGGAAAATTTTTCAAGAAAACTGTTTGAAGAGGTAAGTGTTACTCACTCTGTTATTTAAAAAAAAAGAAGAACATAAATAAAAGCTCAATGTCAGGAATTATTGGTTGGACGCAAATCCAAACTACAAAAACATTTCGCCACCCAATATTCAAAATGCCATCCGTAAAAAGTCTACAAACAATGAATGCTGACGGGTTGGTGGAGAAATGCATACCCACTATGCTGTTGGTTGGATGTAAACTGGTAACAGCTAATCATGAGAACAGAATGGAGCTGCGTTTAAAAGGTAAAAATTGAGCTACCATATGATGCGGCCGATCCCCTAATAGGCCTATACCCTAAGAAGACCAGAATCGGAAAGGCACACACAGGCAAACATGCACTGCAGAAATATTTACAATAGCCAAGCCATGCAAGCAAACAAAATGTCCATCAACAGATAAATGGACAAAGAAGAAGTGGTATACGTACCAAATGGAAGAGTAGGTTCAGAAAAAAAATGAACAATGCCGTTTTCAGGACTACACATGAGCCTAGAAATAATCATATTACGTTAAGTAAGTCAAAAGGGAATGACAAATATCCTATGATATCATTTATACACATTATCCTCAGATTGCTACCAATGAACATATTTCCACAGAAAAAGACACTCACAGACTTATAAAACAAACTAATGGTTAACCAAAATGAAAGGTGGGAGGATGGATAAATTAGGATTATGGGGCTAACATACATATACTAATGTATGTTAAGTGTATATAAACATATAACATATAAACTATATGCATTATAGAATCACCAATCCATATAAAATATATAATGACAAAACACCTACCAAATACCAAGGGAGGTCTACTCAACGTTCTGTAATAACATACATGGTAACAGGATCCGAAGATGAACAGACATATGTATGAATCATTGAGCAGATTCTGTACAGCCAGACAATCACAACACTCTAATCAAATTTACTGCAAAAAGAAATAGAAATTAAATTTTAAAAACAAACATAAGTAAGGAGACATAAACTTCTGGGGGCTTGTCCCAGCACATTCCACTCTAATTTACAACCTCGGAACACTACCTCCAAAAAGACTCTGTTGCCCTAGTAACAAGAGTTGAGAACGTAATAATGCTGCCGCCTTGTGGCTGTTTTCCACAACAGCAGCTTTAAACCCAGTGCTAATGGTCACTTAATAGTCACAAGGACTGCAGGGTTGTAAATGACACATGCCCTCAAAAAATGTCCAGGGGTAGGGAATAGGCAAGAAAATTCAACACATGACAAATTTTTCAAGAAGTTAATATGAAGACGGAAGTTGTACTCACTCTTTAAAAAAAAAGGAAAAGAAAAAAAAAGGACATGCCTAAAGCTCATTATAAGGAATTATTAGCCGCATGCAAATCCAACGTCCACAAAGGATTCAGCTCACACCAGTCAAATGACCATCAGCAAAAAGTCTATGAACTATAAATGCTGAAGAGGTTTTAGGGAACTGTGTACCTTCTAGCTGCTGGTGGGATGTAAAGTGGTAACAGCACTAATGAGAACTGAATGGAGCTGCTTTAAAAGGTAAAAATTGAGCTATCATATGATGCGGCCGAACCCCTAAATGGGCCTATACCCTAAGAAGACCACAATCGGAAAGTCACAGACAGGCAAACAGGCACTGCAACAATACTGAAATAGCCAAGACATGGAAGCAAAAACAAGGTCCATAAACAAATGAATGGACAAAGACGAAGTGGTACATGTACAGAATGGAATATTAGTTGTGAAAAATAATAAAAGAATGGCATATGCAGCACCACAGATGAGCCTAGAGATAATCACACAACGTGAAGTAAGTCAGAATGCGAAAGACAAATATCCTATGATATCACTTATGGTATCTGAAAATTCATAAAAATGAACATATATCCATAGAGAAAGACAATCTCAGATTGAGAAGACAAACTTATGGTCAAGCCAATAAAAAGGTGTGAGGAATGGATAAATTAGGATATTGGGATTAACAAACATATACTAATACATATAAAATATATCATCCCCAAAGACCTATGGAATACCAAGAGTGGTCTACTCAACACTTTGTAATAACCTACATGGAAAAGAACACAAAGATAAATAGATATATGTATATGTGTTCATGAACAAGATTCTGTACACCTAGAACAAAAGACATATTTCAATCAAATTTGCTCTGATAAAAATTAAAACTTAAGGACACAAACAAGAATTAAGGAGGCTAAAACTTATGGGGGTTTGTCCTGGCACATTCCACTCTAATCTGCAACCTAAAAGCACAACTTGCAGCAAGGTTCTGTTTCCCTAGCAAGCAGAGTTGACAACGTAGAAATGCTGCCACCCTAAGGCCGTTTCCTCAAACAGCAGCTTTAAATCCACTGCTAATGGTCACTAATATTCACAAGGACTGCAGGGCTGTAAATGTCTCATGCCCTCAAAAACTGTCCTGGGGTAGGGAATGCCCAAAGAAATCCAAACACGCCAAATTTTTCAAGAAGGCAATTTGAAGTTGTAAGTTTAGCTGAATCGTAAAAAAAAAATGAAAAGGACATTGATAAACGCAAAACATCAGGAATTACTAGACGCATGCAAATCCAATCTACACAAAGGTATCACCTCACACTAGTCAGAATGACCATCAGCAAAAACTCAACAAACGATAGATGTTGAAGAAGTTGTGGAGAATAGTGTAACCTCTCCGTCTAAGTGGGATGTAAACTGGTAACAACCATATAATAGGAACAGAATGGCAGTGCGTTTAAAGGTAAAAATTGAGTCACCATATGATCCGGAAGGTCCACTATTGGACCTGTCACCTGTGAAAGCCAGAATCAAAAAGACAAAGGATGGAAAATCGTGTATTGCAGCAGTATTTACAATAGCCAAGACTTGAAAGTAACCAAAATGTCCATCAACAGATGAATGCACAAAGAAGAAGTGGTCCATGTACACAATGGAATATTCGCCATGGAAAAGGATGAAACACTGCTCTTTGCAGCACCATAGATGAGCCTAGAGATAATCACAGAACATGAGGTAAGTCGGAAAGCAGACAACAAATAACCTGGGATATAACTCCTAGCTGTTACCTTACAACTGACACGTATGAACATATTTCCCCAGAGAAAGACTCTCACAGACTTAGAAAACAAACTATGGTTATCTAAAAGGAAAGGTGGGAGGAATGGATACATTAAGATTAGGGTTACCATACGTATACAAATACATATTAAACACATGTATCAAAAAGACTGAACATATACCAAGGGAGGTCTACTGAATGCTCTGTAATAATTTACACGGGGGCTTGCCTGGTGGCACCGTGGTTAAGAATCCGCCTGCCAATGCAGGGGACACAGGTTCGATCCCTGGTTGGGAAGATCCCACATGCTGCAGAGCAACTAAGCTCGTGCACCACAACTAATGAGCCTACGCTCTGGAGCCCATGAGCCATAACTACTGAGCCCATGAACCACAACTACTGAAGCCCACACGCCTAGAGCCCGTGCTCCACAACAAAAGAAGCCACTGCAGTGAGAAGCCCGTGCACCGCAACGGAGAGTAGCCCCCGCTCACCGCAACTGGAGAAAGCCCACATGCAGCAACGAAGATCCAACTCAGCCAAAAATAAATAAATAAATAAATAAAGTTTATTAAAAAAATAATAGTAATTTACATGGGAAGAGGCTCTGTACATGAATAGATATATATAATGTTCAATTCAACCTGATTGTGTACACCCAGAACAAACACTATTCTACTCATTACCCCAATTTAAAAAATTAAAACCACGAACGACAATTAATGAGACATAAAGTTATTGGGGCTTTCCCTGGTATATCCCATTCTAATTTACAACCTGGGAACACGACTTTCAGGAAGGCTCTGCTGCCCTAGTAACCAGATTTGGGAATGGAGATATGCTGCCGCCTTGTGGACGTTTCCCACAATAGCAGCTTTAAACACAGGGCTAACGGTCACTTGAGATTCACAGTAATTGTAGGGCCATAAATGACACGTGTCCTCAAAAAATGTCCTGGGGTAGGTAATGGTCAAAAAAGTTCACAACACGGAAAATTGTTCAAGAAAACAGTTTGAAGAGGTAAGTGTTACTCACTCTGTTGTTTTAAAAAAAGAAGAACATGGATAGAAGCTCAATATCAGGAATTATTGGTTGGATGCAAATCCAAACTACAAAAAGATTTCACCACCCAATATTCAAAATGCCATCCGTAAAAAGTCTACGAACAATGAATGCTGACGGGTTGGTGGAGAAATGCATACCCACTATGCTGATGGTTGGATGTAAAGTGGTAACAGCTAATCATGAGAACAGAATGGAGCTGCGTTTAAAAGGTAAAAATTGAGCTACCATATGATGCGGCCGATCCCCTAATGGGCCTATACCCTAAGAAGACCAGAATCGGAAAGGCACAGACAGGCAAACATGCACGGCAGCAATACTGAAATAGCCAAAACATGGAAGCAAAAAAAAGGGGTCCATAAACAGATGACTGGACAAAGAAGAAGTGGTACATGTACAGAATGGAATATTAGTTGCAAAAAATAATAAAAGAATGGCATATGCAGCACCACAGCTGAGCCTAGAGATAATCACACAACGTGAAGTAAGTCAGAATGCGAAAGACAAAGGTCCTATGATATCACTTATGGTATCTGAAAATTCATAAAAATGAACATATACCCATAGAGACAGACAATCTCAGATTGAGAAGACAAACTTGTGGTTAAGCCAATGAAAAGGTGTGAGGAATGGATAAATTAGGATATTGGGGTTAACAAACATATACTAATACATATAAAATATATCATCCCCAGAGTCCTATGGAATACCAAGAGTGGTCTACTCAACAATTTGTAATAACCTACATGGAAAAGGACACAAAGATCAATAGATATATGTATATGTGTTCATGAACAAGATTCTGTACACCTAGAACAAAAGACATATTTCAATCAAATTTGCTCTGATAAAAATTAAAACTTAAGGACACAAACAAGAATTAAGGAGGCTAAAACTTATGGGGGTTTGTCCTGGCACATTCCACTCTAATCTGCAACCAAAAAGCACAACTTGCAGCAAGGTTCTGTTTCCCTAGCAAGCAGAGTTGGCAACGTAGAAATGCTGCCACCCTAAGGCCGTTTCCTCAAACAGCAGCTTTCAATCCACTGCTAATGGTCATTCATATTCACAAGGACTGCAGGGCTGTAAATGACTCATGCCCTCAAAAACTGTCCTGGGGTAGGGAATGGCCAAAAAAATCCAAATGCGGCAAATTTTTCAGGAAGGCAATTTGAAGTTGTAAGTTTAGCTGAATCGTAAAAAAAAATGAAAAGGACATTGATAAACGCAAAACATCAGGAATTATTAGACGCATGCAAATCCAATCTACACAAAGGTATCACCTCACACTAGTCAGAATGACCATCAGCAAAAAGTCAACAAACAATAGATGTTGAAGAAGTTGTGGAGAATAGCGTAACCTCTCGGTCTATGTGGGATGTAAACTGGTAACAGCCAATAATAGGAACAGAATGGCAGTGCGTTTAAAGGTAAAAATTGAGTCACCATATGATCCGGAAGGTCCACTATTGGACCTGTCACCTGTGAAAGCCAGAATCAGAAAGACACAGGATGGAAAATCGTGTATTGCAGCAGTATTTACAATAGCCAAGACATGGACGCAACAAAAATGTCCATCATCAGATGAATGGAAGAAAAAGTGGTCCATGTACACAATGCAATATTAGACACAGAAAAGAATGAAACAATGCCGTTTGCAGCACCATAGATGAGGCTACAGATAATCACACAACTTGAAGTAAGTCAGAGAGCGAGAGACACATATCCTATGATATCACGTATAGGTGTTACCTAAAAATTGATAGGAATGAACCTATTTCCACAGAGAAGGACACTCACGCGTTCAAATAACAAGCTTGTGGTTAACCAAATGGAAAGCTGTGAGGAATGTATAACGGAGGATATTGGGTTTAACAGACATATGCTAATACTTATAAAATATATAATCATCAGACATACCGAATACCAAGAGAGGTCTATACAACATTCTGTAATAACCTATATGGAACAGGATCCAAACATGAAAAGATATATGAATCAATGAAAGAGACTCTGTACACCTAGAACAAACACAACATTGCAATCAAATTTGCTCTGAGAAAAATGAAAATTAAACTGAGAATACCAACAACAAATAAGTAGACATAGTTTTTGGGGGTTTGTCCTGGCACATTCCACTCTACAACCTACAAACAGGACTTCCAGGAAGGCTCTGTTGCCCTAGTAACCAGAGTTGGGAATATAGAAATGCTGCCCCCTTGTGGCCGTTCCCTGCAACAGCAGCTTTAAACGCAGAACTAATGGTCATGTGATAGTCACAATTACTACAGGGCTGTAAACGACACCTGCCCTCAAAAAATGTCCTGGTGCAGGTAATGGCCACAGGAATTCACAGAACATGGCACATTTTTCAAGGAAACAATTTGAAGAGCTAAGTTTCTCTGTTTCACTTTTAAAAAAAAGAAAGAAAACGGACGTAGATAAAAGCTCTATATCGGGAATTATTAGACGCATGCAGATCCAAACTACAAAAAGGTATCACCACCCAACTACTCAAAATGCCATCAGTAAAAAGTCTACAAACAATAAATGCTGAAGGGGTTTTAGAGATCTGTGTACCCTCTAGTTGCTGGTGGGATGTAAACTGCTAACAGCCAGTAGTGAGAACAGAATGGAGGTGCGTTGAAAGGTAAAAATTGAACTGCCATATGATCTAGTAGGCCCACAGCTGGGCTTAACCCCTGAGAAGACCAGAATCCAAAAGACACAGGCTGGCAATCCTGCACTGCATCAATATTTACCATAGCCAAGACTTGGAAGTAACCAAAATGTCCATCAACAGATGAATGCACAAAGAAGAAGTGGTCCATGTACACAATGGAATATTCACCATGGAAAAGGATGAAACACTGCTCTTTGCAGCACCATAGATGAGCCTAGAGATAATCACAGAACATGAGGTAAGTCGGAAAGCAGACGACAAATAACCTGGGATATCACTCCTAGCTGTTACCTAACAACTGACACGTATGAACATATTTCCACAGAGAAAGACTCTCACAGACTTAGAAAACAAACTATGGTTATCTAAAAGGAAAGGTGGGAGGAATGGATACATTAAGATTAGGGTTACCATACGTATACAAATACATATTAAACACATGTATCAAAAAGACTGACCATATACCAAGGGAGGCCTACTGAACGCTCTGTAATAATTTACACAGGGGCTTGCCTGGTGGCACCGTGGTTAAGAATCCGCCTGCCAATGCAGAGGACACAGGTTCGATCCCTGGTTCGGGAAGATCCCACATGCTGCAGAGCAACTAAGCTCGTGCACCACAACTAATGAGCCTACGCTCCGGAGCCCATGCACCACAACTACTGAAGCCCGCACGCCTACAGCCCATGCTCCGCAACAAGAGAAGCCACTGCAGTGAGAAGCCCGTGCACCGCAACGGAGAGTAGCCCCCACTCACTGCAACTGGAGAAAGCCCACATGCAGCAACGAAGATCCAACTCAGCCAAAAATAAATAAATAAATAAAATAAATTTATAAAAAAAAATAATAGTAATTTACATGGGAAGAGGCTCTCTACATGAATAGATATATATAATGTTCAATTGATCCTGATTGTGCACACCCAGAACAAACACTACTCTACTCATTACCCCCATTTAAAAAATTATAACCACGAACAAGAATTAATGAGACATAAAGTTATTGGGGTTTTCCCTGGCATATCCCATTCTAATTTACAACCTAGGAACACGACTTTCAGGAAGGCTCTGCTGCCCTAGTAACCAGATTTGGGAATGGAGAAATGCTGCCGCCTTGTGGCCGTTTCCCACAATAGCAGCTTTAAACACAGGGCTAACGGTCACTTGAGATTCACAGTAATTGTAGGGCCATAAATGACACGATTCCTCAAAAATGTCCTGGGGTAGGTAATGGCCAAGAAAGTTCATAATACGGAAAATTTTTCAAGAAAACTGTTTGAAGAGGTAAGTGTTACTCACTCTGTTATTTAAAAAAAAAGAAGAACATAAATAAAAGCTCAATGTCAGGAATTATTGGTTGGACGCAAATCCAAACTACAAAAACATTTCGCCACCCAATATTCAAAATGCCATCCGTAAAAAGTCTACAAACAATGAATGCTGACGGGTTGGTGGAGAAATGCATACCCACTATGCTGTTGGTTGGATGTAAACTGGTAACAGCTAATCATGAGAACAGAATGGAGCTGCGTTTAAAAGGTAAAAATTGAGCTACCATATGATGCGGCCGATCCCCTAATAGGCCTATACCCTAAGAAGACCAGAATCGGAAAGGCACACACAGGCAAACATGCACTGCAGAAATATTTACAATAGCCAAGCCATGCAAGCAAACAAAATGTCCATCAACAGATAAATGGACAAAGAAGAAGTGGTATACGTACCAAATGGAAGAGTAGGTTCAGAAAAAAAATGAACAATGCCGTTTTCAGGACTACACATGAGCCTAGAAATAATCATATTACGTTAAGTAAGTCAAAAGGGAATGACAAATATCCTATGATATCATTTATACACATTATCCTCAGATTGCTACCAATGAACATATTTCCACAGAAAAAGACACTCACAGACTTATAAAACAAACTAATGGTTAACCAAAATGAAAGGTGGGAGGATGGATAAATTAGGATTATGGGGCTAACATACATATACTAATGTATGTTAAGTGTATATAAACATATAACATATAAACTATATGCATTATAGAATCACCAATCCATATAAAATATATAATGACAAAACACCTACCAAATACCAAGGGAGGTCTACTCAACGTTCTGTAATAACATACATGGTAACAGGATCCGAAGATGAACAGACATATGTATGAATCATTGAGCAGATTCTGTACAGCCAGACAATCACAACACTCTAATCAAATTTACTGCAAAAAGAAATAGAAATTAAATTTTAAAAACAAACATAAGTAAGGAGACATAAACTTCTGGGGGCTTGTCCCAGCACATTCCACTCTAATTTACAACCTCGGAACACTACCTCCAAAAAGACTCTGTTGCCCTAGTAACAAGAGTTGAGAACGTAATAATGCTGCCGCCTTGTGGCTGTTTTCCACAACAGCAGCTTTAAACCCAGTGCTAATGGTCACTTAATAGTCACAAGGACTGCAGGGTTGTAAATGACACATGCCCTCAAAAAATGTCCAGGGGTAGGGAATAGGCAAGAAAATTCAACACATGACAAATTTTTCACGAAGTTAATATGAAGACGGAAGTTGTACTCACTCTTTAAAAAACAAGGAAAAGAAAAAAAAAGGACATGCCTAAAGCTCATTATAAGGAATTATTAGCCGCATGCAAATCCAACGTCCACAAAGGATTCAGCTCACACCAGTCAAATGACCATCAGCAAAAAGTCTATGAACTATAAATGCTGAAGAGGTTTTAGGGAACTGTGTACCTTCTAGCTGCTGGTGGGATGTAAAGTGGTAACAGCACTAATGAGAACTGAATGGAGCTGCTTTAAAAGGTAAAAATTGAGCTATCATATGATGCGGCCGAACCCCTAAATGGGCCTATACCCTAAGAAGACCACAATCGGAAAGTCACAGACAGGCAAACAGGCACTGCAACAATACTGAAATAGCCAAGACATGGAAGCAAAAACAAGGTCCATAAACAAATGAATGGACAAAGACGAAGTGGTACATGTACAGAATGGAATATTAGTTGTGAAAAATAATAAAAGAATGGCATATGCAGCACCACAGATGAGCCTAGAGATAATCACACAACGTGAAGTAAGTCAGAATGCGAAAGACAAATATCCTATGATATCACTTATGGTATCTGAAAATTCATAAAAATGAACATATATCCATAGAGAAAGACAATCTCAGATTGAGAAGACAAACTTATGGTCAAGCCAATAAAAAGGTGTGAGGAATGGATAAATTAGGATATTGGGATTAACAAACATATACTAATACATATAAAATATATCATCCCCAAAGACCTATGGAATACCAAGAGTGGTCTACTCAACACTTTGTAATAACCTACATGGAAAAGAACACAAAGATAAATAGATATATGTATATGTGTTCATGAACAAGATTCTGTACACCTAGAACAAAAGACATATTTCAATCAAATTTGCTCTGATAAAAATTAAAACTTAAGGACACAAACAAGAATTAAGGAGGCTAAAACTTATGGGGGTTTGTCCTGGCACATTCCACTCTAATCTGCAACCTAAAAGCACAACTTGCAGCAAGGTTCTGTTTCCCTAGCAAGCAGAGTTGACAACGTAGAAATGCTGCCACCCTAAGGCCGTTTCCTCAAACAGCAGCTTTAAATCCACTGCTAATGGTCACTAATATTCACAAGGACTGCAGGGCTGTAAATGTCTCATGCCCTCAAAAACTGTCCTGGGGTAGGGAATGCCCAAAGAAATCCAAACACGCCAAATTTTTCAAGAAGGCAATTTGAAGTTGTAAGTTTAGCTGAATCGTAAAAAAAAAATGAAAAGGACATTGATAAACGCAAAACATCAGGAATTACTAGACGCATGCAAATCCAATCTACACAAAGGTATCACCTCACACTAGTCAGAATGACCATCAGCAAAAACTCAACAAACGATAGATGTTGAAGAAGTTGTGGAGAATAGTGTAACCTCTCCGTCTAAGTGGGATGTAAACTGGTAACAACCATATAATAGGAACAGAATGGCAGTGCGTTTAAAGGTAAAAATTGAGTCACCATATGATCCGGAAGGTCCACTATTGGACCTGTCACCTGTGAAAGCCAGAATCAAAAAGACAAAGGATGGAAAATCGTGTATTGCAGCAGTATTTACAATAGCCAAGACTTGAAAGTAACCAAAATGTCCATCAACAGATGAATGCACAAAGAAGAAGTGGTCCATGTACACAATGGAATATTCGCCATGGAAAAGGATGAAACACTGCTCTTTGCAGCACCATAGATGAGCCTAGAGATAATCACAGAACATGAGGTAAGTCGGAAAGCAGACAACAAATAACCTGGGATATAACTCCTAGCTGTTACCTTACAACTGACACGTATGAACATATTTCCCCAGAGAAAGACTCTCACAGACTTAGAAAACAAACTATGGTTATCTAAAAGGAAAGGTGGGAGGAATGGATACATTAAGATTAGGGTTACCATACGTATACAAATACATATTAAACACATGTATCAAAAAGACTGAACATATACCAAGGGAGGTCTACTGAATGCTCTGTAATAATTTACACGGGGGCTTGCCTGGTGGCACCGTGGTTAAGAATCCGCCTGCCAATGCAGGGGACACAGGTTCGATCCCTGGTTGGGAAGATCCCACATGCTGCAGAGCAACTAAGCTCGTGCACCACAACTAATGAGCCTACGCTCTGGAGCCCATGAGCCATAACTACTGAGCCCATGAACCACAACTACTGAAGCCCACACGCCTAGAGCCCGTGCTCCACAACAAAAGAAGCCACTGCAGTGAGAAGCCCGTGCACCGCAACGGAGAGTAGCCCCCGCTCACCGCAACTGGAGAAAGCCCACATGCAGCAACGAAGATCCAACTCAGCCAAAAATAAATAAATAAATAAATAAAGTTTATTAAAAAAATAATAGTAATTTACATGGGAAGAGGCTCTGTACATGAATAGATATATATAATGTTCAATTCAACCTGATTGTGTACACCCAGAACAAACACTATTCTACTCATTACCCCAATTTAAAAAATTAAAACCACGAACGACAATTAATGAGACATAAAGTTATTGGGGCTTTCCCTGGTATATCCCATTCTAATTTACAACCTGGGAACACGACTTTCAGGAAGGCTCTGCTGCCCTAGTAACCAGATTTGGGAATGGAGATATGCTGCCGCCTTGTGGACGTTTCCCACAATAGCAGCTTTAAACACAGGGCTAACGGTCACTTGAGATTCACAGTAATTGTAGGGCCATAAATGACACGTGTCCTCAAAAAATGTCCTGGGGTAGGTAATGGTCAAAAAAGTTCACAACACGGAAAATTGTTCAAGAAAACAGTTTGAAGAGGTAAGTGTTACTCACTCTGTTGTTTTAAAAAAAGAAGAACATGGATAGAAGCTCAATATCAGGAATTATTGGTTGGATGCAAATCCAAACTACAAAAAGATTTCACCACCCAATATTCAAAATGCCATCCGTAAAAAGTCTACGAACAATGAATGCTGACGGGTTGGTGGAGAAATGCATACCCACTATGCTGATGGTTGGATGTAAAGTGGTAACAGCTAATCATGAGAACAGAATGGAGCTGCGTTTAAAAGGTAAAAATTGAGCTACCATATGATGCGGCCGATCCCCTAATGGGCCTATACCCTAAGAAGACCAGAATCGGAAAGGCACAGACAGGCAAACATGCACGGCAGCAATACTGAAATAGCCAAAACATGGAAGCAAAAAAAAGGGGTCCATAAACAGATGACTGGACAAAGAAGAAGTGGTACATGTACAGAATGGAATATTAGTTGCAAAAAATAATAAAAGAATGGCATATGCAGCACCACAGCTGAGCCTAGAGATAATCACACAACGTGAAGTAAGTCAGAATGCGAAAGACAAAGGTCCTATGATATCACTTATGGTATCTGAAAATTCATAAAAATGAACATATACCCATAGAGACAGACAATCTCAGATTGAGAAGACAAACTTGTGGTTAAGCCAATGAAAAGGTGTGAGGAATGGATAAATTAGGATATTGGGGTTAACAAACATATACTAATACATATAAAATATATCATCCCCAGAGTCCTATGGAATACCAAGAGTGGTCTACTCAACAATTTGTAATAACCTACATGGAAAAGGACACAAAGATCAATAGATATATGTATATGTGTTCATGAACAAGATTCTGTACACCTAGAACAAAAGACATATTTCAATCAAATTTGCTCTGATAAAAATTAAAACTTAAGGACACAAACAAGAATTAAGGAGGCTAAAACTTATGGGGGTTTGTCCTGGCACATTCCACTCTAATCTGCAACCAAAAAGCACAACTTGCAGCAAGGTTCTGTTTCCCTAGCAAGCAGAGTTGGCAACGTAGAAATGCTGCCACCCTAAGGCCGTTTCCTCAAACAGCAGCTTTCAATCCACTGCTAATGGTCATTCATATTCACAAGGACTGCAGGGCTGTAAATGACTCATGCCCTCAAAAACTGTCCTGGGGTAGGGAATGGCCAAAAAAATCCAAATGCGGCAAATTTTTCAGGAAGGCAATTTGAAGTTGTAAGTTTAGCTGAATCGTAAAAAAAAATGAAAAGGACATTGATAAACGCAAAACATCAGGAATTATTAGACGCATGCAAATCCAATCTACACAAAGGTATCACCTCACACTAGTCAGAATGACCATCAGCAAAAAGTCAACAAACAATAGATGTTGAAGAAGTTGTGGAGAATAGCGTAACCTCTCGGTCTATGTGGGATGTAAACTGGTAACAGCCAATAATAGGAACAGAATGGCAGTGCGTTTAAAGGTAAAAATTGAGTCACCATATGATCCGGAAGGTCCACTATTGGACCTGTCACCTGTGAAAGCCAGAATCAGAAAGACACAGGATGGAAAATCGTGTATTGCAGCAGTATTTACAATAGCCAAGACATGGACGCAACAAAAATGTCCATCATCAGATGAATGGAAGAAAAAGTGGTCCATGTACACAATGCAATATTAGACACAGAAAAGAATGAAACAATGCCGTTTGCAGCACCATAGATGAGGCTACAGATAATCACACAACTTGAAGTAAGTCAGAGAGCGAGAGACACATATCCTATGATATCACGTATAGGTGTTACCTAAAAATTGATAGGAATGAACCTATTTCCACAGAGAAGGACACTCACGCGTTCAAATAACAAGCTTGTGGTTAACCAAATGGAAAGCTGTGAGGAATGTATAACGGAGGATATTGGGTTTAACAGACATATGCTAATACTTATAAAATATATAATCATCAGACATACCGAATACCAAGAGAGGTCTATACAACATTCTGTAATAACCTATATGGAACAGGATCCAAACATGAAAAGATATATGAATCAATGAAAGAGACTCTGTACACCTAGAACAAACACAACATTGCAATCAAATTTGCTCTGAGAAAAATGAAAATTAAACTGAGAATACCAACAACAAATAAGTAGACATAGTTTTTGGGGGTTTGTCCTGGCACATTCCACTCTACAACCTACAAACAGGACTTCCAGGAAGGCTCTGTTGCCCTAGTAACCAGAGTTGGGAATATAGAAATGCTGCCCCCTTGTGGCCCTTCCCTGCAACAGCAGCTTTAAACGCAGAACTAATGGTCATGTGATAGTCACAATTACTACAGGGCTGTAAACGACACCTGCCCTCAAAAAATGTCCTGGTGCAGGTAATGGCCACAGGAATTCACAGAACATGGCACATTTTTCAAGGAAACAATTTGAAGAGCTAAGTTTCTCTGTTTCACTTTTAAAAAAAAGAAAGAAAACGGACGTAGATAAAAGCTCTATATCGGGAATTATTAGACGCATGCAGATCCAAACTACAAAAAGGTATCACCACCCAACTACTCAAAATGCCATCAGTAAAAAGTCTACAAACAATAAATGCTGAAGGGGTTTTAGAGATCTGTGTACCCTCTAGTTGCTGGTGGGATGTAAACTGCTAACAGCCAGTAGTGAGAACAGAATGGAGGTGCGTTGAAAGGTAAAAATTGAACTGCCATATGATCTAGTAGGCCCACAGCTGGGCTTAACCCCTGAGAAGACCAGAATCCAAAAGACACAGGCTGGCAATCCTGCACTGCATCAATATTTACCATAGCCAAGACTTGGAAGTAACCAAAATGTCCATCAACAGATGAATGCACAAAGAAGAAGTGGTCCATGTACACAATGGAATATTCACCATGGAAAAGGATGAAACACTGCTCTTTGCAGCACCATAGATGAGCCTAGAGATAATCACAGAACATGAGGTAAGTCGGAAAGCAGACGACAAATAACCTGGGATATCACTCCTAGCTGTTACCTAACAACTGACACGTATGAACATATTTCCACAGAGAAAGACTCTCACAGACTTAGAAAACAAACTATGGTTATCTAAAAGGAAAGGTGGGAGGAATGGATACATTAAGATTAGGGTTACCATACGTATACAAATACATATTAAACACATGTATCAAAAAGACTGACCATATACCAAGGGAGGTCTACTGAACGCTCTGTAATAATTTACACAGGGGCTTGCCTGGTGGCACCGTGGTTAAGAATCCGCCTGCCAATGCAGAGGACACAGGTTCGATCCCTGGTTCGGGAAGATCCCACATGCTGCAGAGCAACTAAGCTCGTGCACCACAACTAATGAGCCTACGCTCCGGAGCCCATGCACCACAACTACTGAAGCCCGCACGCCTACAGCCCATGCTCCGCAACAAGAGAAGCCACTGCAGTGAGAAGCCCGTGCACCGCAACGGAGAGTAGCCCCCACTCACTGCAACTGGAGAAAGCCCACATGCAGCAACGAAGATCCAACTCAGCCAAAAATAAATAAATAAATAAAATAAATTTATAAAAAAAAAATAATAGTAATTTACATGGGAAGAGGCTCTCTACATGAATAGATATATATAATGTTCAATTGATCCTGATTGTGCACACCCAGAACAAACACTACTCTACTCATTACCCCCATTTAAAAAATTATAACCACGAACAAGAATTAATGAGACATAAAGTTATTGGGGTTTTCCCTGGCATATCCCATTCTAATTTACAACCTAGGAACACGACTTTCAGGAAGGCTCTGCTGCCCTAGTAACCAGATTTGGGAATGGAGAAATGCTGCCGCCTTGTGGCCGTTTCCCACAATAGCAGCTTTAAACACAGGGCTAACGGTCACTTGAGATTCACAGTAATTGTAGGGCCATAAATGACACGATTCCTCAAAAATGTCCTGGGGTAGGTAATGGCCAAGAAAGTTCATAATACGGAAAATTTTTCAAGAAAACTGTTTGAAGAGGTAAGTGTTACTCACTCTGTTATTTAAAAAAAAAGAAGAACATAAATAAAAGCTCAATGTCAGGAATTATTGGTTGGACGCAAATCCAAACTACAAAAACATTTCGCCACCCAATATTCAAAATGCCATCCGTAAAAAGTCTACAAACAATGAATGCTGACGGGTTGGTGGAGAAATGCATACCCACTATGCTGTTGGTTGGATGTAAACTGGTAACAGCTAATCATGAGAACAGAATGGAGCTGCGTTTAAAAGGTAAAAATTGAGCTACCATATGATGCGGCCGATCCCCTAATAGGCCTATACCCTAAGAAGACCAGAATCGGAAAGGCACACACAGGCAAACATGCACTGCAGAAATATTTACAATAGCCAAGCCATGCAAGCAAACAAAATGTCCATCAACAGATAAATGGACAAAGAAGAAGTGGTATACGTACCAAATGGAAGAGTAGGTTCAGAAAAAAAATGAACAATGCCGTTTTCAGGACTACACATGAGCCTAGAAATAATCATATTACGTTAAGTAAGTCAAAAGGGAATGACAAATATCCTGATATCATTTATACACATTATCCTCAGATTGCTACCAATGAACATATTTCCACAGAAAAAGACACTCACAGACTTATAAAACAAACTAATGGTTAACCAAAATGAAAGGTGGGAGGATGGATAAATTAGGATTATGGGGCTAACATACATATACTAATGTATGTTAAGTGTATATAAACATATAACATATAAACTATATGCATTATAGAATCACCAATCCATATAAAATATATAATGACAAAACACCTACCAAATACCAAGGGAGGTCTACTCAACGTTCTGTAATAACATACATGGTAACAGGATCCGAAGATGAACAGACATATGTATGAATCATTGAGCAGATTCTGTACAGCCAGACAATCACAACACTCTAATCAAATTTACTGCAAAAAGAAATAGAAATTAAATTTTAAAAACAAACATAAGTAAGGAGACATAAACTTCTGGGGGCTTGTCCCAGCACATTCCACTCTAATTTACAACCTCGGAACACTACCTCCAAAAAGACTCTGTTGCCCTAGTAACAAGAGTTGAGAACGTAATAATGCTGCCGCCTTGTGGCTGTTTTCCACAACAGCAGCTTTAAACCCAGTGCTAATGGTCACTTAATAGTCACAAGGACTGCAGGGTTGTAAATGACACATGCCCTCAAAAAATGTCCAGGGGTAGGGAATAGGCAAGAAAATTCAACACATGACAAATTTTTCAAGAAGTTAATATGAAGACGGAAGTTGTACTCACTCTTTAAAAAACAAGGAAAAGAAAAAAAAAGGACATGCCTAAAGCTCATTATAAGGAATTATTAGCCGCATGCAAATCCAACGTCCACAAAGGATTCAGCTCACACCAGTCAAATGACCATCAGCAAAAAGTCTACGAACTATAAATGCTGAAGAGGTTTTAGGGAACTGTGTACCTTCTAGCTGCTGGTGGGATGTAAAGTGGTAACAGCACTAATGAGAACTGAATGGAGCTGCTTTAAAAGGTAAAAATTGAGCTATCATATGATGCGGCCGAACCCCTAAATGGGCCTATACCCTAAGAAGACCACAATCGGAAAGTCACAGACAGGCAAACAGGCACTGCAACAATACTGAAATAGCCAAGACATGGAAGCAAAAACAAGGTCCATAAACAAATGAATGGACAAAGACGAAGTGGTACATGTACAGAATGGAATATTAGTTGTGAAAAATAATAAAAGAATGGCATATGCAGCACCACAGATGAGCCTAGAGATAATCACACAACGTGAAGTAAGTCAGAATGCGAAAGACAAATATCCTATGATATCACTTATGGTATCTGAAAATTCATAAAAATGAACATATATCCATAGAGAAAGACAATCTCAGATTGAGAAGACAAACTTATGGTCAAGCCAATAAAAAGGTGTGAGGAATGGATAAATTAGGATATTGGGGTTAACAAACATATACTAATACATATAAAATATATCATCCCCAAAGACCTATGGAATACCAAGAGTGGTCTACTCAACACTTTGTACTAACCTACATGGAAAAGAACACAAAGATAAATAGATATATGTATATGTGTTCATGAACAAGATTCTGTACACCTAGAACAAAAGACATATTTCAATCAAATTTGCTCTGATAAAAATTAAAACTTAAGGACACAAACAAGAATTAAGGAGGCTAAAACTTATGGGGGTTTGTCCTGGCACATTCCACTCTAATCTGCAACCTAAAAGCACAACTTGCAGCAAGGTTCTGTTTCCCTAGCAAGCAGAGTTGACAACGTAGAAATGCTGCCACCCTAAGGCCGTTTCCTCAAACAGCAGCTTTAAATCCACTGCTAATGGTCACTAATATTCACAAGGACTGCAGGGCTGTAAATGTCTCATGCCCTCAAAAACTGTCCTGGGGTAGGGAATGCCCAAAGAAATCCAAACACGCCAAATTTTTCAAGAAGGCAATTTGAAGTTGTAAGTTTAGCTGAATCGTAAAAAAAAAATGAAAAGGACATTGATAAACGCAAAACATCAGGAATTACTAGACGCATGCAAATCCAATCTACACAAAGGTATCACCTCACACTAGTCAGAATGACCATCAGCAAAAACTCAACAAACGATAGATGTTGAAGAAGTTGTGGAGAATAGTGTAACCTCTCCGTCTAAGTGGGATGTAAACTGGTAACAACCATATAATAGGAACAGAATGGCAGTGCGTTTAAAGGTAAAAATTGAGTCACCATATGATCCGGAAGGTCCACTATTGGACCTGTCACCTGTGAAAGCCAGAATCAGAAAGACACAGGATGGAAAATCGTGTATTGCAGCAGTATTTACAATAGCCAAGACATGGACGCAACAAAAATGTCCATCATCAGATGAATGGAAGAAAAAGTGGTCCATGTACACAATGCAATATTAGACACAGAAAAGAATGAAACAATGCCGTTTGCAGCACCATAGATGAGGCTACAGATAATCACACAACTTGAAGTAAGTCAGAGAGCGAGAGACACATATCCTATGATATCACGTATAGGTGTTACCTAAAAATTGATAGGAATGAACCTATTTCCACAGAGAAGGACACTCACGCGTTCAAATAACAAGCTTGTGGTTAACCAAATGGAAAGCTGTGAGGAATGTATAACGGAGGATATTGGGTTTAACAGACATATGCTAATACTTATAAAATATATAATCATCAGACATACCGAATACCAAGAGAGGTCTATACAACATTCTGTAATAACCTATATGGAACAGGATCCAAACATGAAAAGATATATGAATCAATGAAAGAGACTCTGTACACCTAGAACAAACACAACATTGCAATCAAATTTGCTCTGAGAAAAATGAAAATTAAACTGAGAATACCAACAACAAATAAGTAGACATAGTTTTTGGGGGTTTGTCCTGGCACATTCCACTCTACAACCTACAAACAGGACTTCCAGGAAGGCTCTGTTGCCCTAGTAACCAGAGTTGGGAATATAGAAATGCTGCCCCCTTGTGGCCGTTCCCTGCAACAGCAGCTTTAAACGCAGAACTAATGGTCATGTGATAGTCACAATTACTACAGGGCTGTAAACGACACCTGCCCTCAAAAAATGTCCTGGTGCAGGTAATGGCCACAGGAATTCACAGAACATGGCACATTTTTCAAGGAAACAATTTGAAGAGCTAAGTTTCTCTGTTTCACTTTTAAAAAAAAGAAAGAAAACGGACGTAGATAAAAGCTCTATATCGGGAATTATTAGACGCATGCAGATCCAAACTACAAAAAGGTATCACCACCCAACTACTCAAAATGCCATCAGTAAAAAGTCTACAAACAATAAATGCTGAAGGGGTTTTAGAGATCTGTGTACCCTCTAGTTGCTGGTGGGATGTAAACTGCTAACAGCCAGTAGTGAGAACAGAATGGAGGTGCGTTGAAAGGTAAAAATTGAACTGCCATATGATCTAGTAGGCCCACAGCTGGGCTTAACCCCTGAGAAGACCAGAATCCAAAAGACACAGGCTGGCAATCCTGCACTGCATCAATATTTACCATAGCCAAGACTTGGAAGTAACCAAAATGTCCATCAACAGATGAATGCACAAAGAAGAAGTGGTCCATGTACACAATGGAATATTCACCATGGAAAAGGATGAAACACTGCTCTTTGCAGCACCATAGATGAGCCTAGAGATAATCACAGAACATGAGGTAAGTCGGAAAGCAGACGACAAATAACCTGGGATATCACTCCTAGCTGTTACCTAACAACTGACACGTATGAACATATTTCCACAGAGAAAGACTCTCACAGACTTAGAAAACAAACTATGGTTATCTAAAAGGAAAGGTGGGAGGAATGGATACATTAAGATTAGGGTTACCATACGTATACAAATACATATTAAACACATGTATCAAAAAGACTGACCATATACCAAGGGAGGTCTACTGAACGCTCTGTAATAATTTACACAGGGGCTTGCCTGGTGGCACCGTGGTTAAGAATCCGCCTGCCAATGCAGAGGACACAGGTTCGATCCCTGGTTCGGGAAGATCCCACATGCTGCAGAGCAACTA